>NW_028258336.1:3272036-3898217 GCF_053883595.1 Heterocephalus glaber
AAGAGGCTTCAACCTGGAACTCTGGGACACTGGCAAAGCCTGCAGAAAAACCCACAGAGCTGTTCAGAATCCAGGCCAGGAGGCCAGAGATCCAAGGGTCTTGTACATGCCAGTATTTGTGGGGGAAAAACCCAAATTCTCCCATGTAACATGGCAAGATCTTAGTGGCGTCTGTGGACACGAGGATGAGATGCGGCTCTGGATGGCAGTATGGTCCCAAGACATGAGATTGGGCTGCCTCCACAAATATCTAGAGTGGGAGAGAGCTTGTCACCAGGTGACCTGACAGCAGTACAAAATCTGGATGCCAGTCCAGAATGATCACCAGCTCAGCTGCCTCCTCAGTGCCACTGCACCCAATGGAAAGAATAATCTTGCCTGCTGAGGACAGGGAGGGAGGGAGAAACACCTGAATGTGACTAAGCGTAAGCCCAAATAGACTAACAAATGGCCAAATTTGACAGAGCTGACCTGACATAACTAGCTTGAGCTTCCTGCGCACTTACCATGGTGAATGGAAATGGAAATCCAGTCAAGCTAAAGAAAAAATTTTAGAAGCTACATTTCTGCACATGAGAAGATTGAACCCAACTGCAAGGGCTATGATAATTCAACTGAGCAGGGCAGTGACCTGCACTAAAAGAGAATCTGGAGAGAAGGAAGTTCTCATGTTTCAGAGATGATATTTATGGGACTCCTTGACAGATTACATTTCAAAACATTGTGGGTTGAATTGTGTTCTTTCAAACTTCAGATGCTGATGTTCTAACCCCTACTTCCTCTGAAAGTGATCTGCCTTGGAAAGAGGGTGACAGCCCTTGTACTTAGGTTAAGATGAGGTCATGCTGGAGCAGGACAGGTCCCTCACCCACTATGGTGGTGCCCTTATAAGACCTTGTGAAGACAGAGAGAAGGAAGAATGCACTGAACCGGAGGGCAGAGATGGGGTGATATGCCTTCCAACCAACAAGTCCCAAAGCAACCACAGACGCTAAAAGAAAAGCCTGGAACAGATTTTCCCTTTTAGCCCCAGAAGGAACCAGTCCTGTGGATACCTTGATCTCAGACTTCCAGCCTCCACAACGGTGAACAATAAATTTCAGTTGCTTAAGCTACCCACTTTGGAACATTTTGTTATAGCAGTCCATACAATAGAAAGGCACACTTTTATTTGTTCATGACACATTTCCCAATTACCTAGTAGGTGCTAGGTACACTCTGGGGAGTGGAGAGAGCTTGTCCTGTCCCATCTTCTTTGCCTATTGTTCAGCCCAGGACCTTCACCTATAAATGGCCAAAACATTCTATTCTGTCAAGGTTATCATTACTGTCTTGATATTTGGGGTTGTATTTTGATACTCCAAAGCAAAACAAGGAAGCTTTCTTCCCTGAATTCCCAGTATAAATGTCCTGATCTTTCCTGATGTAATGGAAGTTTCCAAGGAACACTTCCATGAAAACATATCCACAAGAATTCACTGTCTTTCTGGATCAGTCTCCTGCTGCTAGACAATGGTGGGGAGTGACTGAAAAAGGGAGCTTAGAAAATATTCAAGGCTTTATTGGGAAATATGTAGATGGAGATGATTTGAAATTATCAGCCCATATTTTTTCTTCTTGCATCCATCCATGCCTTCCCTTACTTCTCCCACTCCACACTCAAAGAGTTGACAACATCCACCCATTGCCCTGAATGACACGCATTTGAAATTACCTAATTAAGAAAGAAGACAGAATTCACCTGAGTTTCTATATGAAGTGTTTTTAACTCATGGTAGAGTTAGTAGTATAGGTATCCAGGGAAGTTTTGATTCCCAAGAATCTGAGACAAGCAAGAAAGTATCATACCATCCTCAGAGAAGCTACTGAGTACAGAGGCTAATGAGACTCATGGAGCAGAATCCAGTGCATTGGGATCCTGAAAGTGTAAGGGTAAACCCCAGAACTTAGAACAGCCTGGGAAAAAGAGAAGAAGGAAGAGGAGTGACAAAACCCCAAACTGATAAAGGAAACACAGTCATGCCTATGCTTATCTGAAATTGTCTCCATCTCGAGTCTAAAAGCATGTCCAACCAGCAGCTCAAAGGCTATGTGCCCTCTTTTTTTTAATATTATAATAACAGATATTAAAAAACAAAGGAAGTTTTGTTGCTAATGTACATTAACTATATTATATACTTTGTGTGCAGCCCAAGGTAATTCCTCTTTACTCAGTGCAGCTCAGTCAAGCCAAAAGGTCAGACATGACTCTAAGTGTCCACTAGCCAGAAGAAGGAGAAACTAAATTGTTATATAAAAGGAAAGGTTGTAAATTACACTCTACAGCATACTTAAGATTTGAGTCATAACTACTATACCTAGTAACACCCTCCCCATTCCAGACATGCAATCCATTATTCAAGCACATTCCTACATAATGTCTCTCCCCAGCCCTTCAGTGATCTCTTACTGCATTAAAATCCTGATTCCTTACCATGATTAAACAAGGTAAGCCATGATATGGTCTCTTCCCTTCCTGCATCATATCATCTCAGGAGCTTGCCAAGCCCTTTCCCACCTCGTGCTTACCAACAGTCTGTTCCATGGCCTAAGCTGCTTAGACTCCTTAGGCTTCTCTTCCTTCAGATAGACTGAAGGGTTATCTCTTCAAAGACACTTTCCTTGACCATCAGGAGGTTTCATGTCTAGTCCCAGCCCCACTGTTCTCTATTTCAGCATTGGAAGAGCTTTGTTATATACTCACTCTTTCTGTGATTGTTTCATTGGTCTGCTAGTCTTTCACCTCTGTTCTTGTGTAACGTTCATGAAAGAAAAGGCTATAAAACTCTAGTTTAACCTTTCATTCCCAGGCATTCTTCAATGAAGAAAGAAGAGGGATGTTTTCTCTGTTGATGTGGGTAATGCCTCACAACATCTGTTTATGGTACCCTAGAGAGTATTTTGGTTTAACAAGCCCAGGAATTTACATTTGCAAGAAACACAGGTAGTTACTAGCGACATTAAACCAGTGGTAAGCAACCTTTTCTGGTTGAGAGCCAACTCAGGCAAAACACAAATGTTTATGATCAGCATTTTAAAATTTAATATCAAGGTACCGTTACTGAATCCAGTGGGGTGGGAAGAGTGATATGAAATTTTCCCAGTGAGATGATGTACTTTGTTGATCAGCCAAATATTAATGAACCAATGGGTTAAGCATAAAGCCACTAAAATGCCAATATGAGCAGCACTCTATAGGCATTTGTGATACAATAAGAAATATATATTTGGTCTTTGTTCCCAGTTCCTGACACAAAGCTGTCTAAATCCTTGGGTTTCCCAAGAGATGGGGTTGATAGGACCACCTTTTGTTTTCATAACAAGCCTCTCTCAACAATATCTGAGCTAATCCTACTGAGGCCATTCTCGGTGGAGTCCTAGACAGCTTCAGGATCAGAGCTGATTTCCAGAGGAACCAATCATGTGCTTAGAGGGTTGAAATATTTAGCTCCATCCCTGGACAACTGGGAATGGGAGAGAGGTTGAAGATTGAGTTCAGTCATCAACTGCCAACAATACAGCCAATCATGCCTACATAATAAAATCTCCCTGGAAACCTCTAAACAAAAATATTTGGAGAGTTTTGAGTTGATGAACATGGAGAGGTGCCAGATGGGGGCCCACCTAGAAGGGTCATGGAAGATCCACACCTCTCCCCCATACTATGCCCTGTTTATCTCTTTCATTTTTCTGTTCCTAAGTTGTATCCTTTGTAATAAATCAGAAATAGTTAAGTATTTTCATGAGTTCTGTGCATCTATCTAGTAAAAATTGAACTTCAGGAATGTGTTGTGGGAAACTCCTCAGTTTATAGCTGGTCTGTCAATAGTACTAGTGACAACCTGGGACTTGTAATGAATACCTGAAATGGTGGCAGTCTTGTGGGATTGAGTCTTTAATTTGTGGAATCTGAATGCTCACTCCAGGAAGACAATATCAGAATTGAATCGAATCGAATTGTAGGACACCCAGCTGGTGTCTGAGAGTTGAAGCAGTATTGGAAATGACACCGTGAATTTGGAGTCAGAAGTGTTGTGAGTAAAAACAGTCCAACATTTTATCTTTTCCCTCTTAGGTGTATATCAGACTTTAAAGCCATGCTCTCTGAAGTAAAATTAACACAACCCAGGGACACACGAGGTTATTCACTGGGTTGTAGGACAAATATACTAGAATTCCTATTTACTTTTGCCTCATCCTTTAAAAATGTATGTATATAAATATATGATAACATAGGTAAGTAATTTTAAAATAAATATAGATACATACATATTTAAACCTCATACAGATAGAAGGACCTTCTAGAAAAATATTGAAGGCTGTTGATGTTATATTCCCAAGTGCATTAAATTATTTCATCCTTCAAACAATGCTGTGAGAAACAGTATGATTCTCACTTAACAAGTGGGATAATTGAGGCTTAGTGGTGAATTGATGGGCCCAGTGTAAACCAGAGTATTAGGTACACAGTTTGTGCTAGAATGTGTTCATGCCATTCCACTGACATCTGTTTAGGCCAGGTCCTGTGGTAGGTCTTAGGGATAAAAAGACAAAGAAGTTATGCTTTGTCTTCAGTGGGTCACCTATTCCCACTGTGATAGAAGCCCTGCTGTAGTCAGGAGGTGAGACCTTTTGACAGTGGCCAACACCAATTTCCTGGGGCTCCTCTCTCTGCTAGTGTCCTGCCTTCCTGCCCCAACCCCTACACATACTCCCCCATCCTTCATAGAGGATAAGTAGTTTTGCCTGAAGTGATCCGGAAGACATCCTGGAGGTGGCAGGATCTTTCTGGGATGAGCAGGCTGAATGGAATGGGTCAGATGGATGGTGCTCCGGAACTCCCCAGCAGGAGGCATGGATCAGAATAAAAACAGTGCCTCACAGAGCCTGGATCAGGCCACAGGGAGAAGTCTGTGGGTTGCAGCCTAGAGGCAGAACTGTGTCAGGGTCGTGGCAGACACTCAGTCCAGAAGACCAAGACTCAATGCAAGGCTGATGTCCCCTGAGGGACACTAGAGGAGCAGGGACTTATTTCCTGGCACATCACTGAGAAAGAAGTTTATTAACCAGGAAGGAAGCAAGAACTCAGTTACTGGAACTAAAACACATGGTCACAGTGTGTTAGCAATAGTGCAGGCTTACTAGATCATCAGCTACCCATCTTGAATAACTTTAACTCCCACACATTGGAACAGAACTCTTTTAAGAGCCTGGGGTGAGGCAGAAACAAGAAATAGTAGAATAGAAACAAAAAAGTGTGATGCCTTTATTCATTTATTAAACAAATAATGAGAAACTAGTATGTGCCAGTCACAGAGCAAGGTACCAGGTACAACAATAAATAAGGCAGCTACCCCTACCCTGAAGAGCTTTCTAAGTACAATGGACCCTCAAGTTATGACCAGCCTGACATATGAATGACTGGGGTTACAACCAGAATTTTAGTTTTAACTTAAAAAGTCTTGAGTTGCAACCCAAATACCAGCCGCCTGTGCTTCCAGATGGTCTCAGATATAGATTTAACCCTTAAATAGTTCTGGAAGGAACATAACATCCCTTCCTGTGTGGAGTTAATTGAGAAATGCTGGGCCAATGTCTCTCCAAGGACACTGAGCTCTGCCTGTACATAGGAGAGAGACTTTGAAGGCTGTGTAGAGGAGCCTCAGCTTTCAATTGACCAACTTGAGTACAACAGGCCCTTGCAAACAAATTGAGTTTGTAAGTCAAGGGTCCACTGTAAGGGCCTCTAACTTCCTGTGGTGTTCTGTTTACCAGCGGGAGTAGCAGATGTATCTCCATAGCTTAAGGACGAGGTGCTTCTAGAAAGGTTAGAAGTAGTCCAATGGGGCCGGGGATTTAGCTCAGTGGCACAGCTCGCCTACCTTGTAAGCACAAGGTCCTGAATTCAATCCCCGGTACCGAGGGCGGGGCGGGGGGGAGTAGTCTGATGGAAGAGCTTGGCATTTAGATAAACTGGTTTTAAGGCTCTGCCCCTTTCCCAGCCAAGTGAGGTTGAGAAAATCATTTAACTTTTTTTAGCCTTGGATTGGTTTATTTCCCCTAGGACCTCAGACAGACAGGATTCAGTTCACACAGTCCTCGATTCCTGACATGCTCTCCTCATTTGTTTATCATGTGGCAAAGATTCATTCATACCACTGCGTGTGAATTATTTCTTTGAACTGTTCCATGATATCTCAGTATATGAATGTATATGCATGTCTGTGATCTATGTCTGAGTTGGCAAGACATATCGGTAAGGAAAGGAGAAATTGTTAATTAAATAGAGCTGGAAAATAAAGCAATTATCCATATGGAATAAGATAAAAGGAAATCTCCTAAATGATTCTATATGTAAAAAATCAACTCCAGATGAATTAGGTTTACACATCGCATTCTCATTTCTGGGAGCCAAGAGTGCAGCCTCAGAAACCCAATTTAGCCAAGCAGAGTGACTGAGATCCCAGTATCCAAACCCACTTAGTGCCCTAAATTGTAGCAGACAGATATTGTGGCTTAGAAAGGAATGGAGGGGGCCATGATCATAATACTTACCCTGTGAGGCTAAGGGTGTGGCCAGCCACATGTGGACTCTCACCAATGCTAGGATTGAAAACAGGGACCCACACAGTCCCCTTGTGCTCCCTACCATTGAGCCACATTGGGGTGCATGTTGCTGACAAAGCTGGGAATGAATGAAATGGTCCCCATTGCTGCCTGGCTCCTACTGTTAAAGGGGTGGGCAGGCACAGCAATTAGACAAGAGAAAGAAATAAAAGGAATAAAGATAGGAGAGGTAGAAGTTAAACTGTCATTATTTGTTGACGATATCATACTCTACATAGAAGACCCAAAAAACTCTACCAAAAGACTTCTAGACTTAATTGACAGATTCAGTAGAGTAGCTGGATACAAGATCAACACTCAAAAATCAATAGCTTTCTTGTACACAAATTACAGACTCACTGAGAGAGGAATTAGAGAAACAATTCCTTTTACAATAGCATCCAAAAAATGAAATATCTAGGAATCAATCTAACAAAGGAAGAAAAAGACCTCTACACTGAAAACTACAGCACTCTGAAAAAAGAGATCAAAGAAGATATAAGAAAATGAAAAGAGATCCTTTGCTCCTGGGTAGGAAGAACCAATATAGTGAAAACAGCCATACTTCCAAAACTACTATATAGATTTAATGCTATGCTGATTGAAATTCCAACAAGGTACTTCACAGAAGTAGAGAAAACAATCCAAAAATTCATTTGGAATGAGAAGAAACCTAGAATAGCAAAAGCAACCAACAGAGACATGGCTGGGGGTATCACACTCCCCAACTTGAAACTATATTACAAAGCTACTGTGATAAAAACAGCATGGTACTGGCAAAGAAACAGACCCAACTATCAGTGGAATAGATTAGAAGATACAGAAACAACTTCAGACATACTCAGCCACCTCATCTTTGACAAAGGAGCCAACCACCCTCACTGGAGGAAAAATAGCCTATTTAATAAATGGTGTTGGAAAAACTGGATTTCAACCTGCCTTTAAACCTTTTCTTCCTATTTCAATTATCAATTATACATTTTGATCCTTATTTACACTTTTTGTTTTTCACACCAGAGAAACTATTTGGTATTTGCACGTTTGTCCTATTTATTTCACTTAAGAGTATGGCCTCAATGTGCATCCATTTAGCTATAAAATCGAAGTGGATTAAAGATCTAAATATTAAAACAGAAACACTAAACTTTCTGGAAGATAAGTTAGATAGAACTCTCAAAGACATTGGCATAGGAAAAGACTTTATGAACAAATCCTCAGGAGCATGGGAACTAGCACAAAGAATCAACAACTGGGTTCTCATCTTATTAAAAAGCTTCTGCACTGCAAGAGAAACCACCAACAGAGCTAAGAGACAACCTATAATGTGGGAAAAAATTTTTACCAGCTGTTCCCCCAAATATAGACCACTCCCCAAATATAAAGACCCAATCCAAAAATGGTCACCTAAAATAAAAAGACATTTCTCAAAGAAGTAAAAGCAGCAAATAAACATATGAAAAAATGTTCAACATCACTGGTCATTCAAGAGATGCAGATGAGAATAACCCTGAGATTCCACCTCACCCCAGGAAGAATGGCTGCTATCAAGAAACCAACCAGAGGAGCTACAAAAGTAAACATTGGCCATAGTAATTATCAAAGTAAGCCACCAATAATGCTCCCACATGACCAAGTAATAAAGCTATTGACAATGTAGGAGGCGATAACTTACCTAATCAGGAATTAATTGTCAAAAGAGGGTATAAACGATTGTCTTCAAAGAAACTCAAAAATTGTGAAGGAATAAATAAAAGAATAACTAAAAGTAAAAAACAAGTTAAAGAGAGAACTGAAGAATCAGATGTATCTACTGATATTTTGATTTCATGGGAACAGATTTTTTCAGCTAAAGAGAGAAAATACATGACTATCAATCAGAAAGAAGCTTGTATTTTAGTAACACCGTTTAAAACTAAGAAGGTGATAGAGCAAAGATGCAAGAAGTATAATCTGTTCTATGACACCAGGAAAGCAACAACAGATTTTTGAATGCCAAAGCATCAAAAAAAAAAAAAAGTGAACCAGACTTAATGAAAGTTCCATCAAGAAGTCTTATAGAGACTTTAGAAAATACATCTGAGTACAGTGTGGCTCATAAAAGTAAAAACAAGGAAGATTGCAATGAATGTGATTTACTCATTATCAACCAGAAAATAAAAACACCTAGCTCTAAAAATGAACACATGGGCATTCGAGACTTTAAGAAAAATATCAGGTTGCCATCAAAATTGAAGAAAATTGAAAATCAAGTAGCTGTGTCATTATACAATTGTCAGTCCTCACCAGATTTGTCAAGTGAAGAGAGTGAAACCAAAAAGGAAATTAGAAGAAAAGCTGGAGTTAAGAAAACAGGGCAAGAAATACCAAAAGAAACAGTTGCTCACTTGAGCAAAAACAAAAAAAAACACTACAAGGCATATCATAGTGACTTCAGAATCTGAAACTGAGGAAAGTAACATGGAGTATCATGCTAAACACAAGAAACCTAGGTCTTCTGCTAAAGAAACTCTTCTGAAATGTGGTGTTAGGAATGAGTTTTCAGTTGAGGCAATGGGACCTGATGAAACTAACAAGGGTTCCTTAGAATGTTTACCTGGCATAAATCAGGATGAGGAGTGGAATGAGAAAGAATTACAGAAACTTCATTGTGCTTTTGCATCTTTTCCAAAGCACAAACCTGGCTTCTGATCCAATGTAGCTCTGGTGGTAGGTTCTCAAACTGCTAAAAAATGCCAGAAGAAATACATGGAAGATCCTTGAGGAAAATAATCTCAGAAAAATACCACCAAGAGAAAACAAGCCAATCCCAAAGGTGACACAGACAGTGCTAATAACATGAAGACTGTTCAGATAACCGCCAAAGTGGGAACACTTAAAAGGAAACAACAAATGAGGGATTTTCTGGAACAGATGCCAAAAGATGACCATGATGATTTTTTCAGTACTACACCTTTGCGTAATCAAGGAGTACTGTTGGCAAGTTTCTGGGACAGTCAAGAAGGTGATAACATTCTGCCAGCTATGGACAGAAATTTAGCAACTCCATCAGTTACCTTTCTATTGGCAAAAACTCCTCAATGTCAGCATGTCAGCCCTGGCATGCTAGGCTCTATAAAAAGGAATGATTGTGATAAATACGTTTCTTGGATACAAAAAAAATCATAAAAGTAATGGTGGCATTGCCTGGGCAACGTTAAGAAAAAAAAACATGGCCGGGGATTTAGCTCAGTGGTTTCACCACCTGCTGCGCAAGCTCAAGGACCTGAGTTCAATCCGTGGTACCAAAAAAGAAAAAAAAAGTTGAAACTGTTTCCTCAACCCCAACAAGAAAAATGCTGTTTAACAGAGATTTAGGAGAAAACTCTGGTATTGGAAAACTTTTCACTAATGCAATGGAATCTTTAGATGAA
Source organism: Heterocephalus glaber (assembly GCF_053883595.1). Classification (NCBI taxonomy): domain Eukaryota; kingdom Metazoa; phylum Chordata; class Mammalia; order Rodentia; family Bathyergidae; genus Heterocephalus; species Heterocephalus glaber. Next base: position 3,282,092 of record NW_028258336.1, read on the forward strand.
GAAGAGAATTATTTTTCAAACTCTGATTCTGTGTAGAAAAATGTGATTTCCAGGACTTTTATGAAAAAGCAGATGGTGTATTTGTGTCTACACTTAGAGAGTATTTATGTATTTTCTTTATGATGTAGGTTCATATGAAAATGTGGATTCTTTTTTCAAAGGTTTCATGTTTGCATGCAAAGTAAAATATCCTAAAATATTTCCCATTGTTTCAACTTACCAAAAATGTAAGGAAAATTGTTTTGTGCAGACATTTGTAAATATGGTTTATAATACTAAAATATATATAATTAACTCTAAAAAAAAAGAAAGAAAGAAATCAACCAACAACAAATCCTGGCCGGGTTGTGGGAAGAAAGGAACCCTTCTTCATTGTTGGTGGGAGTGCAGACTGGTGCAACCACTGTGGAAATCAGTATGGAGATACCTCAGAAAACTAGGATTAGAGGTCCCATTTGACCCAGCTATTCTTCTGCTGGGTATCTTCCCAAAAGAATTAAAAGCATCATACCACGGTAATACATGTGCACCCATGCTTATAGTGGCAGTTTGTAATAGCTAAAACTTGGACACAGCCCAATTGCCCATCAACTGGAGACTGGATAAAGAAGATGTGGTTTTTTAATAAATGGACTACTACTTAGCCATAAACAATGAGAAACTAGAGACATTTGTAGCTAAATGGATGCTGTTGGAATTTTGATTGGGATTGCATTAAATCTGTATAACAGTTTTAGAAATATGGCTATTTTTATTATATTGATTCTTCCTATCCAAGAACAAAGGATATCTTTCCATTTTCTGATATACTCTTCAATTTCCTTTTTCAGAGTACTGTAGTTTTCCATGTAAAGGTCTTTTATTTCCTTCTTTAGATTGTGAAAGGTTTTGTTTCCTTAATTTCCCTCTCAGTGAGTTTATTTGTGCACAGGAATGCTATTGATTTTTGAGTGTTGACTTTGTACCTAGCTATGTAACTTAATTTAGTTATTAAATCTAGAAGTCTTTTGGTTGTGTTTTTTGGGGGACTTCTATGTAAAGAATCATGTCATCAACAAATAATGATAATTTAACTCTTTCCTTTTCTATCATTATTCCTTATATTTCTTTCTCTTGTCTAAATGCTCTGGCTAAAGCTTCAAGAACTATATTGAATAGGAGTGGTGAGAGTAGACATCCTTGTCTTGTTCCTGATTTTAGAGTGAAAGCTTTCAGTTTTTTTCCATTTAGTATTATGTTGGCTGTTGAGTTTCAGAGATGGCTTTTATCTTGATATAAAGAACATCTATTCCAATTTGCAGTAGGGTTTTTATCATGAACAGGTGTTGGACTTTATCAGATACTTGTTCTGCATCTGTTGAGATGATCATGTGATTTTTGTCTTCAGCTCTGTTAATATGATGTATTACATTTATTGATTTGTGTATATTGAACCATCCCTGCATCCCTAGGATGAATCCTACTTGGTTATGTGTATACCCTTCTTGATGATTTGCTGCATTCTGTTTGCCAGTATCTTGTTGAGGATTTTTACATCTATGTCTATTAGGGAGATTGGCCTGTAGTTCTCTCTTTTGGTTGGATCCTTCTCTGGTTTTGTTATGAGGGTAATGTTTGCTTTTAGGAATGACTCTGAGAGTATTGCTTCACTTTCAATTTCATTAAAATGTTTGAGTAGTGGCATTAGGTCTTCTCTAAATTTTGTGTAGAATTCAGCACTGAATCCATCAGAGCTTGAACTTTTCTTTGTTGGTAGGTTTTTAATTATATCTTTAATTTCATTGGCTGACATTGGTTTATTTAGAATTTTTATATCTTGTTAATTCAGCTTTGGTAATTCATGTATATCTAGGAATCTGTCTGTTTCTTCTGTGTTTTCCATCTTATCAGAATATAGGTTCTTGAAGTTAAGTATTGATGGTCTTCTGGATTTCTCCAGGATCTGTTGTGATTTCACCCTTTTTATTCATAATTGCATGGATTTGAGTCTCTATTTTCCTTTTTTGATGAGGTTGGCTAAAGGTTTGTCAATTTTATTTAATCTTTCAAAGACTGAATTCTTCAATTCATTGTTTCTTTCTTTCTTTTCTTTTTTTTTTTTTTTTGGTGCTGGGGATCTAACTCAGGTCCTTGCACTTGTGAGGCAGGGGTGGAACCACTGAGCTAAATTCCCGGCCTGATTCATTGTTTCTTTGTATTGTTCTCTTAGTCTCCATTGCATTAATTTCTGCTCTGATCTTTATAATTTCCTCCCTTCTATGAGCTTTGGGCTTGACTTGCTGTTCTTTTTCTAGAAGCTTGAAGTTCAACATTAGGTTATTTCAGCTCACTCTGCTTTTATGATATGGGAATTCCCCACTATAAATTTCCCTTATGGGACTGCTTTCATTGAGTCTCATAAGTTCTGGTATATTGTATTGGCACTATCATTTAATATTAGAACAGGGCTAGGGGTTTAGCTCAGTGGTGCTGCTGCCTGCCTAGCAAGTGCAAGGTTCCAAGTTTGATCCCTGGTATCAAAAAAAAAATTAAAACAAAAAACACACAAAAAATCAAAAATAAAAATAAAACAATATGGGGGAACATCATTTATAATAACACAATGCATTTCCAAATGCTGTTTTTAAATGAGTTTTTTAAAATATTAAAATTTTCAGGCTTGAGGTCTGCAGACACAGTACCAAGGTCGCGAGTCACACAGAACATGCCAAATCAGCCTGTGCCCCGGCAGCAATCCACTGGACAACCCCTCTCCCGCTCCTCTGGCCTCTTCTCTGTACAGCCACCTGGTTCCACACTACAAAGACACAGAGGACACTGGACCGCCAGACCGCTGTACTGGGTAAGTTGGAGCCATCTTCACCTCCCATCAGGACCAGGACTATCTTCAGGGAAAGGGCAGCTGGAACCTGCAATACAACTCTGCAGAGTTCAACCCTACAGGAAGACAGGGAGCTCAACTTGGAATTTGCAGCCAGAAGTCTGCCTGAATCTCATGGGTCGGTGACTAGCTTGCTGAGACTCATTGACTTATATCTGCACACTGCAACCCACACTGTCTATTGTGACAGCAGAGACATTCCCTGAAAGAGGCCCTTCATCTTCATGGTTCTTTTTTATTCCCCAAATTAGTTTCATTATTTTGGTTTCTTTCTCTTTTCTTTTCTTTTGCTCCTCTTGTCTTTAATTTTTTTCCATACTCTTTGCAAATATTTGTTTTTCTCTCCTTGTTTTACTTTTCTTTTCTTCTTTCTTTTCCCTTTCCTTTCTCTCTCTCTTACACTCACTCTCTTGCTCTCCCACATTGTTCACCTTCCCTTTTTGTCCCTGTTTTGGTCCTCAGTCAGAGTTCTTCTTTATTTTCCTAGTATTCTCTTTTTCCTTCTCACCTGTGTCCTCTGACCACACTGCTACCCTTCCCCTACCCTTCTTCCCATCTATCCCTCCCTCCCCAACCCCTTCTAACTCCCCATCCCAAAGGGTAAAGTTGTTATATTGAAGAATTTATTCACTATATGTTGGATTGGTCCTCGATCTTGATTTAAGTCACACAGCTAGAGGTGATAGATTAATAACTACCACAAATTGTCATTCTTTAAGAGGTATTTGATGCTATGGTGTTGCTGATTGTATGACTTGGGCTAAGGTGTTGTGATTGATCTAAACAGTTTTCCTTCCTGGTATAATGAAAATGAGATAGCTTCAGAGTCATTGTAGATTCAAAACCTAAAGAACAGCTATATCTGGAAGACACCTCTGAGAAGCAATCATTCCATAAGGGTTTTAAATACATCAACAAAGATACTTACAATAAACAACTTCAAAGTATCAACCCAGGAACTAAACCAGGGACAGTACCAAAACAAAAATGAGAAGGCATTTAAGCAAGTCACAAACCCAGACTTCCACTCCACAAAAGGCAATTTCTGGGGGAAGTGAGGTGCAAAAGTCTGATGATCAACCACCTGGACACCCTGAACTGATAGCACAGGAAGTAACAAAACAGATGAAGGAGGCTCTAGGAAAATTCAAAGCAGAAATAATTTCCCAGATAACTACAGAGATGGTGAGCAGAGTGAAAGACATGATTAGAGGCTCTAGAACAGAAGCTGATAAAAAAAAAATAGATGAGCTCAGAAACATGCTGGAAGCCATGAATACCCAGCATAAGAAAGAAATGGAAACCATGATTGGCCAACATAAGAAAGAAATGGAATCCATGAAACAGATTCAAACAGATATTCAGGAGATCAAAACCTCCACTGAAAGTATCCACAGCAGATTAAGGGAATCTGAAGATAAAATATCAGATATAGAAGACATGATCATGGTTAGAGACCATGAAAATAGAGATTTCTTAAAAATAGTAAGGGACCATGAGAAATCAATCCAACAACTGCTAGACAATGCAAAGAAGAATAACATAAGACTGATAGGAGTCCATGAAAAAACAGGAGAAAATACAATTGACATAAAAAAACTGTTCACAGAAGTAATAGTGGAAAATTTCCCAGACAGAGGTGGAGAATTGGACACACAGATAAGTGAGGCATATAGAACTCCACCCAGCCAAGATCAAAAAAAATTCTACACCTAGACCTATAATAGTCCAGATCCCAGAAACCCAGAAGAACAAAATTCTACAGACAGTTAGAGAAAAGAAACAAATCAACTACAAAGGAAAGCCCATCAGAATCACAGCAGACTTCTCAACACAAACCCTCAAATCAAGGAGAGCCTGGAGTGAAGTATTTCAAGCCCTAAAAGAAAAGAACTTCCAACCTAGACTGTTATATCCTGCAAAATTATCTTTCAAAATCGATGGGGAAATAAGATACTTCCATGAAAAAGAACACTTGAGAAATTTCATGAACACCAAACCAGCACTACAAGCAATTCTAAATAATATCCTAGAAGAAAGCAATGAAGGTCACAACTCCATGAGACCCCACAGAGGGAAGTCACCAGGCAAGGTAAGACACTAAAGGGAAAGGGGGAAAAAATAAGAAATAAAAAAGCCAACAAAAGTAAAACATCATGACAAGGATAAATTAATATCAATCAATTATAACCATCAATGTTAATGGCCTCAATTCACCAATCAAAAGAAATAGACTGGCAGAATGTATCAAATAGGAAAATGCAACAAGATACTGTATACAAGAAACACACCTAACTCAAAAAGAAACTCATAGACTGAAAGTAAAAGGATGGAAAACAGTTCTCCACGTCAAGGAACCCAGAAGAAAGCAGGGGTAGCAATCTTATTTGCAGACAAAGTAGATTTCAAACCAAAACTAATTAAGAGAGACAAAGATGGTCACCACATCCTTGTGAAGGGAACAATCCAAGAGGAAGAGATGACAATCCTAAATATATATGCACCAAATACAAATGCCCCCAACTATACAAAACAAATACTAATAGACATGAAAATCCAAATAAACACTAACACAATTATAGTGGGGGACCTCAATACCCCACTATCACAAATACACATATCATCTAGACAAAAAGTTAACAAGGAAATTCTAGAACTGAACCAAGCTATTGAACAAATGGACTTAATAGATGTTTACAGAGTGTTCCACCCCACAAAATCGGAATACACATTCTTTTCGGCTGCACACAGGTCATTCTCCAGAATAGACCGCATGCTAGCTCATAGGACATACCTAAGTAAATGTAAAAGAATTGAAATTACCCCCTGTATATTATCAGACCATAGTGAAAATTGGAGATCAATAACATAAGAAACCGCAAAACCCCAACAAACACATGGAAACTGAATAACACCCTCTTGAACAAGCAATGGGTCACAGAAGTAATTAAAGAAGAAATTAAACAGTTTCTATAAGTAAATGAAAATGCCAGTACAACATACAGGAATCTATGGGACGCAATGAAAGCAGTTCTAAGAGGGACATTCATAGCAGTGAATGCCCATATTAGGAAAACAGAGAAAACTCAGATAAATAGCCTAATGCAGAACCTCAAGCTCCTAGAAAAAGAACAGCATAACGAATCCAAAGCTCGTACAAGAGAGGAAATTATAAAGATCAGGGCAGAAATCAATGCAATGGAGACTAAGAGAACAATACAAAACATCAATGAATCAAAGAGTTGGTTTTTTGAAAGAATAAATAAAATCGAAAAACCTTTAGCCAACCTTATCAAAAAAAGGAAAGAAAAGGCACAAATACATGTAATTAAGAATGAAAAGGCTGAAGTCACAACAGATCCAACAGAAATCCAGAGGATCATCAATACCTACTTCGAGAACTTCTACTCCAATAAAATGGAAAACACAGAAGAAATGGGCAGATTCCTAGATACATACAAATTGCCAAAGTTAAAATGAAGAAGATATAGAAATTCTAAACACCCCAATTACAATGAGTGAAATTGAAAATGTAAGAAAATATTTACCAACAAAGAAAAGCCCAGGTCCGGATGGCTTCACTGCTGAATTTTACAAGACATTTAAAGAAGAACTAACACCATTACTCTTTAAACTCATAAAGGAAGTTGAAAGGGAAGCAATACTTCCAAATTCATTCCTGGAAGCAAGTGCTACTTTGATTTCAAAACCAGGGAAAGACCCAACCCAAAAAGAGAACTACAAGCCAATCTCCCTAATGAACATAGATGCAAAAATCCTCAACAAGATACTGGCAAACAGAATACAGAGGGTCATCAAGAAGATTATACACCCTGACCAAGTCGGATTTATCCCAGGGATGCAAGGATGGTTCAACATTCGTAAATCAATAAATGTAATACACCATATTAACAGAGTCAAGGACAAAAACCATATGATCATCTCAATAGATGCAGAAAAAGTGCTGACATGAGCACTGTGTCTTGAGAGAGAGTGGACCCTTTGGATGGGAAAGCACACTTCTCCCTGTGCCTGCTGCATCTTAAGCATCTACACATTTGCCGAATTAAAACTTCTGATTTATCAAACTCTAACTTCACAGGCAGCTTTTCTGGTTTCTCATTGCTCTTCCTAAGGAGCACACAGATAGATGTGTTCCACTATGAAAGGAAGGGGCCACGGGGTCTTCTCATCAGAGGGGGCGGTTTGGCTTATGACCCTAGCATTGCGACCTCACTTCCTTGGCGACAGGTCCAAACAGAACTCGGAACCCTGGAGTCACTGGGCACCACAGTCCAGCGACGGCTGCCTAACAGTCACTTGGCTGGAGAGAGTCAGCAGCGATCATGCTGTGCTGCTTTCCCAGGCCTCGAGGCCGCAGCAACAGGACCCCGCACAGGGAAAGGACTTGGACGCAAGTGAGAGGATGGATGGCTAAGTCCCCATGCTTCAGGCCACTCACCAGGAACTACCTGGCCATCAGGGGCAGCCCAGGGCGGGTCTTACCAGACCCAGAGACCTGGGGACCTGAGATGAGCGGGAGCCCAGGGCAGATCTCCCTGGACCTGGACACCAGACACTTGGGGCCACCGAGTCCAGGACAGGTCCAGTCAGGCCCGGCCACCACTGTGAGTCCCCTGTATAACTCCCGCCCTTCTTCCTCACTTTGAGGAGGGTGGGGGACGAGGTCATGAGGGAGGCTCCTCCTGGGCAGGGGCAGGTGTGGGAGGCTGGGAGCCCGGGGCCCTGGCCTGTGCTACGCTGGCTCATGTTTTGGTATTTACACTTGCCCTTATTTCTTGGTTTTATATAAATAATAGAACTAGCTTTTAAGAAAACTTAAAATTTTAGTGTTTAAAAGGGTCAGCGTGGTGGCCTGAAGTGCTTTCTCCCTGTGTGCGCCCATCCCCAGAGCACTGTGCTTGGTGGCTCCTGCTCATGCCCCTGGCCACTGCTCCTCTCGTGTCCCCACAGGCACCTGGCCTACAGGGTTCACACCAGTGCAGTCAGACTTGCCTTTGGCCACACAGTCGTGGGAGGGGCTGATGAATCTTGCACTATGCAGAGGGGAAACCCTAGAAAGATCCTGGCCATTTTTCATTGGCTTCTCCACTAGGTAATCCAGGTTGTGTTGCCAGACAGGATGTATTTATCACACTAAGATAACGTGTGCAGTCTGAATGAAGGTCAGGTGAAGGGCACCGTCACAGGAAACCCACTGGGCCGTGGCCTCCCCTAGGCGCCCCCTCCCTGTCTGCATCTCGGGGTTCAGGCTGTAAGACTTCTAGACTTAATTGACAGATTCAGTAGAGTAGCTGGATATAAGGTCAACACTCAAAAAACAATAGCCTTCTTGTGCACAAATTACAGACTCACTGAGAGAGAAATTAGGGAAACAATTCCTTTTACAATAGCATCCAAAAAAATGAAATATCTAGGAATCTATCTAACAAGGGAAGCAAAAGACCTCTACATTGAAAACTACAGCACTCTGAAAAAAGAGATCAAAGAAGATACAAGAAAATGGAAAGACCTCTCGCTCCTGGATAGGAAGAACCAATATAGTGAAAATGGCCATACTTCCAAAACTGCTATATAGATTCAATGCAATGCCAATTGAAATTCCAACAATATACTTCACAGAACTAGAGAAAACAATCCAAAAATTCATTTGGAACCATAAGAGACCTAGAATAGCTAAAGCAATTCTAAGCAACAGAGACATGGCTGGGGGTATCACAATCCTCAACTTGAAACTATACTACAAAGCTAAAAAATCAGCATGGTACTGGCAAAGGAACAGACCTGAGGATCAGTGGAATAGATTAGAAGATGCAGAAACAGCTCCAGACATACTCAGCCACCTCATCTTTGACAAAGGCACCAACCACCATCATTGGAAGAAAGATAACCTATTTAATAAATGGTGTTGGAAAAACTGGATTTCAACCTGCCAAAGATTGAAACTAGACCCATACCTATCACCATGCACAAAACTAAGATGGAAGTGGATTAAAGATCTAAATATTAAGACAGAAACACTAAACTTGCTGGAAGATATGTTAGGTAGAACTCTTGAAGACATTGGCATAGGAAAAGACTTCATGAACAAAACAGCAGCATGGCAACTAGCAGAAAGAATCAACAGCTGGGATCTCATCTTATTAAAAAGCTTCTGCACTGCAAAAGAAACCACCAACAGAGCTAACAGACAACCTACAATGTGGGAAAAAAATTTTAGCAGCTGTACCTCAGACAGACTACTATCTAGAATATATAAAGGACTGAAAAAAATCAGACCCCCCAAATTCAAAGACCCAATTCAAAAATGGGCATCTGAAATGAACAGACATTTCTCAGACAAAGAAGTAAAAGCAGCAAACAAATATATGAAAAAATGTTCAACGTCACTGGTCATTCGAGAGATGCAGATGAAAACAACACTGAGATTCCACCTCACCCCAGAAAGAATGGCTACTATCAAGAAATCAACCAATAACAAATGCTGGCGGGGTTGTGGGGAAAAAGGAACCCTTCTCCATTGTTGGTGGGAGTGCAGACTGGTGCAACCACTGTGGAAATCAGTATGGAGACACCTCAAAGAACTAGAACTAGAGGTCCCATTTGACCCAGCTATTCCCCTGCTGGGTATCTTCCCCAAAGAATTAAAAGAATCATACCACAGTGATATATGTGCACCCATGTTCATAGCGGCACAATTTGTAATAGCTAAAGCTTGGAAGCAGCCCAAGTGCCCATCAACTGGAAACTGGATAAAGAAACTGTGGGTTTTTTTATAAAATGGAGTACTACTCAACCATAAAGAATGAAAAACTAGAGTCATTTATAGCTGAATGGATGCATATGGAGGCCATACTCTTAAGTGAAATAAATAGGACACACATGTGTAAATACCAAATAGTTTCTCTAGTGTGAGAAACTGATGATGTAAACAAGGGTTAAAATGATTAAAATGAATAATTGATCATTTGAAATAGGAAAAAAGGTCCAAAGACAAAGAAGTGAAGGGAGGGGAAGGGGAAAGGAAAAGAGGGAAAGGAAAAACTATGAGAAAAGAAAAAAAAATGTAAATGATGTGTATGTAAATAGGGAAGGGCGGAGGGGGTGAAAGGTGCACAGATAATGGGGGAAAAAAGTAAGAACCAAGATACATCATGTACAGGTACAAACACCCAATGATAAATGTAAATGAATTGTATACCTAAAATGTACCAATAAAAGAACTTAAAAAAAATTTCAGGCTTAATTCTAATATGGTAAAAATACATAGATGTCCCATACACAAAAGCTGTTTCAGGGTCTCAGTGATTTTTAAGCGTGTAAGGGGTCCTAAGACCAAATGTATGAGAACTGTTACCATAGGGATAAGCAGAAGGGAACTGGGAGCACAGAGGAGTACCACGTAAACCTAGTCCTCAGGAAGACTTGCCAAAAAAGCTAGCACTTGAGCAAACAGGAATTAGCCAGGCAAGGAAGGAGGGGAGGAGCAATGAAAGGCATTCCAGACCAAGCATGCAGAATGTACTTAGGCAGGGTAAGATAAGAGCCCAAGTGAATCCTGGAATATTCCAGGTTTATTATTGTAGGACCAAAGGCCAAGCATGACTAGAAATGCATGTAAAAGAATAAGCTGTAAGTGCTCTGGCCAGCTACAGTAGACAGAGGCAGGAGGATCACAAGTTCAAGGCCAGCCTGGCCAACTTAACGAGACCCTGTCTCAAAAAGGGCTGAGGATGTACTTCAACACTCCCTTCAATCCCCTGTAAGGCTGTTGAGAAACCTTAATGAGAAAGATATTGTCACTTTAAGAGGTCACTTTATCATTAGTGATGGGAGCCATTGAAGACCTTGGAGCATGAGTATGATCATGAGAAGATCTGTGTCTAAAATGATTACCATCACTGCAACACAGAAATACATTGAAAAAGATAGAAGCTAGAGGCAAAGGACCTGGGAGGAAGTTATAATGAGGTTTTGAACAAAGGGAAATGGTGGTAATAATGGAAAACAATTAATAGACCAAATCTGGGAATCACTGAACCCACCTGAAGGTAGACAGAAAAAAAGTTATCTCCTGAGAAAAATATATATGGGCATGCCCTTAGTTTTAGCTACAGTGACTGGTGCTTTTTGGTCCTCTGGAAGCCCAACCATGGATCCCTAGAACTGACAACAACTAGTTTAGAACAGCAGTACTCAGACTATTGGGTGCGTCAGAAAGCCCCCAGAGGGCATGTGGAACACATTGCTGGCCCAACTCCCAGTGTTTCAGGTTCAGTAGGTCTGCAGTGGGGCCTGAAATTTTAAACTTCTAACAAGTTCCCACGTGATACTGCTGTTGGACTGCAACCTCCATTTTGAGAACCACTGATTTATAAAGTCGCAAAAGTGATATACTTGACAGACTTGGTAATGTACTGTTGATAGTAAAGCAGAGGGAGAAGGCTGGGTTTCTCCTTTGGAAGATTATGGAAGAATGCCATAAATTAGGTCTCAAAACACAAAGGAAGAACAGCTTTATGAGAAAGGAACAGAAACTATTGAGATCCATTATGGAAAGGTTTCTGAAATTTAGAGAAAATGTCTAGAACTGGTATAGCTTGTGATTTCAGATTGCAAGTAGATACAGTTATGCCAGAAACACTTGTAGCAGAAGTGCAGTGGGTAATATTAAAGGGATAATAAATAAAAACTGAAAACCAAGGGAGGAAAGAGGATAGTCGTCAAAGTTAAGGGACCAAAACCTTTTAAAAAGGAAAACGAATTAGGGAAGAAAGAATGAACAAAAGTGTCATTCTGAAAGATGACAGGAATAATAAACTATGCTTGTTATTAGATACAATGTGACTGTTGGAGACAAAAAGTTATGTGGAACAGTTTAGAGAAGCAAAGTCAAAGGAATCTCAAGAATCTCTCAATGAAACTTCCCAAACCTGGGCCTGTCCTCACCCTTCCTCTCTGGCCATTTTCAGATGCTCCACCCCAGATCTCAGAAATATATGTTATAATTGTGGAACCTCCATGCCACGTTCTGTCTCCAAACACTAATCACTCTCACTGGCCAAGTCTGCACATATTGCATCATCCTGAGGATTCAGTTGCATCCACGTACTAACCCACCACCTTCTAAAACAAAATGATATAACAAACAGTGACAACATTTCAAAGTTCCACACAAGGAGTGTCAGGCCCATAAGAGCCAACCAGAAACCAAACACAAGAAAGATAAAGTATAGTAAATAAATAGGAAAAAATGAAAAACACATACATTAAAACTTTTTAATGTATTTATTGGACAGAGAATCAAGAGGTGACTTTGGAAATGAAATATCTAGGAATCAACCTAACAAAGGAAGCAAAAGACCTCTACACTGAAAACTACAGCACTCTGAAAAAGGAGAAGGTCAGGGATTTAGCTCAGTGGTTTCACCGCCTGCTGCGCAAGTGCAAGGACCCAAGTTCGATCCCCAGTACCAAAAAAAAAAAAAGGAGATCGAGGAGGTAAAATGGAAAGACATCCCTTGTTCCTGGGTAGGAAGAATCAATGTAGTGAAAATAGCCATACTTCCAAAACTATATAGATTTAATGCAATGCCGACTGAAATTCCAACAATATACTTCACAGAACTACAGAAAACAATCCAAAAATTCATTTGGAACCAGAAGAGACCTAGAATAGCAACAGCAATTCTAGGCAACATGGCTGGGGGTATCACAATACCCAACTTGAAGCTATACTACAAAGCTTCTGTGATTAAAAACAGCATGGTAAAAAAAAATAAAAAATGAAAAAACAGCATGGTACTGGCAAAGAAACAGACCCAACTATCAGTGGAATGGATTAGAAGATACAGAAACAACTTCAGACATACTCAACCACCTCATCTTTGACAAAGGAGCCAACCACCCTCATTGGAGGAAAGATAGCCTATTTAATAAATGGTGTTGGAAAAACTGGATTTCAACCTGTCAGAGGTTAAAACTAGACCCATATCTATCACCATGCACTAAACTAAGATCTAAGTGGATGAAAGATCTAAATATTAAGACAGAAAAACTAAACTTGCTGGAAGATATGTTAGGTAGAACTCTTGAAGATATTGGCATAGGAAAGGACTTTATGAACAAAACCTCAGTAGCAGGGGAACTAGCAGAAAGAATCAACAACTGGCATCTCATCTTATTAAAAACCTTCTGCACTGCAAAAGAAACCACCAACAGAGCTAACAGACAACCTACAATGTGGGGAAAAAAATTTTAGCAGCTGTACCTCAGACAAAGGACTACTATCTGGAATATATAAAGAATTGAAAAAAATCAGACCCCCCAAATTCAAAGACCCAATTCAAAAATGGGCATCTGAAATGAACAGACATTTCTCAGACAAAGAAGTAAAAGCAGCAAATAAATATATGAAAAAATGTTCATCCTCACTGATCATTTGAGAGACGCAGATGAAAACAACACTGAGATTCCACCCCACACCAGAAAGAATGGCTGCTATCATGAAATCAACCAATAACAAGTGGTGGCAGAGTTGAAGAAGGAACCCTTCTCCATTGTTGGTGGGAGTGCAGACTCGTACAACCACTGGGGAAATCAGTATGGAGATACCTCAAAGAACTAGGGGTAGAGGTCCAATTTGACCCAGCTATTCCTCTGCTGGGTATCTTCCCAAAAGAATTAAAAGAATCATACCACAGCAATACATGCTTACCCGTGGTTATAGCGGCACAGTTTGTAATAGCTAAAACTTGAAAACAGCCAAATTGCCCATCACCTGGAGATTGGACAAAGAAGATGTGGGGTTTTTTATAAAATGGAGTACTGCTCAGCCATAAAGAATGAGAAACTAGAGACATTTAAAGGTAAATGGATGCATATTGAAACCATACTCTTAAGTGAAATAAATAGGACACACATATGTAAATACCAAAAGTTTCTCTGGTGTGAAAAACTAAAAGTGTCAATAAGAATAAAAATGTATAATTGATATTGTGAAATAGGAAGAACTGTCTAAAGGAATAGGGGAAGTGGGAAGGGAAGGGGAAAGAAGAAAAGGGAAAAGAAAAAACATGAGAAAAGGAAAAACATGGAAACAAAGTGTTTGTAAATAGGGAGGGGTGGGGGGGGTGAAGGGAGGGCAGGGAAATGGGGAAAAAATAAGAACCAAGATACATCATGTAGGGCCGGGGATTTAGCTCAGTGGTTCCAGCACCTGCTTCACAAGCGCAAGGTTCCAAGTTTGATCCCCCAGTACCAAAAAAAACAAAAAAACAAAACAAAGATACATCATGTAAAGGCACAAGATCCCAGTGATGAATGTAACTGTACTGTATACCTAAAATGTACCAATAAACTAAATGGAAAAAAAGAGGGGTTGGCAGGAACACAGAGGCTTCTGCCTTTGCCCATCCTCATACCATATCTGGGTGTACACTGCTGTCAGGTGGGGTAGAAGTGCTACAGAGGGTGGAAGACACTCCCTCCCTCCACCTCTCCCAGTGCAGTGTCTGGACTCATACCAGTGCCTGATCTGAAGGAAAGGGCTTCCAGCTTCCACCATTGCTGGGGCTGCCAGAACCAGAGGCCTGGCTCACAGCAGAGCTCACCTCAACAAGGCCTGCAGAAAGCCCCATCGCCCCACTGGGCCACCACTGTCTTTGTAGGAGCAGTCACACCATGAGCAGCTCATGCCCACTACCGTCTATACCACGCCTGCCTGAGCCCTGGAACTTTCTCTTGAATAGACCATATATTAAGCTGCAAGACAAGTCTTAACAAATTCAAAAAATGGAAATCATAGAGTGAATCTCTTTTTTTTTTTTCTTTTTTTTTGGTACCAGGGATAGAACTTGGGACTTGCACTTGTAAGGCAGGCAGCAAAACCACTGAGCTAAATCCCTGGCCCTAGAGTGTATCTTTTTTTACTACAATGGAATAAAACTAGAAATCAACACCAAAAGAAACTTTAGGAATTATACAAATACAAAGAGATCGAGTAACACCCTTTGAATGAACAACAGTTCATTGGAGAAATCAAAAGAGAAATTTAAAATTTATGAAAAATAAATGAAAATGAAAATACAACATACTAAAATGTATAGGATTCAACAAAAGCAGTACTAAGAGGGAAGTTTATAGCTATACACACCTACACCAAAAAATAAACATATAGATTTCAAATAAATAATCTAATGATTCATCTGAAGGACCTAGAAAAACAAGAGCAAATCAAATTCAAAATCAGTAGAGAAAAATGTTTAGAAAAGAAATTAATGATCACTAAAATAAAGTAAAAATATCAGTGAAACAAAAAATTGGAATACACATGACCTATCAAAATTAAACCAGGAAAACATAAAAACCTGAGTAAACTAATAACAAGTAATGAGACTAAAGCAGTGATAAGAAGTCCCCCAACAAAGAAAAGCCCAGGATTCAACTGCTTCCTGAATTTAATCAAACCTTTAAAGGAAACTAATACTGTTCTTCTCCAACTATTCCAAAGAATTAAAGGGAAGGAACCCTTCCAAATTCATTCTATGAGGCCAGCATTACCCTGATATCAGACCAGATAAGGACACATAAAAAAAGATCACTACAGATCAATGTCCCTGATGAACATAGATGCAAAAATCCTCAACAAAATACTAGCAATTTGAATCCAACAGCGCATCAAAATAATCATTCACCATGATAAATTTGGACTTATTCTCAGGATGCAAGAATGGTTTAACACTCACAAATCAATAAACATAATAGAGAATCAAGCATAGTGGCACATGCCTGAAATCCCAGCACTCAGGAGGCTGAAGCAGGAAGATCACCAGTTCAAAGTTATCCTGGACATTCTTCCTTAGTGTTGGATCAGGTTGATTTAAGCTGTTGTAATATTTTCAAAAGAAAACCTAAAAAGTAAATATTTATCTACATTTTCTCTTGTACTTTATACTCCCTGTATAATTCCGTGATTTCTCTCCTAGGTAGTGCCAGAATGGTCTTGGGGGTGGGGGCCTTCTCCTTTTGGTACTGGGGATTAAACTTAAGCCCTTTTTATTTTGTTTTTAAATTTTGAGACAGGCTAGGCTCAAACTTTCTATACTCCTGCCTCAGTCTCTTAGAGTGCTGAGATTACAGGCATGTGTCACTATGCCTGGCTCCAAAGTTCTTGTATAAGTGCTGTGTACAGATTATCAAAATAAATGGAGTTCCTTTCTCTGCTCTGGTCACAGATAAATTAGATCATGGCTAAAAAGTCATGGTAGTTGATACAAAATAACCAGCCTCTAGCATGATGCGTAATGTAGATGTTCAATAAATATGTTGACTGTCTGACTCTGCCCTCTGATAAATGTAGCATTATCATCTTTCTCTCAAAACTATTACATAATAAGACAAATACTTGCCTTCCTATGGTTTGTCTGGCTTAAATATGTCTTGTTATATTACTCAAAATGTTTGACAAATAATAGCATTATTGTTTGAGAATAATAATGTTTATTATTTTCTAGAGTTTGTGCTAAGTGCCTTTATTTCATCTCACTAGACTTCTACAGGGTGGGCATTATATTTTCATTTTAAAAATGAAGAAGTTGAGACTGTCTCTTGATGGAAAAGTTCTTAATTTTAATATATTCAAGTTTATCAATCCTTTTGTTTATAACCCATGCTCTCTCTGTTTGTTTTCCCTAAGAAATCTTTCCCTCCTCTAAGGTTAAAAATACATTCATCTAAATTTTTCTCTAAAATTTTTAGTTTCTTTTTTGACATGTAAAACTTTTAAAATTATTTTGATAAACATGCATAACTGGTACACATTAATGGGGTTTGGTGTGATACTGCAACACATACATACAACTTCCACTGAACAAAATCCAGGCTCCCATTACCTACCCACCACACCCTTCCCAATTTTTAGGAGACACTACTCTACATTCAGGTTGACATTGATGATCATATGAGAACATGTGGAATTAACCTTTCTTTGTCTGGCTTATTCCACTTAACCTGTGCTTTCTAGTTCCATCTATGTTTCTGGAAACAAGATTTCATTCTTCTTTATGGTGTAGACACCTAACACTAAGGGCTGTCTTTGAGTGCTATTTGTTCAGCAGTTCAATAATGCCGTGAAGTTTCTTTCCCTTTCTCTGCTTTGTGCCTTTGGCTGCAGGAGTCCACACACATTTCAGTATGATCTATTGCTATTTGAGATCATGCAAAGCCTTACATAAAGTAGACAGAGCTGCACTATGTAAACCTGACTCCAGAGGTGCTGAAAAACAATTCAGTATCTGCTTTACTTCTGTTTAGGACTACACCACCTCCCAGATTTTGCATATTCATGGTTCTTATCTTCCTCATTGGGTTTTCTCTGACCAGAAGTCAATATAAGCTTTAAAGAATTGTGAATTTTGTCAAAATAGACTTTATTGGGCCGAGGATTTAGCTCAATGTTTCCACCACCTGCTTTGTAAGCACAATGTCCCGAGTTCGATCCCCAGTACCAAAAAAAAAAATAGACTTTATTATATAATTTGCCTAATTATGTGCATTCACTATGCATTTTGTAAACTCTAGGTTGTCAATGATTTTTCAGCTCTCAAGAGTAATATTTGCTCAAAAATCTATCCTTGAATAGGACAACAACCTTGGTAAGAGTAGAACTCACATCTAACTAAACTTAAAAACCTAAATATCCTTTGGAGTAGAATTCTGAAAAACATCCTATGATTTATTGAGAATCTTAGATCTGGACGCTGGACTTTAAAAAAAAAAAAGGTAAAGAAAGTGACTCCCTACGTTTTTCCCAAGATGGGGTAAGTTGCTTCCATATATGGAGCCAATCCAATAATTTTCAGAATACTCTTTCTAGGAATATGATGTATCCAGTGTGGGCATTGGTACAATGGCAGGGGGATTAGGCCAGGAGTCAAAAACTGCACTTTCTAGGTCTGAATCTACCTCTTATTATAAGAGTCTACATTAGTCCCCTGAGTGACTGAGTTACATTATTAATGCAATGTAATATAGTTACTAATGTAACTCAGTCACCTGAGTTTCTGTTTTGTTCTTCTTTAAGTTAGATCATTATTTGCCTTCCCTACTTCACAGGTATTGCAGGGTAATGCTTTCAAAGGTGATTTAAAAGATATAGCACAACCTTATGTTTATTTTCTACTAGCTCAAGAGTTCCTTGATGGCCAGGATCATTTCTTAATCATTCCTAGCTCAAAGCTATTCTTGGGTGCTCAATAAATATGAATGTTAAGGGGCTGGGGATTTAGCTCAGTGGTGCCATGCCTGTCTTGCAAGCTCAAGGTCCTGAGTTCAATTTCTGGTACCAAAAAAAAAAAATGGATGTTAAATTATAGCTGTCATGAAATAAAGGAAAACAAAGGCCAACTGTAAAATTTAGAGGTGCCTGCTGGTTGAATGTGACACTTCACATTTATAGAAAGATGTTGACAATTACAGAATAAAAGAAATCCCTCTATGAAACCATCTGAGTGCTAAAACACTGAAAATCTAGACTGCTATCTTGGCATGGTGGCACATTTTGGGAGGTGGATGCAGAAGGATCTCAAGTTTGAACCCAGCCTGGGCAACTTAGTAATTAAGCAAGACCCAGAAAAAAAGAAAAGATGGATGGAAGAAAAAAAGAGAGAGAAAAAAAGACAAACAGAGAAAGAAAAGGCTATCATAACTTTCCATGGTAGCCCATGCTGCATTTCTCAGAAGCAGAATGTGCTTTTATTTTTGCTTTTACCCTTTTTCTCTCTATTTAGCTCAAGCTCACTCTGCAGAGCGAGTTTCTTCCACTCTTTATTTTTACTTTCTTGAATAAATTTTGTCACTGCTAAAGGAAGGATGGATGGAAGGAAGGAAGGAAAAAGAGAAAGAGTGAAAAGAAAGAGGGAAGTCAGTCCAGGCTCCCTTTTTGACCACTGTTACATTTAGATATGAGAGCTAGTTAGACTAGACTGAGAACAGAGAACAACAAACCAACAAATTTCAATGGGTTTAGAATTGTTTCCAGAAAGAGTAATCTCCCTGGGCCCTCCCCACCCTGGTTCTTATCCCTCCTCCTACGAGTTATTCTTCCCAAATGTGCCCCATGGCTGGTAAATTCCAGAATAAGTGGGGCTGCCTCAGCTCCTCCTCCCGTGCTTCTGCCTGGCAGTCAGTTTTCACAGGCCATCTGCAAGGGAGGGTAAAGCAACTAGGAAGAGGGAAAAGGGAGATGTGAGGAAGGAGCAAGAGGGTGGAAGACCAAAGGTGGTGGTGAGCAGAGCCCATGAAGATGCAGAAGTGCCAGTAACAAAGATGACTGGCAGCCAAGTTTTTCTGGTTTTACGAAAATTATCTGTTGTGTGATATGGCAACATATCCCTGTATCTTCCACTAAACTCTGTAACCACAAGTCATGGCCTTGTGTGTGTGGTTGCCCTGAGGTGCTGAGGGAGAGGGGCTGGGTCCATGCTGGGAGAAGATATGCAGAAAATGACAGTGTGTATGGGAGGAAAGACAGGGTGAATTCAATAAATCCTCAGAAGCAGTAACTTGGAGCTAGAGAAAAAATGGGGCGATCCATAATGTTTGGAGACACGAGGGAACACCTGCTTCTCAAGTAGCAGATGGAGATTTGAGTCATATTAGACTGCCAAATGGAAGCTGGCCCTAAAAGCTAGTGAAATTAGAGGCGCTCAGGCAGCTAGCTGCCATGGGGTTACAAACCTCTAAAGTCTTGCCATGCTAGCCCCAGTGTATGGGTGAGGCTGGAGAAGGCAGAGGCAGAAGAGAAAAGAGGCAAGAGATAAAAGAAACTATTATTTTCTCCTACTTTAGTTGTCAGAGGGAGCTGGAGAGCTGGCTATTCTGCCCACTGGAAAGCAGGATAGGACAGTCTATACCCAGTCCAGAAATTAACAGTCAAGCCATTCTTCCCTGAGATCAAGACAGAAAATAAAGCAAGGCAGAAATTTGAGTTTTACAAACATCACTTCAGCCTGGATTAGTGGGTAATTGCCCCACCTCTATGTTTTACCTTCTGATTCATGGGACAAAAAAATTCCCATAGAGTTTCACACTCCTTTCCTAACCCGAATCAGGTCTTTGGTAAGTGATAGCATTTGTTTTTTGTGTTAAAAATATTTCCATGGCTTGAAAACCTTAACTGATTAAACAGAAATTTAGCAGCATTGCTTTGCAGGATCCCTCAGTACCTGCCTGGGGCACCCTACCAGGTCTTGGAGTTAACAGCTGGCCAGGCAGCTCTGTACTCTGAGGGGTCACAGTCTAGTGAAGGAGACCATCAGAGGAGTGAGTCATCTGGCACTTCTGGCCAGGCCTCAGACTGACCCCTCCCTGCTGACCAACCTGTGGTGTACACTGGACTCTTCTCCCTCCTCAGTGAAGACAGGCCTAAGAAATGGGCTTCTTCTCCTACCCAGGTTCCCTGAGCTGCTTTTTTTAGCTCATCCCATCTTCTCCTGGTTTTGTTCAATTTTCTGCAAGCTTTTCTATCTGGCTCACTTATCTCCCTTTATCCCTCAGAACCATCTTCAGTAATTCCGTTGAGTTGCAGAGACCTTTCCTGTCAGAGCAGGGTGAGCCACTGCAGCACCTCAGCTCTCCCCTCAACAGCTGTCTGACCCCAGAGGAT
This sequence comes from Heterocephalus glaber, assembly GCF_053883595.1. Classification (NCBI taxonomy): domain Eukaryota; kingdom Metazoa; phylum Chordata; class Mammalia; order Rodentia; family Bathyergidae; genus Heterocephalus; species Heterocephalus glaber. The sequence goes on from NW_028258336.1 coordinate 3,302,659, forward strand.
CTGCTGCCCAGCTTTCCAGGTCAGCAGGGACTTTCCTCACCATACCCCTTTTCCTTTTCACTTTTTAATTTCTAGCTTCTGGGCTTTCTTTTCTTAATTACATTTGGAGCTGCATTTCACACAACAAAACCCAACCCAGTTTTAAGGTGAGTTAGGATTCTGTAGGGGAATGCCATCATTTTGATTTTCTCATCAAAGCAGAGCTCAGTTAACCCATTGTAAATATGAGAATGGAAAGGCCTGGTGAGGGTGTATAATGGGAAAGGTGCTGAAGGAAGGCCAGGGAACTGGGCCCAGGGACCCACTCTGCCTTGGGCCTTAGGCGAGTCACACGTTTCCAACTCCAAGCATTATGGCTCTTACTTCCCTCACAACTTCACTGGCAGAATCAAGTGCAGGAATTGCTATAAACATGTCTTGTAAATTGTAAAGCACAGTTCAGCCAACATAAGACCCAAATTGAACATAAGGACACGGGGGCAGTGTGTCCTTCTGAATAAACACACAACTCCATGGAATTAGATTTGGGTCAGCTTTTACTCACTATTTACCTCAGTGCTTGACACATTAAATAATGGAGAGCAGAAGGGAAGTAAAAATGAAGGAAAGTATGCAACCAGGAGGAAAGAAATGTCAGGTCCCTCCACATATTTGTGACGCCCATCGCCTGCTAGTGGGAATAAAAAATACCACCTAAAATACAGCTTCTGTCTTTCCTGAGTTTGTGCCTGCACATTGAAGCCCATTTGTGCAAGGAGTGAAAAAGCTGATCTTTCTGCCTGTGTTAACAGCAAAAGTCCTCACCCGGAGTGACCTCAAGAGACTAGTTTATTGAGTCTAAAGTAAACCAGAATCAACTTCTTGACCTGGTTCTGATCGCTGACATGTATTGGAGGTAGGACAGATTATTCCCATTTTCTAGATGAGGAAAATGAGGGTCAGAGGAGCACAGAAAGTTATGCCATATCACAAGGTCTGTAAATGGCAGTGCTGGCATCCGGACCTGATTCTCTTGTCCCCTGCACCCTCTCAGCCACTTATGGAGAGAGTAATGAACATGCTGCCCTTGCTAAGCAGGTGACCTCTGCAGCCACCAAAACCATTATAATTTCCTCTTTGTATAATTTCCTATTTTGAATACCTGGAGAATAAAATAAGGGCAAAAAGTATTTTTCAAGTTAGACACACAACTGGTAAATTAAAATGACTTTAAATATTTGATTTCATTAATAATCAATTGCAAACAATAATGATGTGTCATTTCCCCCATCAAGTCAGAAACAATAAAATTGATGCTGATCGGAATGCAGTAAATTTCATGTTTATGTTCAGTGCTGATGGCTTTGTGCACTGTGACAAGCTTTCGGCCATACCCATCAAGAGCCGTGAAATTGTTCGGTCTCCAGACCAGAAATGTTTCATCTGGGAATCTTACCTAAGGAAATAACATAAAATAGAGAAAGAGGGGAGAAAAACCTACTTTCCTGAGCCCTGCTGGTCAAATCCTCTCTTGGATAGAAGTGAGATATCATGGTATCTTCTTAATAAGTTTCCTTTTGTTTTGTTTGAGCTGGTTCTATTACCTGGCACCAAATCAGTCATTATTAGACAACCATCCATACACAACAATAGCTAAAACAACTATTAATATCATCCCTGTCTTTCCTTTGAAACTGAGTTCAGTTGATCTTTCTAGCCTCCTGGCCTGGTATCCTGTCCCTGTACACCTCATCAATCTCAAAGTTCTGCCCAACTCAAATATCTCTCAGTTCTTGAGCTGGGCCAGGAACACACATGTTCTGGACTTTGGTGAGTCAGAAGTACCTGGAAAGCTGGCTAAAACACAGTCTGCTGGAGACACCCCCACACACACATACTCAGCTGCCTCTTACTGACTTTCTGACTCAGCAGGTCCTGTGTGAGCCCCGACAAAGTGTACTCCTAAGAAGTTCCAGATCATGTCAAAGATGGAGACCACGCCTTAAGAACAGCTGGTTCAAGCATTAGTCCTGCTCACATGACTTCCCTTCGGACAGAATCTTTCTCCCTGTCAAGCCCAGCACCTTCCTGCTTTTTGCAGCTATCTTCAGTCTCACTAGGCTGCACTCATTACTTGTCCTGATGCTTTTGGGGGGGCAAGAATAGCACCTGGGATTGGATGCACTGTAGTTGCATCGTCAACGGTAGCTCCTGCTAATTGTGATAGGAGGGCTTCAATCAGTGGCTTCAGCACCTCTTCCCCTTTCCCCCAGAACCAGCACAACACTTGGCACTCAACACCCACATGCTCCTGGGAGACTGAATTAGTGCTCGCTGCCTCCCTCTACCCGTTAGGGTTGACTCTGGTCCCATAGGATTCATTAGCATATTGAATAGCTTTAAAAAAAAAAAAGATTAGCCATGATAGCAAAAGAAGAAACATGAGCCGAGCTTATTAGTTTGCCAGGCTAGTAAATATCATCTTGCTTTTGCTCTCTAAACTCCCTAATGAAGATAGCAGCTCTCAGGCAAATAAATAAAACATTAGGTTGACAACACACAACACATCACAAGCACAGTCCACTAATTTGCTCATTGCTGAAGGACATCAGCCACATTCAGGGTAATCTCCATAAACACACAGCCCTGCTCCCTTTCTCATAGAGACATAGTATCAGGCAAAGGTTTTAACATTTTTCAGTGTCCTATATGTATTTTATTTTAATAACTCCTTTCCTACCAAGACACCTATCAAGAGAAAGCTGTTTTTAGTATTTGTCCTAACAGCCAGTTCCTTTTCTGAAAAAACACCTTTTTGAATCACAAGTGGCTAGGCTAAACAGTGTTCTCAGAATATTAATGTGAGCTTGAGCTATTAAAATGTCATGGTTAACCTTTTTAAAACCTAATTAAATTAAAATAATAATATGTAGAATAGTTTCACGGAAAGGAAAGGCACTTTTTCAAACAACCTGTTCCAAGTCTGAAGCTAACACCTTGGCGCCTTGCTGGGAACGAGGTTTTACATGCAGACAAAGAGAGGCTGGCTTTGCACCTGCTGTGATTAACTTTTAGTTGTTAGTATTGGAGTTAATTATTGTACCATGCTGGAGGGCAGGGACAATTTACTTGCCTGATCACACCTAATAAGATGTATTTGCAGATGCCAGCATCTCCTGGACTTAATCAACAAACTATCAAGACAATCAATGCTGTTAGGCCCCATGTCCTTGTGATATATTTTTTTCCAAATAAAAAAGACAGAAATCTAAGGGCAGAGTGCTAAGGATGGAAGCAAGCTGCTCAGGAGGCTTCCATTAGCTAGCATCAGGCTGATGTCCCTTGCTAGATGGCCACAGTCACTGCATAGGACTGGTGCACCCTAAGGCCTGATTCCCCTGAGAGCAAAGGTCAATCCTGCTGACGCCAGCTGCAAGGAAATGAACATCTGTAAAATCCAGCACTCCTTGATAACTGAGTTCTGGGAGCCTTCAAATGAGGCTCTGACTGTTTCACGTAAGAAAAAATTGTCACCACCAAGGCACTGTACTCACCTCTTGCTATACAACAAATGAGTTTCTGTTCCTTTATTTGATCATCTATGCTTGAATCCAAGGAATAAAGTTTTTTAAAAGATTGGCATATTCTACAAAATGAGCATGACTTCCTTTCAACCCTGTTTCTTCATGAGCCCAAACATTCTCTGAGAAGGTAGGACAGACATAATGCATGGGCATAAAAATTAGGGAGGATGCTACCACGACCTCTCTAGAGGGATCTTGTACAGACCATGGGGAGGTACAAGTGATAGCACTAGCCAGTCTTGGGACCACCGAAAACTGTACTAAGACTGTTCCATAATTCATCCATCCCCCATAATGAGAGATGACCACCATTTAGCATGAATATCTAAATCTTGATAGATCCAGTCATTTGTTCATGTGTTCATTCACTCAACAGTGAGCCTAACTTTATGCCAGTGACTTTGCTGAAAATGTTCCTAGTTTCACTAAATGTGAGCTGTACAATGTAGAGTTCCTGGTAGTTTGCACAGGGTCCACTGGACAAAGCTGCTTTATGAGGATCTTTATTGGGCCCTTGACTTTTAAGGTATTTAGGAACACCATTCCCCACATCCACAGCTTAATCTTCTGTGATTTCAGTTACCCATAGGATCAATCATGATCCCAAAATATTAAATGGAAAATTCTAAAAATGAATAATTCAAAAGATTTAAATTGTATGCCATTCTTAGCAGCATGATAGAATCTTTCTCTGTCCTGCTTAATTCTAGCCCTCTGCCCAGGGTATCCATGCTGCATATTCTATCCTCCCATTAGTAGCCATCTCTTGGTTATCAAACCAGCTGTTATGGCACCGCAGGGCTTATGTTCAAGTGACCCTCCTGTATATTATAATGCTTCCATCATTAATCTCATTTCATCTTATTGTGGAGGCCTTGTACCATCTCATATCATTACAAGTAGGAAGGCAAGTATAAGTCAGTATTTTGAGAGATACATTCACATAACTTTTATTATAGTATAGTGTTATAATTCTTCTGTTTTATTATTAGTTGTATCTGTTAATCTCTTAGTGAACCTACTTTATAAATTAAACTTTATCATAGGCTTCTATGTATAGGAAGAATCCAGTGTATATATGGTTTGTTACCATCCAATAATTTTCAGACTGGGGGTCGTGGGTCATATCCCCTGCAGATAATGGAGGACTACTCTATCAACACTCCAGAACTTACTCGCATCATTTCTCTTTCCATTACACTGGTGGGAACCAGTCACATGGCCACACCTCAATCTGTAAGAAAAGCTGGGAAATGTAGTCTCAATTCTATCCCCAAGTAAATTCAGGGGTTCTGTTACCATGTGAAAGAAAAGGAGAACCAATATTAAGTTGCCTGTTCTTGTTAGATATTTGTTTTTAAAACAAAAGACTTAATGTCTTAATTTAATAAGTCAAGAGCTTTGGGTATCTCCGTAGACAAGCAAGTAGGAGGGATGGCCAGGAACCCAGAGCCATGCAGGTAGGTTCTCAATAGGGATCAAACTTACTTTAAGGCCATTTCAGAGTTAAGTGTGTACTGGGGCTGGGGATTTACCTCAGTGCCTGCCAAGCTCAAGGTCCTGAGTTTGATTACCAGTACCAAAAAAAAAAAAAAAAAAAGCGGAGTTAAGTGTCTCTTGGGGGCCCCAAGGACTGACAGATGAATCATGTCCACATTATCATGCATAAAAACATCAGTCCTATAGACTGTTTTAAAGTTTGAAAATAAGATGATTGAATCCAATAATTCTGAACTGCAGAATTATTCCTGATTTACTTTTTCTTTTTTTTTTTTACTTTTTCCTAATAGAATATTTTGTGGTATCAATAAGGAAAAAAGGTGGGTTAGCCAAGCAGCGTGAAGCTCCTGGGCTGTGTTCTAGTTCATGCCTATGGCATGGTGAGGTCCCGGGAGGGGCTTGGAGCCCCGCCTTCATCTGGTGCTCCGCTTAGCCTCGGGTGCGTCTGCAAGGCCCAATTCCAACAGCCCCTTGACTCCACCTTCCGGCTCTTCTGCTACCTGGTCCCACACTACAGAGGCACAGGGGATTATACTTCACATAGCTAAATGTGATAGATTAATAACTACCACAAATTGTCATTTTCTAAGCTGCCCTTGACGCTATGGTATTGCTGATTGTAACATTTGGCCTAAGACGTTGTGATTGATCTAATCAGTTTTCCTTCCTGGTATAAGGAAAATAAAATAGCCTCAGAGTCATTAGAGCCTCAAAACCTAAACACAAGCCATATCTGGAAGAAAAGCAATCATTCCGCAAGGGTTTTAAATACAAGCCACAAAGATAACTACATTAAGCAATTTTGAAATATCAACCCAAGAATTAAACCAAGGAGAGTACCAAAAACAAAAATGAGAAGACATTTAAGCAAGGCACAAACGCAGGCTTCCACACCACAGAAAGGAAATTCTGGGGGAAATGAGGGGGAAAAGTCAGATAATCAACCACCTGGACACCTTGAACTGACAGCACAGGAAGTAACAAAGCAGATACATGAGGCTCTAGAAAAATTCAAAGGAGAAATAATCTCCCAGATAAATACAGAGATGGTGAGTAGAGTGAAAGACATGATTAGAGCCTCTAGAGAAGAAACACATGAGAAAATAGATGAACTCAGAATCATGCTGGAAGCCATGAGTGCCCAGCATAAGAAAGAAATGGAATCCATGAAACAGATTCAAACAGATATTCAGGAGATTAAGAACTCCATTGAAAGCATGCAGAGAAGACTAAGAGAATCTAAAGACAGAATATCAGATATAGAAGACAGGATCCCAGTGAAGGACCATGAAAACAGAGATTTCTTAACGATAGTAAGGGACCATGAGAAATCAATCCAACAGCTGCTAGTTGATGCAAAGAAGAAAAACATAAGACTGATAGGAGTCCACGAAAAAACAGGAGAAAGTACAATTGACAGAAAAAAACTGTTCACAGAAGTAATAGTAGAAAACTTCCCACACAGAGGTGGAGAGTTGGATACACAGATAAGTGAGGCATATAGAACTCCACCCAGCCATGATCAAAAAAAATCTACACCTAGACCTATAATAGTCAAGATCCCAGAAACCCAATAGAAGAACAAAATTCTACAGGCAGTTAGAGAAAAGAAACAAATCACCTACAAAGGAAAGCCCATCAGAATCACGGCATATTTCTCAACACAAACCCTCAAATCAAGGAGAGCCTGGAGTGAAATATTTCAAGCCCTAAAAGAAAATAGCTTCCAACCTAGACTGTTGTATCTGGGAAAATTATCTTTCAAAATCAATGGGGAAATTAGATACTTTCACAACAAAGAACACCTGAGAAATTTCATGAACACCAAACCAGCACTCCAAACAATTTTATGCAATATCCTCGAAAAAGACAATGAAGGTCACAACTCCATGAGGGCCAACAGAGAGAAGACACCATGCAAGGTAAGGCACTAAAGGGAAAGGGGGAAAAATAAGAAAAGAGCCAACAACAATAAAACATCATGGCAAGAATGAGTCAATATCTCTCAATTATAACTGTCAATGTTAATGGCCTCACTTCACCAATCAAAAGAAACAGACTGACAGAATGGATTAAGAAGCAAAACCCAGCATTATGCTGTATACAAGAAACACACCTAACTCAAAAGGAAATGCATAGACTGAAAGTAAAAGGATGGAAAACAGGTCTCCATGCGACAGGATCCCAGAAAAAAGCAGGGGTAGCAATCTTATTTGCAGACAAAGTAGATTTCAAACCAAAACTAATTAAGAGAGACAAAGATGGTCACTACATCCTTGTGAATGGAACAATCCAAGAGGAAGAGATGACAATCCTAAATATTTATGCACCAAATACGAATGCCCCCCAACTGTACAAAACAAATATTAATGGACATGAAAAACCAAATAAACAATAACATATAGTGGGGGACCTCAACACCACTCTATCACAAATAGACAGATCGTCTAGGAAAAAAATTAACAATGAAATTCTAGAACTGAACCAAGCTATTCAACAAATGGACTTAAGAGAAGTTTATAGAGTGTTCCACCCGACAAAATCAGAATACACATTCTTTTCAGTTGCACATGGGTCATTCTCCAAAATAGCTCGCATACTAGCTCATAGGGCAAATCTAAGTAAATGTAAAAGAATTCAAGTTATCGTCTGCATATTATCAGACCATAGTGCAATAAAATTGGAGATCAATAACACTAGAAACCACAAAACACCCACAAGCACATGGAAATTGAATAACACTCTCCTGAACAACCAATGGGTTACAGATGAAATTAAAGAAGAAATTAGACAGTTTCTACAAGTAAATGATAATGCCAGTACAACATACAGGACTCTGTGGGACATGATGAAAGCAGTGGGAAATTCATAGCAGTGAATGCCCATATTAGGACAATAGAGAGAACTCAGATAAATCACCTAATGTAGAACCTCAAGATCCTAGAAAAAGAAGAGCATAGCAAACCCAAAGCTCATACAAGAAAGGAAATTATAAAGATCAGAGCAGAAATCAGTGCAATGGAGACTAAGAGAATGATACAAAAAAATCAATGAATCGAAGAGCTGGTTTTTTGAAAGAATAAATAAAATCGATAAACCTTTAGCCAAACATATCAAAAAGAGGAAAGAAAAGGCTCAAATCCATGCAATTAAAAATGAAAAAGGTGAAGTCACAACAGATCCAGCAGAAATTCAGAGGATCATCAATACCTACTTTGAGAACCTGTACTCTAATAAAATGGAAGACACAGAAGAAATGGACAGAATCCTAGATACATACAAATTGCCAAAGTTAAATGAAGAAGATACAGAAATTCTAAACACCCCAATTACAATGAGTGAAATTGAAAATGTAATAAAAAATTTACAAACAAAGAAAAGCCCAGGGCCTGATGGGTTCACTGCTGAATTCTACAAGACATTTAAAGAAAAACTAACACCATTGCTCCTTAAACTCATCAAGGAAATTGAAAGGGAAACAAGGCTTCCAAACTCATTCCTGGAAGCAAGTGTTACTTTGATTTCAAAACCAGGGAAAGACCCAACCCAAAAAGAGAACTACAAGCCAACCTCCCTAATGAACATAGATGCAAAATTCCTCAACAAGATACTGGCAAACAGAATACAGAGGGTCATCAAGAAGATCATACACCCTGACCAAGTCGGATTTATCCCAGGGACGCAAGGATGGTTCAACATTTGTAAATCAATAAATGTAATACACCATATTAATAGAGTCAAAAACAAAAACCATATGATCATCTCAATAGATGAAGAAAAAGCATTCAACAAAATCCAGCACCCATTCATGATAAAAACCCTACAGAAAATTGGAATAGAAGGTCTTTATCTCCACCTGATTAAGGCTATCTATGAAAAACCAACAGCCAACATCATACTAAATGGCCAAAAACTGAAAACTTTCACGCTAAAATCAGGAACAAGACAAGGATGCCCACTATCACCACTCCTATTCAATATTGTTCTGGAAACATTAGCCATAGCAATTAGGCAAGAGAAAGAAATAAAAGGAATCAAGATAGGAAAGGAAGAAGTTAAACTGTCATTATTTGCTGATGATATGATACTTTACATAGAAGACCCAAAAAACTCAGTCAAAATTCTTCTAGACCTAGTTGACAGATTCAGTAGAGTAGCTGGATATAAGGTCAACATTCAGAAAACAATAGCCTTCTTATACACAAATAGCAGACCTATTGAGAGAGAAATTTGGGAAAAAATTTCCTTTTACAGTACATCTAAAAAAATGAAATATCTAGGAATCAACCTAACAAAGGAAGCAAAAGACCTCTACACTGAAAAGTATAGCACTCTGAAGAAGGAGATCGAAGAGGATATAACAAACTGGAAAGATATCCCTTGTTCCTGGGTAGGAAGAACCAATATAGTGAAAATGGCCATACTTCCAAAACTGCTATAGAGATTTAATGCAATACCAATTGAAATTCCAACAATATACTTCACAGAACTAGAGAAAACAATCCAAAAATTCATTTGGAACCAGAAGAAACCTAGAATAGCAAAAGCAATTCTAGGCAAGAGAGAGATGGCTGGGGGTATTACAATCCCCAACTTGAAACTATACTACAAAGCTATTGTGATAAAAAACAACATGGTACTGGCAAAGAAACAGACCCGAAGATCAGTGGAATACATCAGAAGATCCAGAAATAAGGTCTGTACACGCCCCACCGAGGTCACGAGTCACGCAGAACATGCGAATCAGCCCACGCCCCGGCAACAATCCACTGGACATCCCCCTCCTTCCCCACTCCTCTGTACAACCACCAGGTTCCACACTACAAAGACACAGAGGACACCAGACCACCACAACACGGTACTGAGTCCCGCCACTCCCGGCCCAGAGGTAGGGGTTTCTGAGCCACCGTCCCACTGCTCCTGGTCCAGAGGAAGGGCCTTCCCAGCCACCAACTATCCCGCTGCTTCCAGCCCAGAGGAAAGGGCTTTTGGGCCACCTTCTGTCCTGATGCTCCTGGCACAGAGGAAGGGGCTTCTGGGCCACCAAACTTCCCGCCACTCCCAGCCCAGAGGTAGGGGCTTCTGAGCCGCCGTCCCACTGCTCCTGGTCCAGAGGAAGGGGCTTCCCGGCCATCATCCCTCCCAGTACTCCCAGCCCACAGGAAAGGGCTTTTGGGCCACCATCCCTACCGCTGCTCCCGGCCCCTGTCTCACCTCTCCCAGCTCAGAGGAGGTAATCTGTACAGGTGCTAGCAGGCCCCCGCCCCAATTGAAATGAGAAAACACATAAATAAGTCTCAAAACCAGACTTCCAGATCACCTACAGCAACCCCAAAGGGAAATGAGATGGAACACTCTGATACTCAATCACCTAGACCCACTGAACTGGCAACAAAAGGGGATCTGGAAAAAATGAAATCAGAAATAATTTCTCAGATAACAGGAGAAATTGTGCTCCTAGTGCAAGACATGATTAATAAATCTAGAGAGAAGCTGGAATCTCAACATCAGAAACAAATGGAATCCATAAAACAGGTGCAAACAGATTTTCAGGAGATGAAAAACTCCATTGAAAGTCTACACAGCAGAATGAGCCAATGTGAGGACAGAATTGCAGATATAGAAGATAAGATTGCAATTAGTGACCAGGAAAAGAAAAATTGCTTCAAAATTATGAGGGAACATGAGAAATCAATCCAGCAGCTGCTAGATGATGCAAAGAAGAATAACATAAGACTGATGGGAGTCAATGAAGAAACAGGAGAGAGTGCAGATGACATAAAAAAAACTCTTCATAGAAATAATGGCAGAAAACTTCCCAAGCAGGGGAAAAGAGCTAGACATACAGATAAGTGAGGCATATAGGACTCCAAATAGCCTTGATCAAAAAAAAAATCTACACATAGGCATATAATTGTTAAGATTCCAGAAACTCAACAGAAGAACAAAGTTCTCCAAGAAGTCAGAGAAAAGAAACAAATCACATACAAAGGAAAGCCCATCAGAATCACAGCAGACTTCTCAACACAAAGCCTCAAGGCAAGAAGAGCTTGGAGTGACATATTCCAAGCCCTAAAAGAAAACAGCCTCCAACCCAGATTGGTGTACCCTGCAAAACTATCTTTCAAAATGGATGGAGAAATAAGATACTTTCATGACAAAGAGCACCTTGGAAACTTCATGAATACCAAACCAGCACTCCAAAGAATTTTACACAATATCCTAGGAACAGACATTGAGGATCACAATCCCAGGAAGCAAAGCAGAATGAACCCATCTGGCATCACAAGAAATTAAATGTAAAGAGGGAGAACCCAACAAAAAGAAAAAGTCATGGCAATAACAAGTGAATACATTTCAGTTATAACTATCAACGTTAATGGTCTCAATCCACCAATCAAAAGAAATAGACTGGCAGAATGGGTCAAGAAGCAAAATCCAACAATATGCTGCATACAAGAAACACACTTAATTCAAAAGGAAACTCATAGACTGAACACTTTCTTCCCAATTCCCCATATCTTTTATACATTTTTGTCCTTATTTACACTTTCAATTTCTCATACTAGAGAAACAATGTGGTATTTAAACACATGTGTCCTATTTATTTCACTTAAGAGTATGGTCTCAAAATAAGAACCAAGAGAGACTATGTAAAGGTGCAAATTTCCAATCATGAATGTCATTATATTGTATTCCTAAAATGTACCAATGATTAGAATGAATAACAGATAATGCAAAATAGGAAGAAAAGGTCCAAAGGGGTAGGGGTAGTGGGAGGGCCAGGGGAAAGGAAAGAAGGGAAAGGAAAAATGATGAGAAATGGAAAAAATGGAAATAAAGTCTTTGTATATAGGGAAGGGTGGAAGGCATGAAGGGAGGGCTAGGAATGGGGAAAAAATAAGAACCAAGATGCATTATGTAAAGGTACAATTCCCAATAAGACATCTAATTGTGTTGTATACCTAAAATGTACCAACAAAAGAATTTAACAAAAAAAATTTTTAAAAAAGAAGATGCAGAAACAATTCCAGACATACTCAGCCACCTCATCTTTGACTAAAGAGCCAATCGCCCTCATTGGAGAAAAGATAGCCTGTTCAATAAATGGTGTTGGAAAAACTGGATTTCAACCTACCAAAGATTAAAACTAGACCCATACCTATCACTGTGCACTAAACTAAGATAGAAGTGGATTAAAGAGCTAAATATCAAGACAGAAACACTAAACTTGCTGGAAGATAAGTTAGGTAGAACTCTCAAGGACATTGGCCTAGGAAAAGACTTTATGAACAAAACTTCAGTAGCATGGGAGCTAACACAAAGAATCAACAACTGGGATCTCATTTTATTAAAAAGCTTCTGCACTGCAAGAGAAACTACCAACAGAGCTAAGAGACAACCTACAATGTGGGAAAAAAATTTTAGCAGCTGTACCTCAGACAAAGGTCTACTATCGAGAATATATAAAGAATTGAAAAAAAATCAGACCCCCCAAATTCAAAGACCCAATTCAAAAATGGGCATCCAAAATGAACAGACATTTCTCAGACAAAGTAAAAACAGCAAATAAATATATGAAAAAATGTTCAACATCACTGGTCATTCAAGAGATGCAGATGAAAACAACACTGAGATTCCACCTCACCCCAGAAAAAATGGCTGCTATCAAGAAATCAACCAATAACAAATGCTGGCGGGGGTGTTGAGAGAAAGGAACCCTTCTCCATTGTTGGTGGGAGTGCAGACTGGTGCAACCACTGTGGAAATCCGCATGGAGTTACCTCAAAGAACTAGGACTAGAGGTCCCTTTTGACCTAGCTATTCCCCTTCTGGGATTCTTCCCCAAAGAATTAAAAGAATCATACCACAGTGATATATGTGCACCTATGTTTATAGCGGCACAGTTTGTAATAGTTAAGGTTTGGAAACAGCCCACGTGCCCATCAACTGGAAACTGGATAAAGAAGATGTGTTTTTTTTTATAAAATGGAGTACTACTCAGCCATAAAGAATAAGAAACTAGAGTCATTTATAGCTAAATGGATGCATACTGAGGCCATACTCTTAAGTGAAATAAATAGGACACACATGTATAAATACCGAATAGTATACATGCTAATATGGGAGTCTCTAGTGTGAGAAACTGAAAGTGTAAATAAGGATGAAAATGATTAAAATGAATAATTGATAATTTGAAATAGGAAAAGGTCCAAAGGGGTAGGGGTGGCAGAAGGGGAAGGGGAAAGGGAAGAAAGGAAAGGAAGTATTATGAGAAAGAAAAAAATAATAGACACAAAGTCTATGTAAATAGGGAAGGGTGGTGGGGATGAAGGGCACATACGCAATGGGGGAAAAAATAAGAACTAAGATACATCATGTTCAGGTACCCAATGATAAATGTAAATGTATTGTATACCTAAAATGTACCAATTAATATATAAATTTTTAAAAATAAGGAAAAAATTTATTTGTCCCTCTTAGAGTCAGTGTTTGGGGGATGAAAAACTGACAAAACAAACAGCAACTTTTATTCATGTAGGTATTCTGGAGTTCACAGAGAAAGTGGCTCAAAGAAGAAGTTAGAATTTGCTGTTTACATATCATCTTAACAAGGGGTAGGGGTTACAATCTCAAAAGACAATAAATGGTGGGGAATTGCTGAGAAATACATACGGAAACAAATGAAAGGGATGTGAAATGATTAATTTGATCCATCAATTTGACTTAGTCATGGGGTGACCAGATAATTTGTTGAACATTATTTCCAGTTGTGTCTTTTTGGATGCTTCAAGATGAGATTAGCCTTTGAATTGTGCCTTCATCTGTTTTCTGTTGCTGTAACAGAAAATCTGGGAGTGGATAAGTCTTTAAGAAAAAGAGGTATCTTTTGCTCATGATTTTAAAGGCTGCAAAGTTCAAGATTAGAGGGGCTGAATCTGGTGAGGTCCATCTTGCTGATGGGCAGTCTCTTCAAAGTTCAAAGGCATGCAGGGCATCACATGGTAAGGGGGAGTGGGGTGCATATAAGAGACAGAGACAAACTGGCTTTCATAACAGATCCACTCTTGAGATAACCCATTAATCCCTTAATCCACAAATGAATTAACCCATCATGAGGGCAGTCCTCATGATCTAATCACCCCTGACATGTTCCACCTGGTTCCACCTCTCAATACCTCACAATGGAAATTAAATTTCAGGATGAGTTTTGGTGGGAACATTCAAACCACAGCAAATCAGTAAACTGAGAAAAGCAGATCGCTCTTCCCAATGTGGGAGGACATTGTGCAATCAGTTGAGGGTCCTGACAGGAAAAAAAAAAAAAAAAAAAAAAGGCAGGGGAAGGAAAACATTGTGCTCTCTGACTCACTGCTAGAGCTAAATATTCACCTCCTGTTGTGTGAGTGGGACTGACCCCATCACCTCCCCCAGTTCCCAAGCCTTCAGCATAAAACTTCCACCATCAGCTCTCCTGGTTCTTGAGTCTTTGGAATGGGATTACATTACCAGCTCTTCTGGCTGTCCAGCATGTGGGAGTATGAGGCTGTCAACCTCCATAATCATGTGCATCAACCCCTTATAACGTAATAAGGTTTATCTTAGTAAGGTCTATTATGTATCTGGCACCAACTTCTCATCTCCGGTGACAGGAATCACTCTTTCCCCTAGCACAAGAAGTTTCTCCTAAGAGGGATTTATGATGGTGAAATCCTTCTAGAAGATTCCACTTTTAGGCAAATTAAAGACTGAAGACACAAGGTCTTCTTGCATCTGTCAATTCTCTAGTGCTTTCTATTCAAAATAATCTGTATGCCACAGTGGCAGATTCTGACCTTTTTATTGGTCACATACAAATTTTATGGACTCATTTATTTTGAAGGAAAGAAGGAAGTGAAAAAGAAAGGGACTGGCTATGATAGCATATTTTTCAGGTGATGAATGAATTTTAGGAAAAAAGTTAATGACATTTACAATCCCAAATTCAGTGTATCATTTTTAACAAACAATGCATGGGAGTAGACTTAAGTCGTATTCCAAATTCAATTGGGAGCATTGCAAATTCTGTGTGAACCACTCTCCGGCTGTTGTATGCTTGCCCCAAATACATTTCCAGAGCTCTGGATAACATACACTGCTTTTTTGTGTGTGTACTATTGCACAATAAGTACCCCCAAATTCGAGAAAGTGTTGAGAAAAACATTGGGAAGAGAGTAAAGTCAGGGAGAAAAGCCATGACACTGGATGAGAGGATTTTACTGCACTCAAGGCAGTCATTTGTCAACTACCGCATAAACAGCTGGGCATCAGGAAGCGGTGTTTTAGGCATTTTACATGCTAATATGGGAGTCTTTTAGTTACATGTAGCTATTTTACTACACTCCTGCTATGTTTTAGGAAATTGGTTAGGGATTTGGGCTTGATGTGTAACACATTGTAATTTTTCTCATTTAAAGTAATAAAAAATAGGCTCTAGTTGGGCTGGGGATTTAGCTCAGTGGTTCTGCCACCTGCCTCACAAGCGCATGGTCCCAAGTTCGATCCCTGGCACCAAAAAAAAAGAAAAGAAATAGGCTCTAATTACCATTTTCGTGCAAAACATCTGATTCTTAGGAGTGAATTACTGATGTTAAGTGGGAGGTGCCTGTACTTTAGAAAGTGGACAGGAAATGATATACTACCCTCTTTCCTTACTCAGCTTCATGGCAGCAGTCACTGCATACTATGGTGATCCAGGCACTGTGCTGAGTGCGTGGCAACCACAGCGAAGCAGCCAGCAGCCCTCTCCCAAAGGACCTGGTCTAGTGGATGAAGCAGTGGGAGTGAGGGAGTGCAGGAGGGGAGGCACACGGGGTGGAGCCTAGTTCAGCGGCAGAAACCCAGTTCAGTGGCAGAAGCCCAAGACAGATGAGTAGAAGTTATCAGAGTAAAGGAGGCAGGATGAGTGTAGTGGCAGAGAGAAAAGCCCTTGGAAAGCACAGAGAGCAGAGAACAAGACAGCTGATTCCAGAGGCATCACTGACCTCCTTGGGGAGTGCAGGCTGCCCACTTGTAATGTCCCCCGGGGACACCATGAAAGAGGCCCATGTGCTCTTAACCTCAGTCTTCATCTTAACTCCTACAGAGACAGAACTGAATGGCCTCTGCATCCATGAATTGGGATGGTAAAGTCTTATCTCCAAAGTGACTGTTAGCACTGAGAGTGCTGATATATGTAAAGTGCTTTTAGTCAGTGCCTGGTGTGTTTTCAGTGCTATATATTAGCAATAGTGGCCACAGACCTGTAATATGTCACAGGGAAGCCAGGGGGTCCTTGAAGTCAAGATAGGGATATTAATACCCAGGTTCTTCCTGCCCCCACTCACCTTAATGCAGCCTAGCTATAGGGCCAGTTTCTATGGTTTCTTTACTCACAAATCTGGACCGTGGTTAGTCACTCTTTCTCTCTCAGTCTCTTTCTCTCTCTCAGTCTCTTTCTCTCTCCTCTCTCTCTCTCTCTCTCTCTCTCTCTCTCTCTCTCTCTCTCTCTCTCTCTCTCTCTCTCTTTCTCCCTCCCTCCTTCCTTCCCTCCCTCCCTTCCAAATCCATATTTTGGCGGCCAGCCGTTGGTACACTGAAACTGCATCCTACATGGATTTAACTTAAACAAATTCAAGAACACCCAGCTGGCTGCAGGAGCTTCAGAGCAGGATTTCCATTCTGCCAGAGCTCCCCAGCCATCTCTCTGAGAGCACAGGCCACAGAAGCAGCCAAGAAGAGAGGCAAAGCAGGTAGTCCCTCCAGTGGCTCCACTTTCTCAGCCACCTCTAAGTCTAAGCAACTTGAAGCAGGCTTAGCCAGTGAGTTAAGGGACTTTCAAGCCTAATTTTGACTACATACAATTTTCATGCTCTCTGCTAACTTTAGAACCCATCCTTTCTTAAAAAGGGGACACTTCTATACTTTTGTCCTTTTAGGACCAAATGAACTCTAATCAAATTAGAAATCTGGAAGTTTTTCTGAGAGATGGACTTGACTTTGAACAATTTAAGTCACCCTAAAGCTTAGCCTGAGAATAGGGTCAAAACCTCCCCAACTTTTGAAAAACATAAGAGGGGGCTGAGACTTACTGCCTGCACCTTGGCCCACTTACCCTCCCCACACCACCCCCAAGGTAAACGCTGGTCCTTTCCTGCCTACACACAGATGGTTGCTAAAAAGAGATTACCAATCCCAAGATTGTCACATGGAAGCACCAGCAGGGCAGGCACACAGCTCCAGAGCTTGAAAAATAGATGTTTGCAACTCATAAGCCCAGCAGCCCACCTCCTCTCTCTGAGCTCAGGCAGGTACATTCGCCCCGCTGGGTTTAATTTCAAAATCCAGAGCAATCACTGAAAAATGAGAGCGATTTGCTCTTTCAGCTATGCACGATTTTCATCAGCAGACTCTGGTGGCTACAATCTCAGGCAGTCTTTTACTACCTTTCCCTCGTCCTCCTTACGTGGACACATATTCTGGAGAAATGGTTTTTCTAATGGCCTGCACAGGTCTGCCTATGTTTTGAGGCATTGTCTGAGCACCAAGTCCAGCAGATAGAGTTCTTTCCAGAATCCAACATTTATACAGGACCTGTGATCTCAAATGTCAGCTTGTTTCTGTCTTTGTTCTTACTCCTGAAATCCAATCAATCATCCCTTTTGTCTTTTGACCACAGTTATATGTTGAAAGACAAACATGGTGAGGACACAGTGTGCATGGACATGTGCAACGGATTCTCCACCAGTGATAAATAGAGGCTGTCATTATGACTGAAAGGCAACACCTTCAGGGAAAAAAGAGGAAAAGAGGAGAAAGAGTCTTTATAAAATGTTCTGTTTTTTATTTTTAGTTTGGTGCTCACATCTCACTTTCTAACATACCTTGACAAAGTACACATTTGCACACAAAAATACTCGAATGTGCATGTATGCATGCACACATAGAGAATAAGAAAGAGAATGAGAGAAACAGTTTAGAGACCCTTGCTCTTTGACTTCATTCTTTTCAGCAAATGATCAATTAGCCTCAACAGACAAATAAACATCAGTAGCACAGGATTTTCTTTCCATTTCTTTTGCTGCTACTAAATACAGGCGCAGAGATGAACAAACCAGCATGAGACCCAAACCACCTCATGCAGAAGGACTCAAGAGAATAGGATCTTCCAAATGGAAGCGCCAGTTAGCTAGTGTTCTCGGAATCTCATCGCTTAAACTGTGATTCCAAAGGGGAAATCCCCTATGGCTCAACAGGCACAGACAATCAATTGTCTACATTAGTTATGTAAAAATCTGTCCTGCTGAATGTTCTGGAGGTAGAAGTGGTGGTTTCAAAATGAGATCTGCCAACACACCCCCTTGTCCCCAAACAGTGAGGCCCAGCAAAACATCCCTATCGGTCATCTCAATTTATTCTTCATCAGAAGCCAGTAGGAAAGGAACTCAGCCAAGTGAGAGCCAGTGCTGTACACAGGCATCACCTAATCCAGGGGCTCTTAAACCAGGGGGCAAAATCAAAGGCTCAGGGGATTCTAGCTACAGAAGGCAACAGTGAGATCAAGGGCAGAGTGAGGTGGCTTCTTCTAAGCAAAGGGCCCACCCTACTGGGCCCAGGTAGAATATTTATTTTAAGCACAGTGAAGTGAGCATGTGAGGCTTGCTTTAGAAAGCAGGAGGGCAATCGAGTTTTATTTTACATGAATTCTGCAGCGTGAGCCAAAACCACCCTTCCAATTTCCTTCAGGTTTCCAAAAGAGACTCTGAGTAAGCATAAAGTGAGGCACAGACACTCCCAATGACCTTACCTAGGACGCTGCTTGCTTCGTGCCCCTCCAACCTTGCAAGAGTGGGAAGTAGATTCATTGGCATCATCCTAAAACTATCTCCTTGCTCTGTGTTCACCTTCCCTACCCCTCCTTCCTGGACAGAGGTGAGCAGTTGGCCTTGCCTCCTACTTAGGAGGGGCCCTGGGAAGACTGAGAGGAGTCAGGAAGAAGCCCTGGGAAAGGATTGCAGAGCTATGCAATGGAGAACTGCTCTGGCTGAGTCTTTGGGAAAGAGAGGAAAGCAGGATTCTTCTCCACTACCAGCCCAGCCCTGGGGGCAGGAGTGGAGACAGGTTTGGGCAGAGGACCTACCAGAGGAGCGCAGTGGGTTAGAATGAGCTCAGAACCTCTGAGACAGCAAGATACACAAGGTAAGCCTGAGCCAGGGAACTCCTAACATCAACAGAGCCCCAGAATCCAGGAAGCCTCTAGGATACAGCAGCTATCTTTATCTCCCTGGAATGCTCAGCAGTGGAAAGATGATAGCACAATCAAGTGAGCAGAGCACTGCCTGGGTGTCAAGGTCCCTAACTCTCTTTCCAGTGTCACAGCTGAATGCTTCTCCTGTCACACACCTAGCATTCAAAAGAAAACAAAAGAAAGTATTGAAAGCCTGCTGTGCACAAGACCCTGCAAATGACACCAAAATTAACAAGGCACAAATGTGCCCTCCAAGACCAAGTGGTGGACTGAAACAGTATGAGTTTTTCAAGGCACTCTGATCTTGGTTCTGTTATTTATAAATTGTGTGGCCTTAACAAAATTATTCGTCTGACTCTGACTTTGTATCTTCTTACCTGTAAGATGAAGGTAAAAATATTTACCACAGAACATTTCTGAAAGGATTAGAGACAATGTATTTAAAGTACTTCTGCCTGGGGCATGGTAGACCTTGATAAATGGATCTCAGTGTTACTAGCTTCGAAGAACCTCAGATGTGCTCACAGCTAACAGCAGAGCCAGGGAATGAACAAACACAGGGGCCTGAGCCCAGAGCAAAGTGGGCTGAATACTAACCGGCCAAGGACAGCGTGAGAACAGAACGCATCAGAGGAGCTGACTCAACTGCAACCCCAAAATGTCATCACTAGTCACCACCTCGTGGTGGAAATAGGGACAGACAGTGACCCCATTAAGGACCAATGTCATGGGTTCATGACTTATGAAGTCACACAGGGCCCGCGTTTTGAAGAGTTTGTGATTAGTTTAATTTTTTGTCATCTCTTGAAATCCTGAAGAATTTTTAGCAGGGGGCCCAGCATTTTCATTTTTAACTGGGTTCCACAAAATTATGTAGATAGCCTTCTCCCTCTCACTGAGGCTGGTGGGGCCTTGTTAACTATCTGCCTCCTCTGAGCAGTCCAGACCCTTCTGTGAAGCCTCTGGGGCTGGTCATACCCAGAGGCCCCTCTGATATCCCTGCCTGTGGACGTGCTGAGCAAGCTAGGTTTTCCTACCCAAACTCCAGACCTGATGATCCATGTGGCCCTCCCCAGCTTCCCGGCATAACTGAGTGGATAATAGAACCATGCCAGCTCATCATTCTTGCCATATAGGGAAGGTTTCCCTTTGTGAAAATCATTTTCAGAATTCTACCTGGCAAAAACGATTCTTGCCATCATCCCAGGGTACCTTTCATCCAACCAACATTTACTGAGCCTCTACAGTATACCCAGAACTCAGACTGGATTGAATCCTGTCTTCCTGGCCATAGGCAAATCCACCTAGAGCTGACTGATGTTTGTTAAAGGAATGATACCCTCCCCCAGAACCTATAGTGAGATAAATCTCAGGATAATTTGACCTGGAAAACTTTGCCTAAAAGACAGACAGCAGAAGTTCTGCAGTTATGACCACTATCCTCTGGATGTCTGCACCATGGTATGTGCTGGAGTGAGGTTTCTGCTACCTTTGGCCTGGACTCACTTTCCATGAAGAGTTCAGGGTGCCCAAAAGCCCTGGGCACTTTCAGACACAAAAGCAGCAAGAACATGAGGCCATCACAAGGGAACTGACCTGCATAGTGGACAGACAGTGGTAGGGGCACAGCATGGGACACTGGCTCCTGTGACTGCCGCTCTTCTCTGCCTGAGCCCCATCTCTCTGTGAGCAACCAGAGACCCAAAGGAGAGAAGGTCCAAGGATGATCTATAGGATTTGCCAAGAAAAGATTCCCTATTCTTCAGGCTCAGTGAATTGTAAGGCTTAAACAGTGAGAGTAAAAATAGCTACATCCATCTCAGGAGAGGGAAAACAGAAATAGTGAGGGAAAAGTCCTTTTCAAATAAGCTCTAAACCAAGGGATATTGGCATTTTATAAAAGTCCATACTCCCTTATGATAAATGTAAAAAAATCTCACCCTCTTTCAGAGTTATGTAAGTTTTAAGTAAATTAGGCATATTTTTAATGTTTAAAAATAATTATTTATTCATTCTTTTAAAATAACAAATCTGTTAAGGTCAACATAAGTAATATTTTTGTGAAATATATTTTCCAAAACAAAATTAGCATTTGAGATGCTACAAGCTCAGTTTATAATGCACATGGCGAACCTGTAAGTAATTGTTCACAAACCTTTCTCCTGGTACAAAACCTAACCAGCCCATTGAGATATCTCAACCTTCTCCTTGATAAGAAAAATACTTAAAGTGTTTTTCTTCTTTTTATAGTGTAAAAGATTATCACAGGTTATACTGCTATACATTATAATGAGTGCCAGGTGAGTAGCCAAAGGCTCCTAATAGACATGAGTCATCTTGTAATAGTTCTTTTTTTTTTTTTTGGTTTGTTTTTGTTGTTTTGAGACAGAATCTCCCAATGTCCAAACCAGCTTGAATTCACTATGTTGCTCAGGTTAACCTCAAACTTGAGATCCTCCTTCCTCAGCTTCCTGGGGTTTGCTTTAAAAACAAAATAGTACTGTGCTCCTCGAATTCACTATGGAATGTTTTACTATCAGTCTCCACATTACTTTTCTTCTTTTCCCTGAAAACAGGTGAAAAGATGTCAGAAAGTTCTCAGCTTTCCCTCCCTGGCCCCATGGAAGCCATCCTCAGTAGAGTGTGTTCCAGAACTGTTGTGACATCCAACAGGAATGCCAAGGCCATTGGCATTGTCTTCGCTGGGGCTCAGCATTTCCCACAGGACAGCAAAACCCATGGTGATTTATTTCTCAGTTTAAAAGAAGAGATACGTGAGGACTGAGGGGCGCTGTGGAGGAAGGATGCTGGGAACTGGGGTCTAAAAGGGGAGAACCCTAGGGTGCCCGTGAGCTGAGGGAGGTGCTCATGTAAGGGAGAGGACTCTGAGGCAGAGGTCGGTGGTGTTGAGCAGAGGCGGCTGACCGGTACTAGAGGTGACCTTGCAGATACCTACCCTAGTCAAGGAACTTTAGGCCTGCCTTTGCCAACAGACCCTTCTCTGGTGGCCTCCCCATCCCCTTCAGTGGGACTGACTGCTAAGAGCCATAAAATGTTTTCAAAGAGCATCTGTTGAGGTGGAGGCTGTGAAGCATCCTGGCTGAACATCCATGCAAACAGTTCTTTGGGTTCAAGACCTAGTACAGGACAACAGCCAGTGGAGAAGAGGATTCCCAGTCAGTGTGACACAGGTCCCAGTGCAGAGGAGGCTTCCGGGTCAGCCTGCCACAGCTCACAGTGCAGAGGAGGTGAGCTGTGAGGGTGGTAGCACCACAACCCTCCCTCCCCCTCGAAATGAGAAGACACCTAATCAAGTCTCAGAACCAGACTTCCAGATCACCTACAGCAACCCCAAAGAGAAATAAGATGGAACAATCTGATACTCAACCACCTCGACTCCCTGAACTAGCAACAAAAGAGGATCTGGAAAAAATGAAATCAGGAATAATTTCTCATATAACAGCAGAGATTGTGCCCATAGTGCAAGACATGATTAATGAATCTAGAGAGGACACAGATAAAAAAAAATAGAGGATCTGAGGAACATGATGGAATCCCAACATAGGAAATAAGTGGAATCCATAAAACAGATACGAACAGATTTCCAGGAGAATAAAAGCTCCATTGAAAGTCTATGCAGCAGAATGAGCCAATGTGAAGACAGAACTTCAGATATAGAAGATAAGATTGCAATTAGTGACAAGGAATAGAAAAATTTCTTTAAAATTTTAAGGGACCACGAGAAATCAATCCAGCAGCTGCTAGATGATGCAAAGAAGAATAACAGAAGACAGATCAGAGTCAATGAAGAAACAGGAGAGAGTGCAGATGACATAAAAAATACTGTTCACAGAAGTGATGGCAGAAAACTTCCCAAGCAGGAGAAAAGAACTTGACATACAGATAAGTGAGGCATATAAGACTTCAACTAGCCATGGTCAATAAAATTTACACATAGGCATATAATTGCCAAGATTCCAGAAACCCAACAGAAGAACAAAGTTCTACAAGCAGTTAGAGAAAAGAAACAAATCATATACAAAGGAAAGCCCATCAGAATCACAGCAGACTTTTCAATGCAAACCCTCAAGGCAAGAAGAGCTTGGAGTGATGTATTTCAAACCCTAAAGGAAAACAATCTCAAACCCAGATTGATGGACCCTGCAAAACTATCTCTCAAAATTGATGGAGAAATAAGATACTTTCATGACAAAGAGCACCTTAGGAACTTCATGAATACCAATCCAACAGTCCAAAAACTTTTAGACAAAATCCTAGGAAAAGACAACAAGGATCACGACCCAAGGAAGCCCAGCAGAATAAATCCACCAGGCATGAAAACAAATTAAAAGCAAAGGGGGAGAATCCAACAAAAAGAAAAAGTCATGACAATGATAAATCAATATGTAGCAGTTATAATCATCAATGCTAATGGTCTCAATTCACCAATCAAAAGAAATAGACTGGCAGAATGGGTCAAGAAGCAAGAACCAACAATATGCTGCATACAAGAAACACACTGAATTCAAAAAGAAACTCATAGACTGAAAGTTAAAGGGTGGAAAACAATACTGCATGTGACAGGAACCCGAAAAGAAAGCAGAAGTAGCTATCCTCTTTGCAGACCAAGTGGATTTCAAACCTATGTCCTTGTAAAGGGAACAATCCAAAAGGAAGAGATGACAATCATAAATATCTATTGACCAAATACTAGTGCACCCAACTATATAAAACAAATACTAATGGACATGAAAAGTCATATATGCACTAATACAATTGTAGTGGGGGACCTCAATACCCCACTGTCACAAATAGATAGACCAACTAGACAAAAAACAACCAATGAAATACTAGGACTCAATCAAACTCTTGAACAAATGAACTTAAAAGATGTTTACAAAGTGTTCCACCCCACAAACTCAGAACACACATTCTTTCCAGCTGCACATGGGTCATTCTCCAAAATAGACCACATACTCTCTCATACAACATATTTAGGTAAGTGCTAAGTAATTGAAGTTATCCCTTGTATATTACCAGACAATAGTGTGATGAACTTAAGAGATCCATAGCAAAAGAAACCGCAAAAATTGCATAAACACATGGAAATTGAACAACATACTTCTGAATAACCAATAGGTCACTGAGGAAATTAAAGAAGAAATCAGACAGTTCTTACAATTAAATGACAATGACAATACAACATATCGGAATCTATGGGACACAATGAAAGCAGTCTTACGAGGGAAATTCAGAGCAGTGAATACGCATATTAGGAAAACAGAATGAGCCCAATTAAACAACCTGATGCTGAACCTCAAGCTTCTAGAAAGAGAAGAGCAGGACAACCCCAAAGCTCATACAAGGGAGGAAATTATAAAGATCAGAGGAGAAATCAATGCAATGGAGACTAAGAAAACGATACAAAAAATCAATGAAACCAAGAGTTGGTTCTTCGAAAGAATCAACAAAATTGACAAACCCTTAGCCAACCTTATCAGAAAAAGGGAAGAAAAGGCCCAAATCCATGCAATTAGGAATGAAAAGGGTGAAATTACAAGGGACCCAACAGAAAGCCAGAGGATCATCAATACCTACTTCGAGAACCTATATGTCAATAAGATGGAAAACACAGAAGAAATGGATAGATTCCTAGACACGTATGATATACCAATGTTGAATGAAGAAGATTTAAAAATTCTAAACAACCCAATGTCAATCAATGAAATTGAAAACGTAATTAAAAACTTACCAAAGAAGAAAAGCCCAGGTCCTGATGGCTTCACTGCTGAATTCTACAAGACATTTAGAGAGGAACTGCTGCCACTACTGTTTAAACTCTTCACCGAAATTGAAAGGAAAGCAATACTCCTGAATTCATTCCTGGGAGCAAGCATCACCTTGATCCCCAAAGCAGAGAAAGACCCAACTAAAAAGAGAACTATAAGCCAATCTCACCAAATAACATAGATGCAAAAATCCTTAATAAGATACTGACAAACAGAATGCAGAAGATCATCAAGATCATAAACCCTGACCAAGTGGGATTCATTCCAGGGATGCAGGGATGTTTCAACATATGCAAAATGTAATACACTGTATCAATAGACCCAAGGATAAAAACCATATGATCATCTCAATAGATGCAGAAAAAGCATTTGTCAAAATCCAACACACATTTATGATAAAAACCCTACAAAAAATCAGAATAGATGGTCTCTACCTCCATCTGATAGAAGCCATCTATGAAAAACCAACAGCCAATATCATACTAAATGGTCAAAAACTGAAATCCTTCACGCTAAAATCAGGAACAAGACAAGGATGTCCACTATCACCACTCCTATTCAATACAGTTTTGGAAACATTAGCCCGGCAATTAGACAAGAGAAAGAAATAAAAGGAATAAAGATAGGAAATGAAGAAGTCAAATTGTTAATTTTTGCAGATGATATGATACTCTACATAGAAGATCCCAAGAACTCCACCAAAAGCCTTCTAGGCTTAATAACCAAATTCAGTAAAGTAGCTGGATACAAGGTCAACACACAAAAATCAATAGCTTTCTTCTACATGAACAACAGACTCACTGAGAGAGAAATGGGGCAAATAATTCCTTTCACAATAGCATCCAAAAAACTGAAATACCTAGGAATCAACCTAATGAAAGAAATCAAAGACCTCTTCTCTGAAAACTGTAGCACTTTGAAAAGAGAGATTGAAGACAGTATCAGAAAATGGAAAGACATCCCTTGCTCCTGGGTAGGAAAGATCAACATAGTGAAAATGGCCATACCTCCCAAACTGCTATATAGATTCAATGCAATCCCAATTGAAATTCCATCAGCATACTTCATGGACCTTGAGAAAACAATCCAAAAATTCATTTGGAATAAGAAGAGACCCAGAATAGCAAAAGCAATTCCAGGTAACAGAGATATGGCGGGGGTATCACAACCCCCAACTTGAAACTATACTACAAAGCTACTGTGATTTAAAAAAAAAACAGCATGGTACTGGCAAAGAAACAGTCCTGAGGATCAGTGGAATAGATTAGAAGATGCAGAAACAACTCCAGACACACTCAGCTACCTCATCTTTGACAAAGGAGCCAAACACCCTCACTGGAGGAAAGATAGCCTCTTAATAAATGGTGCTAGGGAAATTGGGTTTCAACTTGCCAAAGACTAAAACTAGACCTGTATCTCTCATCATGCACTAAACTAAAATCAAAATGAATTAAAGATCTAAATATTAAAACAGAAACTCTGAACCAGCTGGAACAGAGGTTCAGTAGAACTCTTGAAGACATTGGTGTAGGAAAAGATTTTATGAACAAAACCTCAGTTGCCCGTGAACTAGCACAAACAATCAACAAATGGGGTCTCTTCTTATTAAAAAGCTTCTGCACAACAAGAGAAACCACCAGCAGTGCGAAGAGACAACTCACAATGTGGGAAAAAATTTCCACCAGCAGTCCCTCAGACAAAGGTCTACTATCTCAAATCTATAAAGAACTTAAAAAAATCAGACCTTGCAAATTTAAAGACCCAATCCCAAAATGGGCATCTGAAATGAACAGACATTTCTCACACAAAGAAGTCGAAATGGCAAATAAATATATGAAAAAGTGTTCAACATCACTGGTCATTCGAGAGATCCAAATGAAAACAACGCTGAGAGTCCACCTCACCCTAGAAAGGATGGCTATCAAGAAATCAACCAACAACAAATGCTGGCGGGGCTGTGGGGAAAGAGGAACCCTGCTCCACTGCTGGTGGGGGTGTAGACTGGTGCAATCACTGTGGAAATCAGTATGGAGATACCTCAAAAACTAGGACTGGAAGTCCCATTTGACCCAGCTATTCCACTGCTGGGGATCTTCCCCAAAGAATTAAAAGAATCATACCACAGTGATATATGTGCGCCCATGTTCATAGCAGCACAGTTTGTGATAGCTAAAACTTGGAAACAGCCCAAATGCCCATAAACTGGAGACTGCATCAAGAAAATGTGGCTTTTTTCTAAAGTGGAGTACTACTCAGCCATAAAGAATGAGAAATTAGAGACATTTATAGCTAAGTGGATGCACATTGAGGCGATACTCTTAAGTGAAATAAATAGGACACACATGTGTAAATACTGAATAGTTTCTCTAGTGTGAGAAACTGAAAGTGTAAATAAGGACTAAAAGGTATAATAATATGAAATAGGAAGAAAAGGGGCAAAGGGGAAGGGAAAGTGAGAGGGGTAGGGGAAAGGAAAGAAGGGAATGGAATTAATATGAGAAAATGAAAAAAAGGAAACAAAGTCTTTGTAAATGGGGAGGGAGGGAGGGTTTGAAGGGAGGGCAGAGGAAGGGGGAAAATAGAAGAACCAAGAGAGATTATTTAAAGGTGCAAATTTCCAATAATGAATGTCATTATATTGTATACCTAAAATGTACCAATAAAAGGATATACAGTTGAAAAAAAAAAAAAGAAGAGATCACCATGCAGCTACTGGAATGGCTAAGAGCAAACAGACTGACAGTGCTGGGAGTTGAGCAGGACACAGAGAAACTGCAATTGTAAATTGCATATATTGACTTCAATTAAATAAAAGATATAATAACGATCTAAGCATGTGCTGTTTGAGCTATGCTTGCTACTTCTCCCTATCACCCCAGTTTTCCTATAATGATGGGACATGTGGATGGATAGACAGACAGATGGATAGATGGAGGTAAGAGATAGCAGATAATTATCTACTTTTCTTTAGAGACCAACTTAATTCTATACGTGACCCCTGGCCCTAGGAGACTATGATCTAGGAGAAAATGAGAAAAATTAATCAGTCCAGGAAATGGGCAGGTCACCAAAGAAGCTGGTCTTTTCCAACCTAGTTTTTCTGTATTTCTTGAGAACAGCCAGCTTTTCAGGCCAGAATATTATGACCTGCGCAAAGTTGAAAGTAGTCATTAGGCACATGCCAGGCTGGACTCCGCAAAACGCCCTTCAGGAAGGCTCAGAAAATTCCTAACCTCCACATGCAAGAGAGCTCAGTACTATAACCATCTTAGACTCCAGAGAGAAGAAAGTGGTCAGGCCATAGTTCACAATGGAAATAAGAAAAGACATAGACCAGGAAGAAGTCTAGAATTGTGTTCTATGGACAGCAATGGAATGAACTGAGGATACTGAGCCTGAAAAAAGCAGCATTTGGTGAGACAAGAGTAAAGTCAGGAGCTGCATAATAGCTATCTCTGGAAATGTGAATGTGTGTATGTTGAAAATCAATGCAACTGTTTAGAGCTGGAGAACAGAACTATGGCCAAGGAGAGGTATATTTAATTTTGTGCAAAAAAGTAGTTTGTAACACTTAAAGCTGGCCCAAAGGCTATCGTTATTAAGAGGTATGAAAGTAGCTTTCCTGAAAATGGAAAGATTGAATCTGAAGCTGCACAATCATTTGTCTGGGCTACTGTATGAGGGATACCGGTGGTGGAGGAAGGTGGGGCCACACAAGTCGCCTTTTCCATGATTGCTCAAGCGCGGAGGCACCTATGCCATCCCAACCCCTCACCCCTTGCCTCACTGAGACCCTGAAATTGAGCTTTATTTCAAGGGTCTGACTACCAGCTCAATTCCCTGCTTAAGACATGAATTTTCAAACTCCTAGGTTTTTAATATTGGAAAAATGTTCTGCTATTTTTCCTAGAGATGTGTAGGGATGAATGGGAGGGAATCCCTTTCTCCCTAAGAGGATAATGGAAACTTTCACTTGTGAAGTTTGCCTCACACTCTGCCTCTGGATTTTTCTGTTTTCCTCTCCTCCTTCCACAATCGCACACCAATGGTTCCCAGAAAGGTTCCCACCTGGGGCCCTGTTCTCTAACTCTGCCCTTAGAGAAGAATTAAGTGTTCTTTCAGCTCAGTTGTGGACAACCAACAGAGTTGTCCCCATCTACAGAACAGGTGAACCTGCCAAGGCCCCACCTCTTAATCCTAGCACATTGGCCAGACGTTTTGACACCTGACTTTTAAAGAGGACACATTCAACAACAGCATCAAGTATGTAAGGAGCAACTTAAAATTTTTAAATTTATTTTTATACATCCTCTTTTCTCACACTAGACATGAGGCATGCATGCAAATTATGTCCAAGGAACAGTCCAGAAGACCCCAAATTCACTTTTAAACTAAACCCTGAAACTGATTTCAGGTTGCTCTTGTAGTTTAGATCTTGAGTATCTGTCCCCAAAAGGCCCATGTAGTGAAGGCTGGTCCCCAAGGTATCACTATTGGGAAGTGATGGAACTTTTGAGAGGTGGGGCCCACTGGAAGGTCCTTAGGCCATTTGGAGCAATGCTGTCCAAGAGGAGAGTGGGACCTCGGCATCCTCATCATTTGCTTCCTGGCCACAGGTGAGCATGTTGCTTACTCTCGGCATGATGTGCTGCTTCAACACTACCCCAAAAGCAATGAGGCCTGTCAGTCGTAGACTAGAACCTCCAAAAGCATGAACCTTTTCTCTTTGTAAATTTATTATCTCAGGTATTTGTGATATAGTGATGGAAACCTAAAACAGTTGCCAGCATCTTCAAAGCTGAGCGTGGCCGAGTGTGCCAAACCTGTAAGGTACTCAGTAAGCAGTCATGGTGGTGCAGGATACATTTCTAGGTGATTCTGAATATAGAACTGAGAGATAGAGAATCCCAATTCTTCATCCATCGATGAGAAGATTGGTCTTGATTGCTGGAGCTTTACCATGTCTAAAATGACATGATTCTGTAATTGAAAGAGACATTTTTCCCAACTCCTTCTGTTGAAGTGAGGAAATCAATGTCCTGAATGGTAAGCTGACTTGGCCATGCTCATCCTGGTCTTTAGACCCTGATCTTCTGACTCCTTGTCTTATCTCCATTGAACTATTCCAGGTTGCCTCTTCTGAATCCTGGGATGCCCTAGATTTTAGGAAAGGAAACTGAAAAGGACACATGCCAAACAATAAATGGAGCCTGGTGGCTACTCCATGAGTCCCTTTGGCATAAGGCAGGGTTATTAGTGTAAAGTCCTTGAGTAGATATTATAATTTGTCCTTCTCCTTCCACAGCTGCCAATCAGAGCTCAAAAGTCCACCGAAGGCAGAATGAGCTCCTATTAAGTTTCTGCTTGGGACTCAATTCAGCTCTGGGACAATAAGCCCCAGAGAGCCACTTACTTCTGAATTCAGTGTTGCTACAATTCCCAGTTAGGCATATTTGTCTGGGGAACACTGAACCTGACCTGGACAACTATTGGAGGTGAGGTAAGCATTGCCAAATGTTCCCTAAGCATCTCTCTTGTAGAGCCCTCCTTGCTAATGTCTTTTGGCTAGGGGAATATTGATTGCCTTGTTAAAGGTGAAGTCAGAAGAGAAGACAGTCAGGTCTTAAATTCCAGCTCAGATATCACACATCCAATAGTTTAGTTACTAAGTGAAACTCTTGGCTATTTGACGATGGTCATGTGATAAATTTCTGGTGAATACTGCTAATTTTTAAAGACAGAAAGGGAGCTGCTGGATAGTTGTAAGAGTCAGATTAGAGGAACTACATCATTAGAGTTTTAATCTGGGGGAAAATCCTTTCTTTTACCAGCCTGTTTCAGGTATTAACTTTGCTCGTCTAATTCATGTTCAGTTTTTCCAAGAGGCAAGCCAGAACTGAAAATAATATAATCATGTACAACTAACATTTTCTAGATACAGCCTGCCTTTTTAATTCCTTACAAATTGTTGTATGTGAAGAACATCACGTTAAATTTCCAAATATCTTCCTAGGAGTTGCCAAGTACCAAGTCAGGCTGATATAAGCAACTACATAGGTCCACATTCCAGGAACTTGGCACCCTGCAGTGTTACCTGGTTCAGCAAGTCATGAACTTGGGTGCATGTAGTCTATGATACTGATAAAATCACTCCATGGTACTCACCCCTGGAACTCCTGAGTCCTACTGCCAGTATGCTGTGGTTTGGGTAAGTGTCCCCGCAAAGATCCACATATTAAAGGCTTGGTTCCCAGGCTGGCACTATTGGGAGGTGAGTCATCAGTCATTGAGGGCATGCCCCTGAAAGGAATTGTGGGACCACAGCCTCTTCCTTTTCCTTTTTTTCCCTTTTCTTTTTGCTTCCTGGATAATGAGGTTTGCGGTTTGTTCCATTAGGCACACCCCACCATTGCTTATTTGGCACCCCACCTACAATGCTAAGCAATGGTGCCACTCAATCATGAACCAGAACCTCAAAAACTGTGAGCCACAATAAACCTTTACTCTTACCATTAAATTATCTCAGGTATGTCATTATCATAACGTAAAGCTAACACACAGGAGTAACCAAAGAACATGTTAGGATCTGACTGGCTAGACTAGACACCCATACCTTATGTCAACTCGAGAGGAAGATACATAGAAATAGCTAATAGAAATATTATCACTAGGTTTCTCCTCAGCTTTCTGCTTGAGAAGTATAACTGAGACAATACACAAAAGAAACAAACACGAAAGAAACAAGGAATATCAGGATAAGAAGCGACCTCCAGGCTCATCGAGCCAGCCTTCTACTTCACCTCACAGACAAGTAAACTGAGTCCTTGTCTTAGGTCATGTTCCCTACAATCAAAGCCTGAGGCAGGGATTCAGATGCAAGTGATTTATCAGGAGTCTGCTCTTTAGGAAAATTATCAGGGAGTAAGTGAAGCACTACAGGAAAGAAGAAAGTGCTGATTGAGGAAGAGACTCGGGAAAGTCTAGTCTTGTCCTGAAGAGCTCTGGCTGTAGCTGCCC
Source organism: Heterocephalus glaber (assembly GCF_053883595.1). Taxonomy (NCBI): domain Eukaryota; kingdom Metazoa; phylum Chordata; class Mammalia; order Rodentia; family Bathyergidae; genus Heterocephalus; species Heterocephalus glaber. The sequence continues at coordinate 3,334,794 of NW_028258336.1, forward strand.
GTGGTGAGGAGCTGGTGCCCTACAAGCAGGGTCTAGTTCTCCAAGAAAGGAGCTATAAGTCACTCCCAGGTGGGGGAATGGGTCAGTGGCCATTAATGAGGATCTGGGCAGGGCCTCAGTATCTACTTCAGCCCCAGGGAAATGCCTGGTACCAGGAGACAATTAAGTACCACCTGAGTTCTCTGAGCCTCATTCAAAATCCTTTCCACTACACAAAGCTGGTATGGTTTCCATGTTTCGTTTGTTTCGGATTTTCCCCCAGGATTTCAGAATCTAATTTTATTAACTTTATTCCCCTAAGGATCAGATAACTTAGTGAACTGCTTTAACCTTGAGGAAGTCAAGGCCATATTCAAATCCATCTGGACTAGCTCAGTCCCTTTGATAACTTGTCAATGTGAACTACTGAATGTAAATAAAATATGGTAAATATGAAATATGTCATGGTGCCTGCCTTATCTTAAATCCTTAACCAGGAGATTGTGTCACATCCATAGCCCTTTCTGTGAATGATACCATTTACCCAGACTGCTGGGACCTGAAGTAGGCACCGACCTGGAAGAGATGCAATTTAATTCATACCCACACTAATGTCACTCTTTTGTTTTATTTTGGACCTCATGCAAAAAGAAAAAAAGTAAGGTGGACAAATAAAATTTCTGAGATAGTGATTGCAAGCAAACTAGCAAGAAGACTAGGGCCTTCAAAGCTGAAGGTATAATGGAACACACACTACAAGTAACAGAGAGTCCTGATAAGAGAAAACATTGGCTAGAAAATGAGAAATCTAAGTCACCAGAGAATGGAGCAGAAACACAGAGAAGGTATATCTGAGAATGTTAATGGCAGAGCCGAAACAATGAAGAGCATGAGGAGCCACAGTGGAAGAGATTTATAGGCCAGCCCAGGTGTCAGGAAGCCTGGGGAAGACATTTTTCTGTCAGGTAGGACAGATATTGAATGGTAAACACAGCTGCAGGTAGAAAGAAGAAACCAGCTAATCAGAAGGCCGCATTGAGAGGCAGGTGCTGCATGAGGCAGGGAGCACAGGAATTCCTGCCCAGAGTAATGAGGGGGAATCCAGCCAAATGGCAGTGCTCTCCCCAGTATGATGGCAGCAGACTGCAGGGTGACTCAGAACAGCCTTAGGAAAGGCATGGCATGGGCACAATGCCAGTCTCAGGGAGACTTGGCAGATCCACAGTCCTGACCTGGTGGGAGAGGGCCAGAGAACAGTGTGATGGCAGAGGGAAGGAGGAACCTAGCAGAACCACCAGATCCTAGCAGGACTCACCAAGATGCCTTCACAAGGGTCTCTTCTTGGCAAGAGTTTCTTTTGTCCCTTTTCATTGGTCTCCAAATCTGCAGGTGGCTAAGTGGTGTGCAGGGACTGGAAAGGGGGAAAGAGCTGGTTTCCAGGATCAGTGGGCGCCTGAGGACAGAGGTGAGGTGAGAAGTGATATGGGACAAGAGAGCTATTCATGGAACCAAGCATTGCAGGCCTTAGAAGATGTTAGATGAAAGTTTGTACCTGATTCTCTAGGCAAGAGCAGTTTCTTTTGTCATCTAAGCCTATGTTTGCTGAATATGCAAATATTCACCAAGTACAGATCATAAAAAAATTATTAAAAAGAACAAAGCTTCTATAGGGAAAACATACTATTAATCTTGAAAGTTCTCTTGCATTTTTAATGGCTGCTCTTCCCCCAGTAAAACATGACATTGTGGTTTTGTTTATTTTAGCATATTACAGTTTTGATAAGGACCCAAATCCTTACATCAAATATATTCTTCACGGTCAAAAGGGCATGCAAAGAAATATTTCCTAATGAAAGATTTATCTTTTATCTGACAGTGATGATTTAGCCAATGCTGATCTCTTCATCCTCTTTTCCATTTAAAAAAAAAAAGTTGAGCAAAATTACCTTTCTTGGAATAACAGCCCCTTTAAAAACCTGACTGCTTTGTCATTTCCTCTGTAATCTCCCTTGGAGATCATGGGCTATTCATTTTCTCCCTGACTCCAATTTGCCTTTTGATATTTTTCTTTGGTCCGTTCAAACAGTCCCTCAATGGCCCAGCTCATCAGAGCAAGGCCTGAGCGCGAGACAGAGCCCATTGACACGGCACTTCACCCAGCGCTCCAGCTCCGGGCCCCTCCACACGCCGTGGAGGCGCTTTGAAAACAGCCTAAGCTCTTCTCGTTAAAGCTTTCTCTAGCTCTTATCCCCGTGACATCTTTTATCTACATATCATGTCAGAGGCTGCAGCTTGATAGTCCTTTAAAAAAGAGGGTAGCTACTGAGCTTTTAAAATAGAGGAAAATCTGAGAAAAGAAATAGCTGAAAATATGAGCAAATTACAGATGGACGCTCAAGGCACCACGTACAGCTGGGCAAGAGGGTTCCTGCTTAAAGCCTGGTTGTGGAACAAGGGGGCCTGGATTCAGCCCACAGTGGGTGTACCTGTCTGGGGGAGGCTCCTTTCCCCAATCTGCACCAGCACGCCACCAGCTGGCAGGCAGCAGCCCTGGGTGCTTAATGCAGTTTCTTCAGGATGGTGAATTGGCCCAATGATAGATTTTCTTGCTGCTTTTTCTCACATGTCCAGTTGTGGCTGTTATCTTCTTTGGGTATTTCTCTTTATTCCATCTATGTGATTGCATCTCTGGTGGCCCCTGTGGAAAGCTTGCAGCCCACAGCACAGCCATGATTCATAGGCAGCACTGCCCAGACAAGAAACCTCATAATTCTCTGCCTCTCCCCTTACATAGCCCCTCCAGTTGGAAATTTCTTTCTGTTATTTAGTCAGTGGAGTGGATCCAAGCATGCTTACTTAGCTCTTACTGGATTTTGAATGCACAACCACATCCCAGCTCATTAGGGACAAGAAAGCTGAGCCATCCAGCATGGCTCACTCTCCAGAAAGGCTATCTGTATGGTAAGGGGGTCTGGGAGCCACAGGCCAGCTGAGTTCGCTTTTTCTTTTCTTTTAAGCTTTATTGATCTCAGGAAGAACTGAAGCCCTGTTGAAAAGTGTGGGAATCAGCTCAACATACTAATTTATGTATTATTTATGAACGTAAAGGCACCTAGATCCCCAGAAGTAAAGAAAAATGAGTAAGAGCTGTGAGGCTGGCATTGTAGTCAGTTCCTCCCAGAAGGGACTTCTCTTCCTTCCAGAACACTTCACACGGGGTCTATGAACTCCCATGGGGGACACTGGGGTGTGGGAAGAAACGTGGGATTTGAAGTCAGGCAGCTGGATTTGAAAGTCACCTGCACAGTGAGACCAGGAGTACATTGCTGCACCTCCGAGGCTATAGTTTTCTAAAATGTCTAAAATGTCGGGAGCCAACTATTCTTCAATGAGGAAGTGTACTTGAATCTCAAAGTGGTTTCGAATGCCTATTGTAGTAGGTATTTGTGTAAGGAGAAACATATGTCCAGCTCCTGTCACGGAACATTTACCATTTCTGACCAAACCCCAGTAGGAAAGGCAACACCACAGCCATCTTTTCTGCAGTAAGACACAGAGCAAAGGCCTGCTCCACTGCACTGGGGCAGAGATGGCGCACTTGCTTGCATACACTCTCTCTCTTCTAAATGATAATGATAATAAAAAATAATGTCACATCTGGTTCCTGGTCAGGGAACCAAAGATTCACATCCAAGGGATGCATACTGCTGCTCTACTGTCTGAGTACCCCATGGGGATCGTAACTCAGCCTCAATGAAAAATCAGATGCACAAAGTTTAATGAAAGGAGGACGCTTGTAAAGAGGAAAAGGAAGTGGGAGGAAAGGAGAAGCTAGCTAGCCACCCTGATAAGAAAAAAATCAGGGTAGGGAGCTCCAGAAAGAAGGAGGATCCATGGGCCCTTTGTTCTGACTGCTTTTATAGGGGGTCAGAGACTCTTCCCCCATACCCAGAACTTACCACAACCGGATTGACTTCCAGGCATCTCTGCCTAACATCATCTCTTCTGGTGATCTACATGCAGATTCTTTCTGTCTGTTTCCTTGTCCTTGACCTATTTGTTAAGGCCTTATCTTTGGAGTGGTTGGCTAGTTGGCAAGGGGGTACCTTACTCATGGTCAGCGTAGAGTTAGTAAGGGGTGTGAGGATATTTACTGAACTTTATATTGACCCTAGAGTGAATAACAAATATAGTAACTCTAGAGTGAATACATATATGTATTAAAGTTATGTATATGTATTATTAAAGTTAGTCAGCCCCCCCCACTTCCCCTATACTGTATTGGAGGTGGGGGTGGCTTACTATTTGTGCACTTGGCTTTCTCTCTGTGTCCTGCCTGTCAGCTCTTTCTCCCTCTCTTGGGGCAAGTCCCAAGGTCATTTGGTGCCTTTCTTTTTTTTTTTAGTACCGGGATCAAACTCGGGACCTTGTACTTGCGAGGCAGGCAGCTAAATCCCCAGCCCTACTGCCTTTCGTTATCTGGTTTCTCTCTTTTTGTCTACCCATCCTTGACCTATTTTCCAGCAGAATTTGTCTAGTAAAGTTTGTTTTTAACTCCTTCTAGATAGGATTAGCTAGAAGACCTAATGAGGTCCTTGTTCTAGTTTCCTGTCTAGAGACCCCTGCTCCTACAATTATTATTATTATTATTATTATTTAAAAACTCAATCACCCACCTTCCATAATACAGGAAGTCCAGTATTTTCCTAACTGAAGCCCCGCAGTAATGGTCAGCCTGGCTCTCACACTCAGAAAGGAGCACTGGACTCTGGACAATCCACTCCAGTCCTGGCTTCTTGCTCCTACCAAAGTGGTGTTGAAATCTGATTGCCCACAGCTAAGACGGCCTATCCACCCAGTGCTGGTCCCATGCCCATGTCCTCTGAGGGAGGATTAAGGATTTCAATGCCCAGCTCAGCAAAGGACAGCCCCCCACACACTGGGCTTGGAGGGTGGCAGTTCTCAGCCGATGTTCTCTGTCCTCTCCCCAGTCAGCATTCTCAGAAACTCCCTCTGGGAACTAGTTCCAGTAACAAGAACTCTCTGAATCTCTGATGCCTAGTGAGCTATATCCCTCCTCTTTTCCCCAAGAAACAAGATTTTCTTTTTAGCCTTTGAATTCTAGGGCATATCATAATAATAGGCTTATTTCTCAAAGCATAGCCATCCTCATTGTTTTCAGAGGACCTTGACTCCTCCTTTACCTTCTCTGCCAGCTCCCCTCTGTCCCCTTCCCATGCCCACCCCCATCTTGCCTACACCATTCTCCTCCTCCCTACCCCTCTCCCAGGCCCCCATCATCTTCTCTCCTTCCTCCCCTCCCAAAAGAACAGAGTCCTAGCTTCACCACAGTGGTTTCTTCTCTCAGCAAATACAAGTTAAACCTTCAATGAGACCTTTTACTACAAATATTGAAATCACATCACATGTAACACTGTGCTCCCTAGTTTACAACCTTTATCTTATTTACTCCTCACAAGCACCTGGTATAGGTATTATCACCTCCATTTCATATATGAGAGGATGAGTCTCCAAAGAAGCCAAAAGCTCATTAAAGTCCACACGGCTTGTAGGCAGCAGAGTACAGATTTGAAACCTGATCTATGGGATCCCAGGATTCCTTGGAACCCATCACTTCTCCCCTGCCTGCCATTCTGTATGTTTGACAAGCCCTTGCTATGCCAGGCATTCTTATAAATTCTTAGCACCTATCATAAAATAACTCATTTCATCCTAGGATACTCTATCACATAAGGTCTATTGCTATCCCCATCTCCCAGATGCAGATCCAAAGCAAATTTAAATAACTTGTCCAAGGCATCATGGCTGGTCAGTGGACAGGGGGGCAAACCCAGGTGGTCTGAAGCTCTTTGCACTGTATGTTTCCTGCCCAGCTGAGCTCCTCCCAGAAGGGACTTCTCTCCCTTCCAGAACCCCACTCTGAGAACAGGGCTGGCAGTGTCCATGTAATAAGACAAGAGCTAGTGCAGCAGGGATTCTGGCACCTATGTGGTCTGAGAATGGGATTTCCTAATGTGCTGTGTCCAAGAAGATGGCTATGGAACCAGGACCACCAGCCTTGAATGTGATGTTCCTGGGGTGCCTGCCACAGATTCTCCCCCTACCCCTGGAAAGTCAAAGGGCCCCAAATTGCACTCTGAAGATTCATCCTGTTAAAAGGAGTAGACTTTTCTGGACTGAGAGTCACCTATTGAAATGCAAAGGCCCCCAGGGGCTGAACCTCTGCAAATGTCACTGCAGCAGAGGTGACCATTTGTCAGAGCCACAGGGCCCTCTTCCCCTGCTCTCCTCCTGCTGAGCCCAGGAATGGCCCTCCCTGAACACTACAGTAGGCAATCTGACCCCAGGAGCAGAGCGGGTGGTCAGGAGGATTTGACCTCTGACCCACAGCTGATGTATGAAGGTCAGGAATTCTTGAATAGGAACAAGCAAGTTTACAGGGGTGGACTGTGGGCTGGGACCATAGGAGTCTCCTCCCAGGCTTCACATGAACATTTCCCCTGGAGCAGCACAAGCACACACCAACAGGGACACTCAGAGCCTGCCCATTCTTTGCCCCCTCACTTCTATATGACAAGGCAAAGACGCCTACTGGGAACTCTTGTGGCTGGAGGCCAGAGGAGGGTTCTTTTCCTGCTCTTGGGAACACACCCAGTTGACACAAGAGGAAAACCAGAACAGTTGGGCAGTTAATACTGCAAGAAGAAACCTAACCAGTGATGAATGCAGCATTGGTGAGTCAATCACCTGATGAGGTTAATTTGGGGGAGTCCTGCACTGCCCCCCAAAAGGCCAAGCTCCAGGTGCCTTCAGTAAGTGCCTGGTTCTCATGCACTCTCTTCTAACTTCTTCCCTATTTCCTTCCCCAATTCTCCTAGTGTTACTATGGGTACATCTTCCAGATAAGCTATGTGCACTCACATTCTACTTTGGGGTATGCTTTAGAGACCCAAGCACTTACTCTAGATCTTTGATTTTATTCTGGGCCAATGGTGTGACTTCTTTGCATGAAGCACTTATTAGTTGCTTAGAGCTAAGCATGTTTTCTAGGGCTGAATCTATCTAAGAGGTCTCCCAGCCTAACTCTGCCTCATTTGTTGCCTCCCAGCTTGACTACCTCCAGTGACCTGAAGCTTACTCCTTTGATATTCCTTTTCCTTTGGAGACATCTCCAAGCAGTAAGATATTTTTTCTCCAGTAATGAAGGTTCTCTTGGAGTCATGGAGGAAGGATGAACACATTTCTATGAAGAGAGATGAACCCCACTATAACCTCTGGAAAGCAGAAAACTCAGCCCCAGGCAGGTGAAGGTAAGGAATGTAGACTCTTATAGGTCAGCTGTGGGGAGGTATATCTTAAGCATGTGTTCCTCTACTTTCCCAGGACTTTGCACAGTACTCTTCAATGTAGGGGTATTACTCCATTTTTGTCTGTAGTTTTACATTCATAAGCCTCTACTTCCTACTCATTATTTAACTTTCCATTATTTTCAGGGCTACCTTTTAGATTTTAAAATAGGTTCTTCATTTTATATTCTTGCAATCAATTCTAAAATTATTAGGTATCTGTATCCACCTCCCAAACCTTACCTTGTACTAACTTCCTCCCACACTAACCTAAGTCGCAAACCTTTGTTATTTTATGACCAGTTTTGGTTACATTTTTCTTTTAAACATATGAATAAATTATTTGCTTTTTGAATGCCATACCTTCCTTCTAAGTTTGTTTTTATTCCTGATTTAAAGCATCCTTTATTATTTCTTTCTATTCATAAACTCTCCAAGTTCTTTCATTCTAAAAATGTTCTCATTTTTGCCTCACTCTTAAAATGACATTTGTCTGATGTTATATAGTCTATGATTTGCTTTAAAATATTTCAACAGAGATACATGCCTTGTATCTATGGATATATGCCAGTTGTAATGTATGGTCTTGTTGTCTAAGGTTGGAAATACCTTAATCAATAATAAACATCAGAAGAGTAATTGATAGGAATTTGAAAGATCCCATTCAAGATTCCCCTCCCTAGAAACAATTTCTGCAAACCTGATAAATCCTGCTACCTAAGAACACACAGAAAAAATGTTAATTGGCATAGTAGAAGTATCTTTTCATTGTGGATGCTTAAAATATACAAGTGCTGTATCTACTTTTCTTCTGCAAGAATGGGGTATGGGATCAAGCCAACCCAGCTGCTTCAGTTCTGGAGAGAAATGGGCTCCCTTCAACCTATGTTCCACCATTTAATAGGGGACTCTGCCACTTGATCCAATGGGGAAGTCGCTTGATCCTGCTTCTAGAATATTATCACCTCTACCTCTAGAGAGTGGTTTATGCAAGGCATCAGTAGGAATCTTAAAGAATGGAGAACTAGAATTTCATTGACCTTATAAAACCAAGCATGGCTGATATTTGTGCCTGTTTACAAAAAAAAAAAAAAAATCTGGGTGTAAGGCAAAATTCAATCTGAGACTTACCAAACTTACCAAATGAATAAAGTAGTATTTGAATTAGCTTAGGTTAGTTGTTCAAAGCTGGGTATGAAGTCCTAGTTCAACATCTTTCAGAGAAATATGGTCTTCTGGCATCTATTGATGAAGAGAAGTCTGTTGTTGTTCTGATTGCCATTACCTTGTAGTTAATTCTGGATGATTTTAGGATTTTATCTTGGCTTTTTATTATTTTCTCTACTCTTTGTTTATATTTTTCCTGTTAGATATGTTGGAATTTCTTATGTTTCCCAATTTCTGTCATATTTCTATTTCATGGCCTCTCTGTATTACATATGGAAAACTCAGTTCTATCTTCCAAATCACTAATTCTCTCCTTATCTGTGTCTAAATTATACCATTATTTCCATAACTCTGTTTCTCTTTTGTTTTTGTTTTTTTTGGTACCAGGGATCGAACTCAGGACCTTGTGCTTGCGAGGCAGGCACCTGAACCACTGAGCTAAATCCCCAGCCCTTTTATTTCTCATTTTTATGATTTCTACTTGGTTCTTTTTAATTTGACTGAATAATTTATTATTTTTTCTGATATTTGCATGTGATTAAGATGGGGATAGAATCACCTAGCCTATGTTCAATCTGATCTTTTGACTCAGAAGTCAACACCTTAATTCATCAGTGTAACTTGGAATTGGATTCAAGGGAACTTGATTTTAAGAAAATATGATAAACTGGACACAGTGGCACATGCCAATAATCCCAACTACTCAGAAGCCTGAGGCAAGAGAATTGCAAATTAGAGGCCAGCTTGGGCAATTTACAAAACATTGTCTCAATTTTTTTCTTTAAGAGGGCTGAGGCTGAAGCTCAGTGATGGAGCACTTCCCTGGCATGCATTTAATCCCTAATAACACACACACACACACACACACACACACACACACAGGATAAAAGAAGCATGAAGAAGGTACTTAGAATCTATTCATTGTTGGAAAATCAACAACCAAGAAAGGGGCAATAGTAAAGCAGAAGTCTGGAAGACTTCATATGTGGAAGGAAACCATTTTCAGCTACTTTACAATTACACTGTGCTCTCTAATCAAAGGTTTTCTATATCATGGGAACAGCTTGTCTTTGTAACTCCAAACTCCTCAGAGAAAACTATGCCAAAAAGCAGAGCTGTTTGATCCTCTGAAGAGATAGTTATTAAGGAACCATTTGATGCAAATAAATCAGCAAACACTAAGCAGCTGGATATCTGGTAGCAGGGCAAGCTTGGAGACATTCAGAAACTGGGCTGGCTGGGAAACTGCTAATTGGAAATAGACAATCATGGGGTTCTTAAGCAGCCCTGTGACATCATGCTGCTACTTCAGTTTTCTTTCTTTTTCTGCTTTGGGATGGAATTGAAGGAAAAATAAGGAACCTTTTAGTTGGTCAGAAATGCCAGAAAAGTTAAATGGGGCTGACCTTCTCAGGAACCAACATCCTATAAAGAAAAAAGTATATGGTCTGATGGAGACGAGACAGAGGGCTATAGGGCTAGAAGCCTTGCCACTGCAAAGACAAAAGAACAAAAACAAAATCTACCGTAAGCACTAGCATAAGATCCACTATTGCCCTCCAGATGAACAGGTTAATACTAATTGAAAACTATTAAACTTTCCTGCTTATTCTCATCAAAATCCCCTGGCATGACTGCTGTCAGACAGATTTCCAGGCTTCCATAAGGAAGCACTGATTCTGAAGGCCTAGAATGTGGCTCAGGAATCACCATGTTAACAGCCATCTAAATGGTGAACCTTTCAGAACTTTCAATGATACAAACAGCCTGCTCCGACACATGTGCCATAGGCTCACCACCACTGGCTAGATTATTCTGATATGAATGGTCAAAAGAACATACTTTGAAAAACACTGCATCAAATTCTGGGGTGAATGATATCCAGGTGATGGTAAATGTCTCCATTTAGTGCTAAAATATAATTTAGCTTTTAAATAAAGTAACTACTACCTAGTGGAGGTTTGCACTTAGATATTTGAATCAAATTTCTTTCACTGATAGAAAAAAATATATAATAGGAATCTAGGTGTACTGGAATTCTCTGTCACACATGCCTAGGAGAAGGGCACCTCTACACAACTCACCTGGTGTTTCTCAGCGCTGACTTGGCACTTGGTCATCTGCGCCACTTATTAAAAATACCAGTGTCTGGGCTCTACCCCAAACAATTAAATTGGGACGTTTGGAAGTGGAGCCCTGATATCAGAAATTTTTAAAGCTTGCCAAGCAATTCTCATGTGTAGCCAAGGTCAAGAACCACTAGCTCTAATGAGAACTGAGGGGCCAGTCTTGCAAAACCAACCCTGGAAATTGAAGGCAAACATTACTGCCTGTTTCTCAAATGGCACTCTGGATAGACCCCAGAAACAATTAGGCATCTGGTGAAAAGACCAAAATTTCAAAAAGTACCCAAAAAGCAAGCTGTTTTGGAATTCACAAATGTGGATTTTACAGGTAGGACCTCTATCAGCAATAACCCCAGCCAGGTGCTATTAGTTCCAACTGCCATGGCTGATAAGTAGGACAATTTCAGTTCCATTCTCACTCAAATATGGGCTGTGGTTGAAAATTAGCTCAGTCGTCATCATTGATTAAGCAGTATATTTTAAAGTCTCTATTCATCAGGAAAGGGATCCCACTCAACAGATTAACAGATTATTTTAGTGATTAGCTAGTGGTTTTCATCAGGTTAGAAAAATGCTTTATAGATGGTGTTCAGTCAAGCAGTACCTCCTGATATCGACAAAAGAAGTCTGCCAACACTCACCCCCTCCCATTCCTGGCCCTTGTGGTCCAGAAAGGCAGTAAACTCCTCCCATGGACCCTGGTATCATCTCCACTGTCCCAGTTCCTACCTTCTTTCCCATCTCCCTTACATTCCAGGGAGAGGTACATTCTGGGTTGCACTTGACCACTTTATTCAGATTATCCTTTTTTTTCTTTTCTAAATGGAAAACCTTTTTCTTCTCAAAGTACCCTGTGATTGCTGAGGTATTTTTATAGGCTTCCTCTCTACTCTCTTTCCTTTTCACATCTCTTAAATAACAGTTTCAGCAACCAGAGCCAACCAAGCAACCATCCAGATGATGGTGTGCCTTGGGTGGGTGCCTGGGGTGGTGGGTGGCAGCAGGGGACCAGGGCTGCCTCCACTCTTGCCCTGAATTCTCCAGCACCAGATCTCTGATCCCTCTCCGGCTTTGTGGAAAGGTCCATGTCTAATAGCCGTTAACAACCCCACTAGAGAAAGAAGCTTAGTGTCAGGGGGGAGGAGGGCTCAGAGCCCAGGAACCTAGAGCTGGCAAGTGTTACGACACCAGTTATAACTGGGAGAACTCAGACGAGCCATTTAACCTCTCTGAGGTTCTGTTTCCTCTTCTGTGAAATGGAAATAAAAACACCCACCCTTAATGGATTGTTGGGAGAGCACAGTGAGGTGACAGAATGCAAGGGATCTCTGTAAATTGTAAAGCCTGACACAACTTCAAAGTTATATCATTATACTGTGTGATCCATGCACCCTGAATTCCATTCTTCCTGACAAAGAAAGCCGTCAACATCAAATGCACAATTGAAGGGTCTCTCTGGGGACACACTGGCAAGTTCTCTTTCTTACTGTCTGAATTGCTGATGGGGATAGATATTCCCAAGGCATAGAAAATTCTGCTGGCCTTGGTCCCCTGAGAGCTGTCATAGAAAATATGACAAGGAAGCCTATAGAAAGATAAAGGGATTAAGGAGCTTCAAAGAAAGGACGTTTGTTTTAGCAAAGACCATTTCCAGAGAGTTCTTTAAAACAGTGCAGACTTTCTACCCACCCTAGATGGCCTACACTGTGGACCTGTCTGAAGGTGACCACTGAAATGACCTCTATGAAAGCATCACACTTTCTGAGGAAACTAAGACATAAGCAAGACAAGCAAGTTTCCAGTCTTTCATGTTGTACTGGGTCAGCCAAAATCTGCCAAAGAAGAAGTATTTCTCCAGTGCGAAAGATGGAATCATGCACATCTTACCCAATATATGTAAACAGCAATTGAAATCTGAATTTACTTGGCGTACAGAGAAGGGGCTAGAGGAATTAGCCCTAGCCAAAAAATAGCTGGCTTACAGTCAAACAGGATGAAGTTGTGTTTCTAGGAATGAATGTCACATTAAACATAAAAGAGTCAATGTAGAAAATGTATGAAATACAAATACAGTTTTAAAATATTAATAGAATGAGGGGCACAGTGGCTATTCAGTCCTCCAGCTCAATTGTTCTAAGAAGCTTGATATTTAGTGACATCTAGTGGTGTCAGATAGGAAAGCCTTCATGGGTATTTTTAGGGTAGAAAACAGTGAACTCAGTAAACTTGCCTGTTGGTCAGAGTATAGGTTTTGCAGTTCTTGTCTTTAGTTGCCCATTCTCCATGGACCAGAGCTTGAAAAATCACATCCAGTGGCAGAACATGGTAATAACAATAATGTAAAGAACAGACCATCCCAGGCCTGTTTTATTTGTTATTTTTACTTAAACTAGTGCTTGCCATAGGTAACTTCTGTGAGACACAGTAGTCACTGTAGATGCAAGAATATATCCTTGGGGGGCCAACGGTCTAAGACATGTCATTGGGCATAGGACTAGCAGAGCAGACAGTGTGGTAAAGAAGCAGTGGCATTGTTGTTCAAGAAATGAGCAGCAAATTCCCTTTTGAAATAAGTTTTAAAAGTGCTTTACACTCCACCCCCAAATAGCTCCTCTCCCTTTTACCCAACAAAGCCACTATTGTTTGTTTGTATTTGCAGTACTAGGGACTAATCATAGGGAGTGCTGAGCTATATCCCCAGCCCTTAGACAGACAGACAGACAAACAGACAGATAGATAATTACTTTTGACAGGGTCTTGCTAGTTGCCCAAGTTAGACTTGAGCTTGCAATCCTCCTGTCTCAGCCTCCAAGTAGGTGGGATTAGAGGTGTGTGTGCACCACCACACCAGTTCTTACATTTTATAATGTTATAGCACCCCAACCTGGCTAGCATCTTACTCTCCAGCATACCCTGCAACAGTAAGGCTTTGCCATAGCAAGGTAATACCTTTCAATGAATCTGAGAAAGCTCAAAGTGTTTCACTGGCCACAGCCTTTGTCTCTGAGACACCCTCTCCTATGCCCTTTATTATCAGGAAGCTGGTGAAAGTCTGCATAAATCAGCAGTGGCAGGGCCAAGGGTCAATTCCATTTCCAACAGACAGAATAACACTCAAGTGGAACGTGCCTTGAGTGTAGGGATCCAGCAATTGCTTTATATCCTGTTCTCATCCCTTTCTGAAAATTCTCTTGGGATTTTGAAAAGTACTTTTTCATTCATTCTTTGAACAAATAGTTTAAGAACAAGATTAGCAAAAGAAAAGTAGAGAAATGGGCTTCTATGACGTTTTCTTGTCTTAGTTATTGTAGTTACCAGACGAGGTGACTTCTGAGACCAAATCAGAAATATGATTTGAGCTTGAACAAGCTGTGTGATGCTTCAAGCCTTCTTAACACATTCCTACAAGGAACCATCCTCAGAGGATGCCTCCCTCTGCGTCTCATTCTGTTTGGAGTCTCAAGAGCGCTCCCTAGTGTTCAGGAGCAACAGCTGCACCAAGTGGCGCTCCCTGCAGCTGGATCCAGGCTACAAACAAGCCCTAAGGCAGACCTGGAATGCTCTGGGGTTCAGTCAGGAGTTAGAGCAAGAATAAGCAGATGTATCTGGAGCCTGGGGAGTCCAGCACACTCGACATCAAGGCCAGTAGCTTCCTGTCCCATAGACCCCAAGAGAGAGAGGTTATGACCTCTCTGCTCAATGAGAACCTTCCTCTCTACACTTGGCTCTAGCCCTCTACTTTTAGGAAAATCATCCAGCTGCTTGTGTGAAATATCTGCATCGGAGAATGTGTCTCCCTCAGAATAACCTTTCCTGACCATCTGTTTCTGCTCAGCACCAGAGCCCTTTCCTAGCCTCCAGATGTGCAGTTCTGGCTGCCGTCAGAAGGGCCTCCTAGATGTACCACAAGCATTCCATCCTTGACATGCCCAAAACAACCATCAACTTCACAGACCTGCTCCCCATCCTGCACTCCCTGTCCCCAGCACTGACAGGTCTCCATCTGGATGGTCAGGCATCTGCTCTGGCTTCATCTCCTCTTTCAGCTGCTTCATCTCTCTGACCTCCCCACACCCAGGGAGTCACCAGGCCCCACTAGCTCTTCCCTCTAAATCTCCCACTGCTCCAGTCCCTCTGGCCTGTCTCAGTTCCACCCTCCTTCCTTTTATCTCTCACCTGGCTGTGGAAATAATCCCCCTGCCTTCAGGTTCATCTCCTCCAGTTCACTCTCCGCACAAAGCCATAACACCCCTTCCAGTCCTACGCCATGGCCTCCTACCTACTTTCTTCTCTCACTATGTGCAGGATGGAGTTCAACTCTCCTTATAACCAGGGTTCTGGGCTCATCTCTCACCATCCCTCATGTGATCCCCAAGCATCATGCATACAGAGTCATAGGTTTGGGAACATTCCACCCTCTTCTGTGCCTCTGTGTCATTCTGCACGCTGTGCCTTTAGCTGGGATGCCCTTCCCCATACCCTTCAATTTCTACTTTCCCACAGATTTAGTTGCTCCTCTCTCTGGGTTCTTATAAAACATTGCTTTTTCTCTATTCAAATTTCTATCTATTATTCATAATAATTTTGTTCACCTATATGTCTCTTCCACTAAACTGCAAGAATGAACAAATGATAGTATAATATTTTATTTTTCCTTTTATCACTAGTACTTGGCATAGTAAATGGCTCAATAAATGTCAAATGAGTAAAACTGGTAAGCCACCAATTACATCATCACCTTGGAGGACTGTCCCGAGTCAGAACAGTAAAGAGACTTGCAAAAGCCATGCTGCTGTCCCACAGACCTAATTATTCCAGTAGCCCTTCCCTCTTCTTCCTCCCTAACTGATTTCCTTCAGAGAAACACCCTCCTCCATGCAGTCCATAGGAAAAACTGGCCTCACTCAGCTCCAGAATGTTCTAAAGATAATGCTATTTCCATCCCTTTCCAGGGATTGGTTCCAGAAGGGCATATGATTCAATCTGGCCTTACAGGACATGAGAAAAGATTTTCTGAGGACTCATGCTCCCAGAAGTAACCCTCCCTTACTTTTTCTGGACACTGCCAGATGCAGATATATGGCCAAGCTGAAAGCCCAGGAACAAACTAGAGGCCAGTAGAGCCAAAGCATTCAGGAAAATAGGGCAGGAGACCCTGGGTTAAAGCCAGTACTGAAACTACTCCACTTCCAAATCTCATGAGGCCAATATACCTCTTTTTGTTTAAGTCTTTTTGAGGTTTTTGGTTGGTTGGTTGGTTGGTTGGTTGCTTGCTTGCTTGCTTGCTTGCTTGCTTCTTGCAGTAGTAGGGATTGAACCCAGGGGTGCTCTACCACTGAGCTACAATGCTAGCCTTTTTTACTTTTGATATAGGATCTCACAAAGTTTCCCAGGCTGGCCTCAAACTTGTGATTCTTCTCCCTCTGCTTCCTGAGTAACTGAGATTACAGGTGTGTGTCATCACATTCAGTTCCCTTTGAGTTCTTTATGCTGTGATTCTTGCTCATAATCAAAATTATCTCACCTGAAATATATATTCAAGATAATTATATGTGCACTTGAAAAATATCACTTAATCATTCATTCCCTTCTTAATTCTCTAAAGTAAACCATCTTCCTATCAGCCATCCCCTTTGTCTTTGAAATATAGTATAGATTAGGGCTGGGGATTTAGCTCAGTGGTTTTGCCATCTGCTGCGCAAGCACAAGGATGCAGGTTTGATCCCCAGTACCAAAAAAAAAGAAAGAAAGAAATATAGTATAGATGAAGGAACCAGTGTTCACTCTCACTCATTACACAACATCAACAGACAGATTCCGTCTCATTTTGACAAAACTTGTCTGATACCTAACATCCTGATGAGTCTGCAGACTCAGGCCTGTCAGAACTAAATTAGGGTCAAACTTCTATTACTGCTTACTGCCCCACACTTTCTTCCCTGCCTTTAATCACTACAGTTTATTGATATCCTTCGGTCCCTTGATCATTTCTCTTTTTCAAAACCAACCCTCAAAAAATAACATTAACAGTTCTTAACCATCGCAGTAAGGCTCCACAAGCTGCCAGACCAAACTTGAAAGCTAAGAAAACAAAAGCATGCAAATCTGGGCCCCTGTGGAAATGGTTTTGGACCTTGTCAGAATTGCTGGCTGGATCAGTGTTCACTCAGGGAAACAAGGGCCCTGGAGACATCTTGGGAAAGCAAGGATGGAAGTGGGGACTTGGTTATAGAAGTGACAAGTGGAAAGGTGTGGTGGCTGAAAGAGCAGAAAGAAAGGAGTTGTACTCAAAGGTAGGAAAGTTGGGCACATGCCCCGAATCCCAGCACCCTACAAGGCTGAGGCAGAAGGAGCACAAGTTCAAGCCCAGCTTGGGCAATTTAACAAGTAAATGAAACCCTGTTTCAAAACAAAAATAATAAAGGGCTAGGGATATCAGTGTGAGGGACCTGGGTTCAATTTTCAATACAAAAAAAAAGGGGGGGAAAGTTTCTATTGCTTGTGGGTGGGAGGGAATCTGAACACTCAGCTCTGCTGCTGGGGGAGCCGCCACTGCCCATGAGGAGCCCTCATACCTGCTGGTGCCACTGAAGCTGCCACCACATGGCAGGGGTACAATTGTCACCATCTCAGCCATTGGCTGCTGCCCAGGACACCACAGAAGCAGGCACACTGACTCTACCTGCCCCTGACCTTCAGGCTCCTCCTATGGGGACACCAGGAGACACACAGAAAGGGGTGTGGTTTGCAGATTTCGAGCACAGGTTAAAGACAAGAGAGCAAGGAAAGGTGAGTGCAGAGCTTTCCTGCCCATGCCACTAAGGTCAAATGACATAGAGGCTCTCTTAGACCATTTTCTGTTGCTGTCACAAAATACCGAAAGCTAGGTACTTTTTAAAGAAAAGAGGCTTATTTGGCTCACAGTTCTGGAGGTCCAAGAGCAGGTGCCAGACTCCACTCATCCCTCATAATGAGCTCATGGCAGATGGCATGCTGGGAGGAACATATATGGAAGAAACCACATGGTGAGAGAGAAAATCAGAGAGATTTAAGGGTTAGGCTTACTCTTTTATAAAAACTCATGCACAGGAACTAACCAGGGTCCCCCCAAAATTACATTAATCCATGTTGAGGGCACTGGCCCCAATGACCTAACCACCTCCCACAGATAGCACATCTTAAGGTCCTGACAGTCTCAACATCACCATGCTGTGAACCAAGCTTCTGACATATGAATCTCTGGGGCCAAACCACATCCAAATCAAAGCAGGGATCAAGTTATGGCTTTGACAATTACAGAGGCCATCAGATGTTCTAAGATCACTTCCAGGGTTGTACAGGGACTTGCACATGGAGTTTGAGGGAGCACTCCCAAGAGCTCTATACTTTCCCCTTTGTATCACCTGAAATTCCTAAGATTCATGGTATCACTTAAGGGCTCCAGAATGCTTTTACCAGTATAAAGCGTAATAATCACCAAGAGAAGCACACTTGGGCCCCCAGCATTGCCGCTGGTAAGCCTCAGTGATTATGGATGGGTGGCCATCTCCAAAAGGGATTTCTACTTGACAACCCCAGAACCATTCATTCCCTTCCTGTCAGGAGAACAGGGTATTCTCAAGATCCCCAAGAGTCTCTAGAATAAATCTTAGCAGCTGAAGATACACTCTAATAGAATCGCTAAAATCATGGGTTCCCAAGGCAGAAAGACTTACTCTTCCATATACTGATGGCCTCTCTTGGACAGTTTACTTAACCTTCCTGGTCTGTGTCTTCACTTATAAAATGGAGAAGTTAATATTTGTGTTGAAGTAGCTAAAACTCTAAGACGGCCTATGATCTACACTCCCTGGTACACATGCCCTGTACAACCCCAGGATTGTGAATATTATGGACTTAACTCCCAAAATAGATTATGTTATATGGTCCTATGGACTTTAAGAAAGGCAGATTACCTGGGTGGCCCTGACCCAATCAGGTAAGCTCTTTTAAAAAATAGGGAATTTTCTCTAGCTGTTTACAGGGGAAGAAGTCACAGTGATACACTCCTGCTGTTGCAGCAGGACCATGTTGAAGCAGCAGCAACCATGTTACCCAGCTACCGGGGTCAAGTGACAATGTGGTACTCTCTAGGCATCTGAGCTGGCCTCTAATAAGGAAATAGTGATCTTAGCCTTGTAAGTGCAAGGAACTAAATTCAACCAACAACCTGAACAAGGTGGGAAGTGGATCCTTCCCCCACAAAGATGCCAGAAAGGAACACAGTTCAGCTAACACTTTATCTCAGCCTTATTAAGACCTGAGCAGAGGACTCAGCCACACCATGCCCAGACTTCTAAACTATAGAATCGTATGATGACTGAGTATTGTTTAAGCCACTAAACATATGAGAATTTGTGGTGCAGACGAGGAAACTGATAAAAATACCAACTTTGTAAGGTTTTTGCAAAGGAGAGATATACATACAGCACTGAGCACAGTTCCTGACACACAGCAATTGCTCAGTAAATGTTAGCAATTATCATCATTACAGATCTACAACAGGGCACTGAAAGATAAGATAAAGCTTTGCAGTTTTCAACTTTAAATTACACAGCCTTTCTGAACTTCAGTTTTCTCATTAGTTAAATGATAAAGTAGAGCTCTATAACAACACTGATACAAAGCTTGCACAAAAGGTAGCTCATTTAATGGCTCCAACTATCCAGGGAGGCACCATAATTATTATCTGTGTTTTAGAAATGACATACATTCAGGAAGGCCAAGGAGCCCACCTAAGATAACACATATGTACAACAGATTAGGGTCTCAAACTCAGGTTTCCTGATTCTGTCTTGTGTTCTTCCCAGTTGCACCTTGTTCCCTCAAAGAACCCCTGTAGTTCTGCACATTTGTTATTCAGCAGTAGTTGCAGCTAGTTGCTGTTCCAAATGCCCAGATTTGTTAAGCTAACTACCTCTGTTTTCTTGCTGTGAGTCAGCATCTGCCTGACCCTGGTCACTGTGCGGTGCATTCCAAGTCCCCTTGGTCTCTGCTTGCTTATTTCTCCACCATATTGTTGGCTCTTTATCTCACAGCATGTGGCTCTCAACATAGAGGAGGCAGAAATGACGTTGGAGGTGGGAAACCTGCAGGGAGACAGGATAGAGGTCACTGGCCAAGATGGATCGCACAGTCACAATGACTGGGCCATAGCCTCCCAGAACTTACTACTCACTGTGACTCATGAGTCCATTTACAACAATCCACAATGTAATAATCACACATATCTGTCTCTGTGAAAAACCTGGACCTTTTGTGTATATTTTCAGCTCATTGTTATTTTCATTACTCCCAAAGTGAAGAGGGAATAAAAGAAGAAGGCAGGGTACATAAGGATAGCCAAAATTTTATAATGGCTAATACTCTGCCTTCTTGATTCATTTGGAAATGCCATTATCCTTAAAACTTACTAAAATGTGGGCCGGGGATTTAGCTCAGTGGTGCCAATGTTTGCCTCACAAACACAAGGTCCTGAGTTCATTCCTTGGTATCAAAAAAAAATTTATTGAAATGTCTTTAAATTCAAAATTAACCCCTACAATGAAGTCCTTCAAGCAGGAACACCTTCATTCAAATGATCACTCTGGTAATAAGACAGTCACCTACCCTCTTCCCTGCCTCTCATCCCCATGCTGGGTCTGAAATTGTGACTGGAGATGTCCTTCCCTAGAGCTGCCTCTCGGGCAACGTTCACCAGGGCCCTGCCCAGTGCTAGAGCTACCCAGGACAGGCAAGGAGAACAAAGCACCATCAACATACTTATGAGGGTTAATTTTATATTACATAGTTGGCAATGGTGCCCTGGTGTGTGGTCAACGTCATTCTGGGCATTTCTGTAAGGGTATTGCAGATAAGATTAACACTTGTATCAATAGATTGAGCAAAACAGATTATCCTTCCCCACAAGAGCAGGCTTCATCTAGACAGCTGGAGGCCTGATGAGAGCAAAGCACAAGTCTCCCCGGGGAAGAGAGAATTCCACAGCAGGCTTGGGAGACAACAGCAGCTCTTTGCTGTTCCCAGGGTGAGCTTGTCACCTCCAGAATCAGGTAAGCAGCCAATTCCATAAAATAAATCTCTCTTTGTCTACCTATCTATTCATCTACATGCATCCTGTTCATTTCTCTGAAAACCCTAACACCCAAGATGATCAATGAACATAAGATGTCTATATGCTGTAATTAGAAGTGACAAGGGCTTAGGAGAGGCTTAGAGAGAGAAGGGGAAAGAGATTAAGGACCAAAAGCTAGACCTCAAATAAAAGAGAGGATTGAAATAGGCAGAAGGGCAGGGGCAAGGGAGGAAAAGAACTGGGAAATGGTCACAACCGTTGCAAGATACTGAGCAGCGCTTTCAGAGCCTCACCTTCTTCACTGTATTCAATCCTCATGAAACACCTGTGACAGCCCAAACCCCAGGCACTGACATCACCAAATGCAGGTAAGGGTATGAGACAACAAGACTTTTCACTTGTTGCTGGTGGGAACACACAGTGGCACAGCCTCTTTGGAAGACAGCTGGTGGTTCCTCACAAAGCTAAACACAGGCTTACCATTCTTTCCAGCCGACTTGTTCCTACATATGAACTGCAAACATGTCAACACAAAAACCAGCACACAAATGTTGATAATAGCTTTATTCATAATTGTCAAATGTTGGAAGTAACCTAGATGACTTTCAATAGATGAATGGAAAAGAAAATAGCCACAACCTTATAACACAACATTATTCAGTGATAAGAAGAAATGAGCTATCATGCAATGAAAAAAAAACTGAAGAATCTTAAAAGCATATTTGAAGTAAAAGAAGTCAGTCTAAAGAGACTACCTCTGTATGATTCCAACCATATGACATTCTTAAAAAGACAATACTAAAGCCAGGGATTTAGCTCAGTGGTTCCGGCGCCTGCCTCGCAAGTGCAAAGTCCAGAGTTCAATCCCCAGTACCAAAACAAAAGACAATACTATGGAGACAGTAAAAAGCTCAGTGGCTGCCAGGATTTGTGGGGGATGGAGGAAGGGAGATGAATGTATGGATATGAGAGATTTTCAGGGGAGTGCAACAGCTCTGATACTGTGATGAAAAATGCATGACATACTTTTGTAAATACCCATAGAGCTGTAAAACGGGGGGGGGGGGGGGGGGTATGCACTTTCTGCATAATTTCTCTATAAACCTTAAACTTCTCCTAAAAATAAAATCTATTCATGTATTATCTCCATTTTACAGATAAGAAAACTGAGGTTCAAAGAGGTAAATAACCAAGAGGAAGGGCCAGGGATTTAGCTCAGTGGCACCACACCTCCCTTGCAAGCGCAAGGTCCTGAGTTCGATCCCCAGTACCAAAAAAGAAAAAGAAAAATTGTATGATTATTTTGGGCCGTGTAGTTAGCTCAGTGGGGCTGCTGCCTACCTCAAAAGCGCAAGGTCCCGAGTTCAATGCCCGGTACCAAAAAAATAAATAACCAAGATGATACAACACAACTAAGCAAGGAAGTTCCAGGAAGAAAACCAGGAGTGTCTAGTCACTGACACTTCCTGATCCCTTTCTGCAGGAGCCAAACAGTTCTGCATTACTCAATAAACAAACCTTCCCTGTCCAATACCTGCCAACAGCTAACACATTCCCTTTAGTCATTCTTACGTATTTCCCTGTTTCCCCCTTTAGTAACTTTTATCTACATCTTGTTCGTATTCTCCATCTCTGAACTCAGCACAGGGCCAATAAAAGTCTGGTGAAATTGCCTTGTTTTATCCAGGGTCCTGACCTGGTCCACAATAGAGCCAAGCCTGCTAGCAAGCTTGTGGTAACTTTTATGGTGAGATCTCTCCTCCCTTCCGAGATTTCTGTTTGGCCTCTGAATATCAGACACCCCCAGGGCAACCTTTTCACCACTCACTCAGTTCAGATTACTCCAAGGGACACTGAAATGGATGCATGGGCCTCAGCTTTATTGGGGTAAAATGGAAGTATACTAAACCACACAGAAAGTGCACAATAAGATCAGCCTGGTGCACATACACTACCTTAAACCATCACCACCATCAAGATAACAAACATTCCAGTTCACCATAGATCACTTCCACTTCCTAGAGTTTATATAAATGAAGTTATACAGTAGGGATCCTATCTAGTCTGGGTCTTCCACTCAGCAAAACTGTTTTGAGATTCATCCATGTTGTGTGGATCAGTGGTCGTTTTCTTCCACAGCTGAACAGTCTTCTGTTATACAGGTGTACTACAATTAGCCATGTTCCTCTTGATGGACATGTGTTTTCAGTTTGAAGCTACTACCACAAAGCTGACATGAATATTTGTGTACAAGTTTTCCTATGGATACATGTTTCAATTTTTTAGGTAAACCTGAGTGGAAGGGATCTGTCATATGGCAGGTGTATGTTTAACATTTTAAGAAACTGCAAAACTATTTTCCAAAATGACTGTACAATTTATATTTGCACCAGCAGTATATGAGAATTCCCATCACCCCACATCATCTCCAATACTTGATAAGGTTAGAGATTTGTGTTGTTTTGTTTACCATTCTAATGAGTATAGCATAGTGATATTTCATAATGGTTTAATGGTATTCACATGTGCTTCTTGACTAATAATGTTGAACATATTTTCATGTGCTTACTGACATTTTATATATCTTCTGTGTCCTATCAAAATTTTTTGCCCATCTTTTTATTGAATTGTTAGCCTTCTTACTGATGATAAAAGCTCTTTTTATTTTTTTATATCCAAGACAGTAGAGGGTGTCACAGAGGTTGTGTCTAAACTTGGGAGTCTCCAACCCAGCCCTAGAGGGGGGCCCATCTAGAAACCAATCTGGCTCTGTGCCTCTTGGTGTGGTCAGGAGGACACAGCTCAGCAGCACTGTTGGAAAGACAGCTCCACGAAGACTGTGAGAATCTGAATAAGGGAAGAAAGTGCTATATGGCACTTGGAGACAGTGGCCAAGGTCACTCTTGTCACAGCCAGATTCCCCTAGTTCCTTCCCCTGACCTCAAGGCCCTAGCACCACAGGCCCAAGATTTGATTTGAGCAGGGGCCATGGAAGGCTTTGTCCAAAGCACCATACAGTGCCATGGCTAAAGGCTCTGGGCATCTAGAGGAGTGTTCTCTGACTGCCTCATGCATGGAAGTTCCCAGGAGCTTATTAGGAGGCAGAATCTGTTTCAGAAATTTAGAGAAAGACTGAGAATGCATTTCTAACAAGTTCTTGGTGGTGCTAATGCAGCTTCTCTGGGACCGCAAGGTGAGTAAGAAGGTCTGGAGCAGAGGGCCTCAAAATGCAGTCACCTCTCAGCAGCAGCAGCAGCCCCAGGGAACTTGCTAGACATGCACATTCTTGGGCCTGACCCCCAGTGTACTGAAACACTAGCTGCTGAGATGGGCCCAGCAAGCTCCCCAGGAGATTCTGATGTATGTGAACCCTGCAGAATTGCTCTGCTAGACAGTGAAGCAAACCACCACTGTCTTCCACTCAACATGGAGAGAACTATTTGCTCCTTATAAGTCCCCATAGTTCTATGCATAGCCCTATGCTAGAGGAGTTCTCACAATTGAGAAATGTCAAAGTAAAAACGAAAGGAAAGAAGGACTGAGGATTTAGCTCAGTGCTTCTGCTGCCTGCCTCACAAGCGCAAGGTCCCGAGTTCAATCCTGGTACCAAAAAAAAAAGAAAGAAAAGAAGGGAAAGATAAGAGAATACAATTTCCTCTCCATTGCTGGCCTCTTTTCCTTGCTGTCCACCACACCCCTTCCTGTTTTCTGGGAACCCTCAATAACAGACTAGAAGGATCTTGAGTCCCTAATAGACCACACCATGCTTGCTCCCTCACTTCCAAGCCACTCTCCTCAGATCCACCTATCCAGGCTTTGGACTGCAACCATTTATCTGTCTCTCCTGCTATCTGTAGCCACATGGGGAGGGGGCAGGCCTCTCTTGACACACCTCCCCCCAGTGCTTTACATAGTACCCAGCACCAGCTACATGTTTGTTGAATGAAAAAATGGAAAATAGACAAAGGAGGAAGTAGCCATGGAAAAGAAAGGGCCATTGAACCCAAGCTGGACAACCCAACCCACATATTTCGCAGATGAGAGCATTTAAAGAAGGCCACATTGTCATTGTTGCTCCCCACCACCACCACCACACTCTCACTTCTCCCAAAAGACAAAATCTAGAAATACAATTAACAATAGACACTGGTCCATTGGTAAAATTAGGCAAAACTTAGGCCCTTTTGCTTTAAGTACAGTATATCCAAATTGAAGTTCTGCCACCTCCGGCCTTCCCCCAGACGTGGAGGCACTGAGGTACATGAACCTAAGAACAAACTGCTTCGAGCACAAGGGACACTTGAGCAGCTGCCCCTGCTCATCCAAGAGGCTGCTCATACACATCTGTTTTCAGTCCTCTAATTCCTTCCCAGGCTAAAATACAAATACAGACATCTTTACCCTATCAACAGTGATACCTTGTTTTTGCATGCTTACATAATGCTAAATTACAAAAGAAAACAAATTAGCAAGCATTCTCCAAATAGGCATCTATTTGGGTCCATAGGACTGTGGGGAATGCAAAGTAATACAGAAATGATCTGGAGATCATCATCTCAGTGCTTGTACTGACTTCAGGAAAGACTTTTCTTGCCTTGACTTCCACACGATTCATTTGTCACCTAATTCTGATGACCATCCAGCCATTAAATGGATTTGGGGCCTGTTAACCTAAAACCTCACACAACCTCATTTATTATGCTGAGAAACCGAAAACAAAGTGGAGCGTAATAAATATATGTCACAGATGATGATGAATTCAATCTATACCTACGAGACTGCTAGAATAATTACACACTGGTGGGCCTCAAGGAGAGCTCACCATTGTTCCTCTGCTGCTTTCCCCTGCCCCAGCAGGGATCCCAGCATCTCATACAAGAAGAACAGCTAAAGGCAGGCCAAGGGCAGCAGCCCACACTGCTTACCAATTATTGTCTGCTGCCTTCATATTGGCAGATAACGCACATGAGCTGACTGCCTATGCACCTGTAGGAGAGGAGAAAGAAATCAAGGGCGGCAAGCCACCTCACCACTACCACGCTGACTGCCTGCCAGCCAGTCTTGGGTGGCACAGGAATTTATACAAACTCTGAGGACTTGGTGGTGAGTCACTTTGACACAACCATCAAAATAATAGTAATTTCAGCTCATCTATTCATAAAATGGATCTTTTCACTTAAAAAAAAAACCCAGAAGTATGAATCATTTTTATAACTAAGAGTTTAAAAGAAAATTAACCTTCCTTTTGAGTAATCACTGGTAGCAGTAGGAGTTGTAACAGACACTTGGCGCATTTTATCTCCAACTTTCCCGATGATCCTATGAGTTAAGTGATAGGTGCGAGTTAGACACTGGTCCTCTACAAGTCTGTAACTAACTCATGCAAGAGACCCCAAAGAAGGGGTCCAGAAAGGCCTATTGCTGTTGGACTCCCAGGCCTCAGGCCAGCCAGCAAGGGCTAGAGTTGTGGGGTGTTGAGTATAAGATTCTTCTAACGTGTGTGTTTACAGCACACATATGTATATTAATGATGGTTGACCTATATTAATATGACATTTTAATATTTACATCTCACAAACAGCATCACAGAATCACATTTCTGTAAAACTTATATATGGCTAAGAGATTGATTCTAGTACCTTTCAAGGGTATTAAAATCCCTGGCTACTCAAGTCCCTAACATAATAAGGTTCACTGTTTGTATAGTATAATCTATACACATCCTCCCCTTTTAAAAAACTCATGTCTAGATTACTTATAATATCTAATACAATATAAATGCTATATAAACAGTTGTTATACTATATTGTTAAGGGATGGCAGGAGGACGCTTCCAGGTAGGCATGCCGTAGCTCCCAGCTTAGAGGAGGATTCAGGGTTGGCGTGCCATGGCTCCCAGCACAGAGGAGGTGAGCCGCGCAGGTGCCCAGAACACACACACCACCACCACTCACCACCCTGTGTCAAAATGAGAAGACATGTAAACAAACCACAGAACCAGATTTCCAGATCACTTACAGCAACCCCAAAGGGAAACAAGATGGAACAATCTGATACTCAACCATCTGGACTCCCTGAACTAGCAACGAAAGAGGATCTGGAAAAAATGAAATCAGAAATAATGTCTCACATAACAGCAAAGATTGTGCCAATAGTGCCAGACATGATTAATAAATCTAGAGAGGACACAGATAAAAAAAAATAGAGGACCTGAGGAACATGATGTAATGCCAACACAGGAAACAAACTGAATCCATAAAACTGATGCAAACAGATTTCCAGGACATTAAAAACTCCATTGAAAGTCTATGCAGCCTAATGAGCCAATGTGAAGACAGAATTTCAGATATAGAAGATAAGATTGCAATTAGTGACCAGGAAAAGAAAAACTTCTTTAAAATAGTAAGGGACCATGAGAAATCAATCCAGCAGCTGCTAGATGATGCAAAGAAAAATGACATAAGACTGATTTGAGTCAATGAAGAAACAGGAGAGAGTGCAGATGACACAAGAAAAATTGTTCACAGAAGTGATGGCAGAAAACATCCCAAGCAGGAGAAAAGAATTTGACATACAGATAAGTGAGGCATATAGGACTTGAACTAGCCTTGATCAAAAAACTCTACACATAGGCATATAATTGTTAAGATTCCAGAAACCCAACAGAAGAACACAATTCTACAAGCAGTGAGAGAAAAGAAACAAATCACATACAAAGGAAAGCCCATCAGAATCACAGCAGACTTCTCAGTGCAAACCCTCAAGGCAAGAAGAGCTTGGAGGGATGTGTTTCAATCCCTAAAGGAAAACAACCTCCAACCCAGATTGATGTACCCTGCAAAACTATCTTTCAAAATTGATGGTGAAATAAGATACTTTCAGGACAAAGAGTACCTTAGGAACTTCATGAATAACAAACCAGCACTCCAAAAAATTTTAGACAAAATCCTAGGAAAAGACAATTAGGATCACATCCCCAGGAAGCCCAGCAGAATGAATCCATCAGGCATGACAACAAATTAAAAGCAAAGGGGGAGGATCAAACAAAAAGAAAAAGTCATGACAATTGATAACTCAATACATATCAGTTATAACCATCAATGTTAACGGTCTCAACTCACCAATCGAAAGAAATAGACTGGCAGAATGGGTCAAGAAGCAAGATCCAACAATGTGCTGCATACAAGAAACACACTTAATTCAAAGAGAAATTCACAGACTGAAAGTTAATGGGTGGAAAACAATACTCCATGTGACGGGAACCCAAAAAAAGGCAGAAGTAGCTATCCTCTTTGCAGACCAAGTGGATTTCAAACCCACACTGATTTAGAGAGAGAAAGAAGGACACTATAAAAAGGGAACAATCCAAGAGGAAGAGATGACAATCATAAACATCTATGCACCAAAAACTAGTGCACCCAAGTATATAAAACAAATACTAATTGACATGAAAAACCATATAAGCACTAATGCAAGAGTAGTGGGGGACCTCAATACCACATTGTTACAAATAGATAGATCAACTAGACAAAAAACAAACAATGAAATACGAGAACTCAATCAAACTCTTGAACATACGAATTTAACAGATGTTTACAGAGCGTTACACCCCACAAAATCAGAATACACATTCTTTTCAGGTGCACATGGGTCATTCTCCAAAATAGACCACATACTCACTCATACAACATATTTAACTAAGTGCAAAGGAATTGAAGTTTTCCCCTATATATTATCAGACCATAGTGCGATGAAATTGGAGATCCATAGCAAAAGAAACTCAAAAAATTTCATAAACATGTGGAAATTGAACAACACACTTCTGAATAACCAGTGGGTCATAGAGGAAATTAAATAAGAAATCAGACAGTTCCTTCAATTAAATGACAATGACAATACAACATATCAGAATCTATGGGACACAATGAAAGCAGTCTTACGAGGGAAATTCAGAGCACTGAATTCTCATATTAGGAAAACAGAGCGACCCCAATTAAACAACCTGATGCTGCACCTCAAGCTTCTAGAAAGAGAAGAGCAGGACAAACCCAAAGCTCATACAAGGGAGGAAATTATAAAGATCAGGGCAGAACTCAATGCAATGGAGACTAAGAAAACAATACAAAAAATCAATGGAGCCAAGAGTTGGTTCTTTGAAAGAATCAACAAAATTGACAAACCTTTAGCCAACCTTGTCAGAAAAAGGAAAGAAAAGACCCAAATCCATGCAATTAGGAATGAAAAGGGTGAAATCACAACAGACCCAGCAGAAATCCAGAGGGTCATCAATATCTACTTCCAGAACCTATGTGCCAATAAGATGGAAAACAGAGAAGAAATGGACAGATTCCTAGACATGTATGAATTACCAAAGTTGAATGAAGAAGATCTAAAAATTCTAAACAATCCAATATTAATCAATGAAATTGAAAACATAATTAAAAACTTACCAACTAAGAAAAGCCCAGATCCTGATGGCTTCACTGCTGAATTCTACAAGATATTTAGGGAGGAACTACTGCCACTCCTGTTTAAACTCTTCAGTGAAATTGAAAAGGAAGCAATACTCCCGAAATCATTCCTGGAAGCAAACATCACCTTGATCCGCAAAGCAGAGAAAGATCCAACCAAAAAAGAGAGCTATAGGCCAATATCACTAATGAATATAGATGCAAAAATCCTTAATAAGATACTGGCAAACAGAATGCAGAAGATCATCAAGAAGACCATAAACCCTGACCAAGTGGGATTCATCCCAGGGATGCAGGGATGGTTCAACATATGCAAATCAATCCATACAATACACTATATCAATAGAGCCAAGGACAAAAACCATAGGATCTTCTCAATAGATGCAGAAAAAGCATTTGACAAAATCCAACATGCATTTATGATAAAAACCCTACAAAAAATTGGAATACCTCAAACTGATAGAAGCCATCTATGAAAAACCAACAGCCAATATCATACTAAATGGTCAAAAACTGAAATCCTTCACATTAAAATCAGGAATAAGACAAGGATGTCCACTATCACCACTCCTGTTCAATATAGTTTTGGAATCATTAGCCACAGCAATTAGACAAGAGAAAGAAATAAAAGGAATAAGGATAGGAAATGAAGAAGTCAAATTGTCATTATTTGCAGATGACATGATACTCTATATAGAAGACCCCCAAAAACTCCACCAAATGTCTTCTAGACTTAATAACCAAATTCCATAGAGTAGCTGGATACAAGGCCAACACACAAAAATCAATAGCTTTCCTCTATACGAACAACAGACTCACTGAGACAGAAATAGGGCAAATAATTCCTTTCACAATACCATCCAAAAAACTGAAATACCTAGAAATCAACATAACAAAAGAAGTCAAATACCTCTTCTCTGATAACTATAGCACTTTTAAAAGAGAGATTGAAGATGAAATCAGAAAATGGAAAGATATCCCCTGCTCCTGGGTAGGAAGAATCAACATAGTGAAAATGGCCATACGTCCAAAACTGCTATGTAGATTCAATGCAATCCCAATTGAAATCCCAGCAGCATATTTCACAGACCTTGAGAAAACAATCCAAAAATTCATTTGGAAGAAGAGACCTGGAATAGCAAAAGCAATTCTAGGCAACAGAGACATGGCAGGTGGTATCACAAACCCCCAACTTGAAACTATACTACAAAGCTACTGTGATAAAAACAGCATGGTACTGGCAAAGAAACAGACATGAAGACCAGTGGAACAAATTAGAAGATGCAGAAATAACTCCAGACACACTCAGCCACCTCGTCTTTGACAAAGGAGCCAAACACCCTCACTGGAGGAAAGATAGCCTCTTAATAAATGGTGCTAGAGAAATTGGGTTTCAACTTGCCAAAGACTAAAACTAGATCTATATCTCTCATCATGCACTAAACTAAAATCAAAATGAATTAAAGATCTAAATATTAAAACAGAAACACTGAACTGGCTGGAAAAGAGGTTAGGTAGAACTCTGGAAGATATTGGTGTAGGAAAAGATTTTTATGAACAAAACCTCAGTTGCCTGTGAACTAGCACAATCAACAAGTGAGATCTCTTCTTATTAAAAAGTTTCTGTACTACAAGAGAAACCACCAGCAGTGTGAAGAGACAACCCACAATGTGGGAAAAAATTTTCACCTGGTGTTCATCAGACAAAGGTCTAATTAGAATCTATGCAGAAGTTTAAAAAATTAGACATCCCAAATTTAAAGATCCAATCTGAAAATGGGCATCTGAAATGAACAGACATTTCTCAAAGAAGTAGAAATAGCAAATAAACATATAAAAAAATATCCAATATCACTGGTCATTTGAGAGATGCAAATGAAAACAACCCTGAGATTCTACCTCACCCCAGAAAGAATGGCTGCTATCAAGAAATCCACCAATAACAAATGCTGGCAGGGGTGTGGGGAGAAAGGAACCCTTCTCCACTGCTGGTGGGAGAGTAGACTGGTGCATCCACTGTGGAAATCAGTATGGAGACACCTCAAAGAACTAGGACTGGAAGTCCCATTTGACCTAGCTATTCCCCTGCTGGGTATCTTCCCCAAAGAATTAGAAGAATCATAGCACAGTGATATATGTGCACCCATGTTCATAAAAGCACAATTTGTAATAGCTAAAAATTGGAAGCAGCCCAAGTGCCCACCAACTGGAGATTGGATAAAGAAAATGTGGTTTTTTTGTTTTTTGTTTTTTGTTTGAAAAAAGCAAAACAAAAAAGGTAAAATTTTTATTGCACTTAACTATCCAATGCACAAAATAGTGAATATTCATCATATGCAAATCCATTACCATATTGTAGATACAAAGTCATTTACATCCAATAAATATTACTCTTTCAAGACAAGATTTTAAATGAAATAGAAGCATCAATGTTACCAGTACCAATGTTACTATTGTATTTAGACAATATCACAAAAATTATGGAAAATAGTAATAACCTGAAAATAAGATTATTTCTATTACATTTTAAGTGTAATTATCTCCATTTATGCAGACTTTACAAAAGAAAATGTTAGAAACTAAAATTCAGAGTAAATTCTTACTCTCTTTAACCATGTTAAAGTATTCTCATTTCATTAAGAGGATACACATGTGTAAATACTGAATAGTTTCTCTAGTGTGAGAAACTGAGAGTGTAAATAAGTCTAGAAGGTATAATAGATAATGTGAAATAGGAAGAAAAGGTGCAAAGGGGAAGGGGAAATGGGAGGGGTAGGGGAAAAGAAAGAAGGAAATGGAATTAATATGCGAAAAAGAAAAAATGGAAACAAAGTCTTTGTAGATGGGGGGTGGCGTTGAAGGAAGGGCAGGGGAATGGGGAAAAAATAAGAGCCAAGAGAGATTATGTAAAGGTGCAAATTTCCAATGATGAACGTCATTATATTCTATACCTAAAATGTACCAAGAAAATTAATTTTTAAAAAACATGAGACACAAAGACTAAATAATTGAGCACCCTTTATAAGATAAGAATTTGTTCAACATCTCCTAGTAGTGATGAGGAAAGGCCAGTATTATGAATAAAGCCATAGGCTTCTTTTTTATGGTCAAAATAAGGGTTTTACTATGTTGTGGATTCTAAACATATAAATCAATCTTATATTAGAATTATTACCAATCTATACTTTTTTCCTTTGAAACTCCTTTGAGTTTGTCCCAACTACAAAGGATAACATCATTAAATATGGTAATATCTGAATAGCAATAAGGTAATCTGGTAATTTGGAACTTGGTGTCAGAGAAGCCTCATGACTTTTTCATTGTTGTTATACATAAATATGGTAAAAATATAAAATATCAGAGACATTATTAAATACTGAATTTGAATAAATCTTTCCCCACAATCTTTTTTTTTACATTTTTATGAGAATCTTTATTGTGCTTCCATGAAACCTCAGCTTACTTATATCACATTTCAAGGCTGAAATAGCTACACACAATGAAAGCTCTTCACATTTGTGAAAGTTACATCAATGAGGAACTGGGTTCACATAATTAGGTAATTAAAATATAAATTTTAAAACCATTTTACAGCCTTTGAAAAATCCACAATAGTTAAAATTGTGATTAAAGTAAATCTTACATTCTTTTCATTGGCCAATGTAGTACTGAAATATCTTTAATGACAGGAATAAATTTCAAATGATAATATTCCAACTTGGATGCCATGAATGTCATCCTTTACAGCCAATCATCTGCAAAATACACAGGAGTAGCCATCATATATGTGGCAGCCTGAATCATGGCCCATCAAAATGGAACCCACAAATACATTACTTCTCATGACAAAAGGGACCCTACAAGTGCAAATAAATTAAGGATTATGGAATGAGAAAATGACCCTGATCCTCCATGTGTGGACTCAATGTGATCACAAGGGTCCTTGTAAGGCAGGAGAGTCTCAGTCAGAGAAGGAGGTGTGGCAACAGAGACAGAGGGCAAGGTGGGAGAGAGGGCTGAGGATGCCATGCTATTGGCTTTGTTGCTGGAAGGAGGAGTCATAAGTCAACAAATGCAAGTATATGCTAGAATCAAAAAAAAGTAACAAGAACAGGTCCTACCTGAGTGCCTCTAGAAGGGAGGCAACTTGGGCTTACACCTGGATTTTCAGTGAAACCCATTTCAGACTAGTGACTCTAGGACTATAGTATAATAAATCTGATATGGCTCAGTGATAGAGTACTTGCCTAGCACATTTGAGGTCCTAGGTTCAGTCCCCAGTACCACAAAAAAAAAAAAAAAAAAAGAAAGAAAGAAAGACAGGGCCAGGGATGTAGCTCAGCAGTGCCGCACCTGCCTGGCAAATGCAAGGTCCTGAGTTCGATCCCTGGTAAAAAAGAAAGAAAGAGAGAAAAAACCTGTATTCTTTTCAGACACTAAATTTGTGGTAGTTTGTTACAGCAAAAATAGAAAATGAATACAAGTATAATGTGGTGTGTGTGTGTGTGTGTGTGTGTGTGTATGGCCTGATCCTAGGACAGGATTCTAGAGCTAGGCCCACAAGGAACCATAAACAATATCTGTCCCTCTGCCACTTCCAACCGTACACTTGTTAGGCACAAAAGCCAGATCCTTCAACAACTTCATGGGCCACTTGTCCACAAGGGAAAGCAACAACATTACTTGACCAGTGGCTGCTAAAGGAGATCTCTCAGTGGTAGACACCCTGACCTCATGTAGCACACACCCTAGAGCCATGAGCAATGGACGTTGCTCATCATACTTGCCACCTGAAGGAACTACAGGGAAGCTAGGGGACTCTGCTCCACTTGGCTCTGCTCCAAGGAGCTCCACCTCCTCAGGCACTGCCCAACCACTTTAAGGTGAGAGAAACAATGTCTTGCAGCACACATGTACCCATCTGTGACATCTTGGTGAACCAGGGACAGACTACTGGGAATTTCTGACCTCTATGACCCTTTTTACTTCGGTTTCTCTGCTGAACTCAATGTAGACTTCATGCAGTCAGCTGGTAGGTATCAGCCCTGGTGGTACAATTCATACTTGTGCCATGAATCTTGCCCCATACAGAAATACAGAGAGAACTACAAAAAGAAACAGATCGATGCCTTATACTGTACTTGCACTCATGGATACTGTTTGCTTCAGTAATAGAGAAATAGATTTATATTTCATTAGTTATGTAAAAAGCCCTGAAGTAATTGGTATTCTATTTCCCATTTTATTCTACTCATGTTTTAGTGCCTTTTATAGATTGTTGGCCTTTGTGTGAATGCATTTAATCTGGTTCTCATAAAACTCACTTTTTATTGTGAGAAAAATAGAGACAGATACATAGAGAGAGAGACAGAGAGAAAGTACATTCATGTTTTTCATGTTTCCTGGTAGGATGGGGTAGCTAATGAAGACATACTGAAGTTTCCAAGGTCAGCCCATGCCTTGTTATGCTCAGGGCTGACACTCAGCCAGCATGTACTGATACAGCTGTTCCAGCTACATGCATCTGTGTTGATTCATTGGGACCTCATTTGACTGGTTGGTGCTTGCCCTGCCAGTTGTTAAATAGTTTTCACATAACCCCTGCTGTACCATTTGCTTGACTATTTGGCTGTGTGATAACACTGGGGAACCAATCATTCAAGGGCTCAGATATCAGTGTAAGAAAAGAGATAACCAAAGAAAATCTATTGTGAATCTGAATATATCTGCAAGAATATATTAGATATACCAAGTCACATTCATGATCTTCCCCGAAGGACCTGTTTAAAACCTTTAGACCTGTTTCTCCTTTGGACAACTGGCAATCTCAATATATACCACTGCTAGTCCTTTATAGTCCTTTGAAAGTTTGTCAAAGTCAATCATCTGCCAGGTTGAAAATTATTGTGTTTTATGGCTCTTTTCCTCTCAAAAGATAAGGAAAGAAACAGGAAAATCTGCAATAGAGGAGATTGTGGCCCTGTCTATCTCTTTCCTCAGATGTGTTTTTCTCACAGCACTTCTGTTTGAAGATTTTCAAAGCCATTTGAACAATTTGTATAGGTTATGTTTTAACAACTGGGCTCAGCTGTCAAAGCCCCCTCCCTGTGGCACATGTGATAGGCCTGATGGGCAGCGTAGACAGGGATAGGGCACAGCCCACACACTCCTCCCACATTCCTGTGGTGCTGGATTGAATCTGAGCTACACGTGGCCTTACAGTCTAAGTCTGGGCAACAGCAAACCATGTCACTCTTCCATGCAACACTTGCTTTGAATTATTCACATATAAGACCCTTGAGTGTTCCCACCTGCTTTCTGTTTTATCCTGGGTCCCTTTCATCACAAGCCTGATGGTGACAGACCAGCTCACAGGAAGGGGATTGAATTGAAATCAAAGGAATCAACCTCTCTTCAGTTTCTATAGCTGGTAGAACCATATTTTCAGCCCAGTGCTGAAACTTTCACTCTCTTTTATGGCACAAGTATCCCTTCCTACTGTGCTGTCATGTCATATGCATCCTGGTGCAAGAGGGAATCAGCAGATCCTCACCTATACAGAGTGGATTGTTTTGTTCCTGAAAGTTGAGTAATGGATTGAAACTTTCCTGAGAAGCAAGATATTAAATTGTCACAAATCTTTTTCAAAAAAATCCATGTATAAGTGGACCTATGTGGCCCATGTTATTCAAGGGCCAACTATACTTCTACAGCAAGTGACTTGTCAACCTTCCTTCCTGAAGCTGGCTTCTTAACTTCAGAAGAATAGCAAGACAACAAAGGATGAAAACCTTTCAGTGTGCAGACACCCTCTTCCTCTCTTGGAAAGAGAAATAGTGAATGAGACAGTGAGCAAACATGGTAGCAAAGGAGGGCTCCGCTGGCTGACAGCAAGGAATCTAATTACATCAATCAATCTAATTGATGAAGGAGAACCAACAGGGGGATTACATGGAATTGGCTTAAAGTCTAATTTAAAGTGGACCAAAGGCATATGGATAAATTACAGGTAAGCACCACTCTAGGAAAAGATTCATCCAACAAATAGAGTCTGAATGTGGCATAATGTCAGTTCTGCTGACAATTTTTTACAAAACATAGGTGCTATTTCCTGTTATATAGGTTTGCAATACTAGCACATGCCAAAAATTTTTATTTTTTTCTAGTCCCTGAACCTTAAACTGAGCAACTGAGTCTAGGTAGTGAGGGTGATGTCTGATCAGTGGTCTGAAAGGAAAGGCAGCTCACCCAGGCAATTTATCTAAGCAGGTCACTGGCTGAGCCCACAGAAAACTAACTCATTATTTTTTAGCCGTATCATATGGTTTTCAGTGAAAACAAATTTTTATTACAAATGAAGTATTGCCACTAACTACATCCCAACTTATATAAAATGACCACAATTTTGAAACATGATTTAAAATAAATGCATGTATTTTATATAGATATGAATATTTGTATTTTAAATAACTGGTGGAATGACCCATCTTGGCAGGGAGGAGTATTTTATCACTGACATTCTTTAGAATTGCCAGTGCTGGTGATAATAAAAAGCAGACTGATTTTTAGTCAGTTTTATTATTGATTTTAAAATTCTTTGCTTGTCCCTGGGGTGGACTGTTCCCCATCCACTGGTATGCTGCAGCTATCATGACTGCCTCAAATCCTTTTTAGAATGAGGCACGCGTAAATGAATGGATGCAAATACACCTAAGAACCAAATGTACCTAGAAAATATATTTAGGAACCTCAGAATATCATTGCCTATAGGAAAACATATTGAAATCATTCCCATAAATCTAAAACTGTTATCAAACACTGTTGAATCTTTTTTCTTCTATTTTGCTTTAGGAAGATGTAACTCTTATCTCAATCAAGACTGAACAGTGATCCTTCATGAGAATTTTGGCAGAGCTCTGTTGCAGCCTTTGCAATACAGCCTTTATCTGAACTTATTTCTCACTGTGGCACACTGCCCAGCCCTGCCCCAGGCGACTCAGGGAGTACGGACTCCTGTGTGATAGCTTTTAACCAAAAAGAAGATAACAAGAATCTTTGCAACTTCTTAAACTCAGCCTTTATCAATGATTGCAAACTCAAGAGAACACAGCAGGCAATTCACATAAATGAGTAAAACATTCAGGGAATGGCAGGACCACGGCAAAATAGAGACCCAGAGAGGCTGTGCATACAAAAATGTCCTTGCCCTGCCTGGGATCACAAGGATGGGGCAAGGGTTTGGTTTCTAGTTTTTTGTTTGATTGGTTGGATGGGTATTTTGTCTCACTGTAATTTTCTCTGCTTTTGCTTTGCAAATTAAATATTGTTTTACTTTGTTTTCATGTTAAAACAAGTAATTTTCTTTTAATTAGTTAGGAAAAAGGCAAGTTTGTGTCCTCAAAAAGTTAACAGATATATTTAGAAACCTCAGAATACCCTTTTCTTCTTATATAAGAAATCTTATATAAACCATTCTAAGAATGGTTGTTCTAGTATTTTTTAAATATTCAAAGAAAAGATGCCATAGCTTTTTTTTAATTTTCTTAATTGAACATTCTAGTTAAAGGTATAATGAGGCTCTAAGATTTGCTATTTACTGCATTTGCACTTGGAGTTTTTACTCCACTTGGACTCAAAAGCTATTTGTGGAAGTGTTTTATAATTCCTGTAATTGGTTGGGTTTTCTGTTTTATTAATTTTTAGTTTTTTGAAAATTATTTACTTTTCTTTTAGATTATTTAAAGTAATTTAATTATAATTTCATGCATGCTGGAAAAGATTTATTTTTATTTTCATAAGCCTAATTTCATATACATACACATATATATTGCACAATTGTTCAATATATATGTTCAATAATATATATTCAAAGTAAACCTTATGAATGCTGTTTGGATTCTATTTCCAACAGTAATTGGTATTTTAAAGCAATGTTATTTAGTTTACAAAGGGTGATAACAGATATTTTGACAATAATTTTTTATTTTATCAACATAAAATGTTTCACAATCTCATTTAATTTGTTGTAAAATGGGTTTCTTAATCATATTTATATTACTGCTTGCTTATTATACTTCCTTTTTTTTTTTGTACCAGGAATCAAACTCAGGACCTCTCACTTGCCAGGCAGGCGCTGTGCCACTGAGCTACATCCCTGGCCCCTTATTCTAGCTCTTGGTCATTCACTGCCTTTCCTTTGACACGTATATATTTGCTTCACTTTGTTTGGGGTTTACTGTTTTCAACAGCAT
This sequence comes from Heterocephalus glaber, assembly GCF_053883595.1. NCBI lineage: Eukaryota > Metazoa > Chordata > Mammalia > Rodentia > Bathyergidae > Heterocephalus > Heterocephalus glaber. The sequence goes on from NW_028258336.1 coordinate 3,373,269, forward strand.
AAATTGGATTCTATATTTTTACTTACTGTAAAAATCAATTTCTTTTAATAACATTTTTATTTCATATTCTCTGCTTTCTTAATGCTGACTTAGGGTTTTTTGTTGGTTTTTTTTTAGTTCTTTTATTGGTACATTTTAGGTATACAATTCGTTTACATTTATCATTGGGTGTTTGTACCTGTACATGATGTATCTTGGTTCTTTTTTTTTTTTCCACATTAGCTGTGCGCCCTTCACCCCCTCCACCCTTCCCTATTTACATAGACATCATTTCCATTTTTTTTTTCTTTTCTCATAGTTTTTCCTTTCCCTCTTTTCCTCTCCCCTTCCCCTCCCTTCACTTCTTCATCTTTGGACCTTTTTTCCTGTTTCAAATGATCAATTATTCATTTTAATCATTTTAACCCTTGATTACACTATCAGTTTCTCACACTAGTGAAACTATTCGGTATTTACAGATGTGTGTTCTATTTATTTCACTTAAGAGTATGGCCTCAGTATGCATCCATTTAGCTATAAATGACTCTAGTTTTTCATTCTTTAAGGCTGAGTAGTGCTCCATTTTATAAAAAAAAATCACATCTTCTTTATCCAGTTTCCAGTTGATGGGCACTTGGGCTGCTTCCAAGCTTTAGCTATTACAAATTGTGCCACTATGAACATGGGTGCACATATATCACTGTGGTATGATTCTTTTAATTCTTTGGGAAAGATACCCAGCAGGGGAATAGCTGGGTCAAATGGGACCTCTAATCCTAGTTCTTTGAGGTATCTCCATACTAACTTCCACAGTGGTTGCACCAGTCTGCACTCCCACCAGCAATGGAGAAGGGTTCCTTTCTCTCAACACCCCCGCCAGCATTTGTTATTGGTTGATTTCTTGATAGCAGCCATTCTTTCTGGGGTGAGGTGAAATCTCAGTGTTGTTTTCATCTGCATCTCTTGAATGACCAGTGATGTGGAACATTTTTTCATGTATTTGTTTGCTGCTTTTACTTCTTTGTCTGAGAAATGTCTGTTCATTGCAGATGCCCATTTTTGAATTGAGTCTTTGAATTTGGGGGGTCTGATTTTTTTAATTCTTTATATATTCTAGATAGTAGTCCTTTGTCTGATGTACAGCTACTAAAAATTTTTTCCCACATTGTAGGTTGTTAGCTCTGTTGGTGGTTTCTCTTGCAGTGCAGAAGCTTTTTAATAAGATGAGATCCCAGTTGTTGATTCTTTCTGCTAGTTCCCATGCTGCTGAGGTTTTGCTCATGAAGTCTTTTCCTATGCCAATGTCTTCAAGAGTTCTATCTAACTTGTCTTCCAGCAAGTTTAGTGTTTCTGTCTTAATATTTATATCTTTAATACACTTCGATCTCAGTTTAGTGCATGGTGATAGGTATGGGTCTAGTTTCAATCTTTGGCAGGTTGAAATCCAGTTTTTCCAACACCATTTATTAAATAGGCTATCTTTCCTCCAATGAGGGTGGTTGGCTCCTTTGTCAAAGATGAGGTGGCTGAGCATTTTTGGAGTTGTTTCTGCATCTTCTAATCTATTCTAATCTGATCCTCAGGTCTGTTCCTTTGCCAGTACCATGCTGATTTTTTAGCTTTGTAGTATAGTTTCAAATTGGGGATTATGATACTCCTAGCCATGTCTCTATTGCTTAGAATTGGTTTAGCTATTCTAGGTCACTTATGGTTCCAAATGAATTTTTGCATTGTTTTCTCTAGTTCTGTGAAGTATATTGTTGGAATTTCAATTGGCATTGCATTGAATCTATATAGCAGTTTTGGAAGTATGGCCATTTTCACTATATTGATTCTTCCTACCCAGGAACAAGGGATGTCTTTCCATTTTCTTATATCCTCCTTGATCTCCTTTTTCAGGGACCTGTAGTTTTCAGTGTAGAGCTCTTTTGCTTCCTTTGTTAGATTGATTCCTAGATATTTCTTTTTTTTGGATGCTATTGTAAAAGGAATTGTTTCCCTAATTTCTCTCTCAGTGAGTCTGTTATTTGTATACAAGAAGGCTATTGTTTTTTGAGTGTTGACCTTATATCCAGCTACTCTACTGAATCTGTCAATTAAGTCTAGAAGTCTTACAGCCTGAACCCCGAGATGCAGACAGGGAGGGGGCGCCTAGGGGAGGCCACGGCCCAGTGGGTTTCCTGTGACGGTGCCCTTCACCTGATCTTCATTTAGACTGCACACGTTATCTTAGTGTGATAAATACATCCCCTCTGGCAACACAACCTGGATTACCTAGTGGAGAAGCCAATGAAAAATGGCCAGGATCTTTCTAGGGTTTCCCCTCTGCATAGTGCAAGATTCATCAGCCCCTCCCACGACTGTGTGGCCAAAGGCAAGTCCGACTGCACTGGTGTGAACCCTGCAGGCCAGGTGCCTGTGGGGACACGAGAGGAGCAGTGGCTAGGGCCTTGGGCAGGAGCCACCAAGCACAGTGCTCTGGGGATGGGCGCACACAGGGAGAAGGCACTTCAGGCCACCACGCTGACCCTTTTAAACACTAAAATTTTAAGTTTTCTTAAAAGCTAGTTCTATTATTTATATAAAACCAAGAAATAAGGGCAAGTGTAAATACCAAAACATGAGCCAGCGTAGCACAGGCCAGGGCCCCGGGCTCCCAGCCTCCCACACCTGCCCCTGCCCAGGAGGAGCCTCCCTCATGACCTCGTCCCCCACCCTCCTCAAAGTGAGGAAGAAGGGCGGGAGTTATACAGGGGACTCACAGTGGTGGCCGGGCCTGACTGGACCTGTCCTGGACTCGGTGGCCCCAAGTGTCTGGTGTCCAGGTCCCGGGAGATCTGCCCTGGGCTGCCCCTGATGGCCAGGTAGTTCCTGGTGAGTGGCCTGAAGCATGGGGACTTAGCCATCCATCCTCTCACTTGCGTCCAAGTCCTTTCCCTGTGCGGGGTCCTGTTGCTGCGGCCTCGAGGCCTGGGAAAGCAGCACAGCATGATCGCTGCTGACTCTCTCCAGCCAAGTGACTGTTAGGCAGCCGTCGCTGGACTGTGGTGCCCAGTGACTCCAGGGTTCCGAGTTCTGTTTGGACCTGTCGCCAAGGAAGTGAGGTCGCAATGCTAGGGTCATAAGCCAAACCGCCCCCTCTGATGAGAAGACCCCGTGGCCCCTTCCTTTCATAGTGGAACACATCTATCTGTGTGCTCCTTAGGAAGAGCAATGAGAAACCAGAAAAGCTGCCTGTGAAGTTAGAGTTTGATAAATCAGAAGTTTTAATTCGGCAAATGTGTAGATGCTTAAGATGCAGCAGGCACAGGGAGAAGTGTGCTTTCCCATCCAAAGGGTCCACTCTCTCTCAAGACACAGTGCTCATGTCAGCACTTAGGGATCTGATGGATTTGAGGATGATTTTCTTTCCTGGATTGACTTCAACTGCCTTTCAATTCCAATAGGGACTATGGAGATGATCCCAAAATGTCCAATATAATTTTCTTTAAAGGATACAAAAGTTTCAGCTGATAACCCCTGGGTGGCCAGGAGTGGAGGATTCACAGCAGTTCGTAACTTTCAAGTGCACATGGACAGCTACTTAAGCACAGATACCGAACTCAACACAAAGTGCAGTATGCAGTGCAGAGACAGTGTGAGGGGACAGCAGTCTTTGTGAAACCTCCCACCCAGCGGAGGTGCAGAACACTCTCGCGCATCACTTGGGAACGTCTCTTGTGGCACTGCTATCCCCTCCTGTCCTCTCATCCCAAGCTGACCACGTGCTTTTTGTCCCTGGTGGAGTACAGAGGGTGGAGCTGGAACCATTCAGTATAAATGTTTCCGGCAGGTCTTCTTCAAGCAGTAACACCAGGCTGGGATCCCTGCGTGCTGCTCCTCCTCAGTGGTGGCACCGTCACGGGGGTGGAGCACAGCTGTCCCGCATCCTCTGCTGATGGCCATTCATTCGGCTCCCAGGGTTGACCACTGAGCAGTTCCCACCAGCATCACTCAGGCAGGTGTCTTTTCAACCATGGATTCTTCTTCCAGGAGACACACTAGCATGTCTGTTTATTTGCTTTATTCATCACTAGTTTTTGCCTACTTTTTTATTTACAACATTTCATTCCCCTTTGATGTTTCTAATGAAATCTAATAATAAATTCAGGTTATTATCTTTAAAAAAAAGTCTAGAAGTCTTCTGGCGGAGTTTTTTGGGTCTTCTATGTAAAGTATCATATCGTCAGCAAATAATGACAGTTTAACTTCTTCTTTTCCTATCTTTATTCCTTGTATTTCTTTCTTTTTTCTAATTGCTGTGGCTAATGTTTCCAGAACCATATTGAACAGGAGTGGTGGTAGTGGGCATCCTTGTCTTGTTCCTGATTTTAGCGTGAAAGTTTTCAGTTTTTGGCCATTTAGTATGATGTTGGCTGTTGGTTTTTCATAGATAGCCTTAATCAGGTGGAGATAAAGACCTTCTATTCCAATTTTCTGTAGGGTTTTAAATCATGAATGGGTGCTGGATTTTGTCGAATGCTTTTTCTGCATCTATTGAGATGATCATATGGTTTTTGTCCTTGACTCTGTTAATATAGTGTATTACATTTATTGATTTACGAATGTTGAACCATCCTTGCATCCCTGGGATAAATCCGACTTGGTCAGGGTGTATAATCTTCTTGATGACCCTCTGTATTCTGTTTGCCAGTATCTTGTTGAGGATTTTTGCATCTATGTTCATTAGGGAGATTGGCTTGTAGTTCTCTTTTTGGGTTGGGTCTTTCCCTGGTTTTGAAATCAAAGTAACACTTGCTTCCAGGAATGAATTTGGAAGTATTGCTTCCCTTTCAACTTCCTTGATGAGTTTAAAGAGTAATGGTGTTAGTTCTTCTTTAAATGTCTTGTAAAATTCAGCAGTGAAGCCATCCGGACCTGGGCTTTTCTTTGTTGGTAAATATTTTATTACATTTTCAATTTCACTCATTGTAATTGGGGTGTTTAGAATTTCTATATCTTCTTCATTTAACTTTGGCAATTTGTATGTATCTAGGAATCTGCCCATTTCTTCTGTGTTTTCCATTTTATTGGAGTAGAGGTTCTCGAAGTAGGTATTGATGATCCTCTGGATTTCTGTTGGATCTGTTGTGACTTCAGCTTTTTCATTCTTAATTGCATGTATTTGTGCCTTTTCTTTCCTTTTTTTGATAAGGTTGGCTAAAGGTTTATCGATTTTATTTATTCTTTCAAAAAACCAACTCTTTGATTCATTGATGTTTTGTATTGTTCTCTTAGTCTCCATTGCATTGATTTCTGCCCTGATCTTTATAATTTCCTCTCTTGTACGAGCTTTGGATTCGTTATGCTGTTCTTTTTCTAGGAGCTTGAGGTTCTGCATTAGGTTATTTATCTGAGTTTTCTCTGTTTTCCTAATATGGGCATTCTCTGCTATAAATGTCCCTCTTAGAACTGCTTTCATTGCATCCCATAGATTCCTGTATGTTGTACTGGCATTTTCATTTACTTATAGAAACTGTTTAATTTCTTCTTTAATTACTTCTGTGACCCACTGCTTGTTCAAGAGGGTGTTATTCAGTTTCCATGTGTTTGTTGGGGTTTTGCGGTTTCTTATGTTATTGATCTCCAATTTTATTGCACTATGGTCTGATAATATACAGGGGGTAATTTCAACTCTTTTACATTTACTTAGGTATGTCCTATGGGCTAGCATGTGGTCTGTTCTGGAGAATGACCCCTGTGCAGCCGAAAAGAATGTGTATTCCGATTTTGTTGGGTGGAACACTCTGTAAACTTCTATTAAGTCCATTTGTTCAATAGCTTGGTTCAGTTCTAGAATTTCCTTGTTAACTTTTTGTCTAGATGATATGTGTATTTGTGATAGTGGGGTACTGAGGTCCCCCACTATAATTGTGTTAGTGTTTATTTGGATTTTCATGTCTATTAGTATTTGTTTTGTATAGTTGGGGGCATTTGTATTTGGTGCATATATATTTAGGATTGTCATCTCTTCCTCTTGGATTGTTCCCTTCACAGGATGTGGTGACCATCTTTGTCTCTCTTAATTAATTTTGGTTTGAAATCTACTTTGTCTGCAAATAAGATTGCTACCCCTGCTTTCTTCTGGATTCCTGTGGCATGGAGTACTGTTTTCCATCCTTTTACTTTCAGTCTATGAGTTTCTTTTTGAGTTAGGTGTGTTTCTTGTATACAGTATATTGTTGCATTTTCCTTTTTGATCCATTCTGCCAATCTATTTCTTTTGATTGGTGAATTGAGGCCATTAACATTGATAGTTATAATTGAGAGATATTGACTCATTCTTGCCATGATGTTTTATTGTTGTTGGCTCTTTTCTTATGCTGGGTATTCATGGCTTCCAGCATGTTTCTGAGCTCATCTATTTTTTTTATCAGTTTCTGTTCTAGAGCCTCTAATCATGTCTTTCACTCTGCTCACCATCTCTGTAGTTATCTGGGAGATTATTTCTGCTTTGAATTTTTCTAGAGCCTCCTTCATCTGTTTTGTTACTTCCTGTGCTATCAGTTCAGGGTGTCCAGGTGGTTGATTATCAGACTTTTGCACCTCACTTCCCCCAGAAATTGCCTTTTGTGAAGTGGAAGTCTGGCTTTGTGACTTGCTTAAATGCCTTCTCATTTTTGTTTTGGTACTGTCCCTGGTTTAGTTCCTGGGTTGATATCATGAAGTTGTTTATTGAAAGTAACTTTGTTGATCTATTTAAAACCCTTATGGAATGATTGCTTCTCAGAGGTGTCTACCGGATATAGCTGTTCTTTAGGTTTTGAGTCTACAATGACTCTGAGGCTATCTCATTTTCATTATACCAGGAAGGAAAACTGTTTAGATCAATCACAATACCTTAGCCCAAGTCATACAATCCGCAACACCGTAGCATCAAATACCTCTTAAAGAATGACAATTAATGGTAGTTATTAATCTATCACCTCTAGCTGTGTGACTTAAATCAAGATCGAGGACCAATCCAACATATAGTGAATAAACTCTTCAATATAACAACTTTACCCTTTGGGATGGGGAGTTAGAAGGGGTTGGGGAGGGAGGGACAGATGGGAAGAAGGATAGGGGAAGGTTAGCAGTATGGCCAGAGGACACAGGTGAGAAGGAAAAAGAGACTAATAGGAAAATAAAGAAGAACTCTGACTGTGGACCAAAACAGGGACAAAAAGGGAAGATGAACAATGTGGGAGAGCAGGAGAGTGAGTGTAAGAGAGAGAGAAAGGAGAGAGAAAAGAAAGAAGAAAAGAAAAGTTAAAAAAGGAGAGAAAAACAAATATTTGCAGAGCTCATGGGAAAAAATTAAAGACAAGAGGAGCAAAAGAAAAGAAAAGAGAAAAAACCCAAAATAATAAAACTAATTTGGGGAATAAAAAAGAACCATGAAGATGAAGGGTCTCTTTCAGGGTATGTCTCTGCTGTCACAATAGACAGTGTGGGTTGCAGTGTGCGGATATGAGTCAATGAGTCTCAGCAAGCTAGTCACAGACCCATGAGATTCAGGCAGACTTCTGCCTGCAAATTCCAAGCTGAGCTCCCTGTCCTCCCGTAGGGCTGAACTCTGCAGAGTTGTATTGCAGGTTCCAGCTGCCCTTCCCCTGAAGATAGTCCCAGTCCTAATGGGAGGTGAAGATGACTCCAACTTACCCAGTACAGTGGTCTGGTGGTCCGTTGTCCTCTGCATCTTTATAGTGTGGAACCAGGTGGCCGTACAGAGGAGCGGGGTGGGGAGGTGGGGGGTTGTCCAGTGGATTAGTGCCGGGGTGCGGGCTGATTCGGCGCGTTTCGCGCGACTGGTGACGTTGCTAAAGCGTCCTCAGACCTGCCTGTCTGCCTGATTTAGCTTTGATTTACCTATAGGGCTCTTTTTTTAAGCGCTATGTTTATTTGGTTGGTTTTTACTCATATTATAGTCCTCACTTTGCCACACTTGGGATATGTTCCAAGACTCCCATTAGATGCCTAAAACCCCAGATAGTGTGCTATGTTTTTTTCCTATACATAAATACCTATGATCAACTCATCTTTTCATTTAAAGGAAGTACTTTATGTCCTCTCTTTGACATTTTGAATTGCCAGCATTGCTACTCTTATACTTTGAGACCATTATTAAGTAAAATAGGGGCTACTTGAATACAAGCACTTTGTTAAGGTGACAGTTAATCAAAGAACCAAGACATGTCCCCCAGGTTATTGTCTTCTCTTCCTTGAATGAAGCTTCTATCTAGACTCAGAGTTTAAAGAGACAGTCTCCCAGGCTACTTGGTTTCATGTGGGTTTTCATCTAATAAACATTTGATTTATAGGTGTATACTTTATATATCCTTCTTGTTCCCTTGAAACAATGTGGTACATGAGAGACTCCCAGCATGCATTGCTGCCAAGATCTTCATGTCTCTGATCCTAACTTGGAGGTTTACTCATGGAGACTACATCTCCCAAAATATATAGTGCTATATCACATGTGCAGAGAGAAAGAGGCTTCATGTTCAGATGACTTTTGAGATTTTTTAGTGTCTGCCTAGATGTAGAAAGGTGTCTCCCAGGGAGACACCTGGGAAAATAAATGTACTCTTCCAGCCTGAAACAGGGGTTTCCAAGAGGTGTAACTGATCATTTGCAAGTTGCACATAACCTAAGTTCTCCTAGTGAGAGGACAGATGGTGGGGAGATATGCAATCTCTCTTGACTTTTTCTTTTTAGGCAATCTTCTTTGGAAACAAACTTAAAGCTTGAGTAGATTTTTCCCACTGCAATTCCATCTGCCTTGTAAGTATAGTCAGTCCCTCTCAGATTCTGTCATTGTACAATAGACTAAATGGTTATGCTCTCACTGCCCCATTCATATGTTGAAATTTTTATGACCTAGGGACTTTCGGAACTGATTAGGTAATGAAGGTGAGGACTTCATCAATGCAATTAGTACTCTGACAAAAATGGCCCAAGAGAAACCCTTGCACCTTCCATCACATGCAGATCCCATGAAAAATGGCCTTCTAAAAACCAGAAAACCACTCATACTCAGACCCTGTATCTGCCAGCATTTTGATATTGACTTCTCTCAGTACCAGAATTATGAGAAATAAATTTCTATTGTTCTAAAGTCTCTGAGTACACAACCAGCAGAACTGAGAGAAGATGTGAGCAGGTACTTGCCCACTTGGACTCACAGCAGGGCTATCACAACAGACTGGAAGAGGAAGCAACCCAAACCAACTGTCCATTCCAAAAAATCTGATAAATAAACAAATCTTGGTCTACACATCCAACGAGCTACTTCGCCTTAAGCAGCAAGGAAATTCCAACATATGCAACAATGTAGATGGACCAGTCTGTGGTATGGCAGCCTGAATGGGCTAAAACAAATTGTCTACTTTGGGATGATGATATAAATGTTCACACTGTTCTGGGTCTTTGCAGATGTTTAATAAGAAACACCAGAGAGAAACACTTTTCAACTATTTATAGGCCTTATTTCCAACTATTGTTCCTGAAAGGTTATAGGGCTGGCCCCCTTCTATCAAGATCCAAGGCTTTACAGACACACATACACACACACACACACACACACACACACACACACACACACACATTGCTTCCAGGGGATTTAAGATTCCTTTTCATCTAATTTTGATTTCAAAAATGCAAAAAAAAAAGTCTTTAGAAATTAATCAAAGAAGTTTCTGGCAAACAAAATCTCAGGAAATCGAAGTTTCTTCCATGAGGTGGTTAGATTTATTCAGATGTTACAGTGGCCCCTCATATATTGGGAAGTTCACAGGGCAAGTGAACTTGGACTCTTAAATCCATAGGCCAAAGGAATACACCTGCTAGGCTTGCCTGCCGTGTACTATCCTGCTCCCTCCCTCTACCTAGGAAAGAGATCCTGGCAGATGTCCTTTCCCACTGGCCACAAAATAGTCTCCTTTTTCTAGTGCTGGGGATCAAACCCAGGGCCTCACACATACTAGGCAAGCTCTCTACCAACTGAGCTACATTCCTAGTTCTAAATGATGGTCTTGATATATTAAAAACTCATTCCTACTTCCTCCTTGAGAGTAGTAGGCTGCCACCAAATGCTGCGTGCTCTAAAATATGATGCCACATAGTTTCCACCACAACCAGAGGCTTAGTAAATGTTGCTAAAAACCCAGAAAGGTGAAAGAGATGCATAGTTTTGCTGCCAAGATCTTAATCTTGCCAAAAATCACTATCTTCCCCCAAAATCCCAGAGAGGGATGGCAAGTCCAGTAGTGGATTGGAGTGCACCAGCAACATCACCTGACCTTCTGATTTTCAAAAGAAAGGGCAGATCTAAGGAGGCTGTCAGAGTCAAGATCCAAGATACCAGTCATGGGAGTTCAAAAAACCTCAAGACCTACTTGGGTTTAGTGGGAACCCAAAGTAGGAAAAATCCAGGTTGAGCCACAAAGCAAACCTAAGCTTAATGTCCCCCCTAGAACCCACCCAAGCATCTTAGGAGTCCTTCTCTCAAGGATATGTGGGCAGTGGCTAGCCTCAGGAATGGCATCCTGTTCCTTTTCTCTCGACCCCTCACCTCCTGCCTCCCTCTAAAGTAGCAAGCCCTAGAACAGCCCAGCCCAGAACTTCAAACCACTTCTGCCAGACTTGATCAGTCTTTCCCTCCTTTCTTCCTTCTTTCCCATTGCTTAGACAAAATGCCCAACACCTACAACTTAAAGGAGAGGTTACATTTTGCTCGTGATTTGGGGGAATTCAGTCCATGGCCAGCTGACTTCAAGACAGAAATCGCATGACAGAAAGGGCTCACAAAAGAAATCTGCTCACTTCATACCAGCCAAGAAGCAGAGAGAAAAGGGAGAAGCTGAGGACAAGAACTCTTCCAGTTCACAGCCAGTGAATTTCTCATCTCCTATCAGCACATTCAGTTACTAACTCATTAGTGGATTAATCCACTGGTGAGTATGGTGCCCCACGATCCAATCACCTTTCCAAAGCCCCACATTTGAACACATGAGACTTTGCAGAAACATTTTAGATATAAACCATAACACTTTCCTTTATTGTATCTTTGTTAGTTTTGAAAAAAATATCAGACTGCTTGGCCAATTGAGCAATCTGAGTTGGGGCAGATGTTTAAATACTGCTAATAAAACAGAATTCAAAGAATTACAGCCTCCAGATGACAGGTATGATTGAGCTGCTTGGTCATAATTCGTGTCTATCCTATTAGAGCATGAGAAAATAAAAGGGAAAAAAATTAAACCATCATCTTTATCATCACTGGAGAAAACAAAAGCCCCTCCCTGCACATTGAGAGCTGAGCCTTGGCTTGAAGATTTATAATCCACTCAGGGTTGTTACCAATCAATGAGCTGGTCATGATCAGAGCATTTGGGGAGGCATTCATATTCGTGACTGAAAAGAAGATAATTTACATTAATGTGAACAATGAGGCCAGACATCTCCACTACCTGATGAAACTGCTAAAATGAAGCATGGAGACCAGAACAAAGGATCCTCCCTAGTCACGCAGCCCCAGCAAGTACTCATAACACTCAGAGTATAAGAAGCCCATGCAGCATATTATGGAAAACACCACCTCCTGTTTTTCTTTAGGTCAGTGGATTGATAAACCCTGGCACTGTGGTTCTTGGCTTTATGAAGAAGTATTCCATGATGTGTGGATTTGATAGTTGTGTCCAGCATCCTCATGGCTTGACAGCCAGTCACTGGGGCTATTGTGATTGGTTTATTAGTACATGTTTGCAGTACAGAGTGATTACATTCAACCTGCTTACAAGGTATTGCTATTGTGAATGCATCATTCTCCCTTGCATCTTGAAGTACTTTCTTGGCTGGGAAAAGTAGCAGAAATGATCCTGTGCGGATCTCAAGAAATCCCAGATATTCCCTAGGGAAAGTACTCTGTGAGTTGGGGAAGACAAAAGACTTACTAATTTGGAAGTTTTCACTAACCACCCACCCATCTCAACACACCTTCTCTCTTTTTCTCTCCTCTCTCCCTCTCCTCTCTCCCTCGTACCATTTGTGTTCAGGAATATGATATCAAATGTAGTCAAAGAGTGTGAAATTTTACATAAAAGAAATTACTGCACTTCCGAATTTAGAAATCATTTTGGTTTGTTTGGGTTAATATGTTTTAATCAATCTGATCCTATAAGTGATTTTTTTTCTAATTCTTGAGAATATGACTTTAAGGAGACATAACAGCAGTATATAATGTAAAATTGGAAATTAAGCCTGCTTTCATGGTGTAGCAGAACAAGCCTTGTGTTAGAAGCCAAAAGGCCTAGTTTCTGTTCCTAGTTCTGCCACTAGTTATATGATCCTGAAGGAGCTACTGTGATCCTTACTTAACCTTTGGGGTCAAGGACTCCTCTGAGAATTTGGTGAAGTCTATAGACCTTCTTCCCAGAGAAATACACACAATAGGTCAAGAACCCCTAAATAAAATGATCTCCACAGCTTGTCCAGCTCTACTATGCCATAATTTTGTGAATCTGCAAGCAGAAAATAATGTTGGAGGATTTTAGGAGAAAGGGGAGGAGGGAGAAGAGGAAAAGAAAAAATAATAGGGAAGAAAACAAAAAATTATATTTCTAGTAACATGAAAAACACTTAAATGCCTAGTCTTTAGGGGTGGGCTCATAGCTCAGTGGTAGAGGGGTTGTCTAACATATACAAGGCCCTGGGTTTGATCCCCAGTACCATTTTAGAGGAACACTTAAGTGAATTAAATGGAACATAATTGAATTTCACATTATAAAAGAAAATGCGGTGTAAGCTTTTAATTCATTTTAAAGTTATAGCCTCTTAGGAACAATGAAATAATCCATAATAAATAAAATAAAGTGAAATGGAACCATTTGCCATAACTAAATGATTATCTCAAAATGTGATTAAATATTTAGAATCTGTCATAATTGAATTAATCTCTGCAGTTTTTAATAATCTGGGTTCTATGATTCAATTCTTAAATCTTTGGGGGGGAAGAAAACTTAGTCTAGAGCTTTCTAGTCCTACAAGAACACATCACTACCCTAATTTTGTTCAATGTAATTTTAGCAACTCAGTGTAGATATTCAACCCAAAAGATTTAGTTCGCCTTAGACAAATGCCTTCAGCCAAGTTTCAAGCAGATGCTGCCTCTTGGGAGCAGCTGTACCAGAGCAGCTATGAGCTGGCTCCAAGAGAGGGTCCTGGCATCTGGTCCTGGATGTGGAACCCTAAGCATGCTGCTTTCCCTAACTCAGGCTCACTTGTCCCCTCCGGAAAATAAAGGTGAGCCTGATTATGACAGGAATCTTCTCCTGCTCTGCTATTCAGTCTCCCTGCCCACAATCCCCAAAGCACTCTCAGAAATTAACAACAGGGGCCAGAACTGCTATCCTTCCAAACACAGATATTAGTGTATTTGTGGCTCTAAATATATAAAAGGTCCAAATTGGAGCAGGGAAAGTATAAGCAAAATAAACTCTGACCTTATACTAATTCTCCAAAGGTGCTTTCTATATTATCACTTTTCTGTTCCCATAACAAAATATGAGGTAAATCAACTTACAGAGAGAAAAGGTTTGTTTTTGCTCACGGTTTTGGAGGTTGCAGGCCCTGATCTATTGATCTTGTTGCTTTAGTCCTGTGGTGAGGCAGCATTTCATGGTGGAGGCACATGGCAGAGTAAAACCCAACACCTCACAGCCAGGAAGTAATGAGACAGAGAGTGAGGGATCAGTGGCCCTCAGTCCTCTTCAAGGGTATGTCCCCAGTGACCTAGGGCTTCTCATGAGGCCCTACCTACCTCCCAACAGTGCCACCCTGGACGCAAACCTTTAATACATGGGTCACTGGGGGACACTCAAGGTCCAAACTACAGCACTTTTTAACCAGGTAAGTTTTCTCAGGAGGGGGGAGCGAGAAGTGAATGGGATGAAGTATATGTTAGCATACTTGAATAATGTCAACCATTAATCACTAATTTGTCCTTAATATTCTGCTAGATGAAAATAAGTTAAACAGCCTCCTGAATCTAGGAATTTTTAATGTGAAGTGGACAGCAAAGTAGGCAAATATAAATACTCTTACTTGAACAAGATTTATACCAGAGACTGCAGCCCTCAAGGAGCCAGATTCCAGCAGTGATATAAACATATGAAGCTAAGTCTGGTGTAGTAGGGGTGAGTGTGGATTGTGGAAATCTAAAATATTTTGTTAGCCAAAATAAACATGTCTGTAGGTGAAAACTGATACACAAAACAGATCCAATTTGCAACTGTGACTTAGAGGCTGAAAGAAGTGCTTCTCGAAGATATCCAGATAGTTCAAAGTAGAACAAAAATTCAGACAAAGGCCTTGTCACACCAAAACTAGTATTTTCTCTGCTATCCCATATCCTCCTTTTACCAAAGGTCAGAGCAAATTCCCTTCACAATAGACGTTAGTGTCATCCTCTCCTGTCACTCTCACTGCTGACACACTTTTATCATACTTTCATTTCTCTAAAATGCCACTTTTATGAAATCCTCCCCCGCTTAAGAAACAATAGAGATCCCATCTACCTCACAGTGCTCCTGAAGACCTCTCCAATCAGGCCCACTTTACCCAGATAAAACTGCCTCAGGCTGTAGTGGGAAGACTCCTGGTCCTCAGTCCACCTTAGCATTTGTACATTGACCCTTTATTTACCACATTCCTTCTCTGGAAAGTTCTCCCTACTCACTGTCCACGTCTTTTACAAAGAAAGAACTCTACACCAGCTCCAGTTCTTCACTCTGTGATGGTACAAAACAGCTTCCCTGAGCCCCTCCTAGATTCTCTTCCTCACCTGGTATGATGCTCACCTTGAAGGACTTCACTTTAAGGGAAAGTGGTCCTTCCATTCCCTGAAGGGCTTAGGGTCCGAATAACCAGGGAACCCAAAGAGGGATCAGGACTCAGCTGCAGAGGGACTCTGTTCCTAGACAGGGAGAAGTCGTTTAGGTAGAAACATACAAGGTGGCACCTCAGGGGCTGCTGTGAACCCACTTCTCTGACTCAGGGGTCAATGTTCCCTGTGATAGCAGAGCCACATATTACTCCTGAAAAGGCTAAAAACAAGTCACCCAGTCAATGGTAAAAGCAGCCTCCCACCCTCTAAACCTGGCCCCTTTTAGTGGGTACAGAGAGAAGGGGGCTCAGAAGACAAGTCTGGGGTGCTGAAAGAGAAGTGGCATCCAGTGTCATCAGAAATGCCACAGAAGGGCCAGGGACTTAGCTCAGTGGTTCCGCCGCCTGCCTCGCAAGCATGAGGGCCTGAGTTTGATCCCCAGTACCAAAAAAAAAAAAGAGAAATGTCACGGAAGCATGCCTGATAAGCTTCATGCTTTAACATCCAGAATACTGGCTGGCTGTTAACTGTCAAGGCTTATTTTCCTTTTTATTGCTTATATTTTATGGCATTTAATTTCTCCAGTTTTCAAGCTGGCTCAGGCACAATAGTGAAATTCTGGCTTGGGGTAATTTTCACACATGAATGGTGTCTTTTCAGAAAAGAATTGTTCACCTGAAGTAATTAGCCAATAGGTCCTTGTCCACATTCTCACTACAATGTATCTCTTCCTGCCAAAATGCTCCAGAATCTGGACCTTCACAGGGGCATTTTTCCCATTTGTGGGTCTGGGGATGAGCAGAGGGGCCACCACCTTTTATTTGCCATGAATAAGATTCAGTGGTCGAACTGAGGCTTTCATCAGCAAGCCCCACTGGAAACCTTTCTGTGTGGCACCAGCCTGCCAGAATTCATATCAAAAATCCACAGGCTTTATTTAACTCTCCCTGGAAGAAGGGATAAAGGTTACAAAATAATGAGGAAGAGCTCTGTTGAGCAGAAACCCTAGAGTCATAACCTCTTTGTTAAAACCGACAAAAGAATTGGAAGATAAACTCTATGAGGAGCAGAATCAGGGCTATTTAACCTGCTGAAGAGGAGGCTGGAACGGAACAAAATTACAGGATTCATGAATATGAAGGGGTATTATAATAGAGGATGCTGAGCAGCTGTCTCCTTATTCCTCTGAGTACAGGTAAGAAATAGGCTTTAATAGCAGCAGAAGGGTTTGCAGGCATTTGAATATCTCACAAAGAATAAGCATTAAGACACAAAATATGAGTTCTAATCCCTACCCCTCCCTGGGCCAGCTGACTAGCCTCTGTGCCTTAGTTTCCTCAGAAATTAGAATGGGATAGCAGACCCCCACCTAATGCCACAAGATTACTGTGGAAATAAAGCAGTTATAGGTGCAAATTGCATTTTAAAAATGAAGAGGGACTGGGGAATGCAGCTCAGTGGTACAGTGTTGGCCTACCAAGCCCCCCAAGGTCCTGGGTTTGATTTCCAGTACTAGAAATAAATAAATACATTAAAAAGTGAAAAATAGTGTAAAATTATCTCAGATTTGGCAAATGATAGGTGAGAGGTTTAGTGTCATTTTAAAAGTATTATACTAGGGCTGGGGATTTAGCTCAGTGGTTCCGGTGCCTGCCTTGCAAGCACAAGGTCCCAAGTTTGATCCTTGGTACCAAAAAAAAAAGTACTATACTAATGTGCTTAGTGATCCTTGGGTAAAATATATTCAGCTTGTAGTTACGTCTATTTCTCAAAAGCAAAGCAAGATGATCATGTGTACATATGTATGAGGATGAACATATGTGTGTTTGAAAATGAAAGGAGGAAAAAAAAGAAAAGAAAATGAAAGGAGTTATTGCTCTGTTCTGAACATTTGTGTTCCTCCAAATTTCCTATGTTGAGATCTAATCTCTAGTGTCATAGTATTAGGAGGTGGCTGACAGCAGAGCCCTGTGAGTGAGATTAGAGTCCTGTTATGGCTTGTATCAAGGCAGAAAGAGCCTTGTCTTGTCTCTTTCTTGTTTTGCTACCTTCTGCCCACCATGAACTGTTTCTCCTCTGCAATCCTTTCTGCCATCCCTCCCTGCCTTGAGTCATCTGATTATGGGCTGAAATCTCTACACACTGTGAGCTAAATAAACCTTTCTCCCTTTAACTTTGGGCATTGGTTATCTTGTCTCAGCAATAAGAAAAGTAACTAAGACAGAATTTGGAACCAGAGAAGTAGGGTTGTTGCTGTGACTGTACCTGACCATGTGGTTCAAGAGCCTTTGGAGCTGGCTTGGAAAGGTTTGGAGATGCTAGGTGAAAAAGGAGAGCTGGAATGCCTGAGGCTGTACTTGATGGGAGGTTCTGGTCAGAGCTCTGAAGACCAGAAGGCTTGGGAGGTTTCTGCTGGGAAGGAGGACTGAATTGGCTGTTGGACTCCAGATGGTGTGTGTTATGGCTTGGTAGAAAGTTTGTCTGCATTTTACTTATGTCCAGAGACTTTGCCTGAGACTGAGATTAAGGGTGATGGACTAATTAATCTGGCAGAAGAATTTTTAAAACACTCTAATGTTGAGGTGGTAACACGGCTACTGCTGGGGGCTTTTAACTAGATTTATGTTAAGAATTAAGAGCAAAAAGCCCAGCAGAATGACTCAAAACATTTTGAGTTTGTCCATAAAGGAAGCTCCAGTAAAGCTGCAGCCTGCAAAGATGGAACAGAGGAGAAATTGGTTGCGGAAAAGACTAGCAAGAAAAAGCCAGCTATTTCAGAAAAAGAAAAGAGAAGAAAATGGCCAGAGGACAGCACAAAAACCAGCAGGACTCCAGTCTTTGCAGCCTCAGAGTTGCAAAAGTGAATGACTTTGCTTTGAGAAGAGAGCCCCAGAGAACCATGTTCCAGAATGGCACTAGCCTAGGGAAGTTGTTCCTTGGGATTTGGTTCATAGACACTCAACTCTTACAGCCAAGAGAGAAAGACATCTGACTACTGCTCCACCTGGCGGCAGAACTTGGCATCATCCACGTGGTGCTGGTTTTAGGCGCATGCAGAATGCAAAAGTTATGAGGTCAGGAAGGCTTCCACCCAGATTTCAGAAGAAGGCCCATGAGGCCAAGCATTGAGCCCTTAATAGGGCAATGTGTGAAGCTATGATTGTAGAGGTGAAGGTGCAGTGGAGACCCCAGAAGGTTGGAGAAACCAGGAATGTGGATCATCTATGGAAAACTGCAAGGAGAAAGCAGAGCCAGCCCAAATGAGAAGTTATAGGAGCTACAACCACCAGAAATGCCATAAAGGTGGAGCCACCCAAGCCCTTTGGAGTTCACATCTTGCCACAGATTGCTTTGAATGATGGACATGGAACTACAGGACTTTATGTTTGCCCTGTTGGATTTTGGACTTGCTTTGGTCTCATTCCTTTGTATTCCCCATTTGTACCTTTTGGAATGATAATTGTGCCACTGAATGTTGGAAGTGCTTAACTTTCTCTTCATTGCACAGGGGCTTGCAGCTAAGGGTTTGCCTTAAATCTCAGAGGAGACTTTGGACTTGGATTTTTCAGCAATGCTGAAACTAGTAGGACTTTGGCAACTCTTGGAGTCTTTTGCATAAAGGGATGTGCACGAGGCTTTGGGGAGGCCAGGGGTAGAATGGTATGGCTTGTGTCTAGATGTCCTTCAAAAGCCTCATGCAGTCATAGGTGGGGCTTTTTTAGAAGTGGATGAATCTAGACTATATGGTAGATTTATGGTGTAATGCTAGGAGTAAGGGTGCTAGGATTAAGGATGAATGATTGCTAAATCAGTCCACTGATTGGTTTGACACTGCCCAACATTTCAAACAAAAGAAAGAATAAGTAAATTTGTTGATAAATCAATTGAGATTTCAATCTAAAGAACAGAAAGAAATAATAATGAAGAAAAAGGAAAGTGTTCAAGAAGCCTGTTGGATGCCATCAAGCACACTAACATGTATAATATGAGTATCAGAAAGTGATGAGATAAAAGAAGGGAAAGAAAGAATATATGAAGAAATGTTAGTCCAAAACCTTCTGTATTTGAAGAAATACATTAATCTCCACATCTAAGAAACAACAAATTCCAAGTAGAATAAGCTCAAAGATACCATATGAAGATCCAAATCAAGCACATCATTGTTGAAACAATGAGTAAGTTAAAGACACAGAGTAAATCTTGAAAACAACAAGAGAAAAGCAACTAACACAAACAAGGTATCACCAATAAGAGTTAACAGTTAACTGGGCCAGGGAGTTAGCTCAGTGGCACCGCGCCTGCCTTGCAAGCGCAAGGTCCTGAGTTCAATCTCTGGTACCAAAAGAAACAGAGTTAACAGTTAATTTTTCATTAGATTACTGAGGCCAAACAGTAGTGAGAAGAAAAAAACTGACAGCCAAGAATTCTAGCAAAACTGCCCTGTAAAAAATAAAGGAGAAGTGAGATATGGTGGCATGCATCTGTAATTTCAGCTATTTAGAAAACTGAGTCAGGAGGATCACTTGAGCCCATGAGTTCAAGAGGCAATATAATAAGACTCTATTTCAAAAAAAAAGGACATGGGCCAGGGATTTAGCTCAGTGGCACCACACCTGCCTCACAAGCACAAGGTCCTGAGTTCAATCCTCAGTACAAAAAAAAAGACATAATTTATAAAAACAATAGCATATAAAGGTAGAGCTCCATAGGAACAGAATCCTTATATTCTACTGAAATTAAAATGGTATTCATTTAAAATGGGTTGTTGCCATTTAAAATGTAATTGTAATCCTCAGAGCAATCACTAATAAACTAACTCACAAATATGTAGTAAAAGAAAAAAGAGAATTTAAATGGTACCCCAGAAAATACATTTAACAACAAAAACAGTCATAGTGGAGGAATTAAGTCGTAAAAAATAGATTATCCAAACAAGAAGCAAACAAATGAGAAAATGTCAGAAGGAAGTCCTTCCTTATCACCAATTACATTAAACGTATAAATTAAATACTTCAATTAGAAGGCAGTGTTTGCACCCTGGGAAGCTGGAATAAGAGTTCAAGCTCAGCCTGGGCAACTTAGTGAAACACTGTCTTAAAATAAAACATTTTAAAAGGCCTGGGAGGTAGCTCAGTGCTGGTTAAAACCCTAGTACCATTTTTTAAAAAGACAAATTGGAAGAATGAACAATAAAAAGCATGACCTACATACTTGCTGTATATAAGACACTCACCTTAGTTTGAAAGGCACAAACAGGTTGAATGTAACAGAACAGAAAAATATATTCCCTACTGTCTTAGTTACTTTATTCATTACTGAGACACAATACCCAATACCCATAACCTACAGGAGAAAAGATTTATTTTGGCTCATGTTTTAGTGTCCAAGTCAGGACACCATGGCAGTGGTAGAAGGCAGAGGGGCACAGAGGAGAAGAACTGCTCACTGCATGGCAAACAGAAAGCAGAGAGTAAAGGAAAAGCCATGAAGGGAGATAAACCCTCCCAGGCCACACCTCCAGACACCTGCTTCTTCTGACCAGACTCCACCTCCCAATATCACATTTAGCTATAATCATATCAGCGGACTAATAATCCACTGATGAGTATCATGCCCTCATGCCCAATCACCTCCCAAAAGACCCACCTATAAGCACATGAGGCTTTGGGGATACATCTAGATCTAAACTGTAACACTTGTAAACAGTAACCAGAGCTGGAATGGGTGTACTACTATCAGGCCAAATAGACTTTAAGACCAAAAGTATCACAAGAGACAAAGGATATTATATAATGATAAAATGACCAATATGTCAAAATTATAAATACATCTGAGCCTAAAATGTACAAAACAAAAATAGGCAGGGTCAGCCAGGGATTTAGCTCAGTGGTTTTGCTGCCTGCTGAGCAAGCGCAAGGACCCGAGTTCGATCCCCGGTACCAAAAAAAAAAAAATCGGCAGGGTAATGCTGGCTTCACAACATGTATTTGAAAGAATTCCCTCCTCTTCAATTTTTTGGAATAATTTAAGAAGAATTGGTATTACTTCCTCTTTTAAATGTTTGGTAGAACTCAATAGTGAAGTTGTCCAGTCCTCCACTTTTCCTTGGTGAGAGTTTTTATTGTTGATTTAATCTCATTACTTGCTATTGGTCTGTTTGAGTTTTCTGTTTTCTCTGAATCAATCTTGGTAAGGTGTATATATTCAGGACTTTGTCCATTTCTTCTAGGTTATCAATTTATATATACGCTATCAAGTACATAGTTACTTATAAAAATCTCTAATAATCTTTTGTGTTTCTGTGGTGTCATTGTTCTAAGATCAGGACAAAGAAGAAGTGTCCACTTTCATCACATTTTTTCAATATAGTATAGAAAGACCTTTGAAATCTGGGTGGAAGTCTTGCTAACCTCGTAAGTCTTGCACTCATCCTGGTAAAACCAGCATCACATGGAAAACACCAAAGTCTGCTGTCAGTGGAAGCAGTAGCCAGGACTCCTTGGACCATGGTGGCAGCACCCTCTGAGTGCCTGGATGTTGGAGCTCAGTGAAATAAATCCCAGAGAACCAATTCTCTAGGAGGGGCTTCTCCAGTAGGGGTGCCAGGGACTCTCTCCTCAAATGAAAGCTTTATAGTATTGCACCTTTGGGCCTGCAATGGGTAGGGTGTTGCTGATTTCTGTGATGTCTTTAGGCATCTTTCTGTGTGCCCTTGTTTTTAATGGTGCCAGTCTCTTCAGCAACCACACTTCCTTTGAACCTAAATTTACATATAGTTTCTTGTGGGCCAAAAGTTAAGTTTTTAAAATTTGTCTGCTCTGCCTTTTGCCACTAATTCTCACTATAAAACTGGCTAAAAGCAGTCAGCAGTATGCATGCTACAGCCTGAATATTAAGCCGTCTTGAAATTTCCTCTGCCAGATTAATTAGTGCACAATCCTTAGTCTCCTGCAAAGTCTCAAGATACAAATAAAATGTTGACAAACTTTTTGCCAGAGTATAATACACATGAGCTCAAGTCTAACTGCCAATGGAATACTTGTTCCCAACTGAAACCTCCTGAGCCTGACCTTTACTGTCTGCCTTTCCATCAGCATTCTGGTATTCTGAGCTCTGACCAAACCATTCATCAAGCTCTGTTTACAGCATTCTAGGGCTTCTCTAGCCTGCATCTCCAAACCTCTCCAAACACCTCCTGCAAACCAGTTCCAAATGCTTCTGAACCACATGTCAGTTATAGTCACAGCAATGACCCCACTTCTCTGGTACCAACTTTTTGTATTAGTCAGCTTTCCCATTGTTAGACCCAATACCTGAAACCCACAACTTAGAGGAAAAGTTTAATTTGGCTCATGCAGCAAGACTTGGAGGAACAAAGATGTTTAGTTCATGGCAGCTGGGAAATGGAGCAGGAAACAGGACTAGTCAGGAACCAAAGCCACATCTTCATGATCCACCCAGAAATATCTGGAGTTTGTTCCACCAATCTTTTGGGCAGATCCCAAAAAGCCAATCAAGTTGACACTCCATCCTACATATATTGTAATATCACATGGTACCCCATTAATATGTACAATTTTGTGTTTCTATCAGTTTCTAAAAGTAATCTAATCTTTTTAAATTGACAGAATTAAAAGGAAAAAGACAATTCAACAGTCATACTTAAAGACTTATTACCCCACATTCAATAACAGAAAAACTTCACAGAAGATCAATAGGAAATAACTACAATAACACTGTAAAACAATTAGTTTTAACTGATCTCTGTTAAATATTCTATTCAGAAACAGCAAAATATACATTTTTCTCAAGTATACTCTGGAACATTCTTGAGGATAAACCATATGTTACACCATAAAACAAATCTTAGTACATTCAAAAAAAAGTTGAAATCATACAAAATATGTTTTCTAACCACAATGGAATAAAATTGAAAAGGAATACCAGAGGGAAATTTGAAAAATTTTAAATATGTGGAAATCAAAGAATACACTCCTAAATAACCAACTGGTCAAAAAATAAATCTCAAGAAAAATCAGAAAGTACACTGAGATAAATGAAAACAAAATACCAAAACAGCATACTAAATCCTATGGCACACATCAACAGTAGTAATTAGAAGGTAATTCATGACCACAAAAGCTTACATTTAAGCTTTTTTACATTAAGCTTACATTTAAAAAGAGTTAGGGGCCAGGATTTAGTTCAGTGGTTCTGCCACCTACCTCACAAGCACAAGGTCCCAAGTTCTGTCCCCAGTACCAAAAAAAAAAAAAAAAGAGTTAAGATGGCAAATGAATTAATCTTCCACCTGAAGAAACTTAAAAGAAAGAGGGAAAAAACTAAATAATAAAGATTAAATTAGAAAAAATAAAATAGAGAATAGAAAAATAATATAGAATGTCTGGCAATGTAGCTTAGTGGTAGGGTATTTGCCTGGCATTTATAAGACCCTGAATTCTCCGTGCCAGGAGAGCAATGAGAGTACATGGCAAAAAAAAAAAAAAAAAAAATAGAGAAAAGCAATGATCAAAAGTTTATTCTCTAAAAAGATCAACAAACTAAAAAACCTTTGCTCTGAAGGAAAAACAAAGTAAACTCAAATTACTAAAAATGAGAAAAGAACAAGTATATAGATGACTAGTCTTATAGAAATAAGAAAGATTATAAAAGATTATGAACAATTGTGTATCAACAAATTAGAAAAATTGAATGAAATTTAGAAATTCCTAGCCATGTCCACACTACAAAACTAACTCAAGAAGAAGTTAAAAATCTAAATAGATCTGTAACAAGTAAAGAGATATAATCTGTAATCAAAGTCCACCCAACAAGCACAGGGCCAGATGGCTTCACTGATTAATTCTACCAAATGTTTAAAGAATGAGCACCAATCTTTCTCAAACTCTTCCAAAAATATAGAAGAGTATGGAACACAGCCTAACTCATTCTATGAGGCTACAATTACTGGTAGTACTAGAGTAGCAAACAAAGACAGGCAAAGGTACAACCAAAAGAGAAAACCACTGTCTAATGTTGCTAATGAATACAGATCCGAAAATCCTCAGTAAAACATTACAAACCTGAATTCAACATCAATTTTTTAAAATTATACATCATGGTCAAGGGATTTATCCCAAGAATAAAAGCTGGTTCAACATCCAAAAATCAGTTTATATTATAAATTGTGTATTTATATGCAAAGATTATGTATATTGATAAGACAATGTAATAGACCCTGTCAATTGAGTAAAAACATCACATGATCATGTCAATATTGAGAAAAGGCGTTTGCCAAAACCCAAACCATTTCGTGATTTAAAAAAATAAAACCTCATTAAATAAGGAATACAAAATAACTTTTCAACTCAATAAAGGACATCTACAGAAAGATACACCAGCATCATACTGAATGATGAAAAACTGAAATCTTCCCCCTTGTATTCAAGAGAAGGATAAGGACACCCACTGTTGCCATCTCCACTTAATATTGTAACAGAAGTTCTAACTTGAGTAACTAGGCAAGAAAGGGAAATGCAAGGCATCCACTTTAGAAAAGAACTTCCATTTATATGACATGATCTCATAGAGAAAACCCTAAATAATCTCTCAAAAACTATTAAAGCTAATAAATTAATCCAACAAGGCTGATCAGAGATGGAAGTGCTTTGGAGATAACTTGGAAAAGAGTCACTACAAAATACAGGTATTCTGAAACAGGGGAGACAATAAAACCCAGAAATGGACCAGCTTGCCACCAGGACAGGGTGAGGAGGACCCCCCCGCCGCCCCCCGGGCAGGCCCACCAGCTGACGGCTTGGCCGCCCGGGTGCCTCCAACAACACTCTGCCCCTGCCCCCCGGCCTCTGGCCTTTTGGCTGAGCAGCTACTTGGTTACACACTACAGAGGCACAGGGGGACATAAAAGCCATTGTCCTGAGCGCCAGAAGTGAACAACAGAGAGAGCACCTGTCTCAGGCTCCCTGATGAAAACAAGCTCACTGGAAAAGTGAAGGGAATCTCTGCAATAAAGGCGCATCAGACCACCGTGACTGGTAAGTTGGAGGGATCATCAGCTCCCATCGGAAACTGCACTTTCTTCAGGGGAAAGGCAGCTGAAACCTGCAGTAGAAACTTGCAGAGTACAACCCTGCAGGAGGACAGGGAGTTCAACTTGGGACTTGCAACCAGAAATCTGCCTGAATCTCACGGGTCTGGGACTAGCTTACTGAGATTCATTGACTTATAACTGCACACTGCTGCCCACGTTGTCTATTGTGACAGCAGAGGCACACCCTGAAGGAGGCCCTTTATTTTTTAAAGGTGATAGATTAATAACTACCACAAATTGTCATTCTCTAAGAGGTATTTGATGCTATGGTGTTGCTGATTGTATGACTTGGGCTAAGGTGTTATGATTGATCTAATCAGATATTCTTCCTGGTATAATGAAAATGAGATAGCCTCAGAGTCATTAGAGACTCAAAACCTAAAGACCAGCTATATCTGGAAGACACCTCTGAGAAGCAATCATTCCATAAGGGTTTTAAATACATCAACAAAGATACTTACAATAAACAACTTCAAAATATCAACCCAGGAACTAAATCAAGGACAGTACCAAAAACAAAAATGAGAAGACATTTAAGCAAGTCACAAACCCAGACTTCCACCCCACAAAAGGCAAATTCTGGGGGAAATGAGGCAGAAAAGTCCCATAACCAACCACCTGGACACCCTGAACTGATAGCACAGGAAGTAACAAAACAGATGAATGAGACTCTATAAAAATTCAAAGCAGAAATAATTTCCCAGATAACTACAGAGATGGTGAGCAGAGTGAGAGACATGATTAGAGGCTCTAGAACAGAAGCTGATAAAAAAAAAAATAGATGAGCTCAGAAACATGCTGGAAGCTATGAATGCCCAGCATAAGAAAGAAATGGAAACCATGATCACCCAACATAAGAAAGAAATGGAATCCATGAAACAGATTCAACCAGATATTCAGGAGATTAAAAACTCCATTGAAAGCATGCATAGCAGATTAAGGAAATCTGAAGATAGAATATCAGATATAGAAGACAGGATTGCAGTGAAGAACCATAAAAACAGAAATTTCTTAAAGATAGTAAGGGATCATGAGAAATCAATTCAACAGCTGCTAGATGATGCAAAGAAGAACAACGTAAGACTGATAAGAGTCCACGAAAAAACAGGAGAAAGTACAATTGACATAAAAAAAATTGTTCACAGAAGTAATAGTGGAAAACTTCCCAGACAGAGGTGGGGAATTGGACCTACAGATAACTGAGGAATATAGAACTCCAACTAGCCATGATAAAAAAAAAAATCTACACCTAGACATATAATAGTCAAGATCCCAGAAACCCAACAGAAGAAACAAAATCCTACAGGTGGTTAGAGAAAAGAAACAAATCACCTGTAAAGGAAAGCCCATCAGAATCATGGCAGACTTCTCAACACAAACCCTCAAATCAAGGAGAGCCTGGAGTGAAGTATTTCAAGCCCTAAAAGAAAAGAACTTCCAACCTAGACTGTTGTATCCTGCAAAATTATCTTTCAAAATTGATGGGGAAATTAGATACTTCCATGACAAAGAACACCTGAGAAATTTCATGAACACCAAATCAGCACTCCAAACAATTCTAAGCAATATCCTAGAAAAAGGCAATGAAGGTCACAACTCCGTGAGGCTCAACAGAGGGAAGCCACCAGGCAAGGTAAGAAACTAAAGGGAAAGGGGGAAAAAGAAATAAGAGCCAACAACAATAAAACATCATGACAAGGATGAGTCAATATCTATCAATTATAACTATCAATGTTAATGGCCTCAATTCACCAATCAAAAGAAGTAGACTGACAGACTGGATTAAGAAGCAAAATTCAACAATATGCTGTATACAAGAAACACACCTAACTCAAAAAGAAATTCCTAGACTGAAAGTAAAAGGATGGAAAACAGCTCTCCACGTGATAGGAACCCAGAAAAGAGCAGGGGTAGCATCTTATTTGCAGACAAAGTAGATTTCAAACCAAAACTAATTAAGAGAGACAAAGATGGTCACTACATCCTTGTGAAGGGAACAATCCAAGAGGAAGAGATGACAATCCTAAATATGTATGCACCAAAGGCAAATGCCCCCAACTATACAAAACAAATATTAATGGACATGAAAAACCAAACAAACACTAACACAATTGTAGTGGGAGACCTCAATACCCCACTATCACAAATAGACAGATCATCTAGACAAAAAATTAACAACGAAATTCAAGAACTGAACCAAGCTATTGAACAAATAGACTTAATAGATGTTTACAGAATGTTCCACCCCACAAAATCAGAATACACATTCTTTGCAGCTGCACATGGGTAATTCTCCAAAATAGACCACATGCTAGCTCACAGGACATGTCTAAGTCAATGTAAAAGAATAGAAGTTACCCCCTGTATATTATCAGACCATAGTGGAATAAATTAAAGATCAATAACATGAGAAATTGCAAAACTCCCCCAAACACCTGGAAATTGAATAACACCCTCCTGAACAACCAATGGGTTGAGGAGGAAACTCAGTGTGGGAGTAAATTGTGGTTGAGGCCCTAGGGAAGCCAAGAACATAAATGGGTGAAAAGGAGAGACAGCAACATGGAAATGGGCTGTCCTTCACCCCCATCATCCTCTCAAACACCAAGTAACACTGGATCGTGGTAGCATCCTACCCACTGTCCACCACTCAGCATTGGCACAGGAGGCACCCCACCCTATTCAGAGAGACGCTGAACACCATAAACTGGATAGTACCATACCTGCTGGCAGAGACTCATGAATCACATCCCTGGAGACATGGGGAGGGGGAGAGACTGAACAGAGTTGGTCCAGAGTAGGTGCTTTCCTGTTGTTTCCCAAAATACCACAATAATCTGAGTCAGCATATGATGTTGGTCATTGGTTTGTCATAAATGTCTTTTATCAGATTGAGATGAGGTCCTTCTATGGCTATTTTCTCCAGGGTTTTTATCATGAATGGATGTTGGATTTCTCAAATAGTCTTTTTCATTTCTAATTGCAATGATGTGGATCTTATCTTTTCTTCTTTTGGTAAATTGGCTGAGGATTTGTCTGTTTTATTTATTCTTTCAAAGAACCAGCTTTTTGATTCAAGGAAGACTAACCTAAGGCTAATTAGAGAGAAATTAAAGGACAGCACACATGGAATAAAATATCTTTATAGAAACCATAGCAAAAAAAACTTTCCAAATATAGAGAAAGAACTCAACATACAGCTAAGCAAGGCTTACACAATGCCATATAACTACAATGAAAAAAAGAAAAAAGAAAAGAAACTCCCTGACACATCATAGTCAAAATCCCAGAAGTCCAACACAAAGACAGAATCTTAAAAATTGCTAGAAAAAAGCAAAAGATCACTTATAAAGACAAACCCATTAAGAGTACAGTAGACTTTTTGACACAAACCTTAAAGGCCAAGAGAGCTTGGAGTGATGTGTTTCAAGCTCTAAAAGAAAACAATTTTCAACTCAGACTAATAGAAGCTGCAAAACTATCTTTCAAAATTGATGGAGAAATAATGGCATTCCATGACAAAGAACAACATACAAAATGGAAGAAAAGGTCTAAAAGGGTAGGGGAAGTGGGAGGGGTAGGGGAAAGGAAAGAAGGAAAAGGAAAAAAATATGAGAAATGGAAAAAAATGGAAACAAAGTCTTTGTAAATAGGAAGGAGTTGGAGGGAGGGCAGGGGAATGGGGAAAAAATAAGAATCAGGATATATTATGTAAAGGTACAAGTTCCCAATGATGAATGCAACTGTATTGTATACCTAAAATATACCAATAAACTTGATGGAAAAAAAAGAAATTTGTAAGTACCAAACCAGCACTTCAAAAAATATTTAAGAATATCCTAGCAAGAGACAATGAAGCCAAGAAAGCCAAAAAATTGGATAGAATGAATACATAAAACAAGGTGGGTAATTAAACAAAAATAGGAAAACAAAGGAGTCAACAACAGAAAAGAATTCAATGACAGGAATAAGTCAAAACCTTTCAGTATTAATTCTCAATGTAAATGGCTTCAACTCCCCAATTAAAAGACAAAGATTGGCAGATTGGTTCAAAATCCAAAAGCCAATGGTCTACTGCATTTGAGAGGCTTCTCTAATCCAAAAAGAAATGTATTAACTAAAAATCAAAAGATAAAAAACAACATTCTATGTACAGAACCCCAAAAGCAAGCAGGGTGGTAATCTTATTCTCAGATAAAGTAAACTTTAAGCTAAAACTGATCAGAAGAAGCAATGGAAGTTACCACATATTGGTTAAGGAAATAATTCAACAGGAAGAGATAACAATTATAAATATATATGCACCAAATATCAACATACTCAACTTCATAAAACAAACATACTGAACATAAAAGATCAAATAAATACCAAAACAATCACACTGGGTGACCACAATATCCCATTTTCACAAATAATCAGATCAACCAAACAAAAATTAACAAAGAAATACAGTACCAGTGTTAAACCACACCTTCAAATAAATGGACTTAATAGATAACTGCAGAGTGTGCTACCCTACTGCAATAAAACACACATTCTTCTCAGCAGCACATGGAACTTTGTCCAAAACAGACCACATTCTAGTCATAAAGCCTGCTTAAATGAATTCACAAGAATCAAAATCATCCCATGTATCCAATCAGAACCCAGCACAATGAAACTAGAAATCAATTGCAAAAGAAATCATGTAAGTTTAACAAGCAGCTGGACATTAAATAACATACTCCTGAACATTCAATCAGTTAAAGAAGAAATAAGGAAAGAAATAAAACAATTTCTAGAAACAAAGAATCACAACAGTACAACAAGGATTGGCAGCAACAGAAGAAGCCCACACAGAAATATAGAACAGATTCCCACTCAATGCACCAAGAAGTCTGATTTCAGACTCCCAGCCTCAAGAATTGTGAGGGAATACATTTCTGTGGTATTAACCTGCCCAGTCATGGTAGTTTGTCATGGTAGCTTTGCAAAATAAATATAGACATGATGCCTTGGGTTTGCTTCAAAGTAATTAGGGGTGGATAGGAATGAGATAGGGATATAAGTGAAATTAGTTACACTCTGAGTTGATCATTGTGCAAGCTAAGTGACAGATATGGAGAGTTCATAGTACCACTGTCCCTA
Organism: Heterocephalus glaber; assembly: GCF_053883595.1. Lineage (NCBI taxonomy): Eukaryota > Metazoa > Chordata > Mammalia > Rodentia > Bathyergidae > Heterocephalus > Heterocephalus glaber. The sequence goes on from NW_028258336.1 coordinate 3,403,391, forward strand.
CATGTGAGTGTGCTTTAAATTTTCTATAATAAAAAAATAGAAATAACAAATAATACCTCATGTGTACTGAGTTCCCATTTATTAGAACTATTTATCTAATGCATTGCATTTCCTCAATATGCTTTCATTGTTGTGCTCTGACTACTGGTGACACCCACTTCACAGGCAGAGTGTGAGCAGCTCGCCTTTTATCACAGAGCCGGTCTGGGATATCATCAAGGCTAGACCTTGATCTCCAGACGTGGGCCTTTTTCCACACCACATGTGCCACTGCCTTGTCATTCCTGCACATAACTCTATATCTTCCTAAGACATGACCCTGTCAGAGAGTTTAGGATCTTACTGAAAAGGCTCTGCCAATATTGTAGGCTCTCAGAAAATCATAGGAAAGCCTAACTCCAATACAATAGTATAACAAAAATCAAAATATACAATACAAATATATGTTTGTTTGTCTATACCTACTGGACCAAACACATGGATTCTAATCTCAGCTCTGCGATTTAAGTAATGAAGACATTTAAGCCCTCTGAGTTGATCAGTTGCTAAACTTTGAACTAAAGAATATAATGCCTGCCCTAATCACATCATTGAGTTGTCCCCAAAGTAAAATTGCATAATGTATAGTAACATGCTTCATAATCTAGAATAGGCTATAAAAGTGAAAAACTGTTATTAAAACCAAAATTGGATAGTGGTTCATACTGTTTTTTCTTTTGGTACCAGGGATTGAGCTCGGGACCTTGCACTTTTGAAACAGGCGGCGGAACCACTGAGCTAAATCCCCAGCCCCATAGTGGTTCATACTGAGTTCAAACTGATTGAGAAAGCCTCCCAAAAATCCCTTGGCATCAAACAAAATATTCTTTATTAAATGCCTTTTATTACCTCAAGAGATTAACTGTAACTATTTCTTCACAGTTAGGGAAAAAAATATGGTTAGGAAGAAGTCAACCATGAATCACTACTCTGCCAAAACACACTGCATTCTAAGCGTTTTCTTCTAGAGCTAAGTGTTGAATCACTGCCAATAGCCCATTAGGCTGCTCCCTTTCAGCATGATCCTCTGTTCTTATTGACAGCAAAAATTTCTGTCCTTTCCCAAACCCATGTGAAAAAATACCACCAAGAGAATTCAGCTCTCACTGTAGCAAGTATTCTCAGCTGATCACCAAAGCAGAATATCAACAGAAAGACAGAAACCAAATCACGGGCTGCTACTACATGATAGCAAAACAAATGGCTGAACATATCAGTGTATGGGCTTCTTTTAATCCCATGAAACATGAATGGGCCTTGCATTGTACTGACTTTTTTTTCTTCTCTGAAAGAGCTGATGAGGGATGTGATAAAGTGTGGCTATAGCCAAAGTGTGTATTAAGCATCTCAAACTGTGGGGCATATCATTTATTTTCAAATGCCCTCTCAGTTCTCAAAAGATCCATGAAAGATCTGGTGTCCATTCATGTTCAAAAGGCTGCCGGCACACAGCAGAGGGAGCGCAGCCCAGCAGGTGCCAGCATGGAGCACCACTTCTGGCCTCTCCCTTCTGTGTCTCAGAGCTTCTTCCACATGGAAAGATATGAACTCCATGTATCTGGTCTTCTCTGCTCTGAAAAAGTTTCCCGAGAGTACTCAGCAATTGCAAATCTTTGTGACCCTTTCTGATTTATCACATATACACTGTTTCTCCAGGAATAAGGTTGAATTTTTCCAGAAGCACTGAAAGACAAGTGTAAATTAAAGGTCACACTAATCCTAAAACTGAACCTTTTTCCAATTGAACTTTTTTCAACTTTTGAAATGAGTACTTCACTTTTACGGTCAATGCCTTCCTGTGAATTTCTCTTTGAAAGAAATACTCATTCTTTTTACAATTTAATTACCCCAGGAAAAGTCCTAGAATCAGGTGCCTTGGGGCAAATGTACAAATAGGCTAGGTTTGCACTACACCTTGCTCTTGAGTACACTCACTGTACACACAGCTTCCCTGCATCCAGGAAACAGTAATTGTTCATCAGCGAGCTTGAACATAGGAAACTGCATCTCTCTGTGACTTGGTTTTCTCATCTGTAAAATGGGAGGAATAACAGTATTTACTTCATGCTATTGAGGAATGGCAATGTTAATATTCAGTAAGTGGTTGTCAGTTATTTTTATTAATAGACTGTGAGGACACTGAACAGGGTGACTGGCTCTGATTCTCCATGCCACGGTGCCAGGTACAGAGCAAACACTCAGTAATATCACGTAGGTGGCTGAGTGAATGTTCCAACTATTTGAATGAGTGAGCAATGGTGAAAGCAAGAATGCAACCTAGAATCACACCCAATGTAGGCTAAGTGCTTGCTGGAAATTTCTGGGTTGTGATATTCTTTGGAGGGAACAGGTGAGACAGGGTCTCACTTTTTAGTTTAAAAACTAAACCAAAACTCAGAGAAATCCTCTTGCCTCAGCCTCCTGAGTGCTGAGATTATAGGCATGTACCACCATCCCCAGCTAGGTTGTGATATTCTTTGGTGCTTCTCTCTCCGATGCAAAAAGGCATGTATGTAAACAGGAGTAGGAGCATGTTTTATCTGTTGATGTGGTTATTTTCAGAATATTTGTATTTGTGTATCTGGTGCTAACAGACTTGATGACTGCACAGCCACAGAGAAACCTAGCACCTGCCAGAGAAAGCTGGAGACACAGAAAGAATCCTGGAAACCCCAAAAAGGGCAATTTATTTAGAGCTGCAGGTCCTATGATTAAAGCCACTGCTACTGGTTGTGTTGCCACTGGAGGAGCTACCTCAGCAAGGCATCAAAGCCACCGGGACCAAGGAAGAAATCATGCTAGGGCTTACTGTCGTTAGGAGAGCCTTTCCAAGGCCCACTGTGGGAGCCAAGGGACCCCACACCTGGGACAGGTAGAAAGACCACGGGCTTCAGGCTCCAGGTCTCCCTGCCTTGCAATCCTCAACTTTCCAGTAGAGGTTAGAGATGGGGACATTTTAGTGTCTTCCCCTGAAGGAGAGAGAATTGAGGGAAAGCGGTGTCGGGCCAGCCAGAGTGCTCCATTTATGGTGAAAGATGTAGGCTCCATCTCTACTTGTGTACTCCATTGCAGATGAGGGAAATGTCCTGATTGCCAATTGCTATTTAATCCCATTCTTGAGATATTTTTTTCTCCTTTGGCACTAAAATAATAGTGCTACTTTAAAGCACACATCCTAAGTATTGTCTAAGATACTTATTCCTTTTTTCAACAGAAGTTCACTCAGTGAGCACAGGCAAGTTATTGAACTTGACCTTCTTCTAACTTGGCTTTCCTACCTATGAATTCCAACTCCCTTTCCATTAAATATGGATAGTGTTGATCTCTACCTGCTGACTCCCCTCTTTGTGTGGGTGTTTTATATTCATGGAAGCTCAGCAAGAAACAAAATATAGAATTCAGTGCAGAGCTTCCATCCATTGGGTTTTCATTCAAAATTCAACAGGTAGACAGAACTCTTGCATAAGAAAAGGACGAAGTGACTAGGGAGGCAAGTGTGCTATACAGTAATGATGCTTGGATGTGGGCTGCCAGAGCTCCGAGAGCCAAAGATGGCCTTTTCAAAAAAGTGAGTCTGGAGATGTGAACAGTACATCACAAGGTCATGCTGAGCAAGCTTTGTGGCCCCCCAAGTCAGCAAAGTCTGAGCTTTGCAAACATAATAAGCTCCCATTTACCTGGAACCAGACAGGTATCTCTGTGCTCACCTCTGTAAGATAGGGACAAGTGCAGATCTTACAACTGCAGAGGAGTAACTTAACCAAAAACAAGTAGATCAACAGCATAATGTCATAGTATGTCCTGTGTAAAGATGATGTCAGAAAGAACAGAGGTAGCCAAACATGGAGGCACACGCCTATAGTCCCAGCTACTTGGGAGGCTTAGGTGGGAGGATCACTTGAACTCAGGAGTTCAAGACCAGTCTGGACAACATAAAAAGACCCTGTCTCAAAGGGGGAAAACTGCAAATGTTATTTGGCAAGCTCCCTGTCCTCACAGAGTTAACCATATTGTTGGTGAAATGGATTGCTGTGGTTTGGACATTACCCAAAAATGTATGTGTTAGAGACTTAATCCCCAAATTCTCATGTTAATGGTACTTGCAGATGAGGTCTTTCGGAGAAAATTAGGATTAGGCAAGTCATGATGGTGAGCATCCATAATCATAAAGCTATTAGTGGCTTTATAAGTAGAGAAAGACAGACCTAAGGTAGTATGCTTGCTCTGTCTGACCATGTGAGGCCCTCTGTCATGTTATGATATAGCAAAAACATCTCACCAGATGTTGGCACTATGCCTTTGGACTTCCCAGTCTCCACAACTGTGAACTACACAAACATTTGTTCTTTATAAATTATCCTGTCTTGGGTATTTTTGTCATAACAAAAGAAAACACACTAAGACAGATTGAATAACAAAAGACAGCATTGAGTAGCAGTGTGAATGGTAAAGACTGGCATCAGCTACAGAGATTGAAGGGCCTATGGAAAGCAAAACCTGATTTGGGGATTTGGGGTAGGTTTTGGGGATTTGGGGTAGGCTTTCTAGCAAGTTAGAGTTATGGCCTGATCTTGAAGACTGGGTAGAATTGGTATCAGTGGAGAAAAAGCAGGAAAAGTGTGCTGGTGCTGGCTCAAGTCACCTCATAAGAGCAGCTGTTACAGTTTCATGAATGTTGTAAGCCATTTGTTAAACAGGGTGATTATTAAAAATTAAATTATAAAAACTTATAGTTTTAAAGTATATTTTTAAATGTATACTAAATATTGGGAAATGGAAAGAAAATGTTCAAATGGAAAGGGAAACAAGTAAGGGGACAAGAAAACATAGAATAGAAGGAAAAAATGCAAACAAAGCTTTTGTAAATAAGGAAGGGAAAGCCAGGTGTGGTGGCCCACACCTGTAATCCCTGCACTTGGGAGGCAGAGGCAGGAGGATCACTGTGAGTTCAAAGCCAGCCTGAGCTACACAGTGAGTTCAAGGCCAGCTTGAATTACATAATGAGACCCTGTCTCAAAAAAAAAAAAAAAAAAAAAAAAAAAAAGGGCTAGTAGAAGGGAAAGGAAAAATGATGAGAAATGGAAAAAATGGAAATAAAGTCTTTGTAAATAGGGAAGGGTGGAGGGTGTGAAGGGAGGGCTAGGAATGGGGAAAAAATAAGAACCAAGATGCATCATGTAAAGGTACAATTCCCAATGAGAAATGTAATTGTGTTGTATACCTACAATGTACCAATAAAAGAATTTTGTTAAAAGGAAGAAAGGGCCAGGGATGGTGATTTAGCTCAAAGGTTCCACCACCTGCCTCACAAGCTTAAGGTCCTGAGTTCAATCCCCCATAACAAAAAAAAAAAAAGGAAGGGAAAAGGGGTTGAAAGGAGGGGAGAGAAATGGGGAAAAAAAGAAGAATCAAGATGTATCATGTACAGATACAAATTCCCTATGATGAATGTGATCATTATGTATATCTAAAATGCACCATTAAAATTTTTTAAAATAAAATAAAGTATATTTTAAAAGGTTGGGCTGGGCTATGCCCACTATGGTGAAAATACTATGTAAACCTATGCCCGTGCATATCTTTTCGTGACTCCATGGTAGGAGTATTTACACAACAGAAATCTAATACTACAAATCTAAGATTAATTTACTGATCTGTTGACTTGTACCACTAGAAATTTTTTTCCTACCATTTACTACCTGATTCAGCAAACAAATCCCTCCCATCACTGATAAACAGTGAAGTTCAGGCATGTTCATTTATGTAAATGAAATCTTAGCTAATATCCATGTTAGTCAGTTATTAAACATTTACCAGCACACCACTAGAAGAAGGCCACATCCTAAGGAAATAACACTATGTGCAGAATGGGAGAAGCTGAAAGACATGGGCTTTGTCATAGGTTCGAATTCCAGCTCTAAATTCTGCTATGAGCTAGCTGTGGAAACTCAAGCAAATTATATAACATTATTGAGCCTATGTAAAAGAGATAATAAAGCCAACTCTATTGTGCTGTTAATGAAAACTAGAAAGAATATAATAGTATGTGCCTAGAATGGAAGCATCTCATCTTGAATTCCATGAAGGGACTATGGAAATCACAGTGTAAACATTAGTGGGTCATTAAAGGTTTCACTGATGTGCATGAAATGGTGTCACAGAAAGCTAGGGATGGCAGCTATATGTGTGACAAACTGTTTTGTGCATGTGAACATCTAGCACAGTGCTTAACAACAAACTTCCTTATGGCATATCCCAAGATATCTTTGGAATCAAAGAAAGATTAAATTATATATTAATGTAATTTTTAGTGTGAAGTGTACCTCAATGTGTTGTCATCTTTATTGTGGCTGAGACACAGTACCTGACAAAGATAACTTAAGGTGGAAATGTTTAATTTAGCTCATGGTTTCAGGAGATTCAGTACATGTTGCAGCTACAAGGCAGAAGAAACATCATGGAGGAATGACATGGCAGAGCAAAACTGCTTAGTTCATGGTGGCCAGGAAACAGAGCAGGGAAAGAGAACCAGAGAGGAAGGACCCAGGATTCATACTGTACCCGAGGCCATGCCTAGATGACCCTCCCAGACATACCCAGGATCATACTTTACTAATCAGCTAGTCATTTCTTAATCCAATAAAGTTGACATATCAGGATTAATGGTCACACTCGGAATATTACAATTCTTTAGAAATTTATGATTTTGTAACATAACTATAGTAACATCCAATTAAGTAGGACACCAGACTCATCCCCAAAATTTTTCTACCCATCATATTTTCACTGAATAAAGTGCCAAGACGTATTGTTCAATATCCTTAATATTTCTTGGCCCAGCTGCCACTGACCTTCCCATTGCCTTGCAATCAGGGTTTACAACCTTAGCCCCACACTGGGAAGCTTTAATTTAAAATATACCAGCATCTAGTTCCTGCTTCCAGAGGCTGCGACTCATCTGAGATGGAGCTTGAACACTTGGGCATTTTTCAAACTCCCGGGGGTGCTAACCTGCAGGCCCACCTTAGTTCATGCTTTCATTGTTGCTTACCTGAGTTACACATGAGTTATCTGCCTGGGCCCATGAATCCAGCTTGCTTTCTTCAATTCTCTCCTTTAACCTGCTTTCAGACTGATCTTTGGAAAACAATAATCTTACCACACCACTCTTGCCTTACAACCCTTCAGTAAGTTGCCCTCTAGTATCTGATACAACCTACGCTTATTAATACTATCTAGATTTCTTTAGCCACACATACCTTTAAAAATCCTAGTAATAAAAGAAGACAATGAAAAATCCAAGGGCTAAAATTTAAACCAAAGAGTGATTTAGCCATGAAAAATTGTTGCAAATTCAACTGTCTGAAGACATTTTCTAAAAAATGTCCTGTTCAAATAAAAGGGGGGAGCGGGAGGATTTAGCTCAGTGTTGCTGCTGCCTGCCTCACAAACACAAGGTCCAGAGTTCGATGCCTGGTACAAAAAAAAAAACCCTACACCCCTAACATAACTGCTCTACCTTGCTGAATGTACATGAGAGCTTTGTAAGGGAAACTAGCCCAGGTGTAAGAAGCAGCCCTCAAAACCCTTGTTCTACTGGAAATGTAGATAATGAAGAGAAATGACAGCTCTACAGGGCCACCAGAGGCTGCTCAGGTTGGCTTCGGACTACCAACAAGTCCCTATTTCCCTCTTAATTTGGGTTGAATTTTATTTCCTAAAAAATCCCTGTTTAAGTACTTCAGCATGTAACCTTATTTTGCAGACAGAGCCATTACAGAGGCAATCATATTAAAATGAGGCCAATCGAGCAGGACCTAATCCACTGGTGTCTTTAGAAAAGAGGGAAATTTGGACAGAGACATACACAGGGAGAAGACATGTAAAGGCAGAGGCAGAGCCTGGGATGATGCTACCACAGGAGCCAGAGACTGACAGCAGCCACCAGAACCTGGGGACAGGCTTGGAACAGGTCATCCTTCACAGCTCCCAGGTGGAATCAACCCTGCCAACTCCTTGATCTTGGACTTCTAGCATGCAAAACAGTCAGACAATACATTCCATTGTTTAAGCCACCTCTCTGTGGTTGTCTTAGCAGGCCTAGAGAAGTGATCCACCTCCAAGTCACCTTATTAATCTGACCGCTGTCTTTTGAGCCATCACCCACCTCCCTCCTCAAGTTTACTCTTCAGCCTTCAAGTTTCCCAAAGTGCTTTGTTTCATGCTGCTCCATCTCCTTGTAGTGTCCACCTGGAGGAGACAACAAATCCTCGAAGCCTCAACTCAACCTATCCTTGTTTCCCTAGTTACTTCTCCTTCCTCTCTCCCAGACAAATTTCCACAGAGTTTACCATTCCTCCTTAGGTAACCCATTGCTGTCCTTGGTATCCAGCATCTCTTCACATCTTCTTGGCCAGTCTCCTACTCCAACCTCTACTGCAGCAACTAGGGCCAACCCCACCTCAACCAGCTTCACCAGGTGTCCTCTGACTATTCCTCCTCTGCCCACACCGCTTACTTCTCACTTGCTGCTCCTGGCTTCTCTGACACCAAGACTAGAGATCCGCAGAAATACACTAGACACACACAAGGGCCACCTGGAAGAACTGAAGGGGAGGTAACCCCAGGGAGGCCACTCACAGGAAAAGTCCCCCACCCCCTCAGCCACTTTCATAAAGCTCCTTAGCAGTTTCAGCAGGCTGAATGCTTGAGCAGTGGCCAACTCCATATGCATTCTTCCCCACCCCAGCCCCATACCAGGGGATGGAACTCGGGACCTTGTGCTTACAAGGCAGGCGGCAGCACCACTGAGCTAAATCCCTGGCCCTCTATATGCATTCTTATGTTTTGGTTTTTCCACCACAATCCTGACCCCTCCTTTATTACAACTTCATGGATTCATTTTAAAACTATATCATTTACAAATAAACACTGCATTTAGGAAAATGCAACCTAAGACACTATGGGAGTTTTTTGTATTGGATTAAATCAAGTGCAATTGCCAATATTTGATCATTTTTACTTATAAGGATGTCGATTTCACCTCACTGGTGATTGTGTTTGTGTTTTTTGGATTTTGGGTTTTTTTGGTACCGGGGATCAAACTTGGGACCTTGCACTTGCAAGGCAGGCAGCAGAACCACTGAGCTAAATCCACAGCCCTGTGTTTTTCTCTTTTTAAACGACAACTAGATTGCTTGTGGTGAGGAGCAATATCTTACTCATTTCTACATCCCCAGCATCAAGAACTGTGGTCCCTCAATAAATACTGAATGAGCCCATTGTGATCTTCTCAGAATAACTAAGGGAATGTTTAAGGTAAGGATTCTTCGGTAGATACTGTTGGGATCTCACACCAAATAAAGATGAATTTAAATGATTTTAATGATTTAAATGATATACATGATTTAAATAACTTAAATGCAAAATAGAAGCAAATTTTTAAGGATGAAGAAAATAGTTTATAGCCTGGTGAGAGATAGCTACAAACTAAAGTTCCACAGTGGAGCAAGAAGAATTCTCCCAACAGAAACAAACAAGAAGAGCACCTAAGTCAGGATACAGTTCAGAGGGAGCACAGAGAGGGGACCTCTAAGCTACATTCTGAAAGACATGAAGAAAAAAGCTTGAAGTAAGATATCTTAGTTACTTTTCTCATTGCTGAGACCAAATATCCGACACCCACAAGTTAAAAGAGGAAAGGTTTATTTCAGCCTACAGTTTGTAGAGGTTTCAGTCCATATTCAGCTGGTTCCAAGGCAGGATGGTATAGCAGAGGGGAATCACAGGAGAGAAACAGTCCATGGTGTGGCAGGCAGAAGGCAGCAAGTAGCTGGCAGCCAGCCTGCATTTCTCTTTTGTTCCATCTAGGCTACTAGCCTTTTGGGTGGTAACACCCAGAACTATGTTAATTCTAATTTTAGTTGTTTCTGGTGTAATTTTTGTTATATCTTTACTTCAGATTGCTTTGGGTTTAGTTTCCTCTTCCTTTCCAGATTTTTTTTTTTTTTTTTTTTTTTTGGTACTGAGGATCGAACTCGGGTCCTTGTGCTTGCAAGGCAGGTGACAGAACCACTGAGCTAAATCCCCGGCTCACAATGTTAATTCTAATAAGTGGACTAATTTAGTATCACACACTCTTAATCCCGTATCACCTGCCCGAGATCAGCCAACTCTGAAAAGCCCCACCTATGAGCACATGAGGCTTTGGGAGGACATCTAGATACAAGCCATAACAAAGGGCTGCAGAGATGGCAGAGGGAAGGGCCTATGCAAAGGCAAGGAGGTCAAACTGGAAGAAATGAAAGTAGACACGCCGAGTCAGCCCACTGCAGACAGGCAGTTCTGTGCACACCCTACCGAGGTCCTGAGTCATACGGAAGACATCGAATCACCTCGCTGCAGACAGGCAGGTCTGCCCACACCCTACCGAGGTCCCCAGTCCCACGGAACACACCGAATCAGCCCGCTGCAGACAGGCAGGTCTGTGCACGCCCTAACGAGATCCGGAGTCACTCAGAAGACACCGAATCACCCCGCTGCAGACAGGCAGGTCTGTGCATGCCCTACCAAGGTCCTGAGTCGCACAGAAGACACCGAATCACCACCCTGCAGACAGGCAGCCACCTGATTCCACACTACAAAGACACAGAGGACACCAGACCACCAGACCAAGGTACTGAGTCCCACTGTTCCCGGCCCAGAGGTAGGGGCTTCTGAGCCGCTGTCCCACTGCTCCTGGTCCAGAGGAAGGGGCTTCCCAGTCATCATCCCTTCCGCTGCTCCCAGCCCAGAGGAAAGGGCTTTTGGGCCACCTTCTGTCCCGCTGCTCCTGGCCCACTGCTCCTGGCCCAGAGGAAGAGGCTTCTGGGCCACCATCCCTCCCACCGCTCCTGGCCCAGAGGAAGGGGCTTCTGAGCCACCATCCCACTGCTCCTGGTCCAGAGGAAGGGGTTTCCCGGCCACCATCCCTCCCACTGCTCCTAGCCCACAGGAAAGGGCTTTTGGGTCACCATCCCTACTGCTGCTCCCAGCCCCTGTCCTGCCTCACCCAGCTCAGAGGAGGTAATCCGTGCAGGCACTAACAGCCCCCTGCCCCAGTCAAAATGAGAAAAACACATAAATAACTCTCAAAACCAGACTTCCAGATCACCTACAGCAACTCCAAAGGGAAATGAGATGGAACACTCTGATACTTGACCACCTGGACCCACTGAACTGGCAACAAAAGGGGATCTGGAAAAAATGAAATCAGAAATAATTTCTCAGATAACAGGAGAAATTGTGCCCCTAGTGCAAGACAAGATTAATAAATCTAGAGAGGAGCTGAGGAACATGATGGAATCCCAACATAAGAAACAAATAGAATCCATAAAACACATGCAAATAGATTTCCAGGACATGAAAATCTCCACTGAAAGTCTACACAGCAGAATGAGCCAATGTGAGGACAGAATTTCAGATAGAGAAGATAAGATTGCAATTAGTGACTAGGAAAAGAAAACTTGCTTCAAAGTTATAAGGGAACATGAGAAATCAATCCAGCAGCTGCTAGATGATGCAAAGAAGAATAACATAAGACTGACTGGGCTCAATGAAGAAACAGAAGAGAGTGGAGATGACATAAAAAAATCTCTTCACAGAAATAATGGCAGAAAACTTCCCAAGCAGGGGAAAAGAGCTTGACATACAGATAAGTGAGGCATATAGAACTCCAAATAGCCTTGATCAAAAAAAATCTACACATAGGCATATAATTGTTAAGATTCCAGAAACACAACAAAAGAACAAAGTTCTCCAAGCAGTCAGAGAAAAGAAAGAAATCACATACAAAGGAAAGCCCATAAGAATCACAGCAGACTTCTCAACACAAACCCTCAAGGCAAGAAGAGCTTGGAGTGACATATTCCAAGCCCTAAAAGAAAACAGCCTCCAACCCAGATTGATGTACCCTGCAAAACTATCTTTCAAAATGGATGGAGAAATAAGATACTTTCATGACAAAGAGCACCTTCGGAACTTCGTGAATACCAAACCAGCACTCCAAAGAATTTTACACAATATCCTAGGAACAGACATTGAGGATCACAACCCCAGGAAGCAAAGCAGAATGAACCCATCTGGCATGACAAGAAATTAAATGTAAAGGGGGAGAACCCAACAAAAAGAAAAAGTCATGGCAATGACAAGTCAATACATTTCAGTTATAACCATCAACGTTAATGGTCTCAATTCACCAATCAAAAGAAATAGACTGGCAGAATGGGTCAAGAAGCAAAATCCAACAATATGCTGCATACAAGAAACACACTTAATTCAAAAGGAAACTCATAGACTGAAAGTGAAAGGGTGGAAAACAATACTCCATGCGACAGGAACCCAAAAAAAAGCAGGAGTAGCTAGCCTCTTGGCAGATCAAGTAGATTTCAAACCAACACTGATTAAGAGAGACAAAGAAAGACACTACATCCTTGTAAAGGGAAGAATCCAAGAGGAAGAGATGACAATCATAAATATCTATGCACCAAACACTAGTGCACAAAACTATATAAAAAAAATACTAATGGACATGAAAAGTCATATATGCACAAATACAATTGTAGAGGGGGACCTCAACACCCCACTGTCACAAATAGATAGATCAACTAGACTAAAAATAAGTAATGAAATACTAGAACTTAATCAAACTCTTGAAAAAATGAACTTGACAGATGTTTACAGAGTCTTCCACCCCACAAAATCAGAATACACGTTCTTCTCAGCTGCACATGGGTCATTCTCCAAAATAGACCACATACTCAGACATAGAACATGTTTAAGTAAGTGCAAAGGAATTGAAGTTATCCCCTGTATATTATCAGACCATAGTGCAATGAAATTGGAGATCCATAGCAAAAGAAACTCAAAAAATTTCATAAACATGTGGAAATTGAACAACACACTTCTGAATAACCAATGGGTCACAGAGGAAATTAAAGAAGAAATCAGACAGTTCCTTCAATTAAATGACAATGACAATACAACATATCGGAATCTATGGGACACAATGAAAGCTGTCTTACGAGGGAAATTCATAGCAGTGAATATGCATATTAGGAAAACAGAATGAGCCCAATTAAACAACCTGATGCTGAACTTCAAGCTTCTAGAAAAAGAAGAGCAGGACAACCCCAAAGCTCATACAAGGGAGGAAATTATAACGATCAGAGGAGAAATCAATGCAATGGAGACTAAGAGAATGATACAAAAACTCAATGAAACCAAGAGGTGGTTCTTCGAAAGAATCAACAAAATTGACAAACCTTTAGCCAACCTTGTCAGAAAAAGGAAAGAAAAGGCCCAAATCCATGCAATTAGGAATGAAAAGGGTGAAATCACAACAGACCCAGCAGAAATCCAGAGGATCATCAATACCTACTTCCAGAACCTATACGCCAATAAGATGGACAACACAGAAGAAATGGACAGATTCCTAGATACATATGAATTACCAAAGTTGAATGAAGAAGACCTAAAAATTCTGAACAGCCCAATATCAACCAATGAAATTGAAAATGTAATTAAAAACTTATCAACTAAGAAAAGCCCAGGCCCTGATGGCTTCACTGCTGAATTCTACAAGACATTTAGAGAGGAACTGCTGCCACTACTGTTTAAACTCTTCAGTGAAATTGAAAGGGAAGCAATACTCCCAAATTCATTCCTGTAGGCAAGCATCACCTTGATCCCCAAAGCAGAGAAAGACCCAACTGAAAAAGAGAACTATAGGCCAATCTCACTAATGAACATAGATGCAAAAATCCTTAATAAGATACTGGCAAACAGAATGCAGAAGATCATCAAGAAGATCATACACCCTGATCAAGTGAGATTCATCCCAGGGATGCAGGGATGGTTCAATATATGCAAATCAATCAATGTAATACACTATATCAATAGAACCAAGGACAAAAACCGTATGATTATCTCCATAGATGCAGAAAAAGCATTTGACAAACTCCAACATGCATTTATGATAAAAACCCTACAAAAAATTGGAATAGATGGTCTCTACCTCAAACTGATAGAAGCCATCTATGAAAAACCAACAGCCAATATCATACTAAATGGTCAAAAACTGAAATCCTTCACACTCAAATCAGGAACAAGACAAGGATGTCCACTATCACCACTCTTGTTCAATATAGTTCTGGAAACATTAGCCATGGCAATTAGACAAGAGAAAGAAATAAAAGGAATAAAGATAGGAAATGAAGAAGTCAAATTGTCATTATTTGCAGATGACATGATACTCTATATAGAAGATCCCAAGAACTCCACTAAAAGTCTTCTAGACTTAATAACCAAATTCAGTCAAGTAGTTGGTTATAAGGTCAACACACAAAAATCAATAGCTTTCCTCTACACCAATGACAGACTCACTGAGAGAGAAATAGGGCAAATAATTCCTTTCACAATAGCATCCAAAAAACTGAAATACCTAGGAATCATCCTAACCAAAGCAATCAAAGACCTCTTCTCTGAAAACTATGGCACTCTGAAAAGAGAGATTGAAGATGATATCAGAAAATGGACAGACATCCCCTGCTCCTGGGTAGGAAGGATTAATAGAGTGAAAATGGCCATACTTCCAAAACTGCTACATAGATTTAATGCAATTCCAATTGAGATCCCAGCAGCATACTTCATAGACCTCAAGAAAACAATCCAAAAATTCATTTGGAACAAGAAGAGACCCAGAAGAGCAAAAGCAATTCTAGGTAACAGAGACATGGCAGGCGGTATCACAATCCCCAACCTGCAACTATACTACAAACCTACTGTGATAAAAACAGCATGGTACTGGCAAAGAAACAGACCTGAGGACCAGTGGAACAGATTAAAAGATGCAGAAACAACACCAGACACACTCAGCCATCTCATCTTTGACAAAGGAGCCAAACACCCTCACTGGAGGAAAGATAGCCTCTTTAATAAAGGGTGCTGGAAAAATTGGGCTTCAACTTGCCAAAGATTAAAACTAGACCTATATCTCTCACCATGCACTAAACTAAAATCAAAATGGATTAAAGATCTAAATATTAAAATAGAAACTCTGAACCAGTTGGAACAGAGGTTAGGTAGAACCCTTGAAGACATCGGTGTAGGAAAAGATTTTATGAACAAAACCTCAGTTGCCCATGAACTAGCACAAACAATAAACAAGTGGGATCTCTTCTTATTAATAAGCTTCTGCACAGCAAGAGAAACCACCAGCAGTGTGAAGAGACAACCCACAATGTGGGAAAAATCTTCACCTGCTTTTCCTCAGACAAAGGTCTACCATCTCGAATCTATAAAGAACTTAAAAAGATCAGACCTCCCAAATTTAAAGACCCAATCTGAAAATGGGCATCTGAAATGAACAGACATTTCTCAGACAAAGAAGTAGAAATAGCAAATAAATACATGAAAAAATGTTCAACATCACTGGTCATTCGAGAGATGCAAATGAAAACAATGCTGAGATTGCACTTCACTCCAGAAAGAATGGCTGCTATCATGAAATCAACCAATAACAAATGCTGGCGGGGCTGTGGGGAAAGAGGAACCCTGCTCCACTGCTGGTGGGAGTGTAGACTTGTGCAAGCACTGTGGAAATCAGTATGGAGATACCTCAAAGAACTAGGACTGGAAGTCCCATTTGACCCCGCTATTCCACTGCTGGGGATCTTCCCCAAAGAATTAAAAGAATCATACCACAGTGATATATGTGCACCCATGTTCATAGCAGCACAGTTTGTAATAGCTAAAACTTGGAAACAGCCCATATGCCCATCAACTGGAGACTGGATAAAGAAAATGTGGGTTTTTTATAAAATGGAGTACTACTCAGCCATAAAAAATGAGAAATTAGAGACATTTATAGCTAAGTGGATGCACATTGAGGCAATACTCTTAAGTGAAATAAATAGGACACACATGTGTAAATACCGAATAGTTTCTCTGGTGTGAGAAACTGAAAGTGTAAATAAGGACTAAATGTATAATAGGTAATGTGAAATAGGAAGAAAAGGGGCAAAGGGGAAGGAAGTGGGAGGGCTAGGGGAAAAGATAGAAGGGAATGGGAGTAATATGAGAAAATGGAAAAATAGCAACAAAATCTTTGTAAATAGGGAGGACTGGAGGGGTTGAAGGGAGGGCTGGGCAAGGGGAAAAAATAAGAACCAAGAGAGACCATGTAAAGGTGCAAATTCCCAATGATGAATGTCATTATATTGTATACCTAAAATGTACCAATGATTAGAATGAATAATCGATAACGTAAAATAGGAAGGAAAAGTCCAAAGAGGTAGGGGTAGTGGGAGGGGCAGGGGAAAGGAAAGAAGGGAAAGGAAAAAATGATGAGAAATGGAAAAAATGGAAATAAAGTCTTTGTAAATAGGGAAGGGCGGAGGGCATGAAGGGAGGGCTAGGAATGGGGAAAAAATAAAAACCAAGATGCATTATATAAAGGTACTATTCCCAGTGAGAAATGTAATTGTGTTGTATACCTACAATGTACCAATAAAATAATTTAATACAAAAAAAAAAAAGAAATGAAAGTAACTGTTTTGAAGCTCTCTGCATAGACACTATATAATGCATGTGGTTATAATATCCTGGCTTTAGAGTAAGGATGGCAAATCTCAGAGAAGTAATAGCTACATTTCCTTGAGACAGGTCCTCAAAGGTGAACTTGGAGTCCATGCTGTCTTCTTGGAGGTGACCTGGATCTCTGTGGAGGCTACATGGTTGCTGCCTCCATGGGGATACATCAGCCCTAGTCTGCACACGGGTACCAGCTTTGATGAGTACATCAAAACTGGTTTGGCCCATCCCTGAAGGGCCATCCAGACTCCAGATTTGGATCTTGCATTAAATGTATATATAGAACCACTATCTATTCTATTTGATGGCTTGTGAGAAGCTGCTTCGCACATTGTAAGAGCTCTTTAAATTGCCATGAACAACGTGAATGACTCATCAGGTCAGAGAAGCCAGATCCAACAACACTCAGAGAACAGCAATAAACTAGATCTGCCCATTGTTTTTCATTCTAGGATTAAGTTCATCATACACTATGGGTGCTATATTTTATGTTCTGTGCCAGTTGAAATATTTTCCTTCACATAAAATCCAATGCTTATGTCCTCTTTACCCTCATGAATTGTTCTACATCATAAAAATATGTCTCTTTCAAACCAATAACTTGCGATAACGCTTTAAATTTTTCTGTTCCAAGATTCAGGCAAATTGAATGAAGATACTTTATAATAACCATGAGATGTTTTCTTTACAATCCATTTACAGTAATAAAGTATGCATTTTGCCATGAAATCCTTTAAAACCAGAGAGAATGAAGGAACAAAACACCATGCAGTAAAGGGGACCAATCAGTATCCTTCATGCTCCCTTCAACAGCAATAGTGATTGCACATGAGTGTTCATAAGAAAATCTGTTGTTGGGGCCAGGGATTTAGCTCAGTGGTTTCGCCACCTGTTGCACAAGCACAGGGACCCGAGTTCGATCCCCAGTACCAAAAAAAAGAACCTCTGTGGTTGGTTGTTATTTGTCATAAATAACCATGAGGAAAACTCCCTTAGTTTCAGAAACTTATTCTGTCATCAGAGGGTAGGTATAAAAATGTCAATATTTTTTAAATCATCTATTTTAAAACACCTGCCACAGGTCACCTGTCTACTTTTTTCAGACATCTGATAGGATAAATTGGAGGAAGCTGATCAAATAATATCATCAGTAACATGCTCAAGGAATTTCTATGGTCATATATTCTCTGAGTTACAACTGTGTTTTATTTATGACTCATGTCAAAACGCCTTGGGGTTTTTGCTCTTCAGTTCTCTAGCAGTTTATTTCCCTAAAATTGTGCCCATGTTTTACAGCAAGAGCCACGGCAATAAAGCAGGAAGTCAGAAAAATCAGCATTGGATATCAACAGTTTAACATTTTTTGCTGCCTGGAACAATCCAGAGGTGATCATAGAAAGGGTCTCTGTGACCTTGCAGTAGCTGCAAATCACTGTGATCTGCATTAGAATAGTCTCTTCAATAATACATTACAGACTCGGTACATTTAGGCATCCTCAGGGCTTCCCAGTGGGAACTAAGATTATTCTGGTACAAACCTCATTTTTCTTATTATACAGCTTCCATCAATACATTTATGATCTCTGTAAAGAACACAATAGAGGGCACACCTATGCACTGTGCCCACATTTATCCACAAGTGCTCAGATAGATACATAAGTAATAAATTCAAAATAACTAAATAAAAGTACTAACTAAAATTCTTGTCCAGGAGGTGAATGCATGGATACTCACAGTTAAGATTTGTCCTCTTAGAAATTAAGCCAGCAGAGGCCAACAGTAAAGGTCAGGGAGGCAAAGGGGCTGCCACAGCAGACCATGTAAAAGGACACCAGTTGAAACCCTTAGCATTCTAAGAATGAGTCCCAGACCATCAGGGGTCCAGTATTCAAGTAAGTTTCTGTAGGAGAATTCCCCAGTAAAAAGCAGTAAAATACAAATAGAAATGCAATGTGTCCTTTTCAGACAGAAGTCAAGAACAACAAAGCCACACTGAAATGTCAGTGCTCATTACTGGGAGTACTGCTGGGGACCTAGCCAGACCCCCACGCCCTTCCTGCCCAACACACACACACACACACACACACACACACACACCTTGTCCCCAGCTTCCTCTTGAGCTGAATGATTCACACACAGCAAAAATAATTCAAGTCTGTCCCTCATGTGGATGACAAACTGCCAGATTCCATGATTATAAAAGTAAAGGCTACTGGGTATGCAATGCCACCTGGATACTAGGCTCTGTGCTCAGTGCATCCTATGTTACTTTATTTCATCTTCACCTCAACTGACTGAAACATAGACTACAATTAACTCTCATTTTATAGATGAGAACCTCACATTAAATGAAGTAGACATTTTGGCAAGTGTTTCCTCAATCACAATCATTTCCTCATCTCTCTGAACTCCCCTTCTTTGCCCCACAATCCAGAGAGGTGAGTTCTCAGAAACACACTAGCACCAATGAAAACAAACATTCACAGTAACTTACAAAACCTTGTATCTGCACACACACACACACACACACACACACACACACACACAAATCCCTCCTGGACTGCCCTCTTTGTTTATTCTGCTGCTCCACCAACAGGCTGGACATGATTTTGCCTCTGGATCTCGTCTTTCTCTCGGCTCAACTGGAATTTTCTTTCTTTCTTCAGATTTTCACAACCTTCCGAAGTTCCCTCCTCCCAATCTTTACTCAAACATCACCTCTTATTGAGGCGTCTATGACCTCTGCATTTAAAATCACAGCCCCCCACATACTCTTTCTCCCTGCCCTGAAATTTTCATGCTATATTTCTCATCATGATACTTACTATCATCTTCCTTCTGCAAACTTTTACTTCTGTGTCTGCCCTCATCTGTCACAATTCCACAAGGGTGTGGATTCCTGTCTATTCTGTTCACTGCTATGCCCCCAACATGTACAATAGTGTCTGCTACATAATGAGTACTCCATAAATATTTTTAAATTAACGAGTGCATAAATGAAAACAAATAGACTTGGACAGATGAAGTCATTTCTCCAAGGTCAAGAGCTCATCAGCAACTCGTACACACATTTACCTGAGCTGCAACCTGCACTGCTGGTTGCCTCTCGTAATTGCATATTGGGGGTAGCCTGCAAATAGACACAATGAGAAATAATATATCTTTTAATGATGAGTTATCTTGCTCTTATTAGAAAGAGTAAGGATTAAAAGAGTCAATTTAGAATTATTTACATTAGAGAAAACATTGCAAAAAGTTGAATGGTAAATATTTCATGCTTTAGGGAACTACTGGGAAGATGACAGAGAGGTGAAGAGCCTCTCTGAGAGCTGGTGTCCAGATGCTAGAATATAACAATGGGAGGAAGAGAAGCAGGAGAGAAGTGGGTCTGAAGCAAGAATTAAAGCCCACAGGGAGGGCAAAGAGACACAGACGTCAATAAAGAAGGAGGAAGCGGCAAAAATGGGCATCTGAAATGCACAGACACTTCTCAGATGAAGAAGTAGAAATGGCAAATAAATATATGAAAAAATGTTCAACATCACTGGTCATTCGAGAGGTGGAAATTAAAACAACACTGAGATTCCATCTCCAGAAAGAATGGCTGCTATCAAGAAATTAGTCAGCAACAAATGCTGGTGGGCTATGAGGAAAAAGGAGCCCTTCTCCACTGCTGGTGAGAGTGGAGCAACCACTGTGGAAATGTGTGTGGAGGTTCCTCAAAAACCTAAAACAGGAGGTTCCATTCCACCCACTTTTCCCCTTCTTGGTGTCTTCCTGAAAGAATTAGAACCATCATACCACAGTGATATACGCACATCCATGTTTACAGTGGCGCAGTTTGTGATTGCTAAATCTTAGAAATAGTTAAAATGCCCATCAACTGACAAATGGATAAAGAAGATGTGGGGTTTATATATATATATATATATATATATATATATATATGGAGTACTACTCTGCCATAAAAAACAATAAGCTTGAGACATTTGTGGCTAAATGAATGCACCTTGAGACCGTACTCTTAAGTGAAATAAATCAGATGCACATGTTTAAATACCACCTTGTTTCTCTGGTGTGAGAAACCAAAAGTGGAAATAATGTATAAAAGATATGGAGAAATGAGAGGAAAATGTTTAATGAGAAGGGGAACAAGGAAGGGGGAGAGCAAAAGGAAAGAAGGGACAAGAAAAAAAGAGAACAGAAGGAACAAATGGAAACAAAGCTTTTGTCAATAAGGAGGGGAAGAGGGGTCAAAGGGAAAGGAGAAGAGAGAAAAAAAGAAGAAGCAAGACATATCATATACAGGTACAAATTCCCTATGATGAATATTATCATTATGTATATCTAAAATGTACCAATGAATGTTTTGCTTCAAAAAAAATTCATGCTTTGCAGGCCATTTGGTCTCGACTACTCAACCTCATTGCTAAAACACAAAAGCAGCCACAGCTGATACATAAACAAACAGGCTTCCCGTCCTAGTTCTTTGAGGTGTCTCCATACTGACTTCCACAGTGCTTGCACCAGTCTACACTCCCACCAGCAGTGGAGCAGGGTTCCTCTTTCCCCACAGCCCCACCAGCATTTGTTATTGGTTGATTTCATGATAGCAGCCATTGTTTCTGGAGTGAAGTGGAATCTTAGCGTTGTTTTCATTTGCATCTCTCGAATGACCAGTGATGTTGAACATTTTTCCATGTATTTATTTGCTATTTCTACTTCTTTGTCTGAGAAATATCTGTTCATTTCAGATGCCCATTTTTGGATTGGGTCTTTAAATTTGGGAGGTCTGATCTTTTTAAGTTCTTTATAGATTCGAGATAGTAGACCTTTGTCTGAGGAAGAGCAGGTGAAAATTTTTCCCACATTGTGGGTTGTCTCTTCACACTGCTGGTGGTTTCTCTTGCTGTGCAGAAGCTTTTTAATAAGAAGAGATCCCACTTGTTGATTGTTTGTGCTAGTTCACGGGCAACTGAGGTTTTGTTCATAAAATCTTTTCCTACACTGATGTCTTCAAGAGTTTGACTGGAAGTCCCATTTGATCCAGCTATTCCACTGCTGGAGATCTTTCCCCAAAGAATTAAAAGAATCATACCACAGTGATATATGTGCACCCATGTTCATAGCAGCACAGTTTGTGATAGCTAAAACTTGGAAACAGCCCAAATGCCCATCAACTGGAGACTGGATAAAGAAAATGTGGGTTTTTTATAAAATGGAGTACTACTCAGCCATAAAAAATGAGAAGTTAGAGACGTGTATAGCTAAATGGATGCACATTGAGGCAATACTCTTAAGTGAAATAAATAGGACACACATGTATAAATACCGAATAGTTTCTCTGGTGTGAGAAACTGAAAGTGTAAATAAGGACTAAATGTATAATAGGTAATGTGAAATAGGAAGAAAAGAGGCAAAGGGGAAGGAAGTGGGAGGGGTAGGGGAAAGGAAAGAAGGGTATGGAATTAATATGAGAAAATGGAAAAATAGGAACAAAATCTTTGTAAATAGGACTGGAGGGGTTGAAGGGAGGGCTGGGCAAGGGTGAAAAATAAGAACCAAGAGAGACTACTATGTAAAGGTGCAAATCTCCAATGATGAATGTCATTATATTGTATACCTAAAATGTACCAATGATTAGATTGAATAATCAATAATGCAAAATAGGAAGAAAAGGTCCAAAGGGGTAGGGGTAGTGGGAGGGGCAGGGGAAAGAAAAGAAGGGAAAGGAAAAATGATGAGAAATGGAAAAAATGGAAATAAAGTCTTTGTAAATAGGGAAGGGTGGGCTAGGAATGGGGAAAAAATAAGAACCAAGATGCATCATGTAAAGGTACAAGTTCCCAATTAGAAATGTAATTGTGTTGTATACCTAAAATGTACCAATAAAAGAATTTAAGAAAAATAAATAAATATATAAAACAAAAATTCTGATTGCCCCCCAAAAAAACCCAAAACAAACAGGCATGGCCGTCTGTGTTCCATAAAACTGTATTTATTAAAAACACAGATTAAGGACTGGATACAACCCACAGGGTATAATTTGCTTCCCCCTGATTCAAATCTGTAAAAATATGGTTAGGCTGATGCATAATGTTGTTCCAAATCTCAGGCAATTATAGGAAGCAATCATGTAAAGTGAAGATACCACCTTTGATTTCGCCAGGTTCTGGGTTCAAATTCTAGCCCTGGTCTGTGGTAGCTGTGACACTGGATAAATGATCCAACCTCTTTGAAGTTCCAGACACTCCTGTGTAGACAGGAGTGAATAGTCCTTGCCTGCTGTGAGGCGTAAGTGAGAAGCTAGTATAGAGTACCCAGTGCTCTTGTTCACAGCAGTTGCTCAGTAGTGATGATGATTATTATTAGGTAGCTCCTATGACTCCCCATTAGAGTTACATCCCATGGGGTCAAAGCCTTTTTTTTTTTTTACTTTGAAATATCCTTAGCATCAAGTTCTGGTCTACAAATGTCACTACTGAGCATTTTGTAAAGATGAAAGGACACATCATTTTACATAAATATATGAAAAACCCAAACTCAAGAAGTAATATGCATGTTTTGAGATGGAGTTCTAAAACCATTTAAATACAAGAGGGTTAAGCACACTGTGCCTCTGGAATCACAATGTTAACGACATCGATACTGTTTAGCTAATACAATCTCATCTCTATTTGCTCTAGTCTACACTGCTCTGGGTGAAATGCAGGCATCTCACATTTCTACCTCAGCTCTCTGGGGGCTGCACTGCACACTGGAGGGTTCATCAAGCCTGGAGGGTGTCTGCACACTGGAGGGTGTCTCCCTGACCCCATTAGAATTCAGGCTGTGCCTGTAACCTGGCGTCCACTCAGCTGAGCACCGCAGGAACCTGCAAGGCCCCGGTGAGGTGGCTTTTCTGCTGGCAGAGCACAGGACATATTGTGCAGACTTGGAACCTGCTGAGGTCCTGTGGTTCTGCAGCTAGGGCAGAGGTTTCCTAAGTCCTTGGTGAGTCCACAACCCCTCAGTGGGCTAATTCTGCAGTGCTGTTCCAGGGGAACTACCAGGCTCCTCTGTCCTGCCCAACAAAGTGTTAAAAACATAGGTGTCAAAAACAGCCAGGGCCATCCCTGTGACCTGGAACTGAACCTAGACTGAGACCCAGACCCAGACCCTTTACTAGGCACCTCACTGAACAGCTCAGGCCATCAAGTTTCTTTCATGTGCGAGAAGAGGCTCAAGATATGACTGCTGAGCAGTTCCACCAAACAGAAAGACAAGAAGAAACTCGCCCTTTAGAACAAAGTGGAGCAGGGCAACAAGACAGCGGAGGAAGCAGGCCTCAAAAGCAGCAGGGCTTGAAGCCCAGGCTCTCAAAGAGTCGCCTCTGGAACAACAACCAGGGAGAGGCTCAGTGCACAGATCACAGCCCTGCCAGATACTCTCATGGGAGCAGGAGGTGATCACAGATCTGCTTCCCTAGGCCTGCAGGTTTTCAGAAATGCCCATAAACCTGTGAAGAAGGTGAAACAAGATCAACAAATTGGAGAATAATACTAAAAAGGAAAGGCATATTTTTCCTTACTCACTCTCACATTTTCCTTTTAACACCAAACAGTTGTCTGTTTCTCTAGATACCAACAAGGTATCCCATAATTTAATCATAATACTGTGTACCTGGAATTAGCACAGATTCCAGGGGTGAAGCTTCAGTCCCATAAGATTGTGCCCCAACTTTTTGTGTGGTTTGGTTTGGTTTGGCTTTTTGAAACAGGGTCTTGTTATGTAGTTAGGCAGGCCTTGAACTCACTATATAGCCCTGAGGATGGAGGATAGGCCTGAGGGCAAACTTTTCATCATGATTTGATCTTTCTGGTCACCCGTCCCCATTGAGAAGCTTACTAAGGGTCACTTCATTTGTTCATTGGAACAAAGAAGCTCCTACCACTCAGGAACTCACAGCACTCCTCCTGTCTCAGCCTCCCTTGTGTTGGGATGATAGGCATGCACATGGCTTGCTCCCCAACTTTACCCACCAAACAAGAATAGTGGCTCCCCTGGTCCCAGCACCTGGAAGGAAGCTCTCCCGCTGCCATCCCACGCTCCTTGGGCAGAGAAGCTGAGTCAAACGGGCGCCAGAAGCACCCCCACCCCACCCCCGTGGAAATGAGAAGACACATAAACAAGCCTCAAAAAGAGACTTCCAAATCACCTACAGCAACACCAAAGGGAAACAAGAGGGAAAAATCTGATACTCAACCACCTGGACTCTCTGAACTGGCAACAAAAGAGGATCTGGGAAAAATGAAATCAAAAATAATTACTCAGATAACAGCAAAGATTATGCTCATGGTGCAAGACATGATTATTAAATCTAGAGAGGACACAGAAGAATAGCGGCTCCCCAAATTACCCACACTGCTGTCCATCTGGGCCAAAAATTAGGAATTTCCCTACCCACCCCTCATGTTCAATAATAACTTGCAGAACTCAAGGAAACACATTTACTAGTTTATTATAAAGGACATGATTCAGTATGCAAATGAAGCGGTACATGGGGTAAACTCAGAAAAGGTCCTTACCCCAGGAGCTTCTGTCCTGTGGAGTTGGGTGTTCTACCCTCCTGACATCGAGTTCAGCTCACCATCCTGGAAGCTTTCTCAACCCTGCTCCTTAGGGATTTTGATGGAGGCTTTAGTGCATAGGTATGATCAATTATTAACTCAGTCTCCAGCTCCTCTCTCCTTCCCTGAAGATGGAAGATAGGCCTGAGAGATACAAGCTCCTTGTCATGACTTGGTCTTTCTGGTCACCAGCCCCATCCAGCAGCTCACCAAGGGTCACCTCATTGGAACAAAAAAAAGTTCCTGGCACTCAGGAATTAGGGGCTCTGTGTCAGGATCCTGAGTCAGACACCAAATCCTAGAACCTAAGATGCTCCTAGTACCTCTATCACTCAGGAGATTATGAGGGTTTTTGTGAATTCTGCATCAGAAACTAAAGATGGATACAGACAGATAGCTAATTAGTTTGCAAACATGTAAGAGAATATAATTTTTATATTTAAAAACTGGATTTCATATAGTGTATTTTTGTACAAACTTTTAATTGCTTAAAGAAAAAGTTCTGATGTAAAGATCAGATTGTGAACAGTGGTTACTTTTTACAGGAAATGAGGAGAGAAGGAAGAAGTGGAAAACCACCACTTTTTCTTACTTTCTAACATTCAATATTCTGCAAATTTTTTAAAGATCTGAATCTCTTTTGTAATTAAATTTTTTTGGTCTCCTCTTTCTTCACAGCTTCTAGCTAAGTGAAAACTGCCAGGTGTGAACAGCTGATGTCAAGATGTGTTACACTTCTCCAGGAACCTCCTACTATATTCAAACACAAATACATGGGTATTCTACAAGTTCCCTTCGTCCTTTCTGACAGAGAGTACCTTGATGACTTCTGAGTGGTAAATGGACCTGTTCCCCAGACCAGGTGTTCTTAAACCTGAACAAATGTCAGAGTCACCTGCAGAGTTTATTGAAACAGATTGCTAGGCTCACTTTGGCAGCTCCTATTAAATTACATCTGAGATCTGGCCCAAGAATTTGCATTTCTAGCAAGTCCCTGGGGCTGCTGCTGCTGAGGGGTGACAGCTCCTTGAGGACCTCTGCTCCAGACCCTCTTACTCAACCTGCCATCCCAGGACAGCTATGTCAGCATCATCAGGAAGCTTGTTAGAAATGCAGTGTCAGTCCTTTCACCAGACTCCTGGAGCAGATTCTGCCTCCTAACAAGGTCCTGGGGGCCCACATGCACACAGCAGAGAAGACTGCTCCAGATGTCCAGAGCCTTTACCCATGGCACTGTGAGATGTTTCCCCCAAGCACAAAGCCTTCCGTGGCTCCCCTCAAGTAGACAGCAGTGTTTATGGTGCTGAGGAAAGACAGTGCACTCCCAGGGCTTGGGTCTTGGGATTAGGGAGAAAAGGAAGGAGATCCTGATCATAAGAAAGGCCTATAGTCTCTGGCTGCCATGTAGCAGGGAAACACTTTCTTTCCCTATACACATTCCCACAGGCCATGTGGAGCAGTATGTCCAACAGTGCTGCTGAGCTCTGTTCTCCTGACCACAGACATGCAGACATGCAGATGGAGCCCCCACCAGCACCAGGCCAGAGATTCCTTAGCTTAGGTACCACCTCGGCAAGTACCTCTCACAGATGAGCAGCTGCAAAGTTACAGCTCAAGCAAAACAAAACTCAGCCAATCTGAAGGCTTTCCAAACATTTCAAGAGAAAAGCATGATTCCCACCAAGTAATTTCACCCAGTGCCAATTGGATGAGATCTCTCCTGCAGGCACAGGCCATCCCAGTTTCACTGCATTATGGTGGTCGTCTGGCTATGTCTAGACTTCAGTACCATTTCGTCAGTTCACCCAAGTACACAGTTTGTTCCTATGGTCCAATGAGATGCTGATCAGAGTAACCACTCCTTCCCACATCCTGCCTAGACTTTTCCCTAAAGTCTCTCCTGCCACAGGGATCACCCAGCACATAGGGGCCCAAGGAATCTGCAGGATATGACCACATCAGAATGCGAGCTTTTTCCCTAGTAGATGAACCAGAAGAGGAAAATGGAAATTACAAATAAATAAACAAAAAGGCTTTCTGCTAAATAAGTAGGCTGAGGGGTTTTTTCCTAATACATGGACACACATGATTGTGGCTAACTCATTTGAAAGGATCAGTGCCATCCCACAGACATGGAATGGTGTTACCAGTCTCCAAACCAATGTCCAGGAATGAATAGCCTGCTAAATGCTGTGACAAAGAACAATTTAAAAATTGATTAAAAGTCAATAAACAGGTATAATCCTTATGCAAATTTCTCATACTGTGGCTTTGAAAACTTCTTGTTAGGTGTGGCAGTCACACCTATAATCTCAGCTATTCGGAAAGCAGGGACAGGAGGGTCAAAAGTTGGAGGTCATCCTGGGCAATATAGTGAAATCTCATCTCAAAATAAATGATTTTAATAGGCTTGGAATGTAATTCAGTAGTAAAGCACTTGCCTAGCATGTGGGAGGTCCTGTGTTCAGTCTCTAGTACAAACAAAACAACCAACCAATAAATAAATCCATCCATCCATCCACCCATCCTTCCTAACCTTTCTCAACCCTGACCAGCAGCCTCTGGGAACTTACTAGAAATGTAAATTTCACAATTCACTTGTTGAATATTTACAAACACCTTACAGGACCATTTTCACAGCAACTGTCTGTGGTGGATATTGTTCTCTTTTTTAAACTGATGGGAAAGATGTTACTGAACTTATACAAGCTAGTCATGTGGGTAGGCTGATTTGAGCCTTTAGGCTTAATCATCAATCTATATATCACCTGCCAATCTTATGGCCTATTGGGACATCCCCTTCAGGAAGAAACAGAAAACACAGAAAGAGGAAGGAGATCCAAATGCCTCTGAAAATCTGGAGGGATCACGTTTGTATAAAGGTAGCAATCATTATGTACAGCTCTGGAGTGGCATATATGGGAGTACTTAGGAAGGTTCAAATGGCTCATATATTGTTTTGGTCAATGGACAGGCAGTGACTCTCATCAGTGGATGGGAAAACAAAGCTATGCTTCAACTCCAGACAAGCTCATCAAGGCTGCCAGCTTCAGAAACACTTCATTCAGTCATGACCCAAGTGTTTGTGGCGAGTGCTTTGATGTGTGAGGAGGCCCCAGTTCATCAGCCCAGAATGGCAGCAGAAGGAGACTTCTGCCTCTCAATCCTGCTATCTATGAGACTCATTCTTCATTGCCAGAATGACAGATTGCCTTGTGTCACACTAGGGGAAACCATGATGCATGTGCGCACGCACACATACACACATAGGTGATGCTTCTAAGAAATCCAGCTTCACTTTCAAAGTATGAGGCAGTATAAATTAAAGAACTCTGCTTATGTATACAGTATATGGTAATCCTAAGTGAGAAAAGAAATTGGTTTTTATCGTTAAACCAAAAGATAGTCTGAAACATGTTGGAGAGATGACATCTCCATAGGCAGAATCACCTTTTAAATGATTCAACTTTAAATTAGCCAGGCATGGTGGCACATATATATCTATTTTTCTGGCAATATAGCTATATATTATAGATAGACCCACACACTCAAACATACACGTATATGTAATATGTATATGTGTGTGCATGTGGATACCTAGACCATCCATTGACATCAATTCCTAGATGACCATGTACTACAAAAAAGAGAATATCCAAATGTCCAGTGGGCCTATGAAAAGATGCTCAAATAGTAACCAAACACTCTCCCTATCCACAAGAATAACTAAAATTTAAAAACATAACAAAACTGACAATATCATATGTTGGTGAGGCCTGCAGTTACTGGAATTCATACACTATTGCTAGAACATGCACTGGCAGAACCACTTTGGAATCGTCCTACCTAATGAACATGTGCACATCCTATGACCTAGCAATCCCACTCCTAAGTATATACCCAAAAAAAGGCACAAATATGTATCAAACCACATGTTTAAGAACAGTAACAGAAGTATATTCATAAATCAATCTCAATGTTCATCCACCATAGAATGGAGAAGTAAACTGTGAGGATATATTTTTTTCACAAAATGGAACACTATATAGCAATGAAAAGAATAAATACCACTACTGATAGCAACACTGATAATTCTAACAGACAATGTTGAGGGGGAAAAGAACAGATTGAAAAACTATGTATTTATGATTCTATTGATAAAAAAAATTAAACACGGGCAAAACTAAACTGCAGTTACAGAAATCAGAATGGCAGTTGCTTTGGGCATCAGTTTGAGCAGTACAGACACTGCTCAAGGAAGGATTCTACAGTACAGCTAATTTATTAATCTTCTTCTGGGTTGTGGTTTGACATCATGAAAATTAAGCTATACACTTAGCACTTGGGTTCTTTGCTGTACTGTAAATCATACTTAGTAATTGTTATAAAATAACATTAAGAATTAGATTTGTTCTGAAATATCCACAATTAAAATGCAAATGACTCACCAGGAGAGTTCTCATTTTAACCCATCACAGAGTTCTGAAAAGGGATTGGCTGGGCAGGGGCTGAGAGCCAAATAAGAGCTTGCAACACTGGCCCATGGAAGAGAGCCAGCCTCTAGGAGGGAAGGAAGAGGGGTGTGATGGTTTGTGTTTAGACGGCCCCCCAAAGCCTCATGCAGATGAGGTGGGACTTTCTTTTTCAGAGGTAGTTGAATCTGGAATGTGCGAGGCCAGAATTAAGGACCTGAGATTACTAAACCACTACACGTGAGTGATTAGTTTGATAACGCCCTAGTCCTGGTAGTCTGAATAAGATAAAAGGGGCAGAAAGATGCTGTTAAACTCTCTTGTTGCCTTTGCTGCCTTGTGCATGCCATGTTGTTTCTGCTCTGTCATGCCTGTTCATTATCTCTGCCTTGGATTTAGTCGATTATGGACTGAAACTTCTGCAAACTGTAAGCCAAATAAACCCCTGTGGTGGATTGACTAATGGTCAACTTGTAATGCCCAGTTGAACTGAATCAGCATGGTCTGGGCATGGAGGATCCACCTGAAGATTGTTACCAATAGCCATAAAAAGAGAAATGGAGAGGAAGCTCTTGGCCTGTGGATTTTCTAGGAAAAGCTTCCTGTAGATGGTTTTCCTGATGCAAACTTGGCTGTTCTCATCGGTGGAGGAGCTTGGGGCCTTGCTGTTGCTGGGAATGGCTGCTGTTTTCATCAGAGAAGTCTGATCTTTACCGTGAGCATCACTTCCTGGCTCCAATGTGGATCCCTCAGCTTGGTGGCACAAATCCTTCATCTCACCAGCATAGATTTTCTGGTTTCCACCACTAGCCTTTGGGCCTTTCAGGGGCATATCCTCAATATGAACAAGCGTGAGACATTGCCATGGGCTCTAGGCCACTGGCTGGACTCGAAAGGACATTGCCTTGGACTCTAAGCCTTTTAGCTGGACTTGTGTGGGAAACTGCTGGGATCTAGGCTCTCAGCTGAATCCTTTGGGCTTCTAGTGTGTGGTTAATCTTTTGTACTTCTTTGTATTTGACTCTTTGGGTAATTATCATAAAAATAATCTTATAAGTTATGTGTCCTGTATTTAATGTATTCCCTTGCCAAATTCTGCTGACTACAACAACCCCCTTACCCTTTAACTTTTGATGCTGGGTATTTTGTCTCACCAACGAGAGAAAAGCCACTAACACACGGGGCCATGAAGTCAGTCAAGCTGCCTGCAGGAAACACTAAGCATGGCAAACCTCAGAGGGCCCCAGAGAAACAGGGGCCAAGGCAGGTCCTCGCTGGGAGCAAGGCAGCAGCGGGATTCTCTCTCACCCAACTCCTTCCTGCTCTGCTCCCTGGAACTCTAAGCAGAAGACTCAGTTTTTGTGATCTTCCTGGCCCTTTAAATCACCTACACACAGCAGTGCAGAGGCTGTAAAGTGAGTCTCTTGTGAGAGCTACTGCAAACATGTCTGAGAAATGATAGCAATTTAAAGGGTGCAGATGTACCCAGCTGAAAGAGTTTTCTTATTCCTAGCTGGCTTCCATTTTCCCTCTTTTCTCTCGTTTTCTCTAGTCCCTCATTGTCGGCACACTTAGGATTTTCTCATTGATTAAAAATAAAATCCATGGTCCCTTGGCTTGGGATTACCTGATATTTGGGACAAATTGCTAGTACACAAGGAAGGATATAAATAAAAAGACAGGACTCAGGAGGACTCTGCCACCAGGCAGACTGTTAATTTGTCATTGCATTATCCATAGCAGCAGGGAAAATTTATCATTTCATTCATCCAGACGTTGCCCAAGAATTTTTTTAAATGAGCTACAGTTTGCCCCATAGGGGTCTTAAGACACAAATGATTTTAACCAGCATAATGTTTACCCTTGTCAAGTTGAAAGTAAGTTTGATTCACTAAAACATAGTAAAATGGATCACTTCAGCCTGCAAACACACAGCTCACAATCATCAAAGGAACACAGAGTTTTAGAAAATTATGGGAAACTAATTTTTAAAGTAGAACAATCAAGTAATGTAGCTTTTCTAGAGATAGAACCCACCTTTTACAACCGTCAGGACCAAGTCTATTTGTGTGACTGTCCCAGTGAGCCAGAAGATTGGGGCAAATCACCTGGGCAACTGGGCAGGACCTGTTAACTGTAGAGACCTGTTAGTCATGGAAAATGCTATCTTCGAGTCTTCTGGCACTGAGTCCTCACGAGATTAGGCTGAGCCCTGCACCTGATACCAACCTTCTGGCACGAGATCCAGCGGGTTTTGACATTGGAAAGGCAATCTGAAAGACAGCAGCCAGGAGGCTCTAGGCTGCTGAGAGCCTTTTCCTCAGCCCGCCTCAGTCTGCAAGGTACACCTCTCTTCCTACCTTACTTGGCTCACTCTTACTCTGCAGAGCACTTCTTTTCAGAGCCCTTTTTCTTCTTGAGCCCTTTTTTGGCACTTTTCTTCTTCTTTTGCCTTAAATAAACATTAAACTTTCATTGTTCTGCCCAATTCTTTGAACAGGACAGTAAGAGCCTGGAAAGGACCAACTGGTCACTACAATACCAGACAGCACCAAAATAATGTTAATAAAATCAGAAACTAATTGGCAAATAGAATCTTGGGAGATTATGTTGACCTCATTATTTCTCATACCATGTAAACCAACCAAAGCCAGTTAATCCCTAACCTAAATAGATTACACATATTCATTTATAGGCCAAAATCGGAAGTAACTTCCTCCAGGTATGGTGGCACATGCTTGTAGTCCTAGCACTTGGGAAACTGGGGCAGGAGGATCACCACAAGTTCAAGGCCAGCCTGGGCAACACAGTGAGTTCAAGGCCAATCTGAACTACATGTCAAGACCCTATCTCAAAAAAAACAAAAATCAGAGGAACTCCTACTACCCCACTTGCAGGCCTACCCTCATCCCCACACAATGTCCTGACTGCCCACATAACAAAGGAAGAAGCTGCCTGCCACCCTCTCCTATGTCCTGAGATACCTGATTCCAATTAGGCCACTCAGGCTCTCTCCCCAGTACCTCAGAGCTAATCTCAAAGACCCTAAATTCTAAACTTTATATATCAGCTAAGGGAAAGCATATGATTTTCCCCTATTCAACCATAACTGGTTTTTTTCCAAAGCTGTCACTGGCCCCAAACCCTGGACTGAGCAGGTTTATCTAATGGGGTGTTCCAGGGCAGCAGCTGGACTTGACAAGAAAACAGGAGAAAAACAAAGGAAAGCCCCTGGGCAGATGTCTGATGAACTCAATACTGTTTTCATAAGTTTTTAAAATCCCAGTGGCACATAGCAGTTACAGACTCCGCTTCATGAATCATCCGTCATTCACCTAATCAGTGTGTGCTGACCATCAGCTATGAGCTGTCCTGGGGGTGAGGAAGCAGTGATTATTAAGATCTAACCCTGGCCATAAGAAAAGGGAAGACCTGTGTGTGCACACATGCTAAAAAATAGGTCACTACCACTAAGGGTGTGAATGCTATGGCTGGGGATAAAAGGCCTCTGACGAAGCTGGTAGGCTGATACATGGCCACCCAAAGATTCCAGGTACCAACCCGTAGAAACTGTGCTACCTTAGAGAAAAAAGTATTTGCAGATGTGGTTAAATTGAGGATCTTGACTGAGAGATTATTTTGAACTATCTTGTTAGGCCCTGAATCCAACCACAAGTGTCCTTGAGTGAGGGAGGTAAAGGGAGACAGAAGAGAAAGCCGCATGGAGACAAGAAGAGAACACAATAAGGCAGCCACAAGGAGCCCAAGCCTGCTCTCCTCCAGGAGCTTCTGCAGAAATGCAACACTGCCTACTCCTTGATCTTCAGAAAACCTCCAAGCTTGTAATCATGTCTGATCACAGCAATCGCAGGAAACTACTACACCACAAGGTGGGAAAGACTTTCGGGGTGGAGGGGGATGCACAAACTAAATTGTAGATGAGGCAGAGAAGTCCCTGGCTGATTATAGCTGGTGTGTAAAATGCAAGAGGGTGAAAGGTAAGATTAGTCATGGGTCAGACTACTGGGAGCCCAGTATGTTTGTTAGTTTTGTTTTGCTTGGCGTTTATGCCTGGTGGTGAGGGGGCATTACTGTTGAGTGTTAGGCCATTAAAGTCTGGATTTCACATTTTGGGGAGATCTCTGTGCATGCTGCATAATTTCTCTCATCACCACCACCATAAGTACATCCAGTCTATCAAGAAATGTTAAGGATGCCATATTCCACATACGTCCAAATCCCTGTTTCTTTCCCGACAGCCACTGCCACCATTCTGATCCAAGCCACTACCATCTCTCCTAGATTTTAATCAAAATTCCCATGTGTTCCTCTGCTTTTCCTCTTCCTATCTACAGCCTGTACCCAACACAACATGACCCTGATAAAGAAAGTCAGATCGTATCACTCCTTTTCTTCCCACTTACACTCAGTTAGACTGGAAGCCCCAAGAACTTCTGCACACTCTTCACTTCCCCTGTGGCCTCCCTCTCTCCCCTGCTGTGGGTGCAGTGTCCAGAGCAGTGTGAATGCCTGGCATACACCAACATGTCCTGCTTTAGGGCTTTTCACAGACTGTCCCTGTACTATCCAGTTATCCTTTATCATCTTGAAGTCTTCCTAAATGAGGAAAAGAGGCCAACTTCTTTTCAATGAGGTTGGCCCCAACACATCACATTTTAAATTGCAATACCTGGGCTGGGGATTTAGCTCGGTGGTTCCACCGCCTGCCTCGAAAGCACAAGGACCTGAGTTTGATCCCCGATACAAAAATAAATAAATACATAAATACATAAATAAATAAATTGCAACACCTCCCCAAGATACTCCCTACTCCTCTTACACTGTTTTCTTTTTTCTATAATCTCTAACATAGTGATGCTGAACCTTTTAGAGACCAAGTGCCAAACTGCAACTCAAAACCCATTTATTTATTGCAAAGTGTCAACTGCAATTAAACTTGAATATTGAGGTTTCAGTTTAGAAAAAACTACTCAGACAGTAACATCTTTTGTCTTAAAAGAAAAACACAGGGCTGGGGATTTAGCTCAGTGGTTTCGCCGCCTACTGCGCAAGCACAAAGACCGGAGTTCGATCCCCGGTACCAAAAAAAAGAAAGAAAGAAAAACATAGTGGGCCAGGGATTTAGCTCAGTGGTGCCACTGCCTGCTTCGCAAGCAGAAGGTCCCTAGTTCGATCCCCAGTACCAAAAAATAAAATAAAATAAACAGTGTCAATAACAATCTCTTAAAAAGAAAGAAAAAGAAAAACATAGTAACAGAGTTTTCAATGATACAAACAGCTTTTTATTGAAAGGTAAAAGTTTGCATTTGGTGTGCTTTTGCACAATTAATGTAATCTTTGCTGTTGTGTAGCTGGTGATACTTTGTCAGATCGTGGCTGGGGCAACTTGGCTAGAGTGTCAACAGAGAGGGCTCTGCGTGCCCACTGCGGTACACATGCCATACGTTCGCCACCACTGCCCTAACATTATCTATAATGTACCTGCTACATTTACTATTTAATGCCCATCTCCTCCTTTGAAATAGAAGCTCCATGGTGGGGGGAGAGGACACTTTATTTTATTCATTGTCGTATCCCAAACATCTAGCACAAAGTGGGTGCTGAATAAATATCTGAGGAATGACTTAGTGGGTAAATGAATGAGGACCAGTGGAGTAGAGTTAGTTTGGAGACTGGGAGGCCAGGGGAACTCGGGGACAGAACTGCACCGTGCACCTGCCTCACACTGTGTGATCCATGACAGCCTTTAAAAGGCTACTTAAAAGAATGGACAAAATAAAGTTGGTTCTGAAAGTGGACTAACTAACCCAAAAAGGATTTTCAGAACCACAATGTGTAAGAGTTCAAACAAATTTTAGTAGGTATTCTCAACATTGTGCTTAGAGTCATTAAACAAATATTTGTTAAGCTGTTACGATATTCAAGAACATTCAAACATGCCAGACAAGGTGATACAACCCTGTAATCCCAGCACTCAGGAGGCTGAGGCAGGAGAATTGCCACCAAATTCGAGGCCAGCCTGAGCTACATAGTGAATTCAAGGGCAGCTGCATAATAAGATACTGTCTCAAAAAAAATCAAACATCAAATTGAAAAGACTATTATTTGATAAGGAAAATAAGATATTTAAAAGATTGTCATATCTCAGACTTTTTTTGGAGTGGGCTATTACAAAGAATATTCATAAAAATACAGCAACTATATACCAACAATATCAAGAAATCCATTCTTATATACTGCTTGCTTACTTTAAAGCAATGTTTCTGAAAAGCATTTTGTTAATACATACCAAAAGCCTTTAAAAAATTCATTCCCTGTTCTAAACCAAGGAAAAAAGTATGATGGGGAAAAAAACTGAGAAAAATACACCAAAATACTAACAATGATTCTTTCTAAAAAATTTTAGTGACTTCACCCAATACAGTTTAATGTAACAGTGTGTCTTATTCGTGTAAAAATGTAATAGTGCTCTTAGCAGGCAGCTCTCTTCCATGCAGTGACCCAGGGATCCAGACTCCATGTTGTGGTTCCTCACATCCCCTCAGGCCTCATTATCAATTGCATCCTTCCATCAGAAAGGAGGAGAAACCATGAAGGAAGTCCAGTACACCTGAACATCAAAGTCTTGGCTTGAAAGAGAACAGTTCACATACCACTGGTGATACCTAGATGCAGGTGTGGGGCTGGGAAATGTATTCCCAGACTAATTATGAAAGAGAGAATAGAATTTTGGTGGACAGGGAGCCTTCTCTGCCATAAGGATATTTTTCTCTCCTTTATACTGTACTTATCTTCATTTTATAAATGTTCTTTAATGAAAAAGTGCACTTTAGTTAAGAAAAAGGGAAAACATTAATAATCTTTGATCCAATAACCTGATTCTTTAAGTCTGTAGTAAGGAAAGAATCAGAGTGTGGGAAAAGTTATGATAGTTGGATACTACACAGATAGATACGTATATAAATACATAAAGAAAAAGACCTAGGGCAGAATTATGCAAAGTAGCACAAAATTCAAATAATAGAAGAATGTTCCTTCCATGTTGTGAAGTATTACCAATCATAAAACACTATTCTCCATAATATACACATAAGAGTAATTAAACAGAATTTTAAATTGTCTCTTTTCATCAGATTACAACATATATTTTAAGTGATGACATCTAGTTTGGCATAAGTCCAGAGATCTGTTAATATTATAAACAGGTACAACCTTTTTTTAAAGGATAATTTGGCAATAAGTATACAATGTCTTTGTCTTTCCCAACTATATATTAGAATTTATCCTAAATATAAAAGTAGAGATGTACAAAAAGGGTCACTTCTATGAATGCTATAAGGATTGATTAGATTTTTTTTGTTATAAAGGGAAAATTATAAGCAACTTAAATTTATAATTTCTGATTAAACATACAATAATATATGTAATAGAATGTATCCTTTGGATATGTGCTATAGAAAATAATTGAATAATATCAAAACTACAATGTATCAAGTTTAAAAAACAAGTTTCAAAGTAGTATGCATAATAATTTAAATACATAAAATGTTTAGAAGGTATACACAAAAATGTGATTTCTGGGTGGTAGGACTGTGTATTTTATTGTTTATGATTTTCTTTTTCCAACATTTTAATAATATATAACACTTTGCAATCAAATTTAAAATATTTTACTTCCTATTTTGATATTTGGGAAGCTCTCACAGTGATACTGAAAAAAGCTATCTATTAAACTATATGTAGATTCCAATTGTGTATATGTATTCATTAAAAAAATATACTTACTGGAAGAAATGTCATCAAAATACAGTGGTACCTCAGTTTGCGAATGCTTTTGTTTGGGAACAATTTGGTTCAGAAACAAAAGCATTTGGCAAAATTTTGTTTTTATTAGGTAACTCTACAATAAGTGACAAACACAACCATGGCCATCTTTCCCAAATGAACACCAACGTAGCCATCTTTTCCAGAATCATGGAATGAATAGTTCATGAACCAAGGTACCACTCACTATATTAGCAATGTTGATCTCTGAACAGTGGAGCTCCAATTGTAGGGAAAATGAAGTAAGCCACTTCTACCATCTCTCCCAAACTGGTCAGCTTTCCATAACTGTAACTAAACTTGAAATAAATCAAATTAATATAAAAAGTTTATTTGGGCTCCTACTTTCTCAAGTTCCACCTATGACTGATTTACCTCATTGTTTTGGCCCTGTGGCCAGCACATCATGGCAGAAGCATGTGGCGGAGGAGGCTCATTCACCTCATGTCTGTTAGGAGAAGAGAGAGGGAGATCAGTGTCCCACATCCTTTCCAAGGGTAGGTCCCACCCTGTCTCCTCCAAGCCTCACCTCTAAGGGTTTCCACCATCTTCCGTTAGTACCATCCTGACAAACAGTCCTTTGGGGGGCATTTAAGATCCAAACTACAGCACCCCACTGTTGCTGTGACAATGGTGCCCCATGTGAGGTGCCAAACAGCAAGGCAATCTGCTGCAGATCACTGTGGAGGACTGACCTTCCAAAGCCTGGAAAAGGAACAAGGACGTCCAACTTCTCAGGGGACACAGGTGGCCACGGAGTACCCTGGCATATCTACAGTAAGGTTGAAGTTTCAGTTTATTAGCCCAGAGGTCTTTTAACTGTTCAACTGCTAAGTGAGTAGGGGCAGTGCACTTGTTTTTCTTTTTGCTGTTTTGCTTTCATTTCTTCTGCTTTGCCTACCATATGGGTCAAACTTTGTTCAAAGGAGAAAAACAATTTAACCAATGACTCTCACAAACATCTGAGTGTAAAGTTTCTGAATCTCAGCTTACTGAACTCTTAATTGTTATCCAGCAATAATGCCCCTGGTTCCTCCTGGAGGGTAGCCTGGAGGTGGAAGATTGGCAACATGTAGGCCGAAAACTAAGACAATCACTGGGTCCTGAATTTGCACATCTTGCTACCTGGCATCTATTTGATCTATTCAAACAAAGGAGGTCCCCCTAAAAAGCTTCTTCTTCCTCTCTTGGCTCCGTTTGAAAGCCCCCTTCCACCTCTGACCCCCTACAGTAGTGGTGGCAAACCTGTGCCACAACCCACTGTTTGCATCATTGAAAGCTCTAAAAGGCTCACCTTCATTGCCCTAGGAGATGGGGGGGACCCCACTCTAAACTCTATATGCTAATTGGACCTGTTTTGTTTTGTTTTGTTTTTTTAAAGACAACAGATGTCAAGTCAGTAAATTATTCTTAACTGGGACAGAGTTATCAGGAAAAAGGCTTAAAGATGCCATAGCCAATACATCTAAGAGTGCACTCTAATTTAAATGCAATTGTCTTGTGCATGTCTGTCCATCTGTCTGTTTAATCTGTGCTAGAAATGGATTACAACACCTGCAACTCAAGGTGCAGACTTGAGACTCCCTCATGATGGGCACTCTCATTGGGACAGTCCCTCTGGGCCTCTTGATGTTTGGACCAAGTCTCATCTCTAAGTAATCTTTTCATCCTCTGTGGTAGTATGGTCAAACACAGTGACACCCCATTCAACATAGTTATAAAAACAGAACAGAATGCAAAAAGCAGCAGTTTAAGTACTCTGAAAAAAAGAATAGCAGGACTGACAAAGATAATCAGCACCTGAAGTTCGACCAAACCAATGCAGTTTGTCTTTTTTTTTTTTTTAAACTCCAGCATGTCCCTGATTGGACTTTAGGGGTGGGTGGTGGGGAAGAGTGAAAGTGAGCATGCTGCAAAATGTTCCAGGAGCAGCGGATAGGTCTCCCAGGTGTGATAGTGGTGCCAAAAGGACCACAACCCTTAAACTGAGGGAGGGGAAACAACTCCTCCAAGGACCTGTGTGTCCCTAAGTGTAGGCCCATTGCTTTGTTCTCCGAACTCTGACATTTCAGGAAATACATTGTGGGAGTGCAGTGTTAATAATGCCCCAGCCTCTTGGTAGAAGCACCAAAAAAGGAGATTCCCAAGGAACTCTTGGGAAAAGCACTGAAGAAAATCAACTCCAGAAAGCTGTTGGCAGAGATCTGACCCTAATCAGAACAGAAGTGATGTAGAGGGATGAACTAAGGGTAAATGACCAGCCCAGTGTCACACATAAGACAGATCTGAATGGTGCTGCAAAGGCTCAAAAAAACCACTCAACACAGAAACCACAACCCACAAAAGCTTTTAGTCTTGTAGCCTAAACCCAAGCCGATTTACCACCTTCAAAAGGGAAAAATATCAATATACTATACAGAGTTTAAAAAACAAAGCCTCAGAACAGAATCAGAAAAATGTTTGATATTAAGTTCAAGAATACACGGAATATGAAGAACCAAGAAAATCTTAATCTCCATGAAGGACAAGCAACAGATGCATACACAGACAGGACACAGATGTGGGAATTATCTGATAAAAGATATCAAAGCAGCTATTAAAAAGTTCCCCACCAAGTAATGGTGGATATCTGGAAATGAACAGAAAGATAAACCATGTCACTAGAAGGGCTGGGAACATAGCTCCCTGGTAGAGAGTGCTTGCTTAGCATGCATGAAGCCCTGGCTTCAATCTCCAGTACTGAAAAAGGAGAGAAAAGGGAAGGAAAGAGGAAAAATGTGAAGGGGAAGGGAAAGGAAAGGAAACCGAGTTCAACCCCTGAACCTGAAAGAAGTACAGGCTTTCCAAAATGTTTGGGAAGTATTAGGTTTTGGCTACACCTCATAAGCTGCGTCTTGGATCTCAAATAGCAGGCCAAAAAAAAAAAAAAAAATGGCAGAGATGGTTGGAAGGTATTTCATGCAAACCACAGAACCATTTTTTTTTTTTTTGGTACCAGGGATCAAACTCCCAACCTTGTGCTTGCAAGGCAGGCATGGTACCACTGAGCTAAATTTCCGGCCCCTCCAAAGCCATTCTTGATTCTGAGATCAGAATGAAACAATTTGTTTCTGAGTATCCATACCTTCCTTTGACTTACCTTGCTGAATACTTATTTTGATTTCTGTGCTGCACCACATTCCAAGTTCAAAGTAAGATGGATATATCTTGGCAATACAGGTTGGAGAAAAGTCGATTTCTATGATAAATGGTGTGATTTCTGTCTTGTTTTGGGGCAGTGTTAACAGCCCCATTTAAGTACAGCATATCGATTCCTGAAAGGGACAGCTCCCAGTGCACCCTAAGTGCTTGTTACCCTCCCTGGAATGTGTTAGGCTGAGCTGCAATGCATAGGGGAAGAAACCATATCTAATCATTACATCATAATACTGGAGGGAAGCTCTCATTGATGAGGCCCATTGCATCGGGCCTTGGAGAAGTGGAATGTAGACTTGAAGAAATGAGACTGGAGAGGACAAGAAGCTGATGTCACTCTAAATTGAGTAGATAAGGAAGGAAAGGTGGTCCCATGTGATGGAGACAGAGTTTGACCGGAGCACAGCATATATTCTCCAAGGATGAAAGAGGAACATGAATTGGAAAGCCTGATGGGGTCTGTATTAGGCAGGACTCTCAACGGAAGTGCCAAAACCTAATTCAAATTAGGTGACTCAAACAAAGGTAAGGAATCATTTTCTCACATTACTGGGATTGTCATTAGACTGGGTCCCAGAATCTCCTTGAAACTAAAATAAGGAGCCTAACACATACTTTTGCAGAATAAGTTTGCAAGTTCATTGACTCCTGTTACAGAAAAAGAATTTTCAGATGTGTCAGTAAGAGGCACAGGAAGGGTTTATTAGACAAGATTTAAAAGGTACACAATCAAATTGTCATTTACTTAACAAGAAACATTTATGCTTCTTTTGATGGGGAGGAAACCCTGGGAAAAAGTGCCCCACCAAGGGTGGTAGTCCCTTCTACAGGTATGGAGCCAGTTTCTGTTTTTGTTTTGAAAAGGTAATTTAAACATTCTTTGGATTCTCTCAACTGGCTCCTTTATCTTAGGATCAGATTCTTACTCTTTACTTTCTCAAGCCAATTTATGGACTTTTAGTATTCCTGAGTTTTTTGTGTGATGGGTCTGGTAGTAAATTTAACCAAAGGAATGCTGATACAGATTAACTTGGGTAACTTAGCTGGGTCCTAGAAGTTGCAGGGTTTTGGGGGGTTTTTTTGGTACTGGGGATCAAATTCGGAACCTTGCGCTTGTGAGGGAAGCGGCAGAACCACTGAGCTAAATCCCTGGCTCAGTTGCAGTCTTCTTAAAAGCACAATTTTTGTTATGATTTCCTTGTCTCCTTTCTACCTCTCATTTCTTCTGTCTTACCTCAGGAAATCTAGGGATGCTGCAGGCTTCAGCCATTTTAATCCAAGTGTTTAAAAAGTCCTCAATTTCTCTCTCCCATCATCAGCTGTGCTTCCCAGGGGGTACTGTCCTCACTTTCTCCCTCTACAGAGCAACTTCCTTCAGGTGACCTAGGAGATCTGGATGACTGGAAGGCTGGAAAGCCATACATTCAGTCACCACCACCCCCTCCCCAGCATGCTGCACCCAGCATGGGGGCTTTGCTCTGAGGGTACTGGAAAGCCACTGGAATATTTGACTCAGGACAGTGGCGTGAACAGCCTTGAGTTTAGAAAGCCCACAGTACACAGTGGGAAGACACAGTAAGGAAACTGCTAGGAGAACCCCAGGGTAATCTGAATGAGCAGAGGGGAAAATCTGCCCCAGGGCATAAAGGAGAGCTTGAGGGAATGTCTCACGTGGTGAGGAACACTAACAGGAGGGTAGTAGGGGTACAAATCATGGCTTTTTGGTCTGAGCTGCCACTAGATGGTGATATTGTTCACTGAGAGGAAAGCTGTGGGAAGAGGCCTTTCTCAAGGTCCAGTCTAAGGGCTGGGAATGTAGCTCAGTGGTAGACCACTTACTTGCCCAGCACACACAAGGCCCTGGGCTCAATCCCTAGCACAACATGAAAATACTTTCTCAAGGTCCAGTCTAAAGCTCTATCAGTGATGGGGAACCTATGGCTCACTGTTTTTAAGTCAAAAGATGTTAATGTACGTTTTTTCTAAATGAACCTCAATATTCAGATTTAATTGCAGCGTTGGCACTTTTCGATAAATAAATGGGTTTGGGGTTAAAAGGTTCGCCATCACTGCGCTAGGTGTTTAAAGCTCACTATAAACCAGTGTTGCTTTGCCCCCTGCTTGTTAGGCTAATTATATTCACTTGGTGTCTACCACTGAGCATTGCTATCATACTCACTGACACCAGGGAGGCCAGTTCAGTGTCAGCATGTTCTGTCAGCACTCCTTCAGCCATCCCTGAGCTTCCCCAAAACACCCATCTTCTCCTCACCAATGCATCCCTTGTTTCCTTGGTGAAGGGATTATCCTCCACTTCTCACAAGGTAGGCTCTCTGGCCTTAGCAAATACATCCAAACATCCCCAGCTCCCTTCTCAGTACTATACTGTACTCAGACAGCTCCCCTTTCCACCTCTGTAACAGCAGGTTACCAGTGCATTCAAGTCTCAGGGGGTGACCCAGAAGCCTGCTAGGATGGACCTGGGTGCCTTTGCCAGGAGGCTCCTATATCAATATATCCTCTCCCTCCCACACTTATTCTCGCCCCAACCCCAATTCCAAACCCTCAAGATCCATTTCCACACTAATGTCCCCTAAGTCTTGCTAACACTTGTTATTTGGCCTCCTAACCTTTCCACTCATTGTAGCATTTCATCTGTGTACTGGGCTGTACTTCCAGCTGACTCTAATTTGGGTCCGGAGGCAAATCTTGGAAGGGCAGATCTTGAAAAGGACAAATCCCATCTTGTGAGGTCGTGCTTCCTAAGTGTGTGTTAAGTTCGCTCAGGTACTACATGGTCCAAGAAGACATGAACAAGAGCAAAGAGGTGTCTGCTACCAAAAGACATTTGCTCGGCCATTGCCAAGTCAATATAATCTTGAGACTGCTAAAGAATGCATGTCTGTAATCCTAGCTACTTGGAAAGCTCAGATAGGAGGATCTCGAATTCAAGATCAGCTTGGACAACTTGGTGAGACTGTCTAAAAATCTTTAAAATTTAAAAAGGGTGAGGTTGTAGCTCAGTGGTAGACCACTTGTTTATTGTGAGGCACTAGTGTTTGTCAGGATCTCCCAATTCTTCCGACTCATATGCCACCCTCTCTTGTCCTCCTGGCTGCCAAAACCTCCTACCCTAGCCAGAGTAGGAGCGGTCTGTACTCCCTGACACTGTTCCTTTGGGCTCAGGCTGGAATACAAAGACCCAGAGAATCCTGCTTAGAAAATGTCATGGTGGAA
Organism: Heterocephalus glaber; assembly: GCF_053883595.1. NCBI lineage: Eukaryota > Metazoa > Chordata > Mammalia > Rodentia > Bathyergidae > Heterocephalus > Heterocephalus glaber. Next base: position 3,447,417 of record NW_028258336.1, read on the forward strand.
GTTAGGCTCCGTGGAGCCAGAAAGCACACTCAGTCATTTTAAAAGCTTGTTATTTTTGAGGCCCCAAGCTCCAAAAATGAATTCAGAAAGAAAATGAAAAAAATAACAAGACAGATAGCAGGAACATGGCCACTACAACAAAGGCCGTCAGCTGAAACCAATTTAGACAGCTCGGCTCAGTCTCGGCTCATGAACTTCGCTTTACCCCAGAAAAGCCCTTCAGCACAGCACGAGCACATGTGCATACACAAACACCCGACACACAGACAGCAGGACTGGGGCTCAGAGCTGTTCAGCACAACAGAAGCAAACCTGCTTCATTTTATTTAAGTGATCATCTGCTCCCCCTAGGGAGGGGAGAGGGGCTGAAGGTTGAGTTGATCATTGTTAGTCAACTGTCACTGTGACAAAATATCTGATAAAGAACTTGCAAGGAAGAAACGTTTGTTTTGGCTATTGTCAGGTAAAAGGGCCGAAGACCAAGACCAGACCAGGCCACAACAAGCCTTTATTAGGGGAATAGATCTGCCGGGCTGTCTCTGAACAGAGGAGAGACAAAAGCAATATGGCTGGGGCAGGGAGAGTCTTTTATAGAGACTGGGGTGGGGCTTGTAGGGGCTGAGGCAGGGTTGAGTGAGGTAGTGACTAGGGAATGGAGGAGCCGGTGATGTCACTAGGTGGTAGGAGGTGAGCGAGTATTAGGTTACTCTCTAGGTGGGAACAGGGGCATGCTGGGAAGAAGGGTTTGTTCTTTGGTGGGAGCAACCATCTTGGCATGATGTCACACAGGGGAGGGGGCAAGGCACCATAGGAAGAGGGCAGCTATGATACATAATAGCTGCTGAGGTGGTGGGAGACCTATCAGCTATGATTTTGGAGGCCTTACTCCATGGTTAGTTGGCTCTGTTGCTTTTGGTCCCTTAGTGTGACCAACATCATGGCAGGGGAAATGTGGCAGTGGGAAAGAAAAAATGAGAGGAGGCGAGAGTCCCAGAGTCCCCTTCAAGGACACATCGGCAGTAAGCTCATTTTTTTTTCCACTTGGCTGCCTTTTCAACCTTCCACCACCTCCCAACCAGTGCCACACCCAGCCTTAGGCCACACATACAAACTAGCAATCACCAAAGGACCAGGGAATTGGTCCTTCCCATGTTCAAGCAAAATTACTACAAAATGGACCTGGAAAAACAAAGTGACTTAGCCTTACAGTAAAATTAAGGTAATAACAAATTGGTAAAACTGGGTGAAAAGAATACAGATGTTTATAATAGTAGCGTTTCAAAAATAAAGAAATAATAGTAGCATTTCAACTTTGTTGTAGCTTTAAGTTTTTCAAAATTGGGCAGGGAATGACAGTAAGTGAAATGGTCTTTTGCCAAGCATGTGAGAGGTCTGAGTTCATTCTCAGGCACTGCCAAAAGTCTTTTTTTCAAAACAGATAAAATAAGCCAATGACGGAGGATATCTAATTTGTAAATATTTAAATTTAATTCAAGAATGTTGTTTTCCCAAAAAACAAAGGAGCATATTAAACTTCTAATTGTTAAAAAATGAAGTTTTGGTTGTTTTTTTGGTCCTGGGAATCAAACCCCGGGCCTTGACAATACTAGGCAAATACTCTTCCACTGAGCTCCATCTCCAGCCAAGAATGTAAGCCTTCTGAGGACAGGAATGGTTTGTGTACATGATTGTGACCTGCATCCATCCTACTCACACTTAACTTAAAGATCTCCACAGAATCTGGGCATGGCAGTACACATGTAATCCAAGCACTATGGGACACTGATACACGAAGGTTCCAAGGGCAAGCCCAACCTAGGCAACTTAAGCAAGACCCTGTCTCAAAAGAAAAAACTTAAAAACAGGTGGGGATGTAGCTCAGTGTAAAGGTCCTGAGTTCAACCCTCAGTACCAAAAAAAAAAAAAAAAAAGGGGGTCACACAAAGAACTATGGTAATTAATGAGTGCCTGTAGTATTTTTTGTTTGTTTGGTTGGTTTTTTTTTTTTGGTACCGAGTCGAACTCCCAACCTTGGGCTTGCGGAGCTGGAAGCACTGAGCTAAATCCCCCGCCCGCCTGTAGTATTTTTGTATTCACAGAATACAAAAGTTGCATATTACAGTGGGTAAAATTGTATCCTCCAAAAAAAAAGATGTTTTAAGTCCTAACCTCTGTTAAAGAAGGTTTTTTTTTTTTTGGTACTGGGGATCAAACTCGGACCTTGCACTTCTGAGGCAGGCAGTGGCACCACTGAGCTAAATCCCCAGCCCTGTCCTAACCTGTTATCTGTGAATGTGACCTTATTTGGAAACATGGTCATTGCAGATATAATTAGTTAAGATGAGGTCATATCGGAGTAGGATGAACCCTTAATCCAATATGACTGGTGTCCTTAAAAGAAGAGACACAAGGACACACACAAGGAGAATGTCATGGGATAACGGAGGCAGAGTTTGGGTACTGCACCTATAAGCCCAACAAATGCTAACAAAAAAAGCCTGGCGAAAGCACAGCCCGGCTGACACCGGGTGTTCAGACTTCTATCCAAAACTTCAAAAGAAGCAACTCTTGTTGTCATAAGCCTCCTTCGTGTGTGGTACTTAGTTCTAGCAGCCCTAATTGCTGCCACTTGCACAAAATGACAAAATGAAAATAAATATAGCACTAAGGTTTGTAGATTTTATAAAGAGTAATTAGTAAGAGTGAAACTAAACACAATAAAGGACTTGAGGGACCTGGGAACATACAAAGAAGGTCTTATTTCATGAAGGTAAAATATTCTTATGAAGTCTTTTCAGGGTAGTGGGTGAGTGCTAAGGATGGAACCTGGCATCTCATCCATGCTAGGCAAGCCCTTTACCCCTGAGTTACATCCCCACACCTCTTTAAGTCAGGGCCTCACTAAGTTGCCTAGCCTGGCTTTAAACCTGTGATCTTCCTGCCTTGGTCTTTCAAGCACCTTTGGGTTATACTACCACAACCCAGCTAAAACTTTCATATTTCTTCTGAACCAATGTTACCCCAATCCTTGAAACAAAACATAAGATCCATTTGATTCATCAGACAACGAAACTGCTCATTAAACTTTTCCCATCTGGTCTGGAAGAACAACAAAATCACATTACATGTGATATTAGATGTTGTCATTGTTTATTTTCAAACCTGTATTTTAAAAAGTCATGCACTTGATAATGAAGTTACATCAGCCTTTTAGGACATCTTGGAACATAAACTGCATTAACTCAAGATATCTCAGTTGTTTCTACAAGAGTACTGAAATTATTACTGCCAGAAGCCATGACTCTCTTTGAAATAGATTATATTTTTCCAAATACTATAAATAATGTTTAAAAGCCCTGTAGTCATTCAGAGAAGGTATATTTTTATCTGTATTCTTGAGATGGGTTGCAATGTAAGCAGCACTTAAGAAAACAAAACAAAACAAAAAACTATGGACCGGGTCTCACTAAGTTGCCAAGTTGTCCAAGGTAGGCTTGAACTTTAGATCCTCCTGCCTCAGCCTCTCAGAGTGCTGGTAGGACAGTTGTGTGCCATCATGCCTGGCTCCAAATTGTTATTTATAAAACTGGTAAATACTGGGAAAGAAATTGCTGATGGTGATCACTGAGTCAGGACTGAAACAGCCTAGAATCACATCTGAGTTGTAATCCACTGCTTAAATAGTAATGAGGCCTGACTCTTCACTTATTCCTTGAGCTTTGGATTCTTCACCTATAAAGAGCAGGAAGGGATGAACTAGATTATTTCCAAGATTCTAGAATATGGTTATTTGTGGACAATTTATTCTTACTCCTCTACAGCATATTTAAATGGGCTCAAGATTTTATACCTAGGTTTTCTTCCTTTTTAAGCCAATAGATCTCTTACTAATTTCTCAATGCCTCTTATTTGCCAAACAGGCTAGAGGACTTGGTGAGGCAGACTCCTACCACTGGTGCCCCACCTTCAATTGTGAGGTCTGTTTATTGCAGTAATGCCCAAGGCAGGAGACAGAGAACTTGCACTGCAAAGTGAGCTCCAAATGCCAAGCCCTGCACCACAAGGTTGCACCACTCAGAAATGGCACCTTGTCCTAAACTGTACAAGGCACTAGAGAGGTGCAGTGGAGGGAGGTCTTGCTCCTTTTGCCCTCAGTTTCAGTCTCTTTGACAGGCTGCCAGATTCCTTTTTGGTTTCAGGGAAGATACAGTACTTAGAGAATATATTTACTTTTTATTACTGCTGTTAATTACCATTTTTATTATCACTAGAGTTCTTAGGAACTGATTAAAGTTTACATGCACATGAACCTAGTAAATTCTCAAACCAGAGATTAGTCATGTAATTTCAAAATTCTAGTCGTTACATAATCTTACAACAATCTGTCAGTTATAAATTGTTTCGCTTAGTTACTATTTTGTAACAATGATGAGTATTAGTATTTTGTCCCAATATTCACAAGTTAAAGGAGAAAAGGTTTATTTTGGCTCACAGTTTGTAGATGTTTCAGTCCATATTTGGCTGGCCTTATCTAAGGCAAGGTGGCATGGCAGAGGGCCATTGCAGAGGAGAAACAGTTCATGGAAGGGTCGGCAGAAAGCAGAAGCAGTGAAGCAGCAGCAAGCCTCCCTTTCCTTTCCATCCCATCCAGACAACAGGACTTTTGGGTGGTGTCACCTATACCCAGGGTGGAGCTTCCATTATCCACACCCAGATTTGTTAAACCTACTTAGTCATCCACACACCCTTAATCCCAGCATCACACACCCTAATCCAGCATCACATTCATGATCCAGGCACCTCTCAAAAGCCCTACCTATGAGCACATTAGGTTTTAGGGGGACATCTAGATACAACCCATAACAGCTTAGATTGTGAATTTCATGATTTGCTGTATAATCACATTATCCTTATTATAGTGTATCTTGAGTTCTATTCAAGTTTCTGATATTTGCTTATTCTCATACCTTTCAATTAATAGAGTTTGAAGTTAGGATACAAGAGATATGGGCATAGAAACAGATTCAGCACAAGTGGTACTATAAAGTGAGACCTCTTCCTTGCAGGTGAGCAATCTCTTGGATGGATGGCCTCACTTCCATTTGCTCCTAAGCTACCTGGATGCCAAGCTGCTTAACTCTAGAAACACAGGTAGATCTACTAGTAGGTCAGCTCCCGTGGGTAGGGTGGCTTTCTTGACTCTTTAAAGAAATGATGATCTGTTCAGAAATCAGTCCTTGCAAACACAGGTTGTTTATTGGTTGTCACTGGCCAGGATGCATGGTGAGGAGTCTAACCATGCTGGACTGAGGATTCTATCCTGTTACTTCTCATTCTTCCTCTTAAGAACCAAAGAATTTACTGTGACGCTTATACAGTTTAAGCTATAGGACCCCCTTGCTTGTAATGATCCTTTCCAATGCTCTGAGAAGGACTCTGGCAATTTGTCTACAATGTCAACTGTTTTCTCCTTATAAGAAGTAAAATACTGGCAAAAAATATAGAGCCAAAAACTATAAGCTAAAAATTATGATAGCAGATTTTCATTTTTAGCCAAAATAGACTAACAGAAACTATGTCCATCCCACCTGATAAAACAAAAAACTGGAGACACACAATATATACACACAATGGTTTTCAGAAAACTGGACATCAGACAGTGCAGGTCAGTTCCCCTTATAAACAAACAGGTGAATCATATATGATTGTTCTAGCCTACTGCCTGGAAGAAGTCACAGACTGAAGTAGAGGAAGGGGGAACCAGGGGGAACCAAGGCTGAACCCAGTGGTCTGAGCACAAGCTGGGCATCTACTAAGGTTGAGGTGGCCAGAGATCACAGAGCAAGAGTATACAGAAATGAGCTGCAGACCACTGTGAATCATTTGTGTCTTCGGCTAAGGAATGATCAACACATGTATAGCAAGTAACTAACCAAAGTCCAGGAAAAAACATGAACAATTAAAGAAAAGTTCCAGGGCTCAAAAAGAGCAGAACACTATTTGTGTTCCCACGAGTTTGGGGCCAGGGAAACAATTCCCAGGGTATCCAGTACTCAGAAGTCTGTCACTTCAGTGGTGGGCAAAATGAGCCCTAGAGGGAAAGGTGATGTGAGGCTCCAAGACAAAACCTAAAAAGAAATAGTTCCCAAGTAACTTAAGTGCATCAGAATAAAGTTCAAGAATATCAATAGGATTCAAAATATATTCGGCACTCAAAAAGTTAAATTTCACAAATTATATTTTCGCTGTTGGGTTTTCGGTTTTGCTTTTTTTTGGTACCAGGGACTGAACTCAGGACCTCATGCTTGCCAGGCAGGTACTGTGCTGCTGAGCTACATCCTGGGCCCTCACAAATTATATTTTATAGCTTAACTTACACATAAGCATGTAAAATAGAGACAAGGAAACTATATAAACAACTTAAATTTAATTGCAAAATACAGTATCTGAGGGTATTTCTCAAGATATGCTGATGAGATTAACAGACAAGAAACTACAGTCACATGCTATTAATGACATTTTCATCAATAATAAACCACATATACAGTGGTAGTCCCACAACAGTATTGTGAGTACATTCAACAAAAATAACCAGACACATTTCTCAGAATACAGCCTCATCATTAAATGACACTTAACTGTACAGAATATTAGTAAACTCAGAGATAGAACATGAGTATCCAAAAAGAAAGAAAAAAGCTTTTAAGAAAAATGAACAGAGTACCAGTGAGTTATAGTACACAACTCCAGATAACTGTACACAAAACCAAAGTCCATAAAGTGGAGAAAAACATGTAATGATTAGAAATTTTTCAAACTTAATACAAACAGACCCAACAAGTTTAAGAAAGAAGAAATATCACTAAATGGGCTGGGGATTTAGCTCAGTGGTTCATGGAATTAAAAAAAAAAATGTAAAAAGTGGCTACAGGATAAAAGCAACATTTAGAACAAGAATGATAGCCGACATCTTTATGGAAACAAAGTAACTCACAATTCAATGGCATCATACATTTAAAGTATAGAAAGAAAAACAATCAATGTAGAATTGTACAGCCAAGAAAATATTTTTAAAATATTAAAACTGAAACAAAAACTTATTCAGCATGCAATAATGATGGAATCCATAACCAGCAGACCTCCAAGAAACAGTACAAAGTTAGTTGAAATCTGGATCTACATAAAAGTAAAGAATACCGGCAATTCTAAATCTTTGGGTTCATGAGATACTTTTATCTTCTTTAAAATACAACTACTAGGGCTAGAGGTTTAACAGTTAAGTGATGGAGCATAACCAGTATGCATGAGGCCCTGGGTTCGATCAAAAAGGAAAAATACAAGAATTTAAACAAAACCAATATACCCAATATAATGTGGGCATTTTAACGCATCTTAAATGTGACAAAAAAAAATAGCACAAACTTGGGAGAGGAAAAGAATGCTATTATAAGGTTCTTATACTATTTTACTCAAAATTGGACAAAATTAACTTTAAAAAGTACATACAGGGGCTGGGGATTTAGCTTAGTGGTTCCATCGCCTGCCTCGCAAGCGCAAGGTCCCAAGTTCGATCCCCAGTATCAAAAACAAAAACAAAACAAAAAATATATACACACAAAGCTCTAAAACTACTTGAAAATTAAAGAATTATAGCTAGTATTCAGCAAAGAAAATAAAATGAAATATATAATGAAAAGTACTCAATTTGTTCAAAAGAATATACAGAGGAAAGAGGGAACAAAAACAGAAAAGAGAAAGGACAAATAACAAGATGGCAGGTTTAAACCCAGGAACATCAATAATTACATTCAGCCAGCATGGTGGCATATGCCTTTAATCCCAGAACTATGGGAGGGTAAAGCAGGGGGATCCCAAATTCAAGGCCACCCTGGTCAATTTGGCAACATAGCAAGACTATCTCAAATTTAAAAACACTGTTAGGGCTGAGGATGTAGCCCAGCTCAGTGCAAAGGTCCTGGGTTCAATATTTACTGCTGGAAGAAAAAAAAGACATTCAATGTAACTGATCTAGACACTTCAACTAAAATGCAGAAATTTTCACAATGGAAAAAAATATTAGCAAGACCAAAGTATATGTTGCCCAGTTTGGAATAAAAATATCATGCTAATGCTAAAAAAATAAAAAATTAAAATTAAAAAGCTTTAACTGATAATATTAAAACGATGTCAATGCAAAGAACATTACCAGAAATAAAAAAGTGTAATTTAATAATGGCAAGTCAACTGAATAGGATATACAGCCTTAAATATTTATAAACCTAATAAAAAAGCTTAAATAAGTAAAGCAAAAACAGAGAACTAAAAGAAAAATAGACAAATCTGTAATTGGTTAGAGATTTCAAGACCGCTTTCATTAATTGACAGAAAAATGAAACAAAACCAGTGAAGAATAGAAGACAGAGGATACATTCTTTTAAAAGTGCACATGGAACACTTATTAAAGTAGATTATTTGTAGGCCAGAAAACAGAATTTAAATGAATCAAATCACACAAAATATGCTCCAAACCCCAATGGAATTCAGTTAAAAATCAGTAACAGAAAGATCTTTAGAAATTCCCAAAGGCCAGGGATTTAGCTCAGTGGTTCCACCATATGCCTCGCAAGCACAAGGTCCCAAGTTCAATCCCCAGTACCCAAAAAAAGGAAACTCCCAAATATTTGGATACTAAATAACACTTATTTAAATAACCCATGGGTCAAAGTCAAAACGTAAGGGAAAATCATAAAAAATTTGAGATAAATGAAAATGAAGACACAACATATCAAAATTTGTTAGAATGGAGGTAAAGCAGGGCTGAAAGGAAAATTCACAGTACTCAAAAGCCTGTACTAGAAGAGAAAGGTCTTAAGTAATGACAACTCCTGCTCCCATTATAAACTAGGGGGAAAAAAAAGAGCAAACAAAACCCCAGATAAGCAGAAGATGTAATAAAGAGCAAAAATCAGTAAAATAAAAATTAAAAATGAAAGCAAAATCTGATTATATGAGAAAATCAAATACACTGATAATCGTATTAGACTGACCCAGATTAAAAAAAAGACACAAGTTAATAATACTCAGGAAATTACCACAGATCTTACATGTTGAGAGATAAGGGAGTATTATGAACAACTTCACACCATTAAATTCAACAAATTCCTTTAAAAACACACAACACTCAAACTCACTTCAGAATAAATATAGCTGAACACTGCAGTGGCAGAAACCTATAATTCCATTATTCAGGAGTCTGAGGCAGGAAGATCACATGTTTGAGGCCAGCTTGGGCAACCGAAACTAAGCAAAATGTTAATAAGGGAGGAGGGTTGGGATGCAGCTCAGTGGCAGAGCGCTTGCCTAGCATACACAAAGCCTGGGTTTAATTTCCAGTACCACAAAAACTTTAAACAAGAAACAAACCCTAACTCTACTTTTAATATTGAAATTACAACACAGCACATTCCAAGATAAGATTGGCTTTATTGGAGAATTTTGCCTGAAAATGTGACAAAATTCCTTCAGAAAACTAAAGATGAGGGAATGCTGTCCAATTCACGTTATCAGGTATTACCTTTCTATCAAAAGAAGGAAAACAACAGACCAATTAAGTTTAAGTAGCAACATGTTGAATATGAAAAGGAGTAGGCTACAGAACAGACGAAAAGGAAAAGCACTTAACTCTAATACTGTAATTATCTTTCTGCCAAGAGTGATTTTATCCCACATAACTACAATCATGACTGAATAAGCACGCATTAAAGATACTGCAGAGGAAATGCACAATTCGGAGGACTTAGCAAAGCCGTTCAAGGTGAGGTTGAGTCAGGTCAACATGTGCAATGAGGAACAAGAAAGATGTAGTGCTGGTGAAAACAATGAGTATCAGGGCATATATTCAGAATTGTTAACTGAGTGCTTTGTCTGGAACTGGAACAGGATGAGTTTACGGTGCTGGTAAGATATCCAACATAGTAACAGCTAATATTTAGTAAGGTCTGTCAGATAAATGGAAATGCAAGATGAGTTCAAGAGAAGGAAATGCAGAAGTAGAGTTCATGCCTATATAACCGATTGCATTTACCAACTCTTGTTTTACTACAGCTATACTACATTAAGAGAGTAGCAGAATTTTTTAAAGACTTAACTCCTTTCAGGGAACTTTAGGATGTTTATTCCAAGGTAAGAAAGTGTTAATTACAAAAATGAAACGTACTATAATTATAGTCCTTGATTATGACCAAATAATCCTTCAAAGATAATGCAACTTTTTAAGATTCTGGGTGGATGTCTATTATCAAAAGCTGCTGCTACAACCTGGCACCCTTCCGAAGGCTTCTGGAAAAGGTCACAGACAGAAAAGTCTAAAACCACTAATGCCTAAGGGTACACTTTAAAGGTCTCTCCTTTTCCACTCCAGCACATGAGATTTAACACATTTTGGAAACCAAAATGGCCCACAGCCTTTAACCAAGAAGATGCTAAGGAACTGGCCTACATGGAAAAATCAATACACACAGCTCATCATCTCTGGTCAACTAAGCCATGAGGTCATGCAAGATTCTAAATCAACATATCTGAAAGGTAGTTTTATAACAGGGATGTTGACTAATAGGCTATCTTACTTAAATGACTATCCTGAACACACAGCTCATTCTCCAAATGGAGAAATGTATTTCTCTTTTTTTTTTTTGGTACCGGGGATCAAACTCGGGACCTGTGCTTTCGAGGCAGACAGCAGCACCAAGCTAAATCGCCAGCCCCAAGAGAGCTGTAATTCTGATAAACTGGAAAAGGCATTCTACTTGCTGTTAAAAGACATGGTGACACCCTGGTTCTTGAAGTTCAGAAAGGAGCACCTACTCTATAAAAGAACCAGTGTCTGCACTTCACCAACTCTCCCATGACCCTGAAGAACCTACTCAGATACAGACTCTTGTAATGATATTCCCCTTGAAGACCCAGACAGACTTGTTCACCGTTCAAGAAATACACTTAAACGGAGATTTGACATCAGCAACCATTCCTAAAGAAAGCACTTATGGCCAAAAAGAAATCTGAATTGGAAGATCCTCTTCCATCCTTCTCTTCCTGAGGAAATTGAAGTGTCCAACTTCCTCTAAGTATTGCTATGCAAAAGCTGCTGTAATTAAATTTGTTATATAGGGTAGTTTTTCCCTTTACTTAGGATTTCTTGCACTTTACAGAATATTGTAAAACAGACAAACAAAAAACAACCCACATACTTTAAGTGTATTTTATCTTATATAGTTTATTTGCAAGAGTATTTTCCTAATAACTTCACAGTACGAATGTGCATCTTTTTTTTTTTTAAACAAATGATGGTGTAACATTTTGACACCCATAAAGACAAATGTAGATATTTTTCTACAAAACTGTGAGGGACTGATAGCTTGGTCAGTGTGTATTGTAGTTTATAAACATGAAATCTTACAAGGTTTCAGTTTGACAAAAGTGTGATATATGTAACTTGAGCCATGGACCAAAAGGTCACTTTACCCCAGCTTAAACTGAGTTACAAGAGCACCATGATGGTGATTGTATTGTGTTCCTTTAAGCAAAAAGGAAAAACTTAATATTCTAAATATCTTTAGCCCAAATTGAGCATTTTAAAAAAAAACAGATTCTGCTGTCCATATATGAAATCAACATTACTGATTTGTCGATATCAAATGTTGGGTTAAAGTTTGAGTATTTAATTATTTATTTATTATCTTGTTGCATCAAAAGATGATTGCGTTCTAACTTTTGTTACGTACCAAATTTAAGATGTGTATGCACTGTTATTTACATTGTTCTACAAAAGAGGTTAATGTTGTAGTGACCTTGCTCACTCATACCAGAAAAATAAATGGCTTTCAATGGAAAAATAAAATTAAAAAAATAAAAAGACATGGTGACAATTTTCACTGTGTAAATATCGCAGGAAAAACTGTTTTCTATGAACAAAAGAGAAATTCAGAAAGCAGCTATCATTGAGGATTTAGCTTAGCTGCACAGCACCTGCATGGCAAGCTTGAGGTCTTGAGTTAGATCCCCAGTACCAAAAAGAAAAAAAAAAAGCAACTATCATTTACTAGAATACAAAACGTTTAATATGAAAGTCTTGACCAGAGTTGCTGATACACAACATGAAGACTGCTCAGTATATAAAAACCTCTATTTTGATAATAATTTTGAACACTGGAAGAACCTATTAGCACCTTTCAATTATAATACAAGCTGTGCATTTCACTGCTCCCAGCCCAGAGGTAGGGGCTTCCGGGCTGCCGTTCCACCGCTCTCAGGGCAAAGGAGGTGAGTTGTGAGGGCACCAACAGCAGCCCCCTCCCCCATCCAAATGAGAAGACACGTAAATAAGTCTCAAAACCAGGACTTCCAGATCACCTAAAGCAACCCCAAAGGGAAACGAGATGGAACAATCTGATACTCAAGCACCTGGACTTTCTGAATTCACAACAAAAGAGGATCTGGAAAAAATGAAATCAGAAATAATTTCTCAGATAACAGCAGAGATTGTGCCCATAGTGCAAGACATGATTAATAAATCTAGAGAGGACACAGACTAAAAAAAATAGAGGAGCTGAGGAACATGATGGAATCCCAACATAGGAAACAAATGGAATCCATAAAACAGATGCAAATAGATTTCCAGGAGATCAAAAACTCCACTGAAAGTCTACACAGCAGAATGAGCCAATGTGAGGACAGAATTTCATATAGAAGATAAGATTGCAATTAGTGACCAGGAAAAATTGCTTCAAAATTGTAAGGGACCACGGGAAATCAATCCAGCAGCTGCTAGATGATGCAAAGAAGAATAACAAGACTGACTGGAGTCAACGAAGAAACAGGAGAGTGCAGATGACATAAAAAAAACTATTCACAGAAGTAATGGCAAACTTCCTAAGCAGAGGAAAAGAACTTGACATACGGATAAGTGAGGTATACAGGACTCCAACTAGCCTTGATCAAAAAAAAAAAAAAATCTATACATAGGCATATAATAGTTAAAATTCCAGAAACCCAACGGAAGAACAAAATTCTACAAGCAGTGAGAGAAAAGAAACAAATCACATAAAGCCCATCAGAACCACAGCAGACTTCACAACACAAACCATCAAGGCAAGAAGAGCTTGGAGTGACGTATTCCAAGCCCTAAAGGAAAACAGCCTCCAACCCAGATTGATGTACCCTGCAAAACTATCTTTCAAAATTGATGGAGAAATAAGATACTTTCATGACAAAGAGCACCTCAGGAACTTCATGAATACCAAACCAGCACTCCAAAAACTTTTAGACAATATCCTAGGAACAAACAATGAGGATCACAACCCCAGGAAGCACAGCAGAATGAATCCATCGGACACGACAAGAAGTTAAATGTAAAGGGGGAGAATCCAACAAAAAGAAAAAGTCATGACAATGGTAAGTCAATACATATCAGTTACAACCATCAATGTTAATGGTCTCAATTCACCAATCAAAATAGACTGGCAGAATGGGTCAAGAAGCAAAATCCAACAATATGTTGCACACCTACAAGAAACACACCTAATTCAAAGTGAAACTCATAGACTGAAAGTTAAAGGGTGGAAAACAATAATCCATGTGATGGGAACCCAAAAAAAAGCAGGAGTAGCTATCCTCTTTGCAGATCAAGTGGATTTCAAAACAACACTGATTAAGAGAGACAAGGAAGGACACTACATTCTTGTAAAGGGAACAATCCAACAGGAAGAGATGACAATCATAAATATCTACGCACCAAACACTAGTGTGCCCAACTATATAAAACAATTACTAACAGACATGAAAAGTCATATATACACTAATACAATTGTAGTGGGAGACCTCAATACCCCACTGTCACAAGCTGTGAGCTGTGGCACAGATCTAAGACAAGAGGAATGTGAATCCAAGTCCAGCCTGGGCTACATAGCAAGGCCCTGTCTCAAAAAAACAAAAAGCTAATACAAAAACTTCATATCTATGAATATGCAAATACCACCAAAACAAGTGAAATTACTACTCAACAGTGGCAAGACTTATTATTTTCATTTTATTAAAATACAGCAACAGAATAGCAGCATTTGATACTTTTACTACCATTTAAAAGTCCTACTTACAGGACCAGGGATATAGCTCAGTGGTTTTGCCGCCTGCTGCGCAACCACAAGGACACAAGTTCAATCCCCAGTAACAAAAAAAAAGTCCTACTTATATAAAAATATAATACCTATGCAGCATATTTGTTTACATTTAAACTCTTCCTTTGATAATCTACAACACCACTCTATTAATCAAGATAAGGAGATAATTACTGAACTATTAAATTGATCTAGACAGCTATATATTATTTTCAAATTTAATGTTCAGTGAAAATCAGGAGTTCTCTAGGTTATTCCCCACAACGTGTTACCAAAAAGTACCCTTAAACTGATAGAAATTAATCTCTTCTGATTTTTTTCAGTATAATTTTTATGAATTTCAAACCCAAGTATGGTGGCATACACTGCACACCTGTAATCCCAGGTACTCAGAGGCAAAGGCAGGAAGATCGCCTTGAGTTCCAGGTCAGCCTGGACTGCATAGTGAGTGGGCCAGTCTGAGATATATAGCCAGTCTGAGCTTCATACCCTGTCTGAAAAGAGGGGGAAAAAAAGAGAGAAGAGATTAACTACTACTTCATTCCAATCTTATAAAAATAAAATCTATAGAGGTAAAATATGTGAACTCTCCTCCAAAATGGTAATTTTCCAAATTAAAACATTAGCTACATATTTTTTAAATCAGGCAATAAATTAAAACCTTTTGAAAGTATTTTTGTAAGGAACACTGTATTAGGGGTTGAGGATAGCTCAGTAGCATAGTGCTTGGCTAGTGTGCATGAGGTCTTGGGTTTGATCTCCAGCACCACCATCATCCCCCAAAAGGGAAAGATATAAGATATAAATTAATAATTATAATAAATTGTCAGAAATGATAAAGGTACCTTAGATTGAAATGGAAGAGATCTATTGATTACTAAATCTAGCCTATGGACTGAAAAACCAAAAACACATTAGTTTTTATTTTTAAAATAATTATCATTCTTCAGGCAAAATCACCTTTATAAATAAAAATATCCTCCGAAAGACTCACTCATAAGCCCAAGATAAAATAGGGAAGGCAGTTTTATTTTAAAAGATTACTTACATTACATTTATACTATACTCCTTCCAGAAACAGAATTTAGCCCTTTTAAAAAGAAAACTTTTCAAAAAACTTGAAAAATCTGAAAATAATTTCAGTGATTACATTAGGCAATAAACATAAGAAAATACTAAATATAAATGTAGAGGAAATAAAAAATATTTAAACACACAAGAAGACATGGTTACTGTATATTACCTTTTTAAGAATGGATTAACTCCACACAATTAATTATAATGAATTACTGTCCTTTAAAATAAAAATAAGAAGCAGGAGGCTAAATCCAGGGATTTAGCTCAGTGGTTCCATTCCCTGCCTCGCAAGCGCAAGGTCCTGAGTTCAATCCCTGATACAAAAATAAATAAATAAATAAATAAATAAATAAAATGAAAATAAGAAATGACTCACCGAAATGTTATTTAATGCATCCTTCTAAAACGATTCATGTAATTGCTAATTCCACAACTAAAGATGATTAAATAAGTATATGTTATACTTTTAATAGTGTAGACTGAAAACAAAAACTACTACAATAATTTGTAATCCTTAAATTCAAGTATCTTCATTTCAAGGAAGGTTTGGATCAGATTTTTTAAATTTTAACATAAGGGTAGCAATATATACATAGGAAGATTGAGGGCTCTGAAAATTATTAATATCACCAAAAAATTATTTTTTTGACCAAAAAAAACCCTGGTTATGAATATGTGTTTTTATTTTTAATTGAGCATGTCAAAATTTAAGCCTCTGACATTTATGACGATAAACATAGCCAAATACTGAACAAAATTCTAAACACAGGGAAGGTCACAATCTGACTTGTGTTTTTACTAATAAGCTAATTAGACAAAATAATAACTAAAGAGATAATTGTAGAAATTAAGAATCTTATGTTTTCACACATGGAACTGATTGGCTGGCTTATGAAGGACCATCTTATGATTCTAGTTCAGTGTACATTACTGGAAAGCATTTAAGAATACAGTTTGTTTAAAATGATGAATAGCAACTAGTTTAAGGAGTAGCATATAATCTCTGTACAATCAAACCAAAAAAGACAATCACAGAGTGTATCACGTGTCTAAGGGCTGTCTTCTTGGCTTTACCTCAAGTTTTCCTGATAACATCTACCTGGGATGAAAAAAGAAGAATCTTGAATGAAAAAAACAAAATACCTTGAAAGATAATAATAAACAGAAACATAGTAACTCTAAGTAAACAAACAAAAACTGTTCCCTCTCCACCACCACACCTTCCCCCTTTTCTTCTCTCTGTCTCTCTCAAGCATCCCTCTATGGACCTCTCAAACAAAGCCTTGCTTCCCTGTAGGAAAATGTCAAATCTCTCATAGTAATCTAATTTCACTTTCTCCAGATCTCTTGTATTTTTATTTATTCTTAAGGTTTTATAAATCAGCTTTCCAAGATTAGTATGATTATTTTAAAACTTACAAAGTATGATCAGGAAGAAAAATATCAGCAGCAGGAATCAAATAATTTCTAACACTGAAAATTTTCAGTGTCCAGACTACAACAAACTTTTAATGATTGTTTTACAGACACCACACAAACACACACTCCCCATGCCAAAACAGTCTCTGTGCCAACTAAAACAAGAGTGAAAACTAAGATGCTTTTTTGAAATGCATAAACAAATACTTTCCTCTAAAATACTTAGCTTTATTAGAGAAATGGTACTAAAAATAACAAAGATTCAAACATTTGCTCTATTCTACTTACATATCATAAATAAAACAGCTGTTGATGCAAGACACACACTCCCTCACAATCTTTCATGTGCACCCAAGCATTCCTGTATCAGAATAAGCTGTTTACCAGCCAACCATATGTGGCTGAATGATTAAAATGACCATCTATACTTTACATAGTAAAGCATTTTGGAAACTTTTAATGTACACAGTGACAAAAAGGGAAATAACCAAACACGGTAATTCTGAACACATGAAGATGATTAAGCAGCTTCATTATCAAACTAGGCTTCATTACTTGCAAAAGGGACAACTTTTCCCATTCTCCACCAAATACTTAAGTTTCAACTGTATTAACATTAAAAGAAAACTCAAGTTGAAACCAAGTAACTAATGTGCTACTCAGCTTTTAAAAATCTACAAAAGTAACTCTTCCCATGAGGTAAGGCAACTGAGAATTTGATTGTATTAGATTGCATTAAAATAATTATACTTGATTTTTAATAATATGCTAATTAAAAGTATTACTTTTTTGGAAATAATGAAAAAGCTCAGAAATTCACAGTTCTCCAGGAAAACACTAGCAATGCTGTCATTTTACTCCTCGCATACATTCTGCGAAATGTAAGCTTGATGATGATGGATGACCTATATCTTAAAGTCAAGTAAACATATGCTTAAACATAAACCACCTCTGCTATACTCTTAGTCCTCCCTTAAACCATGATTTCTATACAATATTTATGAGAAATTGATTGAAAGGCAATAATTAAGGCCATCCAATGTAGTCAACTAAAAGGTTTCCTTTGATTTGAGGAAAAAAGAACGTTTATTTTCAATTATCACAGTATAAAACTGATGGTCCCAAAACTGCATTGTTTTAAACTCTAAAGTCAGTCTTGAAAACAGGACTTCCCTTTCATACTTGATGAACTAAGTAAGAAGCTCTTCTGACATACCACTTACACACTTCTCTATGGGTCTGAATAGAATATCCATCTAGATTCCATATGAATTGAGAATGACTAGTACATATAAAATTCTAGAAAACAGTATACCACATTGTAGAAGGCACTAAAGCTTCAGCTTGTGCTCCCATTGCCCATTTTGAAACCCAGTTTCTTT
This sequence comes from Heterocephalus glaber, assembly GCF_053883595.1. Classification (NCBI taxonomy): domain Eukaryota; kingdom Metazoa; phylum Chordata; class Mammalia; order Rodentia; family Bathyergidae; genus Heterocephalus; species Heterocephalus glaber. The sequence continues at coordinate 3,465,466 of NW_028258336.1, forward strand.
TTTATAAGGGCATCTTTGCCACCTACAGCTGACAAAACACACTGCAATATTCATATTAAAGTTGGAAATATCAAGAGTTTAAAAAAAAAAAGCTTACTTTGTGGGAAGACTGAATGATTTTAAACACTGAATACTAACACATTACTATTAGTATTCAATATAATTGCTCTTCCTTTCAAAAGAGAATAGTAGCATGCATTGTCAGTTGTTTTTTAATCCACTTATTTAAGCAATTTTAATCTGTAAAACTATTTTAAAGAAAAACTGCTGCCCTAAACAGCAAGCAAAAGAAAACACAAGTGAGAATTTAACACAATCACTGTAAATCCTGTGAAATGTTAAAACTTCTTACATACTTTGCATTTACAATTGTGTGTATATATTTGCACCAATTTCAAGCACATCATCAAATTGTATATACTGAAATTTTTCTTTTAAAAAAGTAAAACAATACAAAATTAAGTAACTAGCATTTTTTTCAAAGAGTCACCAATGCTTATCTCCAGTCTTTAGGGATAGTACAAATTTGGATGACTGATATTCAATTTATTTGCAATGGTTCTTGGCAAACACTAACAAACCACATGACAAGTGTGTCAGCCACCATGGAAATGCACAGATTTTAGAAGATGAAGAGTTTGGATAATCCGTGGTATTCTCACAATGTCCGTGCTTTATCTCCTTACTCAGTAACAAGATGTCCACAACATCACCTGACAACTGGTGCACCTATCTTTATGCTCAACTAGATTTCTTCCCTGTTTACATCTTGTGGTAGAGAGAATTAAAAGCTTTGGATTTTATTCCAGCATTGAGTGTAGAGTTGCATTGGTTGGTCCTATACTGCTTCTGTTTTGGTAGAGAGGTTTTCTTCATTTGGCTGACAATTTCCATTTTGCTGTACTTTATTTTCTTCAGTCCTTGGTGTATCCTTATCATCTACTTCTTTGCCCACACTTGAATCTGGTTCTTTATTGTGCTCCTTCTCCTACAATGAATATTAAGGTACACGTTTACTGTTTTCCTCAAGAACTGTTTATTATGGCTAAATGATATAACTACATCTTCTGTGAATTAATGAAACTGGGTAATTTTCTTCTATTACATATCCTTTATTCTTGGCATAAAATATGGAAAATCCATGGACGCTGAACATCAGTGAACAGAAGTCCTAAGGAAGTATAAAATAAATACTGCCAACAGACTTGAAAAGGGGGAATAGATCTACGGAAAGAGTCAAAGAGCTTCAAAAATGCCATGAGAAACAAAAACAAGGGAACACAGAAAAGAAAGTCACTATTCCTGTGGTCATTAGGGTGGTCGTTCAACTTGACTGGTTTTGGGGTATGTCTGGGTAGGTCATGGAGGCCCGCCCTTGGGGTCTGTACCTGGCCTCTTGTCCCTTCCTCTCTGGCGCTCTTCCCCTGCTCTGCTTTGCCATCAACTGAGCAGCTTTAGGGCTGGGGATTTATTTTAGCTTAGTGGTTCTGCTGCCTGACTCACAAGTGTAAGGACCCGAGTTTGATCCCCGGTACAAAAAAAAAAAAAAAAAAAGGAAAAACTGAGCAGCTTTGCTCCACCACAACCTTGGAGCCAGCTGACCCTGGGCTGAAACCATGAGCAAATAGAAGTTGTGGGTGTTGGATACTGTGTCGAGAAATTGAAAAGCTGACTAATACAATTTCTCTTTAAAAAGACTGTTCAAGAATAGTCCAGTTAGGCGCAGTGATGCATATTTGTAATCCTAGCTACGTGAGGGGATAAGGCAGGAGAACCACAAGTTTGAGGCTATCCTGGGAAACTCAGAAAGACAATACCCTGTCTCAAAATTAAAAATTAGAAAAGGAGCAGTGGATGTAGCTTTGTGGTAGAGTGCCTGGCTAGAAAGAAAGAGGCCTTAGTGTCAACTCCCAGTATTAAAAAAGTAAATCTAAATTCTGTCCTCAGCTTAAAGGAGAATTAAATGAGAACAAGGAGTGTCTGGCACACAGAACACATTCAATAAACATTACCCATGTCATCGATGATGAACTTCTATTCAATCAATACAAGTTCTAGAACACCTAATTTCCAAATATAAATAAACTTCAGCAGGATAGTAAGGGAACTAACTTACAAGTTCCTAAATTATCTAAGAGAAAGCACACTTGGTAGAATTTATTTTTCTGCAACATAACAATATTTAACAAACCTAAGTTTAACTACGTATTACAAAGCCAGTAACAATACAGTCTTATTAAAGTTAATGAGACATATATTGAGGAAAATGGAAAGAGACAAAAAGCATTTTTATATATATTTATATCAAGAACATTCATTATCTGTAGATTTTCAAAAGAATTTATTAGTATGCTAATTTCTGATTCTCTTAAGATGAACATGACAGTTAAAATTTTAATTGGCTCTCATCTCTTCAAAACTTAATTTTTAAAACTTGACAAAATTTTTAAAATATCAACAATGTACAAGATACTCTTGCCCTCATTAAGCTTTCAGTTTAAAACTGCTGGGCCAGGGATTTAGCTCAGCGGTTTCACCACCTGCTGTGCAAGCACAAGGACTGGAGTTCGATCCCCAGTACCAAAAAAAAAACCAACAAAAACTGCTTTTATGTGGGGACATGGTGTTACACACCTGTAATCCCCAGCACTCTGAGGCGGGAAGATCACAAGTTTGAGCCCAGCCCTGACAATCTGGCGACTTACCAAAACAAGGAAGGGCTGGGTTCAATCCCTAGTACTACAATTAATCAATCAATCAATCAGTCAAGTCAGTCAGTCAAAAAACTGCTTCTACGTGACAAAGAACAATCTCAATTATTCAGTAACCAGGCACTGATGCTTACTTTAACTGAAGTACTGTTCTTCTCCAGCTTCTCCTTTCCATCTCTATCATTAGAACTCTTTCTTGTAGAGGTGGAACGCTCTCTTTCTCTTTTTTCACTAACATGGTCCCTTTCTTTTTCTCTCTTTTTATCCTTCTTATTTCTGCTGTAAGAATATTGATATATGCCAGTTAATTTCTAAGAAATTAAATACTATGTTCTTAATAAAATATCCTTATAACACTGGCTATCTAAAATAATGCATTTAAAAAAAGCATCCTACTAAGCTGATTTGACAAAAAAACAAAAATAGGTCATATAACCCCTCCTACTCCATTCCTTAGCCCAGTTAGCTTTTTAAAGATACTCTAGTCATTTTGCAGCAGTTTCATAAATTTCCAAAAAGAAATAACAAACTGTGAATATCTATAATCAAATCAATAAAGAATAATCTCCCTAATACAAAAAGAGCTGTAAAAGCCAGGTACGGTGGTACAAACCTGTGATCCCAGCTCTATGGGAGGCTAATGCAGCAGGATCTCAAACTGGAGGCCAGCCTGGGTAATTCAGCAAGACCTTGTCTCAAAATAAAAAGAGCAGCCAGGTGTGGTGGCACATACCTATAATCCCAGCTCTTGGGAGGCTCAGATAGAAGGATTGTCATGAATTTGAGGCCAACCTGGGCTACACAATGAGCTCAAAAAAACAAAAACTAAAACTTTTTAAAAATAAATAAAAGGAGCTGGGAGTGTAGCTCAATGTGAAGGCCTTGAGTTCAATCAAAAAAAAAAAAAAAAAGAAGAGCTGTAGAAAACAGAAAAAGGAAAAAAAACAAGGCCTCACAGAAAAGTAAGAAAGTATAAAATCACAGAAAAGGGAATATAATAGGCCTTGAAATATATGGAGATGGTTACCTTCACATATAATAAGAGAAATGCAACTAAAATTATACTGACAATGATGCCACTTCTTACCTACCAAATGATCAAAAACCTGTAACTGTGATAACAATCTGTTGTAGCTATTACAAACACACCTTCTAACTTAACAATACCATTTCTGGAAAATTTTCTACACATATGTATACTACAAAGCAATGTTAAGTCCAAAGCTATTCATTACAGAATTATGTAATTTACAATAGGAAAGCCAGGGATTTAGCTCAGTGGTTCCAGTGCCTGCCTTGCAAGCGAAAGGTCCTGAGTTCAATCCCCGGTACCAAATAAATAAATAAATAAATAATATATATATATACACACACACACACACACACACACACACAATAGGAAAACTAAGAAAGCCCAGTATACCACAGGCAAGTTAAATAAACCAAGGTACTTCCAGACAAAGTCCATGCATTTATATACAGAATGTAGACACTGTCTCACAACAATATGGAAAGATTTCCTGGTAATTAAGCAACAAAAGTGTACAACTGCATATATTTTGTGCTTCTTATATGAAAAAACAAGATATATTCTCGTCTTATGTCTATATACAAAACTGGAATATACAGAAAAACTAGTAATGTCATTATTTAAGGGGCTAGAGTGGATAAATACATGGGTGAAAGACAACATATAACTTTTTAGATCAATTTCTAAAGGATACAAAGGTTATGATTCAAAATACAAAATTTTTTAAAGATTGAAAAGATAATTTTGAAAATATTTTTATTTCCTGCATCCTCTTCTTTAGTTTTAGGTTATGCCTCTTAAAACTAACCTCCTAGGGGATGGAGACCTGGAAGATTTCCTTTTTATGGTTTTTGACGCTCTTGGTGACTTGGAAGAACTCCTGCTTCTCCTCCTGCGCCTATCCCTGAAAGTCAAAAATAGGTCATTGAATAACAACTGAAATAACAGGCAATTCAAAAATATAAAAGCAAAAGAGTTTTGGATACTCTCGAGTAGCCCTCCTCAGAGGCCTGTTTATTTAATTTATTCTATTTATTTAGGTTTTTAATTTTATTTATTTATTTTTGCAGTGCTGGGGATGGACCCTGGGCCTTGTGCATGCTAGGTAAGCACTATGCCACTAAGCCACATCTCTAGCCCCCACAACTTCTTGAGTATAAAACATATAAATAATGTCCAGATTCTCTCAAATATGTTTTTTTGCAGCATCTATAACACGTTTTGCCTATCAGAGGATCCTGTCATGTATCTAACTCCCTGCTGCCCCACTGTGGATTATTTTGCAACAAACACATTCTCTAGAAATGGGTGAGTGAGCTTGCAAAATATGAACTATCTAGGCCCAAGTATTAGAATGTCTCCAAAAATGCACTTAAGTCAGTATCATTTTATAGAGAAATTGCTTTTCCCTCCCACCTCCTATCATTTTATTACTGTTCTATTAAAACTGCACAAGTTACTTAGATATAAAATAGTAAGTTAAAATCTAGGATTTAAATATGGCAAAGTAAGACTTACTAAATAGATTAACAATGCTTTAAAGACTTGTGTTAAACCCATTAGCAAATGATGAATAGTATAAATTACTTTGTTTATAAGAGTAGTCAACTAAGAAACAATAAACTTCACTATGTCCATAATTCAAGGGACAAGATGTAAGGATATGCATTAAATGATTAACATATCCAATGATCTCTCATAAGGAGTTCAGATAATCAGTGACCACACAGTGGCTGAAACAAATCAATCCTCTCAAATTTAAGTTCTCACCATCTCTTATTTTTCATCCCTAAAATTAAAAAGTAAATAAAGCTTGTATATTAGTGTTATATATGGAAGATGTTCAAAAAGACCAAAGAAGCTCAAGAGCTTTGAGAACACAAATATTATTTAACCTGTGCCTGTTTAGTCAATTGGAAAATAAAGACAATTAATAACTCAAGTCTTACAGTGTTGTTATAAAGCTACAGCATCATACCTTAAGTACCAACCATGGAGTCTGGCACAAAGTAAATATTCAATACATTATTTTTCTCTTCCTTTCTTTTTTTTCCAATGCTGAAAACCAAACCCAGAGCCTCCACAATGGGCTACACTACTAGCTCTCTTCTGTTTTGTGGACTTATTTTTATTGATAATAACTTTAAAGTGCTGACACTTTTTTAAATGTCCTTTAAAAATAGATATTAGGCAACACTTTAATATTTTTTTAAAATTTCAATGCCTGCACAACTTAGCAAGACCCTGTCTCTTAAAAAAAAATGGCTAGAGGCTGGGGATTTAGCTCAGTGGTGCCACTGCCTGCCTCGCAAGCACAAGGTCCCAAGGAGTTCGATCCCCAGGTATCAAAAAAAAAAAAAATTGCTGGGGATACAGCTCAGTGCAAAAGGTCAGGGTTCAATCCCCAATACAGTAAGGAACAGACATATGATAGATAAATGAGAAGACAATGTTGGAAATAAAAACGTAAAGTAGCCTGTTTCTGAGCAATTAGATGTCTTCTAGTTCAGTAACCATTTGGAAAGCAGGAAAACGTTAAATAGAGAAACTGTAAATTTTTGTTGAGCTTTTCAAAAGGAAGAACATTCCAAATTGTTGAACCTTTATGAACTAATCTAGTTGCTAGCCATCCTATTTTCCAGGTCCCAGACGTTATTTTAAAGTAGGACTAAATGTGACCATCTGAACTTTTAAAACATAAAGTGACTTAAAATGGCCAGTGAGAAATTAAATGTTTCAAAGTCTTCAGGAAAAGTTAAGCTATTAAAAAGGAACCAAAGCATCTGGTGCTGTGAAGGATAATGTCTAAATAGTCATATAATCACAAAGGCATATGACACAATCAGTAAAATTACTTTGCAGTAAAGATCCAGTCACAAGCCACACTGATAACCATAACAAAAGAGGTGACAGTTTCTCTTCAATTTTTGGTTCAACACGCTGCAATGTCACAGTAATCTATTTATTTTAAACCCCACTGTAACATAAACTATTGCTTTCAACTTCATGGTTCTAAAGCAGTGTCTAAAAGTAGATACCAAATATTGGTTAGCAAACTCTCAAACTTAATTTCTAAAAAGAAGGAAAGGGGGTATACTATACTTCTGATACTAAACTACAGGATAGACCATTTCCTCTAAAGCTTCAGTTCCCTCACAGTTTTAAAACACTGATAATAACAATCTTTTCAAACTTATTGTGAGGGCTAAACAAACTGAGATGTGAAAAAGTCTGCTGTTTATCTTTTGATATTTGTCAGACTAGTATTAATATACTCTCAAACTAACAAATTTTAAAATATTCCTTGATTTCAAATTGTTTGCTATGAAAAATTATTTTTGTTAAAATATATATATTTTAAGATACACTTTGACGTAAGTAAGAAACCTTATTTGTAGTCATGGAATATAGTATGTGAGTTTCAATAACCTTGAGGAAGATTCATTTGCAAGTGTTACTACGGTAACCTGCTGCCACCTAGTGGCAGTGTGCCTATTAATAAATCTAGAGAACAGTCCTAAGGGGGGAAATCTAACATTTGACACAGGAGAATTAAGTTAAATGTCTGGTTTGGGGGTTTGTTTTTTGAGACAGGTTCTCACTACATATTCCAGGCTGATCTCAAACTCATGGCAATGCTCCTGCCTCAGCCTCCCAAGTGCTGGGATTACAGGTGTGCACCACCACACCCAACTCAAAATTTAAAAGGCATGTATTCAAGAGGTAAAAACCAGCATAAATGACAGAAAAGAATGACACTGCAACTTCACAAACTATTTTGCATGTTAAAATTTACTATTCCAAAGAAATACAGACACCTAAGTGGTCAATTTAAAAATAGATATATACAGGTATATTTATATTATATATACACACACACACGTATATATGTGAGATTAATATATATGTATGTATACGTACATGTATATGTATACACACACAGAACAGTTTTAAAATACCTTCCCCTAACAGCTACCCTGCAAGAAAACAAAAATAATAATGATAATAAATTAGCCAGGGTTATGCATTATGAAGGACAGCTAAAATTTTTCAGATAATTTTGTCCAACTATCATCTTTTCCTCTTTACAGGTTCAATACTGTAGCGATCCGTCAGCTAGAAAAATATTTACTTTATATTTAGGGAGGGGGAAATGTTTCAATATTGCTATATGGGTTCAGCTTGCATAAAATAATTTCTGTTAGTTAAAACTTTGTATTTTCATTTGTCATCATGAAACCTCTTAGTTAAAAAAATTTTCTAAAGCATTATCAAACCTGCTGGAACTACGAGATCTTCTTGATGCATTGTAACTTCTGGGTGGTGTTCTGGACTTTTTATCCTTCTTTCTTTTTTCATCTATCTCTTTGGATCTGTCCTTTTCTCGTTCCTTTTCTTTGTCCTGTTCCTTTTCCTTCTCTTTGTCTCGCTCCTTTTCATGCTCTTTTTCCCGCTCTCTCTCTCTGTCCTTTTCCTTGTCCTTCTCCCGGTCTTTTTCTCGTTCTTTGTCCCGGTCTTTGTTTTTTCCCCGTTCCTTTTCTTTTTCACGTTCCTTTTCCCTCTCTCTCTCTTTTTCCCTTTCCTTTTCTCTATCTTTCTCTTTCACTCTTTCCTTTTCCTTCATCTTTTCCCGAGTATCTTTTCTCTTGTCCCTTGAAAAACAAAAAGATAAATTGATAACTAAAATAATTCTCCCCCCAAAAAGGACCTCCCTCTTTCTTCAGCAATCAGCAATAGAAAATCATGTGCAATGGCTATAGACATTACATATAAATTTCTATGTAACTCCAGTGCACATAGTTGCTCAACAAAGCAATTACCAGGGTGAGTTGAGTCATCTGGAAACCTCAAGCGTCATACTGACGATCAGGTTCCAATCAGCAGCACTCAATATTAATTCTACATTACTAAAACAATCACAGGAATTTTATTTCTCATTAAAGCCCAAACCACAAAAGAAAAATTAACAAAACTAATGACAGAATCATTCATAATTTTTCCAGAACTCACCGTGAACGTGAACGACTCCTTGATTTCCGCCTCTCCCTTGATTTAGAGCGTTTTTTATGTGGGCTCTTAGATCTACGTCTGTCCTTCTGTCTTGAACGTGATCTGTTATGGGATCTACTCCTGAAGAAAAATAAGTTGTTAGAAAATCAAAACTTACTCTTAGAATTTCAATTATAAAAAACTGAAGACCTCTTCTAAGAGAATTTAAAAGTGTATCCTAACAGTATTTACCATTTTAAAATTTGCCTTACGTAATGAGTTAGATTACCAGAAATTAAGTTTATTTATTGGCAACTTTACCAGATATTTTATTTAGAACACAAAACAGAATTTGAGAGCTATTTTCTAAGTCACAATCAGACTATTTCCAAGAAATCATTTTTTTTAAAAAAATAGTATATGCCTCAAATTATAGAAGACAGACATTTTCCACAGTCTAAGTTTTCAATGCCATAAATTGTCTTTAACTCTTGATGCGTCTATAAGCTGGTTTCAACCTCATCTAGATGGGTACTAGTGGTTACATAGTTCAAAGTAATTTCCTTTTTTTTTTGAGACAAAAAAATCCAGGGTCTCACTGTGTAGTTCAGACTAGCCTGGAACTCACTATGAAGCTCAGGCTCCCACTCATGGTGATCCTTCTGCCTCAACCTTCCAAGTGCTAGGATTCATTACAAGCATGTGCCACCATACCGGGCCAATTCAAAGTAATTTCTATACATTGCTGTGTACTGTTTGTCACAACAAACATTAAGAACCACAGATAAGGAAGCACAGTACTTAATGAGAGTGCTAGTGTGACAGGAAAATAAGTCATTCATTACCCATGAGGTAAAACTAGATATAACCAAATGTTAATTTGCAATGCCTTGATTTTATAGCTCTAACTATAATCATAGCTATTAAAAGAATATTTTATTATTGAATTCTCCTAGGAAAAACAACTGAAATTTCCATTCTGAACAGGCCCCTTTCCCAACTGAAGAAATGGGGTTTTGGTGATTTTTTTCATAATGAAGTATCCCAGGCACAACTCATTAAAATATAAGGCAGGTGCACACAACTTAAATAATAAAGGGATTAGACTCACCACCAACTTTGGAGTATAACCAGCTGGCTCTGAAAGCCAGCTGTCATCGCTATCTCTGAGGCCTTTGGCTAGTCACTAACCTCATGGAGTAAGAATCACATATCTCCTACAACTATCATGAGAATTAAAGCATACAACATATGGAAAACTGTATTGCAGTCTCTGGCACAGAGAAAATGCTTAAAACTTAATTCTCAGTATCATCATCACTGTCATCATCATCATCAAAATTTTTTTTTGGTACCAAGGATCATATCATCAAAATTTAACACAAATATAAACTTTAAATTATATCTATTTTATTCAAAGGAGGTCTAATGAACTTTCACAAGTACGATGATCATCTTGATGGTTATATTTCAATAAATTAAATTATAACAAATATCTATAAGGGTTAAATGACGATACTTGTGGTATGTTATGAAATCAAAAACATCCCCAGATAATACTCAACACCTCACACCCCGTATGGGGGATTTAACCCAGGACCTTCACACTGAACTATATATCCCAACCCCTTTTTTAATGTACTTATTTTAAGGCAGGATCTAAATTGGCCAGGCAGGGCTTGACTTGCATCAGTTTCCCAGAGTACGGGGATTACAGGTGTGAATCACCATGCTTGGCTTGAAATCTTATTTTAAAATACATTTATTTTTAGTCGAAATTTGTTTTCCTACAGCTAATTTTCAACTACTCATCTATTATATGACTTTAAAGATAATATATTTATCTTTATATCACCTGTTTAATAAGATCATTCAGAGTTAGTTCAAATCTTTATCACTTAGTATCTGAGACGTGAAGGTCAAGTAGTAGATATTAAGGCAAAACTACAAAATTGAGGACATTTTTAGTCCATTTATATTCACATAAGTTAATCTTTTAAAGTGTCTTTGCTTTTATGTGCTTAGTAACAAGGCTTAAGATTTCTGTTCTAGTTAGTCTTCCTAAAAATATAAACAATTCTTTTGTCTTCCTCAAAGCAGTGCTTTCCAACATTAATAAACTTCCTTTAAAAAAAAATAAGTATAGTCCTAATAAATGAGTTAGTAATAAAAAGGGGAAAAAAAGCACTGATCATTTGGCTTCCTACCTTGCCCTGTAGGTCTCAAGAGTTCAAAAGTCATTGCTCAAGAGTAATTATTATATGTGAATTTTGACACTAAATATTTCATGTCTCTATCTCACCCACTAGTAGTTTTCTGGTTAAGAATGCTAAAAGCAGTGAAGAATAGGTCTAATCTAACCAAAGATAAAGAAGAGTTGTTATCAACAGTTTCTGCATTTTTAATAATTTGCAAAATTATATATATATATTTTTGGTACCGGGGATCGAACTCGGGTCCTTGCGCTTGCACAGCAGGCGGCGAAACCACTGAGCTAAATCCCCGGCCCCTGCAAAATTATATTTTAAAATTAAATTGTAAATACATAGCAACTTACCATCATATTGCTTCAAAGTTCATTTGTATATCAATTGTTTTCCATTAAAACATTATAACATTATAACATTATAAAATGTCTTATATTTCCTATGCTGGTCTGTAAAGGTTACTTACCTTAAAATTACAATTATAGTTCTGCCTACTTTTCCTAAGACTGTTTCTAAGAATAAAACATGTAGGCTGGGGATTTAGCTCAGTGGTTCCAGCGCCTGCCTCGCAAGCACAAGGTCCCGAGTTCTATCCCCAATACCAAAAAAAGAATAAAACATGTATCAAATTTGGACAAAGTGGAAACATATCTCCTTAGTACTAGCCAAAGACACAGTCACAGGAAATCCCATCTTCCCTTTTACTATAAGAGGAAGGAACAGAATAAGGTGAGAGGAGCTTGGGGGAGGAGGGTGTTTCTAATTTTATTTTGTTTTTTATTTTTTTTGAGACAGGGTATCACTAGGCAGTTCAGGCTGGCCTTGAACTTGCAGTGATCCTCCTTCCTCAGTTTCCCAAGTGCTGAGATTGTAGGTATTCAACACCAGACCTGTCATTAATCTTTTTAAATTGACACATATAATTGTACATATTTAGGGGGTGCATACAGTGTAGTAATTCAATACATGTATACAAGGTGTAGTGAACAATCAGAATAACATATCATTTCCAGCTCCTTAAATATTTACTATTTCTTTGTGCTAGGAACCTCTGAACTCTTCTCTTTTGGTTCTTTGTAAATATATAATAAATCATTGTAAACTGTAGTCATTCAACTGTGCTGTGGAACATGAGACCTTATTCCTATCATTTAACTGTATTTTAGTAATTATTATTTAACCTCCCTCCACTTCTCCTCTCTCAGGTGACCAGTTTATGAAAGCAAATTTTTAAGTTGGAGAAACAAACTCTAAAGCATCCATAGATGGGGGAAAAGTAGAAGAGGGTGGGCCCAAGAGCAAGGGCTCCTGAGAAGTCTAGTGGATAAGAGCAAGATCCAAGAATACCAGCTTCCGCTGGCACAGAAGAAAAAGCCAAGAAAGGTTTGTCATCCTCTTCCCGATTCCTAGGGGAGACAAGGGCTCTTCCAGTTGAAGAGTCTTAAGCCAAATATCAATAAGGTATTTTCTTTTCCCCTCCTTTAAAGAGAAGTCATCCTCTTTTGTATTTATGAAGTCTGTAATGGATATGTGTCTCTACATGCATATATAATAAAAGTAGAATGTGCTGACTAAAAACAAAATAAAACAAAATCCTTGGTACATAGATTAGATCTACAACATGAAAGTATTCTCATGACTATCACAATGATAATTAATAAATTTCAATACAGTCTGAATAATAAAAACCTCTGGAGAAATATACCCATATATAGAGTAATTAAAACAAAAACCTTAAAATGGGTAGTAGACAAAGTAGACAAAACATCTGTTTTAATTTCAAAAAACACAAAGCTTTACATATATTATCAAGGAAACAATGTTAATCATCAAGTTTTAGTTTTTCCAGCCTTGGAGTTTGACTTTCTCTTATAATAAATCACTCAAAACAAGATTCAGGACATTGGTCCCTTTTTTCCTCAGAGAAATTATTCTTCAACAAAATTTTCTGTTTCCTTGATCTGCTTTACCCTGACCATATCCTGGTCAACATATGTGAATGCCCACAGTCTGGTACCCAATGTCACTCTGTTCTGCTTGCTTTCTCCAACTGACTCCAGCTGCACTGCTTTTATATTTCTTGTACATAAAACAAACTGCCTTCACTTGATTCTGAATTTGCCTTACTGTAAGATCTAATAAATAAAACAATATTCCAAAGATTTTGCAAACTAAGAATAAGGAAGTATATACCAGCAAATAGCTAGAAATATAATTTATTAGAATCAAAGAAAATCATAGTAGTCTGTTTCATTCCTTGAAATCTCCTTGATCATCACAGAAAAACAAGCTAAACTCAGCTTGCTTGTGAGGCTCAACACACAATACCTTGGTTCTTTCCTTCCCCACAAACCATCCTCCTTCTCTAATACCCCTACAACATACACACATGCACATTTTCCATACCTCATCAAGACAAAAGTAATGTAACATGCAACTGGGGTCTACTATATACCCTTTCAAAGCCCCCTCCACACCCTAAAGACAGCAGAAGACAGGATTCTTAAGGTACTTCCAATCAAGACGGTATGCTTTACACTTTGAGGTATCCTTTGCACCAACCACAAAGCAATGAAAGATAAAAGAGAAAATTAAAAAGCTATAGCTATGATAAAAAAAATAGGATAAACACAACACAAACAGCGCTTAAGCACAGCACAATGTTCTTGCTGAGGTTGCATGTTTCTGCATGGTTTCAGTAGTGGGCAGAGGCTCCTATCACCAGGAGTACCAAGGACTTGAAGTACTCCACTTGACACATGGTCCTGGAGAAAGAAAACTGCTTGGAACCACACCTGGGGTAGTATTCCCCAGACCTGGAGTGCACTGGGAGAGAGAAAAAATATCTGCAACCCAAACAATATTTTCAGCATAGCCATTAAATATGTTCCCTTTTCTTAATATGAAGAATGAAAAGTTCTTGCTATTTCTATTTAAAGACTAGTTTGCTTTTAGAAAAATCAACAAAGTATCTTATTTTTTCAGGTACTAGGGATCAAACCCAGGGTCTCACACATGCTAGGCAAGCTCTCTACCACTGAGCTACATCCCCAGCCCAAGAACAGCATTTGTAGACAGAAAACCAACATCTAAAACTGAAAATTAGTTTAAAAATTAAAAATTATCAGATGAAATTTCATCCTAACTACAGTATTATAATCAAAGCAGTTTCTAAAGGTAACTACACTTCCAGATGAACACTATGAAATTTCTGTATGATATTTTAACAAAAATTCATCAATTCTTAAATTAAAAATTGAAAAAATGCAAAATATGATAGTAGAAACTCTCACCTGTGTTTTGACTGTGATCTTTTCCTTCTAGAATGGGATTTTGAGCTAGACCTGGACTTTGAGCGAGTGTGGGAACGAGATCGACCGCCTTTTCTTTCACTGCTCTTTCCAGACTCTGGGAGGAAAAAACCACTTTGCAGTGTAAGCTCAGAACAATTAAAGATCCCAGTTAATAATTAGGCACAAGTGGAATGTACCACATATAGTGCAAGGGGCCTACTCTCTGTACATCCTCCGCCTGTGCAATTATCCTTCAGAAACATCCAAGAAAGTCATTGCATAAACTCGTTGAGTGCAGCCACCCTGCAGCAGTACATACAAACCAGATGATTATAAACAGCTGTTCGTAATATTTTGTTGCTGCCATAATGTATGATTAAAACATGTCTGCAATTCCTATGACAATGATTTTACATTCTTCCTCTATTTATCCTGATGGAACTGAAGCTTAAGTTCTGAGTGTCAGTTTCAAATATCCAAAGGTTTATTTAGTAACATAAAAGTTTGTTCCTTTACCTTATTAAAGGAGTATCTATTTTTTTCTAAATCAGAGTTCTTTTCTAGCTTTAAAATTAAAACTTTAAGGAAAGTAAGCCTGCTTGATTGCAACAGTTTAAATACATCTGCACTTTCCTTTTTAGCCTCACAATAATACTTTGATTTCAGCCAATCAATCTGAATACTAATTTTGCTATTAAAATATAAGCTAACTAACTCAGGCTAACATGCCTCAAAATTCGGTATTTTGGGAAAGGACCAATATGTGCTAAATCATTCTTTGAGGAAGCCACTTGCTATTTCTTGAGTTTCAGTCTTCTTATTGGTAGAGCAAAGGGACTGAACAATATAATTTCTAAAATTCCTTCCAGTTCTAAGATTCTGTGATCATTAAACTGTGACCTATGTAACAACACTATGGCCTTACCTGGTTCAATGGCTGCTGAGATAAATGACTGAGCCTCTCGTACTCGCTTCATTACTTCTTCTAATTCTTTAGCTGCAGCCTGAGGTGTCATCTCAGGGGGTTTTACTATTGCATTGTTGGAGTGATTTATTCTAAATTAAAAATATTAGCATATCACAAATACACACCATATTTTATAAAACACAAAACACATGTTTATATGATCCATATTTAAAATCTGAAGACAACTCAGAAGCACCTTTATACAGCTAAATAAAGAATAAACAATCTCACATCCACAATCTCATTCCCACCTCCCCTCATCGCTTGCTAAAAGTGAAAAGGAAAAGCTAAACTCTTGCCAACTTCTTTGAATAGCACAAATAGAAGAAGAGCAAGTGTCTACATAGCTTAGAATTATAAATCATAATGCTGATAGCAATATTAAAATGAATCCTTTTTATATTAAGAGTGTAAGATTCTGCTGTTAATTTGTACACCCTGGCAGGATGAAGGGAAAGCTCTATATTATGTGCACCATTTTAATCAACCCTGTTCCATGGCTTAGACAACACTTTTTTTTTTTGGTTGAGACAGGGTCTCGCTGTATAATTCAGGCTGGCCTTGAACTCACTATGTAGCCCAGGCTGGCCTCGGAACTTGAAGCGATCTTCCTGCCTCACCCTCCCGAGTGCTGGGATCACAGGCGTCCACCACCATGCCCTGCCTAGACACACCTCTGAATGTGGGAGGGATGTGATAAAACCTCCACTACTAGGGCCAGGGATTTAGTTCAGTGGTTTCGCCACCTGCTGCGCAAGTGCAAGCGCAAGGACCAGAGTTCGAGCCCCGGTACCAAAAAAAAAAAAAACTTCCACTACCAGGCAAGAGAAGCTTCTCCAAAGCTTCATCTGAATCTGATGACACATCTGAATGTGATGTGTCTTGCCTTACCTATTCCACAATGAAGATAAGCACCCACTAAGAACAGTTATTCGTCCTTTAACAGCAAAATACTGATCAAATTGTGTAACTAAAACAATCACCTATGAAATAGATAAAATTGTCTGCCTTAATAATCTGCATAAAATAGAATTTATGGTCTTGAGTATCTAAAACACTACATCATTTTGTTACAAACAAGGATATGAACAAATCTTAAAAGTCAAAATGTCTGGTTTAAAACATTTCTGGACACATTTTCTTCCCGGGATTTGAAATTTAGCAAAATTCTTTCTTATTACTGAAAGTAATGTGGTTCAATCTACACATTAAGTTCCCCATACATCTAGAGTCATGTTACAAAACTAACCCATATTAAAACTTACAGAAAAAAATCTAACACTGTTATGTAGGTTACATGTTAATAGTATATCAGACCTTCAAAATAGAAAATGAGAAACAAATGTCCTCAAGTACAACTTTAAGAAATTGAAAGGCTAAAATGACACATATTTCACTAGTCTATTTAAGTCTTCCTTTCCACAAATTGCCAATTACTACTGAAAAGAAAAAAGCCTTAATTCCATCCAATATACTTTAATCATTAAAATTTCTTTGTTTAGATTTCTTACTTCAGTGGCCTGTCTCCAAACATAACTCCATTAAAAGCAAGGGCCCTTGGTACAGAATTTTGGTCTGCAAATTCCACAAAAGCAAACCGAGTTGGCTGAGTCTCATCACCTGCCATCCGCACAAACTTCACTTCTCCAACTTGTTTAAAAAATTCAAGTAGTTGATCAGCTGTCGTTGTCTAAGGAAACCAAGTTGACACTTTTAATAATGTATTTCTTTCAAAACATCAAGTATATATTACTTTACCAATATGAGTTTTAAGAAGAGAGTAAGAGGTACTACAACTTGGTTTCTTCTTTTATTTAGTTACCTGGGAATTCAAATTTCCAACATAGACTGTTCTCCTAATTTCATCAATTTTGGAAGGATCTACATTTCCCATAAGTGGTGGTTGTGGTATCTCTCCAAGTGTTGCAATGTTAGGATCTAGTGCTGCTGCTGGTATAGCTCCCAAACTGCTAAGTGAAACACCAAGCTATAAGGGGGAAAAAACACACACACAACAGCATATATTTTCTATTAATATCTAAAACTACCATTCTCTAATCCTGAAAAATGGATCAACTCAACAAGAATGAAAGACTAAGGACTCCTACCTTTAAGCCATGCATACTTCTGAATTATTAAAAGTGAAGTCACATTAGTTTTGAGATTCTCATTCAAGGTAATTAAATTCTATAATAATTCCAAAAACAATATTACTGGATACTGAACAATTGTTCCCAGGTAAGATACAAGGTTAAATTACTGGGAGACAGGTTATAGTATTTTCATAAACCACTAAATACATAACTCTTACATGTTTCTGTGTGAAGGCATCTTATTTAATAAGTGTTGGTGATTCATTAACCTTGAAGTCAGGGTTTGTAACATTATAACTCGGAATAATCTGTTTATCTAACAGACACAATTTGTTCCTAAGGCACATCACACACTGCCTGCACTTTCTTTAGCATATGTGTAGGGGCTTGTGTACAACAGTAAAATGACCAAAAGCACAAAATTTTAAAAAATGTTGCACTAAGCAGACCACAAAAGTATGCTGGTTTTACAGCATGAGTGCCAAAACAGAAGGCAAAGTGTCACTTTCACTTCATCGAAAATATGCACAATTAGCATTTTCTATGTATTTCTGTAAATGGCTACAAAGTATTGCAAACAGTGATGTTAGAGTTTCAATAGGTTTTTACTTATTAAGTGAATTCACAAATACAGAATTCACAAATAATGAGTCAACTGGAGTTGGTCATTCAAGACTATCAATTGTATGAATTCCTAATCATTAAATTATCACAGAATCTCATTTTGCCGAGTTATTAACTTAATTCTCAATAAAACTGAAAATAGAGACAAAGTTCACCTAAGAAATATCTAAAATAGTAAGTTCTTAAATATGCTATGGTAGGAAAAAAAAAAAAAACTTTGATCTTCCCAGAGCATTAATAAATTCAGATAGTTCACACATTAAAGAATATGTTGTTTTCAGAAATACTGAGGATTGAACCCAGGACCTTCACACTAAGCTACATTCCCAACCCTTTATTTATTTTTAAATTTTGAGACAAGGTCTTGCTAACAGTTGAGACTGCAACTTATAACTCTCCTTGCTCAGCTTCCCACCACACACAGAAACAAAATGTTATTTTTAATATAACTTAAACTGAGACAGAAGATCTAGAACGGGAAAATGGGAAAAAATATCAGAATTAACAGAAAGATTTTTCAAAGAAAAAAAAGAAAACACAACCACTTTCATTTCTACTTATGCTACTGCAGACAATTTTGACTACAAATGCGCTATACACTACTAAGATTTATTAACTTAAGTAATGGCACTTCCCAAAGGTGAAAACACAATTCATAAAACCAGTGTCACTTCTTTCTGTCACAGTAGCCAATCTGATCTTTTTCAAAAAGATGTCAAATCATGTTTATACTCGTGTTTAAAACTCTTCAGTGGCTTCTAAGTACTTTAAAGATATTCAAACTCCTTTCCACAATCTAAATAGCCCTACATAATTAGTGTCCTAACCATCCCTTCAAGCTCAAATATCCACTATCTTTCCCTCACTTGCTGTGTTTCAACAACCCTGACCAGCATTCTGCTTTTTCAATAGAAAAGTTCAATCAAAAAGCGTTGCCTGATGGCCATGGTGGTTCCTGCCTATAATCCCAGCACTTGGGAGACGGAGACAGGATAATTGCTGGGAGTCTGAGGCCAGCCTGGTCTACATACTGACATACTGTCTCAAAAAACAAAACAAACATACAAACAAAACCAAAAAAAGAAGGATTGCTTGCCTTGGGCCACAATGCACATTTCCAGAATAATATATGTAAAAATTAAAAAGACCCAAAGTTTATACTTCAAAATTTTTTAAAACTTTCATAAATTTGATACACTAACTATAATCACAAAGGTTATTTATTAACTTACTCTGTATTGAACACCATAAAAGCTAGATTCAGCTTCCAGTTAAGGTAAGCTTTGTTATTTTGTTTTAGGTTTGTATTTGATGAAAAATGGCCCTTTTTAAAAAAGAAGACCAGAATCTTTTGTACAAAAACTAAGAGCCAAGTATGGTAGCATCTTTTAAGCCTACTTGGAAATCACAGAAGAGGAATTAATTACCATCTAATTCTGCTTAGTTCATGGTAAAATACATGTGCCATGTTTTCATCTTATTTCTTAATATGAGATGAACACTTTTGACCATTACCAAAGTTGTCGATCATCTCACATTTTTAAAATGAATTTAGTCCTCATTAACTGGGAAATTACCAAGATCCTCCAATGCCTTGTGCTACCTAAAATACTTTCAATAAATGATTTTCTAATGAATACTTTACTGAATTCAAATTTAAATGAATCCATACTTACTTCAGCACTAATTACAAAAGGCAGCTTAAGTCAGTGATATATGGGGGAAAAGGTTTTAAGTAGAGATTCTGAAACTTCTCAATTAAAAAAATATAGTAACAGATCTAAAGTGGAAACAGTTCTCTAAGCTCCTTATTCAACTGATTACATAGTTCAGTGTTCATCCCATTCATAACAGATACTTCCTTATGAACAGTACTTACTGTAGTCAAGGGATTTGGAGTTGGTATAGGAAGCAATCCTGCACCAGGCATCAGACTTGTCATGGTTGGAGCAGGAGCCAATAAAGAGAGGGCTTTGGATTCCTCTGGGATTTTACCTGCAGAAGCAAGTTCCAAACATTATGGAAAGCAGAAACACCACACCAACTTTATACTATGATTTTACAATTACCCTTGCACTTAAAAAATAATAATAATAAATGAATCTATCTATCAGATCTGCACAAAGAAATAAATAAGAACTTAAGTCTTTCCTTTTAGCCTGCTCTATTAGGAAAAATAAAAGTGAGCAAAACTTCAAAGACTAACAATCTCATTAATGGAATATTATTTTAAAAATTGAATAATGTAGACAATTATTTAACACTTTGAGCTATGGGTCACCTGTACTGGAAACTTAATGTTCATGAACCAAACGATATCAAGCATGGACGCTTTCCCAGGACGGTGTTTTCGCGGTGATCGAAAGTTGTGTTACACATGACAACCGTTCGTGTTGGCTGCATCACTAATAGCACACAGAACATCAGATACAGAAAAGAAGAACATTTTTTAAAGTTTAATCCCCAGAAATGGCAAATAACCAAATTAGTCAAAAAAATGAAAAAGAAAAAACAAATATGTGCGAATTGAAATTTGTTCCTTAATGAGTGTCCCTATCCTGTTGCTGAAACTACCTACTTGTGATGCAAACAATTTCAGTAACCCTTCAACAGATTCCATTCAATTTCAAGTAAACAGAAGAAAACAAAACCTACTTCATATAATCATGCTCAGTTTAAAAGGAAAT
The DNA here is from genome assembly GCF_053883595.1 of Heterocephalus glaber. Taxonomy (NCBI): domain Eukaryota; kingdom Metazoa; phylum Chordata; class Mammalia; order Rodentia; family Bathyergidae; genus Heterocephalus; species Heterocephalus glaber. The sequence goes on from NW_028258336.1 coordinate 3,486,067, forward strand.
CTACACCTACTCAGTTAATAAGGCATCTCACTAGTATCAGTGATGCCTAAAGAATATGCCTTGGAAAATTGCTAAAAAATTTTAAGAATAATAAAAGTTCCCTAGTCTCTGAAAACTTAACGATACTTTTAGAACCAATTTATGTATACTTATATGGAGAAGTGGTTAATGCTTGTCTTGCTTATAAACATTTTAACTGTAAAAACAGTAACACTAAAACAATCTTAGAAACTAAAAAAATGCCTACAACCTGAAAATTGAAACAAGTACATGATGTGCCATGTTTAATTGCTGAATTTTTATCAATTAATTTTGACAGACCACAACTTTCATATTTTTCCTTATCTTCTTACCAAAATAAAGTGTCTTGAAAAGCTGCAGGTATATTTATAACTACTCATCTGCTAGCTGTCTATGCATTTCCATTACAAACCTGTCAAAAGTGTTTTAAAACAGTGTACAAAATTACATTAAGCTGAAATATATGTATTAAATTTTCAAAAGAACCATTCCTGGTTTCAGAGGTAAAAAACCCTACTTAAAACAATTAGATGGGCAGAAATAAACCTCTAAACAATATTATCTGAATATTATCTCTAAACATAGGTAAAATTTAAAAACTTGTTTTAAATAATGGTTATGTCTTTCTATAGAAACAATAAAAATTACATTAGCTTTAGCAAATGCCTATTGTTTTAACTTTGCAGCATCTAAGCTTCTATCATTCTAACTAATTTCAAAAGCAAAGTTATTTCGATCTAAACTCTGGAGAATATATTTCTTAACATGCACAAAGATAAATAAAAGGTTGGTTGACTTTATTGAAGACACTGAATAACAATAATCTATTTTATATGTATTAGTTACTATTAACATGTATTTATACTGATATATACTGTATTATTTATATTGATATCACACTCATTTCATCTATTATAAACAGTTATTATTTTTTAAAGAGATCTGTAAAGCTTGAACACCCTTGATAAACCAACCAGGGTCCTGACATGCAAACTCCATGCTTCAGTACACTACTTTACACACCTAAAAAAACAAGAGTGCTAATCTAGTAGAGATGTGCCAAATTTAATATTACTTGTCAACAAATAAGCAAAACTATCCATAAAGACAGTGTAAAAAGACTATACCAATGAAATGGGTTTTCAACATGGGCTAAAAACTGATTACATGGTATTATGAAAGTCTCACTTCTGGGTTAAATATCAGTAGGTTGTCAGATTCTCATTGTCTTTCTTGATAGTAATAAACTATTATAAATCTGTAACTAACTGTTACTGTTAATTTTTTTTGTTACTTTATTAACTTGAGGAAAAAATTCCATTGCTTAATTTTCAAAATAAAGTTGTATCAAATTTATCTTCTAATTACTATCAGATTATATAAAAGTATAAAACAAATAATCATTTAGCATTTTTCCCAAGCTGTATTCCTCAAAGACAACTAAGAGGAAAAACAACATCTCTCACATTATTAAAGTATTATTAAAGTATAATCTCTGAAGCCATTTATAAGCTAGTAATATCTGAAGAATTTTCAACTTAAAAAACTCAAGCAAACAGAAACATACACATGCAAATAACTGTCTCAAATATCCATTCCCCACATAGGCAACAAAGTCTTAAGACAAGGAAATATAAGTTGTATAATAACCACCATAAAAGTGAAAGACCCTCCTTCCCTACCCCCAGATAGTTTTAAGAAATTTACTTATTTTCCTTGATGACTCTGTATGCCTAGAATTCTAGGGGAAAGAATGAAAATCAAAAACCATCAGTTGGTTTTTGTGAGAGATGTAAACTTGGAAAAAAAAACCTACAAAAATCTTGCACTAAGATCAGAAAGTGTTTCTAAGATTCCTGTGTTTTATTGTTTAAGAACAAAATGTAACTGATGAATCTGTAAGTACCCATTAAGACCCATTGAGCTTCAAAACACCATATTCTTCTAACTTACTACATGAAAATTTATCTTAAGGTTGAGCTGTTAAATCATCTGATATAATTTGCAACACGTTATGAACCTTAATGGAATACCATTTACAAAGAACTGGAAAACCAGCTCACAAGTTAAAGTGAAAGAGATTTAACAAAACAAAAACAAAAACAAAAAAAAGGGGGGGACAAAATAAAGAAAAAGAAATGAAATCAAAGTAAAACAATAAAAAACAGAGACAGGGCGTCCATCTTCTGCGGTTCAGACTCCGATCTCATTTCCCAAATGAAGGTTTCACTTGACGGCAGGTTTAGTGGCATGGCAAACAATGCCTAACTCAGGCAAGTGTAACAGGTCTGCCTTGGCCAGTCTAGTCATCTAATAATGCACAAATATCACATAGAGAAAACATACAAAACCAAATTAATAGTCAAAATCCATCTACCAGAAAATGTGGACATAAATTTATGACTGATGATTAGGCTGACACCTTTGTTATGTTTGACCTTATCTTTTCTAAGTGTTAACATTTATAAAAAGAAATCTGAAATGTACGCAACAACAAAAGAGGTCATAGTTACACAAGTACAATGAAAGTATACTTTATTTAGAAATGGCATATTTTATGAACAATAGTTAATGCTTAATATGTATGAATCCGTTACACATCAAACATTATTTATACATCTTAGGATCTTCTGCTATTCTCTGAACTAAAAAGAGCAAATTGAAAGAAACTAAAAAGCTTTTCTTGAAATTTTTTCTATGATTTTTCTCATTTATGTCATGATACTGTTTCTATGATATCAAGGAAAGAATGCAGTCTGAGAAATGTACCACAGAATGCTCTTAGCACCACAGCATGTCTCCTCTTACAGAATTCCTCCACTGGAACATTTTCCTTGGGTTTACTTCAAATTCGCTCTGCTATCTTTTTAGTACAAGAATGCATTATTTGGGCTGGGGATTTAGCTCAGTGGTTCTGGTGCCTGCCTCTCAAGCGCAAGGACCAGAGTTCGATCCCGGGTACAAAAAAAAAAAAAAAAAAAAAAGAATGCATTATTTCTTTGCTGGCACTGCAGAATCAGACTTTCACTACGAAATTCTTCAACTTCCACAAATTCATCACTATTGTATTTAATATAACTTAAAAACAGTATCTGAATTTTTTCTAGTACCAGAAATTTTCTAATATCAGTTATATCTAATGCTATTAAGTAATGTTAAGTTCTTCTAATGCCAGTGTTCTGAAATACTTCTAAATTACAAAAAAGTATGCTTAAATTTGTTCAAAAATAATAAAAATTTGTATCAAAATATCAAAAATATTTAAAATCTGTAACTCAATGTGTATTTACTCATCTCTATCAAGTAAACAGTAAAAGGAACCTCTACATGCCAATAACCTTGAACATTTATGACAAATAACAGGGCTTCTCTAATGTACAAAAGATTTTATGGGAATACAGCAAGGTTCCAACAAAGCAATGATTACAAAAAATTTTTCCTTACAATTCAATAATGATCGTTATAAAGAGCCTGTGCTGCTGGTGGAATAATTTCCTGATACAATATTCCAGATTAATATATCTTCTATTTGGTTTCTTTTTTCCTACAGCTTTTTGATATAAAATTTCAGTAAAAACTATATAAAACTAAATCATTAACCATCTCCTTTCCCAGCTCGTTCTTAAATTTGAGGCTCACTGTACCCTTAACAGAACATCAGATAAGGATACTTGTTACATATCAATAATTAACTTTAATGCATTTTTATGTTCCCTACCCACTCTAAGCCCTAAAACATGGGAAAGACATTTTCAGTTTTATCTGGAAAAATCCAGAATGTTCTATTCTTGGATTTCAAAAGTATCAGCCTGCTACTCATTGTATTTAACTGTTTTTGACATTCCAGAAAAAGCATTCCAAAATAAGCATAAAAACCTGAAAGTGGGACAAGATGCTTATTACACATTATTATTTTAATGTTAACCTGGTCACTACAAAAGGTTTAAATTTAAAATTATATATGAAAAAATTGTTTCTGGTAAATTTTTATGTTGTAAAATAATTACCACCATCCACAGAAAATATCTATTTGTAAGGACACTTCAATTTGCCATAACCCAATTCTAAAATCCATATACACATGCCATAGTCAGTGCTCTAAATGAAAGTTAATTACACACCAGAACTGTCAAAATTCAGCACAGCCTATTATTATGTGAGCAGCTCTGTAAAAATAAGTTACTAGAAAATAATTAGTAATAATTAGCTCTTAAAGCAGTTTAAAGCATAAAATTTAATAAGTAAGTATAAGGCCTCTGGCCCTGTTCTTATCTTCAACAACTATTTTCTTGATGAAACCTTTGAAAAATTGTTTTCCATGATTTTTTTTCAATTGTCCACAGGCCAATGAAAGAAAACATTCCAGTTGCACTGCAAACAAGTACACTGAATACAAAAGAACAGTCTCATGGTAACGATAAAGGTAAATTACCTTAAAAGGATACTTGAAAGTATAGATATTTTTCCTACAAATATAATTAACCCAGAAATTTGGCAAAATGTATACACTGTTCTTATTTGTAATACTATTTATAGTATTAAGGTAAATGTATATTTATTTACATATTTAAAATAATTACTCATAGCAACTTAAAACTATTCTTGTAATTTCATAAAGCTCTCTTGAGAATCTGAAAATTGACTACAGAAAGCCAAAGGAAATTAGAGAAGCCAAATACTTTATGAATTTTTTAAATGCTATGTTATAAGATCTCAAATGTACGTACACAAGTAATAAATTAATCACTTTACTATAATTTACTATTAGGTAAAAATTCTTTCTCTACATTTCACCCTTGTGCACACTCTGTCTCACACATACACATACACACAACACTCCCCAGAGTACTGCCTACTTGCTAATTTTTAGGACAGAAGGCTATAGTAATAGGACAGAGATTAAAATAATAGAAAAAAAATGTGAGATACCAACCTTCTGCACAGGGAACAACTATCAGAGCTCTGTCAATAAAAACCGTGTTAGTTAGATGCTGGGCCACACCAACACTTGATGGGTCACGAAACTTAACATAACATACTTTGGAGGAAAAAGCAAGAGGTGCATTGCTGCAAGATAAAAAGAAAAACAACTGAATAAACATTTGCTTGCGTTTGTCATTTTCATTTACAATTTCTTTCTCACATCTTTACATAAACTTAATCAAGTTTAGAAAATTTTTGTTACTAGGGCTCATTAAAATATAAAATGGCAAAACTCAGTCATTCAGAAGTGATTTGTCTGACGAGGCAACCCTAAACTTTACATGTAAAACCTGAAACAAATTAGTCAATCCTTAATCTGAGTCAACTGTGAAAACAGCTGGTAAAACCAAAAGGGTTCAGTCAGTCTGTAAATCCCATCATTTTGTAACCATTCCAATTCTTCCTAAATGTGATTTCCCAGTATTTAAGTCTGAACGTGGGTATATTTACCTCTCTGACAATATATGCAATGCTCTGACTTAAGATAACTAGGTAAGGGAGATTTTTGGTGAGTCTGATATGAAATCTGAATTGGATGACCTTAGGCAGAGCAGGTAAACTGAACTGACTACCAAAGGGGTAGAACGGTTTTGTCTTTACAACTTTAACTATCCTTACTAATTATGTTTTCATATTTATATATGTTGTGTACATATACATGTTTCACATTTTAAATATAAATCCATTTTATTATACTGTTTGGCCAATTGCATAAATAATTCAAAATAGGTTTATGTGTGCTAAGGACTGAACCCAGGGCCTTATGCTGGTGAGGTACTACTGAGCTGCACCCTGTGCCCCTCAAAATGGTTTTTTTAATTCTTGGGGTTTTTTGCTTTTTTTTTTTGGTTGGCTGGTTGGTTGTTTTATGAGACAGGGTCTCACTATGGAGTTCAGCCCGGGCTGGCCTCGAACCTCAGTGATTCTCCTGCAGTGCTGGGATTACAGGCACATGCCACCACACCCAGCTAAATTCTTGATTACTTGAAAGATTAAGGTTGCCTAAGATTTAGAATTGGATGATTAGACTAAATGCTAACTTTGGCATTTACTAGCTCTAAGATTGTGGTCAACTTCCTAGACTTGTTTGTAAACCAAAGTAAATTATTATTGCATCTTATAGATGATGTTTTTCAAATAATCTCTTTTTAGTATGAAAAGAAAAATCTTAATGTTTTAAATGATTATACAATTATGTTATAGATTTGGTATATATTTAGGTCTTTTTTTCTTGCTCTTTAGCAAGAAAATTCCAGACTTTAATGAAAAACAATTATAGATATGATGTCAAAATGATTGCCCAGGAAGGTAGTATGTTTTGGAATTCAACAAGGTATGTTCATATTATGGAAAAATTCCTTTCATCTGTTCTGTTCATTTTACTGTAGGTCTGCTATATTCAACTGAATCAAATGGACTAGTCTACATTACACTGCCCAATAATGTGTGTAAAATTTTGTTTGTAAAAATCTGTCTGGAAAATCACATGGCTGGCTATCTAGCCTGAGTGTCTGGTATATAAAAAAGACCTTAATTTAATTTCATATTTGAGTGTTTCTAAGACTACAGTAAAGATTTTAGTGTTTTTTGTTGTTGCTTTTAGTTGTCTAGGAGGCATGGTGGGTTCCCAAGCATGCTATATAAAGTGCTCTACCTTTGAGCTACATCCCCAACTTTGTTTTTATCCATTTAAACCAGTACATTTACATTACCAAATCTCTAATTAGGCCTCTCCTGAGCTCTAGATTTCCAGACCCAATGATATGCTGAATATTAATATTATACTTTCACCCACCCCTAATTTATTAATTCCAAAATATATTCAATATCCTCTTTTGTTACCAATGCTGCCCTTGGTACTTTACATCCCAGTTAAATATACCATCACATTTCCCAAGTCTAAAATTTGAGTCATTAGTGTGACGGTTATCAGTGCTATTTACCAAATATTTCCAAAGCTTCTTCTGGATATGTGGTAAAATGCCATTTTTCTATTCCTGAACTTAGATGTGACCACTAACTACATTTAATCAATTAAATGTGAGGAGGACTAAAATGTATCTATTTTGTAGAAGTTTCAAGAGCCATCACTTGGTGCTTTTCCTGTCACAGCAAACAGCAAGTTTCAAGAAATGCAGGAATGATTTGTCGGCTTCATCCCAGAGTCCCCCAATGAGCAGAGTGCCAAACTCCACCATCTTATGGTAAGAAATACTCATAGGGCCGGGGATTTAGCTCAGTGGTTCCACCGACTGCCTTGCAAGCGCAAGGTCCCGAGTTTGATCCCTGGTACCAAAAAAAAAAAAAAAAAGAAAGAAAAAAGAAATACTCTGGTAAACTGGGATTGGGTTGTTTTTTAAACCCTGCCTGTCCTGATATATCACCTTTTATGTTCTCATCCAATCAGTCAATAAACCCTTCTGAGACATCTGCCAAATATTCTGTCACATTAATTTTTTCATCATTCTCATTATCAATGCCTTTAGTCCTTCAGCATTTTTCACCTAGATTACTACTACCACGACTTCCAACCTATCACATTGTGTTCAACCTGAACCCATTATTAATGGTCTTGCACAAAGCTGCCATAGTGATCCTTCTAAACTCTGGACTGCATTTCATTTCACAGATTAACATTCCTTAAAGACTCCCTCTGTTCCTGCTTTATCATCTAAGACATCCGATCCAAAACTACAGGTATTCAAATACTGTGGTTGTAAAAACACATCCTGAACATGTGTGTCTTTGTATGTGCTATTCCATTTGGCTATGATTCATTCTCTACCTCCCTTCTGAATGATAGTTTCACTTTTCTCTAAGTCTCAAATTTGAAGTCCTCTGATAAAACATCTTAATTGAGATCACATTGATAAATAATGATACCACATTCTACACAGCTTCAGCACAGTCATTATCACAATTGCTTACATGAAACCCTCTATACAGCCTCTGAGCTTTCCCAGCCAAAACTGATTAACCACCTGTCCCAAGGATCCATTTTGCTGGCTGACCAGCAACCTGTAATTTAGGTAGTCAGGTTTGACCACATGAGGTCAATCAGATTCTTTCTGCTAGGCTGGAAAGTATCTTGGCCCAAATGATGAAGTACAGAACAATTCTGCAAAGAAACAGAGCAAGTACACAGAAACAATTAGCTGACAATAAAACCTCCTGAGAGAGTCACTCTAATTGCTGATAACCTTTCTGGTCCCCAGTCCCAGTCCCCATGAGGCCTGGCTGTTCTGTAGCCATTAAGAGTCTGTATTCTTCAATTTATTGGTCTCTTTCTTTTTAATAAACAATGTCTCTTCTTAAGCTAGATTGGGTAACACTGTTTCTGTCCTTTGCAACCAAAAGAATTCAATGATTACAATGACCTACTAAAATCCTAACCGCAACAGCAATACTCTTTTAGCCCTGAAACTGTTAGGAGCCTGACAAGCCACCACTAAAGCTACAATTCCTGAAGTGACAGATCCTTTTGTAATCAATACTTAAGTAATCACTATTGAAAATTAAAAGCTTATTCCCAAATAACCCTAGTTGAAACCTGATAGGAAATGTGAGACTGATTTGGAAAGAAACTGCATATGAAACTCCACCAACATGTGAAAAGCTCAGGAACTGGTTTGAAAATGACAGTCTTCTGAATCACATTATTATGGAGCATGGATATGAAGTTTAGCTACCTCAAAGCTTTAATCCTATGTCCTTTTCTTAATCCTGTGTCCTTCCTCTTATGTCTTTAATCCTTTTCCTAATCCTATGTTCAATTACATTTGTTGAAATAATAAAGCCCAGTTTTTTTTGAAACAGGGTCTCACTATGTAGTTTAGGCTGGCCTTGAACTCACTATGTAGCCCAGGTTGGCCTGGCACTTGCAACAATCCCCCTGCCTGAGCTCAGCTTAATTTTACAAAACTGTAAATATTTGAACTTTCAGGAGAGGTGGTAAAATTTTATGTTGAACACTACAGACTAAAATATGATAAGAGTAGGGCCGGGGATTTGGCTCTGTGGCACCCCACCTGCCTCATGAGCGCAAGGTCGTGAGTTCGATCCCTAGCAGCAAAACTACCCACAAAAAAATAAAATAAAATGATAGAGTAGTGAGATCTCAGGAAATAAACCTGTATTTATAAATCAGTATGTTTTCAAATCTTGTATTTCACTTTTTCTCTAGCATATCTAAACTATCAAATAGATTTATTGTCCTACCTTTTTAATTTATTTAGTGTAGTGCTGGTTATCAAATCAAGGCCTCTGAGCCTCTCGGAGCACCTAGATTTATTTAAACATCATCATTTTAAAATGTAATTTTAACCTACAGTTTTAATTTTTAAAAGCAGATGTGTATGCATAGTCTAGTTCATATAAATGTAAGCCTTTACAGAAAGTAGCAGTACCCAGATCTAGATAGTTTGACCTCATCTGTTGAATCTCAAATTTTTAAAAAAGATAAAACATTATTATTCAAAAAAATCAGAATTTCTCCTGAGTGTTAAATGGAGACAACAAAGAATCACCTTCTGTGCATCTATTAAATTTCCTAGTCCTTAAGTGATTATTTTTTCATTTAACGTGGTGATGGCACTCTACAATCTTTTCAAAAGCCAATGTGATAACAACATGCACAATATTTTATTAGTATATTAGTATATATCCTTTAAAGAATCAAAAAAGATATAATTCAAAACACAGCCAAAATAGATGGTTTTATGCAGGAAAATATTAACGAGCACATTTTTAACAAGATTCTTCTACAGGACTCCAATGGTACTATGGATAGTACAATTCCTCCTTCTGTTAGACTTTATGAATTGCTGACATATAAAAAGGACTAGAGAGCAGGGCCTGGTGGTGCACGACTGTAATCCCACCACTCGGGAGGCTGAGGCAGGAGGATTGCTGTGAGTTCGAGGCCAGTATGGGTTACACAGTGAGTTCAGGGCCAGCCTGAACTACAAAAGGAGACCCCGCCTCAAAAAACCAAAAAAAAAAAAAAAGGACTAGAGGGAATACAATGGAAGGTGTTGTGATAGGCTGGTAAGATCACAGATGTTTCTTTTTATCTATTTTCCATAAAGCAGCTATAGGGACTATATATTTTAACTAAATAAACTTAAATAAATAATTGATACATTTTATCTTGTGTTCTTATAAGTATTATAGACCAGAGAAATGAAGAAAAACAGCAAGCTAAAAAACCCCCAGGTGAAATCTCCAGTGTTAGAAATAAGGACAGAATTATCCTTTCCAAGTTAGCCAAAACTCTAAAAAAAGAGCACAGGGAGGAGCTTCTGGGCACTGGTTACACAGGTAGGTTTACTTTGTAAAATAAGTTCATTGAACTGTACTCTTCATCTGTTCTTTTTTCTGTATGTACATTATACCTCCAAGAAAAGTACTGAAAAAACAAAGATTTCTTACTTTTACAAAAAGGCTTTCATGAGCTATGAGATTCACACATTGTGCAAAAAAGTTAAAATAGTAATTCTGGATATTTAATCACCTGACAACAAAAAAAAATGTCAAATTACAAATAAGAATTCTATTTTTTTTTTTTTGGTACCGGGGATCAAACTCGGGTCCTTGAGCTTGCGAAGCAGGTGGCGAACCACTGAGCTAAATCCCTGGCCCAAGAATTCTTAATGTTTAAAAATTAAAATGACACTGAATCATTGTCTCATGCAAAAGAATTACATTTTTTTAAAATCTAAGTTTTCATATCTAATATGATGTGTTTGTGTGCACTAGGGACTGAACTGAGGGTCACAGCATTCTCCATAAGCCATCTGCCACTAAGGTCCATAAAATTTTAATAAGAAACTATTTTTACATTCTACTTAAGAAATGTATTTCCTACTTTAAATCAAATTTCTATTCAGCTTCCAAAGATTAATCACAAAATACTGTTTACATGACACTGCTAAACAAATTATATCTTCAATACAACTACTACTGCATTTTGATCTGTTTCAGCCAATAGCCACAAACACATCTAATATAAAGACCAAGTGGGCTGGGGATTTAGCTCAGTGGCACCTGCCTGTCTGGCAAGCACAAGGTCCTGAGTTCGATCCCCGGTACAGAAAAAAAATATATATATATAGATAGATAGATAGATAGATAGATAGATAGATATAGATAGATATAGATATAGATATATAGATATAGATAATTATAGAGCAAAAACCTGTTAATGCATGTTAACACTGCTGCAAAACAAAAATAGGAGATCTAGTAATGCACTTATGGAAAAACTGCAGTACTTAAGAATTATGCCTGGCTTTTGTTATGTTTATGCTATAATTATGCCAAATGTATTACAATTTGTGACACACAACTCCATTTTAATACATTATATGTGTAAGAGCTTTGTATTCTTTGTCCTTTAAACTCCACTGATATTTAATTTCAAAAATACAGGCCATCAGTTAATAACTGTCAGTGTACTGCCACCCAAATCCAAGTTTCAACCATACAAATGGTATTACGTTGTCAATAAAAAACACTGTGATATATTTCTTCTATTTATGAGATATCCTATTACCACAAGGTCAATTTATAAGGGTTCATGTACAGAGTCTTTTAGTAATTGACTCAAACTCTTCTAGAATACATCACTCTTTCAACCACTTCAATTATTAAGAGATGTTAAGTACTTAATTAAGATGGCTGAAAGTATCTTCAAAAGTTAAAGATACTCAAAGCTGTAGTATCATAGATAATCAATCCCTTATGCAGTTGTTTTTGTTGTTTTTTTGAGACAGGGTCTCTCCATGTCATCCAGGCTGGGCTTGAATTTGCAATCCTCCTGCCTCAGCCTCACAGAGTACTAGATTACAAAGCTGTATCACCATGTCCAGCATTTTCTCACTATTCTTGTCATAAATGTATCACTTGAGCCAGGCCTGGTAAAGCACGCCTGTAATCTCAGCATTTGGGAGGCTAAGGCAGGAGACTGCTGTGAGTTTAAGGCCACCCTGGATTACTTAGTTCAAGGCCAGCTTGAACTACATAGGGAGACCCTGTCTCAAAAAAACCAAAAAAATGAATTAAAAAAGTCTAACTTGCTGAGCAGTGCAGGCCTGCAATCTCATAATCCCAGCACACTGGGAGACTGAGCACTCTGAGACAAGAGGATCAAAAGTTCAAACAAGAGGATCAAAAGTTCATGCCCAGCCTGTGCAATTCAGTGACTTAGTGAAACACTGACTCAAAATTTAAAAAAAAAAGGACTGAGATGTATAATGGATGTTGGGAAATGGGAAGGCAGTATTCAAATGGTAAGGGGAACAAGGGAGGAAGGAGAGATGAAGGAAAGGAAAAAACTGAAAATAGAAGAAAAAATGGAACCAAAGCTTTTATACATTGGGATAAAATAAAATTTATTAACAACAATAACAAAAGAAAGGTAGGGATATGGCTCAGTGGCCCTAGGTTCAGTCCCCAGTACTGTAAAATAATAATAATAATAATAATTATGATAAAGTATTACCTGAATCTTAACACGAAGAATAAAGAAACCACTTCTATAAACTCAGATTATGGGTAATTCCAAAAGACTTTAACATAAGTACAACAGAATGTCAATATCATCCAAGATTTTTTTTTCAAAACAGGATCTCACTAAGAGGCTAAATTACCCAGACTAGGTTGGAAATTGCAATCCTCCTGCCTCGGTGTCCCAGGGTGCTGGGATTATGGGTGTGCCACCATGCCGAGCTGTCATGAAAGACTTTTTATAAATTAAGGAAGGAAGGGCCTGTTCTAAAGGAGAAAACTAAATACAAGGGGTGGACACAACCTACATCCCCCTAAAAAAATGTAACTACACAAGAAACGTTAACTGAAGCAACTAATGCATTTTTTATTGCAATGTGTTTGTATGCATGAAATGTTTCACAACAAAAAATTGAGAAAAACTGAAAAAGGAAAACTTAAATATTCAAACACACAACTTTTATCAGTACACAGTAGTGCTATCTACTTACAGATAAAAAACAAAATACATCTATTTGCATCACTATAAAATAAGCCTAATAAACCGAATGTCAAGTTTTTTTAAAGAAAGAAATCACGGCCAAGGCGTGGTGGCTTGCCCCCACAGGATTGGCCTGCAGGAAGATCGCTGTGAGTTGGGCCAGTCTGGACTAAGCAGTAAATTCAAAGCCACCCTGAACTACACAGCAAGACTCTGTCACAAAAAACAAACAAACAAACAAACAAAAATAAATCGTTAGCAACTACTTCCTTCCTTCAAAAGATTTTTTAATATAAAGAAAAAACACTGTAGAACTTCATATTCTAAGACCTATCTCCTACCTCAAAAAAATAATAATAGGGCCAGGGATTTAGCCCAGTGAATCCACCGCCTGCCTGGCAAGCTCAAGGTCCTGAGTTTGATCCCCGGTACCAATAATAATAATAATAATAATAATAATAATAATAATAATAATAATAAAGTTTGTGCAATAATCTAAAGAACCTGCAAATGCCTTACGAATTTTCTGATTAGATAATATCGTATAATGGAAATTTATCACTTCAAAATACATTATTTGGGAAGCGGCGGCGACTTGTGAACGCCAGTTAAGATCTGGACTTTATATAACAGTACATACAGAGTGGGAATAATCTTTCAACGATTTACAATTTTTTTGAAAGACTACGGTCGGTGTGACTTTCCACGAGGAAAATTCAATCTGTTGAAAGCGTGAATAGGCAGGTTCTTTAAGAATGTAGGTGGACTAGGTTAAACTAAAATGATGCTGAATTTCTGAAACCACCCTGGAAAACAAACAGTCCTGAGGGCATCTTGTCTTCAGCCGCAGGCTTTCTCATCAGTATTCACAACCTGACGTTAAGGTCTTAAGAACGGGACAGCTGCTCAAGCGCAGTTTCCGCGATCTTCAGAGAGCACAAACGTTAGCAGGCGTTTACCATGACTACTCCAGGCCCACCTGCGGCCATCTTAAATTCGGGGGGGAAACGGGCATAGAGCACCCAATTCCAAGGCCGGAAGCGCCACAGTACCGGAGGCTTGGCAAACGAAACCACTCCCAATCATTTGTAAGGGCTCGGGTTCGGGGCAGAGATTAACCCGCAAATCCGACTACCAAGGAGGACAGAAGAGCGAGACCTCAGCGCCACGGAACCGGTGCCCTCATCAAACATGGGCACCAAGGTAAGGCCCGGCGGTCACATGACAGGGGCAGCGCGCCCGCGCTCCCCCCACGCCTCGGCTCCCCCGGTCCCTATGGCGCCCGCGCCCCTCCCCCAGCAGAAATCAGCACTTACTCGGGGGGGTAGAGCCGCAGCTCCTCGATTTCTCCTAGGAAGGAAAAAAGCGTTCGCATCTGCTCGCTGGTCACCGCCGACGATAGATTCGTCACCTGAATTACCGCCGTCGGGGTAAGGCCAAAGCCTAAGCCCAAACCGAAGCCGCCGCCGCTGTTCATCGTGATCCCGCTTGCCAATGCCGCTGCCTTCCCGCTCCCCAACGTCTACGACGCGTCAGCGACGGAGCCGGGAAAGCGGAGGACGCGCGGCCCCGAGCGCGCCCCCGCTGGCGAATTCTCGGCGCCGGGCAGGTCTAGCCGCTCTTCTCGCAACTCCGCTGCTCTGGGGCCGCGCGCGCCAGCCGGAAGCGTCGCCCCGGCAACCGGAGGGTCTCCCGCGGCTGTGGCCTCTGTTTGTCAAGTCCCAGGGTCTTTGGGGCTATTACTGCTCCTCTTCCCTCCGCCAAGATTTTTATTTTTGTCCGTATTTGTTGTGGTTGGGAGACTCAACCCTCAAACGTCGGTCAAGTTCAGTGCTCTTGTCAGTGGAGGAGACCCAGCTCTTTCCAGTCTTTAGTACCGGCTGCAAAGCCAAGTAGCCCCTCCTGCCCGCACGGGGCTGTGGAGAAGGAACGACGACCCGGCATCACAGAGCAAACTGTAGTGCGTCGGTATTAAAGAGAGTCGGCTGCCTCACCTCACCTTTTTTTTTTTTTTTTTTTTTTTTTTGGTACCGGGGATCGAACTCGGGTCCTTGCGCTTGCGCAGCAGGCGGCAAAACCACTGAGCTAAATCCCCGGCCCCTCACCTTTATTTTAAAATTGTCACGTGTCCTAATTGTGAAAAACCTTGGAATTCTACACAAAACATGGAGGATCATATTTAGAAAGAATACAGTAAATTAAAGGCTCTGCAGTCATGCTCATAACTTGTAATATATTCTCTCCCCCTGAAGGTATTAATAGTGTTGGATACTAGATCCTATGAGACAAGGGCACATAAAAGACACAGATGGTCCACATAACCTAATGGTCCACTTTTCAACCTAATGAGAGACTACAGTGACTCTAGAGCAGCTATTCCCGAAATGCCATCTGCGGAACCCTGGGGTTAATAACGACTTTATTGACCTTTTTCATTTTGTTGATATTTGCGTTAATGGTCAGTAGATTAAACTGATACCTTATAGCAGGAACCAAGGCAGTATTGCCAAACTGGTAATAGTTGTATTTTCTTCACCTCTATCTACTCACATCATTAAAAAAATTTGATTTCTAAGTGAAGATTTTTTTCTTAATAATATTTATCAAATGTGCACCCTAGCATGCATGTAATAAATGTGATGAAACAGAAATTACTGCTGCAGACCAAGGTAGAATAGTTATCTTCAGTAAAAGCACTTGTATGGTGGTTGAGACTTCACACATAAATACAAGTTTTTCCGGAAATAAGAACTAAAATGTATAATAGATATTGGGAAATGGGAAGAAAATGTTCAAATGGGAAGTGGAACAAGGGAGGAGGGAGAGAGAAGGGAAAAGAAGGGACAAGTAAAAAAAAAAAGTGACAATAGAAGGAAAAATGGAAACAAAGCTTTTGTACATAGCGAGGGGAAGGGACTTGAGGGGACAGGTATGGGGGTGGGGGAACAGAGGCGGGATGTACCATGTACAAGTGCAAATTCTCTATGGTGAGTGTTATCATGTAAGCCCAAAATGTACCAATAAATGTTTTGCTATTTTAAAAAGGAAAATAAAGTTTTTCTAAACTTTTTTCAGTGTGTACTGTACTTTTATTTTTTAATTTTTTTTACAAAATCTTATTTATAAAAGCTTTATTTCCATGTTTTCCTTCCACTCTCTTTTTTTTGTCCCTTCTTTCCTTGGCCCCTCCCCACTTCCTTGTTCTTCTTGTTGAAAATTTTCTTCCCATTTCCCAATATCTATTATATATCTTGGTCCTTATTTCCACTTTTGATTTCTAACACCAGAGAAACAATGCAGTATTTAAATGTGTGTCTGATTTATTTCATTAAAAGTATGGTCTCAAGTTGCATCCACTGAGCTAGAAATGTCTCAAGCTTATCCTTCTTTATGACAAAGTAGTACTCCATTATATCAGAAAAAAAACCACACCTTTGTCCATTGGTCAGTTGATGGGCATTTGGGTTGTTTCCAAGATTTAGTTATTATGAACTGTGCCGCTATGAACATAGGTATGCACATATGGCTGTGGTATTATGCTTTTAATTCTTTCAGAAAGATACCAAGAAGGGGAATAGCTGGGTGAAATGGAACCTGTAGTTCTAGTTTTTTGAGGAATCTCCACGTTGATTTCCACAGTGGTTGCCCAGACCACACTCCCACCAATAGTGGAGAAGGGTTCCTTTTTCCCACAGCCTGGCCAGCATTTGTTATTCGCTTATTTCTTGATAATATCCATTCTTTCTTGAGTGGAGATGGAATCTTAGAATTGTTTTAATTTGTATCTCTCGAATGACCAGTGATGCTGAACATTTTTTCATATATTTATTTGCCATTTCTACTTCATCTGAGATGTGTCTATTCATTTCACATGCCCATTTTTTGACTGGGTCTTTAAGTTTGGGGGTCTAATTTTTTTTGAATTCTTTATATATTCTAGATAGTCCTTTGTCTGAGGATCAGCTGGCAAAAAATTTTTCCCACACGGTGTGGATTGTTTCTTCATCCTGTGGGTGGTTTCTTTTGCTGTGCAAAAGCTTTTTAATAGGATAAGATCCCAGATGTTGATTCTTTGTGATATTTCCCATGTAATTGGGGGTTTGTTCATACAGACTTTGTCTACATCAATGTCTTCAAGAATTCTACCAGGGAAAAAAATAAGAACCAAGATATATTATGCAAAGGTACAATAATGAATGTCAACATACTGTATACCTAAAATGTACCAATAAAATTAATGAAAAAAAAAGTTATACCTATTCTCTCTTCCAGCACGTTTAGTGTTTCTGCTTTACTACTTAGATCTTTGATCCAGTTTTATTTTAGGTTAGTGCATGTTGTAAGATATGGATCTAGTTTTAATCTCCGGCATGTGGAAAGCCAGTTTTTTACAGCACCACTTATTAAAGAGTCTTTCTTCCAAAGAATATGTTTGGCTTCTTTGTCAAAAATAAGGTGGCTAGGGCCGGGGATTTAGTTCAGTGGTTACGCCACCTGCTGCGCAAGCGCAAAGAGCGGAGTGCGATCCCTGGTACAAAAAAAAAAATAAGGTGGCTAAGTATGTCTAGAGTTGTTTCTTTTCTAATCTGTTCCATGAATCCTCAGGTTTGTTTTTTTGCCAGTACCATGGGGTTTTTATCATAGTAGCTTTGTAGAATAATTTCAAGTCATGCCCCCTGCCTTGCCTTTGTTGCCTAAAATTGCCTTGTTATTCTAGGTCTCTCCTGTTTCCAAATGAATTTTAGGATTGTTTTCTCAAATTCTGTGAGATTTGCCATTGGATTTTGGGGGGGGGGGGTATCAGGGATCAAACTCAGGACCTTGTGCTTACGAAGCAGGCACGGAGCCACTGAGCTAAATCCCTGGCCCATGCTGTTGGAATTATTTTTTATTAAGTTTATTGGTACATTTTAGGTATACAGTACAGTTATATTCATCACTGGGATCTTGTACCTTGATATGATGTATCTTGGTTCTTATTGTTTCCCCATTTCCCTCCCCTCCCTCCCCTGCCACCCTTCTCTATTTACAAAGACTTTGTTTCCATTTTTTCCTTTTCTCATGTTTTTTTTTCTTTTCCCTTCTTTCCTTTCCCCTACCCCTCCCACTTCCACTACTCCTTTAGACCTTTTCTTCCTATCTCAATTATCAATTATACATTTCGATCCTTATTTACACTTTTAGTTTTTCACACCAGGGAAACTATTCGGTATTTGCACGTTTGTCCTATTTATTTCACTTAAGAGTATAGCCTCAATGTGCATCCATTTAGCTATAAAATCGAAGTGGATTAAAGATCTAAATATTAAAACAGAAACACTAAACTTTCTGGAAGATAAGTTAGGTAGAACTCTCAAAGACATTGGCATAGGAAAAGACTTTATGAACAAATCCTCAGGAGCGCAGGAACTAGCACAAAGAATCAACAACTGGGATCTCATCTTATTAAAAAGCTTCTGCACTGCAAGAGGAACCACCAACAGAGCTAAGAGACAACCTATAATGTGGGAAAAAAATTTTACCAGCTGTTCCCCCAAATATAGACCACCCCCCAAATATAAAGACCCAATCCAAAAATGGTCACCTAAAATAAAAAGACATTTCTCAAAGAAGTAAAAGCAGCAAATAAACATATGAAAAAATGTTCAACATCACTGATCATTCAAGAGATGCAGATGAAAATAACCCTGAGATTCCACCTCACCCCAGAAAGAATGGCTGCTATCAAGAAATCAACCAGAGGAGCCACAAAAGTAAACATTGGCAATAGTAATTATCAAAGTAAACCACCAATAATGCTCCCACATGACCAAGTAAATAAAGCTATTGACAATGTAGGAGGCTATAACTTACCTAATCAGGAATTGTCAAAAGAGAGTACGAACAATTGTCTTCAAAGAAACTCAAAAATTGTGAAGGAATAAATAAAAGAATAACTAAAAGTAAAAAACAAGTTAAAGAGAGAACTGAAGAATCAGATGTATCTACTGATATTTTGATTTCATGGGAACAGATTTTTTTAGCTGAAGAGAGAAAATACATGACTATCAATCAGAAAGAAGCTTGTATTTTAGTAACACCGCTTGAAACTAAGAAGGTGATAGAGCAAAGATGCAAGGAGTATAATCTGTTCTATGACACCAGATTATAACAACAGATTTTTGAATGCCAAAGCATCAAAAAATAAAAGTGAACCAGACTTAATGAAAGTTCCATCAAGAAGTCTTATAGAGACTTTAGAAAATACATCTGAGTACAGTGTGGCTCATAAAAGTAAAAACAAGGAAGATTGCAATGAATGTGATTTACTCATTATCAACCAGAAAATAAAAACACCTAGCTCTAAAAATGAACACATGGGCATTCGAGACTTTAAGAAAAATATCAGGTTGCCATCAAAATTGAAGAAAATTGAAAATCAAGTAGCTGTGTCATTATACAATTGTCAGTCCTCACCAGATTTGTCAAGTGAAGAGAGTGAAACCAAAAAGGAAATTAGAAGAAAAGCTGGAGTTAAGAAAACAGGGCAAGAAATACCAAAAGAAACAGTTGCTCACTTGAGCAAAAACAAAAAAAAACACTACAAGGCATATCATAGTGACTTCAGAATCTGAAACTGAGGAAAGTAACATGGAGTATCATGTTAAACACAAGAAACCTAGGTCTTCTGCTAAAGAAACTCTTCTGAAATGTGGTGTTAGGAATGAGTTTTCAGTTGAGGCAATGGGAGCAGATGAAACTAACAAGGGTTCCTTAGAATGTTTACCTGGCATAAATCAGGATGAGGAGTGGAATGAGAAAGAATTACAGAAACTTCATTGTGCTTTTGCATCTTTTCCAAAGCACAAACCTGGCTTCTGGTCCGATGTAGCTCTGGTGGTAGGTTCTCAAACTGCTAAAAAATGCCAGAAGAAATACATGGAAGATCCTTGAGGAAAATAATCTCAGAAAAATACCACCAAGAGAAAACAAGCCAATCCCAAAGGTGACACAGACAGTGCTAATAACATGAAGACTGTTCAGATAACCGCCAAAGTGGAAACACTTAAAAGGAAACAACAAATGAGGGATTTTCTGGAAAAGATGCCAAAAGATGACCATGATGATTTTTTCAGTACTACACCTTTGCGTAATCAAGGAGTACTGTTGGCAAGTTTCTGGGACAGTCAAGAAGGTGATAACATTCTGCCAGCTATGGACAGAAATTTAGCAACTCCATCAGTTACCTTTCCATTGGCAAAAACTCCTCAATGTCAGCATGTCAGCCCTGGCATGCTAGGCTCTATAAAAAGGAATGATTGTGATAAATACGTTTCTTGGATACAAAAAAAATCATAAAAGTAATGGTGGCATTGCCTGGGCAATGTTAAGAAAAAAAAAACATGGCCGGGGATTTAGCTCAGTGGTTTCACCACCTGCTGCGCAAGCTCAAGGACCTGAGTTCAATCCGTGGTACCAAAAAAGAAAAAAAAAGTTGAAACTGTTTCCTCAACCCCAACAAGAAAAATGCTGTTTAACAGAGATTTAGGAGAAAACTCTGGTATTGGAAAACTTTTCACTAATACAATGGAATCTTTAGATGAAGAAGAAAAAGAGTATTATTTTTCAAACTCTGATTCTGTGTAGAAAAATGTGATTTCCAGGACTTTTATGAAAAAGCAGATGGTGTATTTGTGTCTACACTTAGAGAGTATTTATGTATTTTCTTTACGATGAAGGTTCATGTGAAAATGTGGATTCTTTTTTCAAAGGTTTCATGTTTACATGCAAAGTAAAATATCCTAAAATATTCCCCATTGCTTCATCTTACCAAAAATGTAAGGAAAATTGTTTTGTGCAGACATTTGTAAATATGGTTTGTAATATTAAAATATATATAATTAACTCTAAAAAAGAAAGAAAGAAATCAAACAACAACAAATCCTGGCCGGGTTGTGGGAAGAAAGGAACCCTTCTTCATTGTTGGTGGGAGTGCAGACTGGTGCAGCCACTGTGGAAATCAGTATGGAGATACCTCAAAAAACTAGGATTAGAGGTCCCATTTGACCCAGCTATTCTTCTGTTGGGTATCTTCCCAAAAGAATTAAAAGCATCATACCATGGTAATATATGTGCACCCATGCTTATAGTGGCAGTCTGTAATAGCTAAAACTTGGACACAGCCCAATTGCCCATCAACTGGAGACTGGATAAAGAAGATGTGGTTTTTTAATAAATGGACTACTACTTAGCCATAAACAATGAGAAACTAGAGACATTTGTAGCTAAATGGATGCTGTTGGAATTTTGATTGGGATTGCATTAAATCTGTATAACAGTTTTAGAAATACGGCCGTTTTTATTATATTGGTTATTCCTACCCAAGAACAAAGGATATCTTTCCATTTTCTGATATACTCTTCAATTTCCTTTTTCAGAGTACTGTAGTTTTCCATGTAAAGGTCTTTTATTTCCTTCATTAGATTGTGAAAGGTTTTGTTTCCTTAATTTCCCTCTCAGTGAGTTTATTTGTGCACAGGAATGCTATTGATTTTTGAGTGTTGACTTTGTACCTAGCTATGCTACTTAATTTAGTTATTAAATCTAGAAGTCTTTTGGTTGTGTTTTTGGGTGTCTTCTATGTAGAGAATCATGTCATCAACAAATAATGATAATTTAACTTTTTCCTTTTCTATCATTATTCCTTATATTTCTTTCTCTTGTCTAAATGCTCTGGCTAAAGTTTCAAGAACTATATTGAATAGGAGTGGTGAGAGTAGACATCCTTGTCTTGTTCCTGATTTTAGAGTGAAAGCTTTCAGTTTTTTTCCATTTAGTATTATGTTGGCTGTTGCTTTTCAGAGATAGCTTTTATCTTGAGATAAAGAGCATCTATTCCAATTTGCAGTAGGGTTTTTATCATGAACAGGTGTTGGACTTTATCAGATACTTGTTCTGCATCTGTTGAGATGATCATGTGATTTTTGTCTTCAGCTCTGTTAATATGATGTATTACATTTATTGATTTGTGTATATTGAACCATCCCTGCATCCCTAGGATGAATCCTACTTGGTTATGTGTATGCTCTTCTTGGTGATTTGCTGCATTCTGTTTGCCAGTATCTTGTTGAGGATTTTTACATTTATGTCTATTAGGGAGATTGGCCTGTAGTTCTCTCTTTTGGTTGGATCCTTCTCTGGTTTTGTTATGAGGGTAATGTTTGCTTTTAGGAATGACTCTGAGAGTATTGCTTCACTTTCAATTTCATTAAAATGTTTGAGTAGTGGCATTAGATCTTCTCTAAATTTTGTGTAGAATTCAGCACTGAATCCATCAGAGCTTGAACTTTTCTTTGTTGGTAGGTTTTTAATTATATCTTTAATTTCATTGGCTGACATTGGTTTATTTAGAATTTTTATATCTTGTTAATTCAGCTTTGGTAATTCATGTATATCTAGGAATCTGTTTCTTCTGTGTTTTCCATCTTATTAGAATATAGGTTCTTGAAGTTAAGTATTGATGGTCTTCTGATTTCTCCAGGATCTGTTGTGATTTCACCCTTTTTATTCATAATTGCATAGATTTGTGTCTCTATTTTCCTTTTTTTGATGAGGTTGGCTAAAGGTTTGTCAATTTTATTTAATCTTTCAAAGACTGAATTCTTCAATTCATTGTTTTGTTCTTTTTTTTTTTTGGTACCGGGGATCGAACTCAGGTCCTTGCACTTGTGAGGCAGGGGTGGAACCACTGAGCTAAATTCCCGGCCTGATTCATTGTTTCTTTGTATTGTTCTCTTAGTCTCCATTGCATTAATTTCTGCTCTGATCTTTATAATTTCCTCCCTTCTATGAGCTTTGGGCTTGACTTGCTGTTCTTTTTCTAGAAGCTTGAAGTTCAACATTAGGTTATTTCAGCTCACTCTGCTTTTATGATATGGGAATTCCCCACTATAAATTTCCCTTATGGGACTGCTTTCATTGAGTCTCATAAGTTCTGGTATATTATATTGGCACTATCATTTAATATTAGAACAGGGCCAGGGGTTTAGCTCAGTGGTGCTGCTGCCTGCCTAGCAAGCGCAAGATTCCAAGTTTGATCCCTGGTATCAAAAAAAAAAAAAATTAAAACAAAAAATCAAAAATAAAAATAAAACAATATGGGGAAACATCATTTATAATAACACAATGCATTTCCAACAGCTGTTTTTAAATGAGTTTTTAAAAATATTAAAATTTTCAGGTTTGAGGTCTGCAGACACAGTACCAAGGTCGCGAGTCACGCAGAACATGCCAAATCAGCCTGTGCCCCGGCAGCAATCCACTGGATACCCCCCGTCCCCCTCCTCTGGCCTCTTCTCTGTACAGCCACCTGGTTCCACACTACAAAGATGCAGAGGACACCGGACCGCCAGACCACTGTACTGGGTAAGTTGGAGTCATCTTCACCTCCCATCAGGACCGGGACTATCTTCAGGGAAAGGGCAGCTGGAACCTGCAATACAACTCTGCAGAGTTCAACCCTACAGGAAGACAGGGAGCTCAACTTGGGACTTGGAGCCAGAAGTCTGCCTGAATCTCATGGGTCTGAGACTAGCTTCCTGAGACTCATTGACTCATATCTGTACACTGCAACCCACATTGTCTATTGTGACAGCAGAGACATACCTTGAAAGAGGCCCTTCATCTTCATGGTTCTTTATTATTCCCCAAATTAGTTTTATTATTTTGGTTTTTTCTCTTTTCTTTTCTTTTGCTCCTCTTGTCTTTAATTTTTTTGCATACTCTTTGCAAATATTTGTTTTTCTCTCCTTGTTTTACTTTTCTTTTCTTCTTTCTTTTCCCTTTCCTTTCTCTCTCTCTTACACTCACTCTCTTGCTCTCCCACATTGTTCATCTTCCCTTTTTGTCCCTGTTTTGGTCCACAGTCAGAGTTCTTCTTTATTTTCCTATTATTCTCTTTTTCCTTCTCACCTGTGTCCTCTGGCCACACTGCTAACCTTCCCCTATCCTTCTTCCCATCTGTCCCTCCCTCCCCAACCCCTTCTAACTCCCCATCCCAAAGGGTAAAGTTGTTATATTGAAGAGTTTATTCACTATATGTTGGATTGGTCCTCGATCTTGATTTAAGTCACACAGCTAAAGGTGATAGATTAATAACTACCACAAATTGTCATTCTTTAAGAGGTATTTGATACTATGGTGTTGCTGATTGTATGACTTGGGCTAAGGCGTTGTGATTGATCTAAACAGTTTTCCTTCCTGGTATAATGAAAATGAAATAGCTTCAGAGTCATTGTAGACTCAAAACCTAAAGAACAGCTCTATCTGGTAGACACTTCTGAGAAGCAATCATTCCATAAGGGTTTTAAATAGATCAACAAAGATACTTACAATAAACAACTTCATGATATCAACCCAGGAACTAAACCAGGGACAGTACCAAAACAAAAATGAGAAGGCATTTAAGCAAGTCACAAACCCAGACTTCCACTCCACAAAAGGCAATTTCTGGGGGGAGTGAGGTGCAAAAGTCTGATAATCAACCACCTGGACACCCTGAACTGATAGCACAGGGAGTAACAAAACAGATGAATGAGGCTCTAGAAAAATTCAAAGCAGAAATAATCTCCCAGATAACTACAGAGATGGTGAGCAAAGTGAAAGACATGATTAGAGGATCTAGAACAGAAACAGATTAAAAAAAAATAGATGAGCTCAGAAACATGCTGGAAGCCATGAATACCCAGCATAAGAAAGAAATGGAAACCATGATCACTCAACATAAGAAAGAAATGGAATCCATGAAACAGATTCAAACAGATATTCAGGAGATCAAAACCTGCACTGAAAGTATCTACAGCAGATTAAGGGACTCTGAAGATAGAATAACAGATATAGAAGACAGGATCATGGTTAGAGACCATGAAAATAGAGATTTCTTAAAAATAGTAAGGGACCATGAGAAATCAATCCAACAACTGCTAGACAATGCAAAGAAGAATAACATAAGACTGATAGGAGTCCATGAAAAAACAAGAGAAAGTACAATTGACATAAAAAAACTGTTCACAGAAGTAATAGTGGAAAACTTCCCAGACAGAGGTGGAGAATTGGACACACAGATAAGTGAGGCATATAGAACTCCACCCAGCCACGATCAAAAAAAATCTACACCTAGACATGTAATAGTCCAGATCCCAGAAACCCAGAAGAACAAAATTCTACAGACAGTTAGAGAAAAGAAACAAATCACCTACAAAGGAAAGCCCATCAGAATCACAACAGACTTCTCAACACAAACCCTCAAATCAAGGAGAGCCTGGAGTGAAGTATTTCAAGCCCTAAAAGAAAAGAACTTCCAACCTAGACTGTTGTATCCTGCAAAATTATCTTTCAAAATCGATGGGGAAATAAGATACTTCCATGAAAAAGAACACTTGAGAAATTTCATGAACACCAAACCAGCACTACAAGCAATTCTAAACAATATCCTAGAAGAAAGCGATGAAGGTCACAACTCCATGAGACCCCACAGAGGGAAGCCACCAGGCAAGGTAAGACACTAAAGGGAAAGGGGGAAAAAATAAGAAATAAAAGAGCCAACAAAAGTAAAACATCATGACAAGGATAAATCAATATCTATCAATTATAACCATCAATGTTAATAGCCTCAATTCACCGATCAAAAGAAAGAGATTGGCAGAATGGATCAAAAAGGAAAATGCAACAATATACTGTACACAAGAAACACACCTAACTCAAAAAGAAACTCATAGACTGAAAGTAAAAGGATGGAAAACAGTTCTCCACGCCAAGGAACCCAGAAGAAAGCAGGGGTAGCAATCTTATTTTCAGACAAAGTAGATTTCAAACCAAAACTAATTAAGAGAGACAAAGATGGTCACCACATCCTTGTGAAGGGAACAATCCAAGAGGAAGAGATGACAATCCTAAATATATATGCACCAAATACAAATGCCCCCAACTATATAAAACAAATACTAATAGACATGAAAATCCAAATAAACACTAACACAATTATAGTGGGAGACCTCAATACCCCACTATCACAAATACACATATCATCTAGACAAAAAGTTAACAAGGAAATTCTAGAACTGAACCAAGCTATTGAACAAATGGACTTAATAGATGTTTACAGAGTGTTCCACCCCACAAAATCGGAATACACCTTCTTTTCGGCTGCACACAGGTCATTCTCCAGAATAGACCGCATGCTAGCTCATAGGACATACCTAAGTAAATGTAAAAGAATTGAAATTACCCCCTGTATATTATCAGACCATAGTGAAAATTGGAGATCAATAACATAAGAAACCGCAAAACCCCAACAAACACATGGAAACTGAATAACACCCTCTTGAACAAGCAATGGGTCACAGAAGTAATTAAAGAAGAAATTAAACAGTTTCTATAAGTAAATGAAAATGCCAGTACAACATACAGGAATCTATGGGACGCAATGAAAGCAGTTCTAAGAGGGACATTCATAGCAGTGAATGCCCATATTAGGAAAACAGAGAAAACTCAGATAAATAGCCTAATGCAGAACCTCAAGCTCCTAGAAAAAGAACAGCATAACGAATCCAAAGCTCGTACAAGAGAGGAAATTATAAAGATCAGGGCAGAAATCAATGCAATGGAGACTAAGAGAACAATACAAAACATCAATGAATCAAAGAGTTGGTTTTTTGAAAGAATAAATAAAATCGATAAACCTTTAGCCAACCTTATCAAAAAAGGAAAGAAAAGGCACAAATACATGCAATTAAGAATGAAAAAGCTGAAGTCACAACAGATCCAACAGAAATCCAGAGGATCATCAATACCTACTTCGAGAACCTCTACTCCAATAAAATGGAAAACACAGAAGAAATGGGCAGATTCCTAGATACATACAAATTGCCAAAGTTAAATGAAGAAGATATAGAAATTCTAAACACCCCAATTACAATGAGTGAAATTGAAAATGTAATAAAATATTTACCAACAAAGAAAAGCCCAGGTCCGGATGGCTTCACTGCTGAATTTTACAAGACATTTAAAGAAGAATTAACACCATTGCTCTTTAAACTCATCAAGGAAGTTGAAAGGGAAGCAATACTTCCAAATTCATTCCTGGAAGCAAGTGTTACTTTGATTTCAAAACCAGGGAAAGACCCAACCCAAAAAGAGAACTACAAGCCAATCTCCCTAATGAACATAGATGCAAAAATCCTCAACAAGATACTGGCAAACAGAATACAGAGGGTCATCAAGAAGATCATACACCCTGACCAAGTCGGATTTATCCCAGGGATGCAAGGATGGTTCAACATTCGTAAATCAATAAATGTAATGTACCATATTAACAGAGTCAAGGACAAAAACCATATGATCATCTCAATAGATGCAGAAAAAGCATTCGACAAAATCCAGCACCCATTCATGATTTAAAACCCTACAGAAAATTGGAATAGAAGGTCTTTATCTCCACCTGATTAAGGCTATCTATGAAAAACCAACAGCCAACATCATACTAAATGGCCAAAAACTGAAAACTTTCACGCTAAAATCAGGAACAAGACAAGGATGCCCACTACCACCACTCCTGTTCAATATGGTTCTGGAAACATTAGCCACAGCAATTAGAAAAGAGAAAGAAATACAAGGAATAAAGATAGGAAAAGAAGAAGTTAAACTGTCATTATTTGCTGACGATATGATACTTTACATAGAAGACCCAAAAAACTCCGCCAGAAGACTTCTAGACTTTTTTTTTAAAGATAATAACCTGAATTTATTATTAGATTTCATTAGAAACATCAAAGGAGAATGAAATGTTGTAAATAAAAAAGTAGGTAAAAACTAGTGATGAATAAAGCAAATAAACAGACATGCTAGTGTGTCTCCTGGAAGAAGAATCCATGGTTGAAAAGACACCTGCCTGAGTGATGCTGGTGGGAACTGCTCAGTGGTCAACCCTGGGAGCCGAATGAATGGCCATCAGCAGAGGATGCGGGACAGCTGTGCTCCACCCCCGTGACGGTGCCACCACTGAGGAGGAGCAGCACGCAGGGATCCCAGCCTGGTGTTACTGCTTGAAGAAGACCTGCCGGAAACATTTATACTGAATGGTTCCAGCTCCACCCTCTGTACTCCACCAGGGACAAAAAGCACGTGGTCAGCTTGGGATGAGAGGACAGGAGGGGATAGCAGCGCCACAAGAGACGTTCCCAAGTGATGCGCGAGAGTGTTCTGCACCTCCGCTGGGTGGGAGGTTTCACAAAGACTGCTGTCCCCTCACACTGTCTCTGCACTGCATACTGCACTTTGTGTTGAGTTCGGTATCTGTGCTTAAGTAGCTATCCATGTGCACTTGAAAGTTACAAACTGCTGTGAATCCTCCACTCCTGGCCACCCAGGGGTTATCAGCTGAAACTTTTGTATCCTTTAAAGAAAATTATATTGGACATTTTGGGATCATCTCCATAGTCCCTATTGGAATTGAAAGGCAGTTGAAGTCAATCCAGGAAAGAAAATCATCCTCAAATCCATCAGATCCCTAAGTGCTGACATGAGCACTGTGTCTTGAGAGAGAGTGGACCCTTTGGATGGGAAAGCACACTTCTCCCTGTGCCTGCTGCATCTTAAGCATCTACACATTTGCCGAATTAAAACTTCTGATTTATCAAACTCTAACTTCACAGGCAGCTTTTCTGGTTTCTCATTGCTCTTCCTAAGGAGCACACAGATAGATGTGTTCCACTATGAAAGGAAGGGGCCACGGGGTCTTCTCATCAGAGGGGGCGGTTTGGCTTATGACCCTAGCATTGCGACCTCACTTCCTTGGCGACAGGTCCAAACAGAACTCGGAACCCTGGAGTCACTGGGCACCACAGTCCAGCGACGGCTGCCTAACAGTCACTTGGCTGGAGAGAGTCAGCAGCGATCATGCTGTGCTGCTTTCCCAGGCCTCGAGGCCGCAGCAACAGGACCCCGCACAGGGAAAGGACTTGGACGCAAGTGAGAGGTTGGATGGCTAAGTCCCCATGCTTCAGGCCACTCACCAGGAACTACCTGGCCATCAGGGGCAGCCCAGGGCGGGTCTTACCAGACCCAGAGACCTGGGGACCTGAGATGAGCGGGAGCCCAGGGCAGATCTCCCTGGACCTGGACACCAGACACTTGGGGCCACCGAGTCCAGGACAGGTCCAGTCAGGCCCGGCCACCACTGTGAGTCCCCTGTATAACTCCCGCCCTTCTTCCTCACTTTGAGGAGGGTGGGGGACGAGGTCATGAGGGAGGCTCCTCCTGGGCAGGGGCAGGTGTTGGAGGCTGTGAGCCCGGGGCCCTGGCCTGTGCCCCCAGGACGGGGCTGAGAGGAGAAGGGCAGTGCCCAGTGATGATCCACAGCCCACAGAGCCTTCTCCTGTCCTCCTCGGTAGAAGCCTGAGACAGAGCTGTTTGTGTTTCAGGAGCACAAGGTTACCCAGGGCAGAAACAGCACAAACTGTGGTCAGGCAGAGCCTTGTGCTTGATGCCAGCTGCTGGGCACTGTCCCCACAGAGCTGCACACAGGACACTGTGTCACTTCCGTCCTGTCACGGCTTTATTCTGCCGTGTCACCTCAGGGGAACTCCTGGCCAGGGCCCATGTGGTACCCACAGGGGCTACACGACCAGCAAAGGTGGCAGTGAGCATAGCCAGGCAGCCTCTCAGGACCAGGAAGTGGGCCTGACTTTTTCTGAGCCATTAACAGACACCAGGGACAGGCTGTCCTCGCAGGAGGCCTGGAGCCAGGCTGAGCCTTGGTTTCTCTCTCCACCACGGGACCTGAGGGTGGGTGGGCTCTTCATGCCCCAGGCCATGACCTCTCCTTGTTAATGAGCCATGAATCGGTAGCATTTCTGTGTGTCCCTTCTGAAATTACCTTCTAACATGCATCGCTTTTCTGCCGGGCCCACTTGTGCCCCTTCTGGTATGAGCCGTGATGGCGACTTGCAGAGTGGTCTGGGCTTTGGCCTTCAGCCCTCCTGATGGCCTGGGTGGGCCCCAGTTCCATGTCTCCCATCTGTTCTGTCACAGATTGGGGCCCAATGGGAGGAGAGCTGGGCAGAGGACTGCATGGTGAGGACGGCGCTGGCAGGCATGCAGCGTCCCCCAAGGGAGCCCCCGGAATGGGACTTCCTGGACAGCCGCCCCATCCACGTGGACTCCCTCCTGGACCCCTTTGGGGCCTGCATTCCCGCCCTGCAGGAGGGGATGGTGGGAAGGTGAGCTCTGTGGTCGGCACCCAGTGGCACTTGGCCACTGTGGCCCCAAGTCTCAGGAAGGTATGAGCCCTGCCTCAGCCTGCTCGCAACTCTGAGCAGCAGGGCACTGGGAAAATTGGGCTCTCGGCATCACTGCGGGGCAGAACTGGGGTCTCCATGGCAGTGCTGACCCGGGCCTGCTGGATTCCCCTCCACCCCTGGCTGGCTGCGCTTTGCCCCACTGAGCCCTGCACAGGGGAAGGCTGTCCGCTCCCTGTAAAGGAGACCACAGAGTGACTCTGCAGGCCTCTGGTCTTCCCAGAGCAGGAGTCTGTGGGGATGCAAAGGGCCCAGGCCCACTGACATCAGGGAAGAGCAGGTGGGGTCCCCATTCCATGGACATATGTGAAGACACACTGTGTGCAGACCTTTCCCAGGGCTCAGCTGTGATCGCCAGTAGCCAGAGCAGATGCAACCCCTGCCCTCTGGGGCTTCAGTGCTGTTTGGGGTACTCAGTCACCCTGGACAGCTGAGCAAGCATTCCTCACACTGCAGTAGCTGGCACTTTCCCGGCCTCCCTAGATGTGGATCCATAGCAGTACAAGAGGAGCCCAGGAGCGGCATAGACACCAGGCAGCACAGCGCTGCAGAGCTAAAGCCTGAGGAGAGGTGGGCGGGACAGATGCCCACTGTCCCCCATGTCTCAGATCGTTACAGAGCAGTGGCCCTGTGCCCTTGAGTGTAACAAGCAGCAGACACCAGACTCTGTTCTAATGCAGCTGACAGTGGGGATGGGTGGGGAGACGGTGTGTTGGACTGCCCTGAACAAGGCAGAGGTGGTCGCACCACAGAGCACGGAGCCTCCTGTGGCAGCCCCTTCACCTGCTGCAGTGCTGGGGCACCCGGTGGTTGCATGGCTGTCGGTGTCACCTCCTGAGCTCCACCTGGGGCCAGCTTCTGGCCCCTTCCCACTGTTCCCCTCACTTAGGCTGGCTCATGTTTTGGTATTTACACTTGCCCTTATTTCTTGGTTTTATATAAATAATAGAACTAGCTTTTAAGAAAACTTAAAATTTTAGTGTTTAAAAGGGTCAGCGTGGTGGCCTGAAGTGCCTTCTCCCTGTGTGCGCCCATCCCCAGAGCACTGTGCTTGGTGGCTCCTGCCCAAGGCCCTAGCCACTGCTCCTCTCGTGTCCCCACAGGCACCTGGCCTGCAGGGTTCACACCAGTGCAGTCGGACTTGCCTTTGGCCACACAGTCGTGGGAGGGGCTGATGAATCTTGCACTATGCAGAGGGGAAACCCTAGAAAGATCCTGGCCATTTTTCATTGGCTTCTCCACTAGGTAATCCAGGTTGTGTTGCCAGACGGGATGTATTTATCACAGTAAGATAACATGTGCAGTCTGAATGAAGGTCAGGTGAAGGGCACCGTCGCAGGAAACCCACTGGGCCATGGCCTCCCCTAGGCGCCCCCTCCCTGTCTGCATCTCGGGGTTCAGGCTGTAAGACTTCTAGACTTAATTGACAGACTGAGTAGAGTAGCTGGATATAAGGTCAACACTCAAAAAACAATAGCCTTCTTGTGCACAAATTACAGACTCACTGAGAGAGAAATTAGAGAAACAATTCCTTTTACAATAGCATCCAAAAAAATGAAATATCTAGGAATCTATCTAACAAGGGAAGCAAAAGACCTCTACATTGAAAACTACAGCACTCTGAAAAAAGAGATCAAAGAAGATACAAGAAAATGGAAAGACATCCCTTGTTCCTGGGTAGGAAGAACCAATATAGTGAAAATGGCCATACTTCCAAAACTACTATATAGATTCAATGCAATGCCAATTGAAATTCCAACAATATACTTCACAGAACTAGAGAAAACAATCCAAAAATTCATTTGGAACCATAAGAGACCTAGAATAGCTAAAGCAATTCTAAGCAACAGAGACATGGCTGGGGGTATCACAATCCCCAACTTGAAACTATACTACAAAGCTAAAAAATCAGCATGGTACTGGCAAAGGAACAGACCTGAGGATCAGTGGAATAGATTAGAAGATGCAGAAACAACTCCAGACATACTCAGCCACCTCATCTTTGACAAAGGCACTAACCACCATCATTGGAAGAAAGATAGCCTATTTAATAAATGGTGTTGGAAAAACTGGATTTCAACCAGCCAAACATTTAAACTAGACCCATACCTATCACCATGCACAAAACTAAGATCAAAGTTGATTAAAGATCTAAATATTAAGAAAGAAACACTAAACTTGCTGGAAGATAAGTGAGGTAGAACTCTTGAAGACATTGGCATAGGAAAAGACTTCATGAACAAAACGTCAGCAGCATGGCAACTAGCAGAAAGAATCAACAACTGGGATCTCATCTTATTAAAAAGCTTCTGCATTGCAAAAGAAACCACCAACAGAGCTAACAGACAACCTACAATGTGGGAAAAAAATTTTAGCAGCTATACCTCAGACAGACTACTATCTTAGTTGATAAGTTTTTAATTACATTTTCAATTTTATTGGTTGATATTGGGTTGTTCAGAATTTTTAGGTCTTCTTCATTCAACTTTGGTAATTCGTATGTATCTAGGAATCTGTCCATTTCTTCTGTGGTGTCCATCTTATTGGTGTATAGGTTCTGGAAGTAGGTATTGATGATCCTCTGGATTTCTGCTGGATCTGTTGTCATTTCACCCTTTTCATTCCTAATTGCATGGATTTGGGCCTTTTCTTTCCTTTTTCTGACAAGGTTGGCTAAAGGTTTGTCAATTTTGTTGATTCTTTCGAAGAACAAACTCTTGGCTTCATTGATTTTTTTGTATCGTTCTCTTAGTCTCCATTGCATTGATTTCTCCTCTGATCTTTATAATTTCCTCCCTTGTATGAGCTCTGGGGTTGTCCTGCTCTTCTTTTTCTAGAAGCTTGAGGTTCAGCATCAGGTTGTTTAATTGGGATCTTTCTGTTTTCCTAATATGGGTATTCACTGCTATGAATTTCCCTCGTAAGACTGCTTTCATTGTGTCCCATAGATTCTGATATGTTGTATTGTCATTGTCATTTAATTGAAGGAACTGTCTGATTTCTTCTTTAATTTCCTCTGTGACCCATTGGTTATTCAGAAGTGTGTTGTTCAATTTCCACATGTTTATGAAATTTTTTGAGTTTCTTTTGCTATGGATCTCCAATTTCATCGCACTATGGTCTGATAATGTACAGGGGATAACTTCAATTCCTTTGCACTTAAACATGTTCTATGTGTGAGTATGTGGTCTATTTTGGAGAATGACCCATGTGCAGCTGAGAAGAATGTGTATTCTGATTTTGTGGGGTGGAAGACTCTGCAAACATCTGTTAAGTTCATTTGTTCAAGAGTTCGATTGAGTTCTAGTATTTCATTACTTATTTTTTGTCTAGTTGATCCATCTATTTGTGACAGTGGGGTGTTGAGGTCCCCCACTACAATTGTATTAGTGCATATATGACTTTTCATGTCCGTTAGTATTTGTTTTATATAGTTGGGTGCACTAGTGTTTGGTGCATAGATATTTATGATTGTCATCTCTTCCTCTTGGATTCTTCCCTTTACAAGGATGTAATGTCCTTCTTCTTCTCTATTAATCAGTGTTGGTTTGAAATCTACTTGATCTGCCAAGAGGATAGCTACTCCTGCTTTTTTTCGGGTTCCTGTCACATGGAGTATTGTTTTCCACCCTTTCACTTTCAGTCTATGAGTTTCCTTTTGAATTAAGTGTGTTTCTTGTATGCAGCATATTGTTGGATTTTGCTTCTTGACCCAGTCTGCCAGTCTATTTCTTTTGATTGGTGAACTGAGACCATTAACATTGATAGTTACAACTGAAATGTATTGACTTGTCATTGCCATGACTTTTTCTTTTTGTTGGGTTCTCCTTCTTTACATTTAATTTCTTCTCATGCCAGATGGGTACATTCTGCTTTGCTTCCTGGGGTTGTGATCCTCAATGTCTGTTCCTAGGCTATTGTGTAAAATTCTTTGGAGTGCTGGTTTGGTATTCACGAGGTTCTGAAGGTGCTCTTTGTCATGAAAGTATCTTATTTCTCCATCCATTTTGAAAGATAGTTTTGCAGGGTACATCAATCTGGGTTGGAGGCTGTTTTCTTTTAGGGCTTGGAATATGTCACTCCAAGCTCTTCTTGCCTTGAGGGTTTGTGTTGAGAAGTCTGCTGTGATTCTTATGGGCTTTCCTTTGTATGTGATTTCTTTCTTTTCTCTGACTTCTTGGAGAACTTTGTTCTTCTGTTGTGTTTCTGGAATTTTAACAATTATATGCCTATGTGTAGATTTTTTTTTTGATCAAGGCTATTTGGAGTCCTATATGCCTCACTTATCTGTATGTCAAGCTCTTTTCCCCTGCTTGGGAAGTTTTCTGCCATTATTTCTGTGAAGAGATTTTTTTATGTCATCTCCACTCTCTCCTGTTTCTTCACTGAGCCCAATCAGTCTTATGTTATTCTTCTTTGCATCATCTAGCAGCTGCTGGATTGATTTCTCATGTTCCCTTATAATTTTGAAGCAATTTTTCTTTTCCTGGTCACTAATTGCAATCTTATCTTCTCTATCTGAAATTCTGTCCTCACGTTGGCTCATTCTGCTGTGTAGACTTTCAATGGAGTTTTTCATGTCCTGGAAATCTATTTGCATCTGTTTTATGGATTCCATTTGTTTCCTATGTTGGGATTCCATCATGTTCCTCAGCTCCTCTCTAAATTTATTAATCATGTCTTGCACTAGGGGCACAATTTCTCCTGTTATCTGAGAAATTATTTCTGATTTCATTTTTTCCAGATCCTCTTTTGTTGCCAGTTCAGTGGGTCCAGGTGGTTGAGTATCAGAGTGTTCCATCTCATTTCCCTTTGGGGTTGCTGTAGGTGATCTGGAAGTCTGTTTTTGAGACTTATTTACGTGTTTTCTCATTTCGACTGGGGCGGGGGGCTGTTAGCGCCTGCACGGATTACCTCCTCTGAGCTGGGTGAGGTGGGACAGGGGCCGGGAGCAGCGGTAGGGATGGTGACCCAAAAGCCCTTTCCTGTGGGCTGGGAGCAGCCAGAGGGATGGTGGCCGGGAAACCCCTTCCTCTGGACCAGGAGCAGTGGGATGGTGGCTCAGAAGCCCCTTCCTCTGGGCCAGGAGCAGCGGGACAGAAGGTGGCCCAAAAGCCCTTTCCTCTGGGCTGGGAGCAGCGGGAGGGATGGTAACCGGGAAGCCCCTTCCTCTGGACCAGGAGCAGTGGGACTCAGTACCTTGGTCTGGTGGTCTGGTGTCCTCTGCGTCTTTGTATTGTGGAATCAGGTGGCTGCCTGTCTGCAGGGGGGTGATTCGGTGTCTTCTGCGCGACTCAGGTCCTCGTTAGGGCATGCACAGACCTGCCTGTCTGCAGCGGGATGATTCAGCGTGTATTCCGGGCGACTGGGGACCTCAGTGAGGTGTGGCCAGGCCTGCCTGTCGGCAGCGGGGTGATTCGGCATGTGTTCCGGGCGACTGGAGACCTCGGCAGGGTGTGGGCAGACCTGTCTGTCTGCAGCGAGGACTACTATCTAGAATATATAAAGGACTGAAAAAAATCAGACCCCCCAAATTCAAAGACCCAATTCAAAAATGGGCATCTGAAATGAACAGACATTTCTCAGACAAAGAAGTAAAAGCAGCAAACAAATATATGAAAATATCTTCAACATCACTCATCATTCGAGAGATGCATATGAAAACAACACTGAGATTCCACCTCACCCCAGAAAGAATGGCTGCTGTCAAGAAATCAACCAATAACAAATGCTGCCGGGGTTGTGGGGAAAAAGGAACCCTTCTCCATTGTTGGTGGGAGTGCAGACTGGTGCAACCACTGTGGAAATCAGTATGGAGATACCTCAAAGAACTAGGACTAGAGGTCCCATTTGACCCAGCTATTCCCCTGCTGGGTATCTTCCCCAAAGAATTAAAAGAATCATACCACAGTGATATATGTGCACCCATGTTCATAGCGGCACAATTTGTAATAGCTAAAGCTTGGAAGCAGCCCAAGTGCCCATCAACTGGAAACTGGATAAAGAAACTGTGGGTTTTTTTATAAAATGGAGTACTACTCAGCCATAAAGAATGAAAAACTAGAGTCATTTATAGCTGAATGGATGCATATGGAGGCCATACTCTTAACTGAAGTAAATAGGACACACATGTGTAAATACCAAATAGTTTCTCTGGTGTGAGAAACTGATGGTGTAAACAAGGGTTAAAATGATTAAAATGAATAACTGATCATTTGAAATAGGAAAAAAGGTCCAAAGACAAAGAAGTGAAGGGAGGGGAAGGGGAAAGGAAAAGAGGGAAAGGAAAAACAATGAGAAAAGAAAAAAAAATGAAAATGATGTGTATGTAAATAGGGAAGGGTGGAGGGGGTGAAAGGCGCACAGATAATGGGGAAAAAAAAATAAGAACCAAGATACATCATGTACAGGTACAAACACCCAATGATAAATGTAAATGAATTGTATACCTAAAATGTACCAATAAAAGAACTTAAAAAAAATTTTCAGGCTTAATTCTAATATGGTAAATATACACAGATGTCCCATACACAAAAGCTGTTTCAGGGTCTCAGTGATTTTTAAGCGTGTAAGGGGTCCTAAGACCAAATGTATGAGAACTGTTACCATAGGGATAAGCAGAAGGGAACTGGGAGCACAGAGGAGTACCACGTAAACCTAGTCCTCAGGAAGACTTGCCAAAAAAGCTAGCACTTGAGCAAACAGGAATTAGCCAGGCAAGGAAGGAGGGGAGGAGCAATGAAAGGCATTCCAGACCAAGCATGCAGAATGTACTTAGGCAGGGTAAGATAAGAGCCCAAGTGAATCCTGGAATATTCCAGGTTTATTATTGTAGGACCAAAGGCCAAGCATGACTAGAAATGCATGTAAAAGAATAAGCTGTAAGTGCTCTGGCCAGCTACAGTAGACAGAGGCAGGAGGATCACAAGTTCAAGGCCAGCCTGGCCAACTTAACGAGACCCTGTCTCAAAAAGGGCTGAGGATGTACTTCAACACTCCCTTCAATCCCCTGTAAGGCTGTTGAGAAACCTTAATGAGAAAGATACTGTCACTTTAAGAGGTCACTTTATCATTAGTGATGGGAGCCATTGAAGACCTTGGAGCATGAGTATGATCATGAGAAGATCTGTGTCTAAAATGATTACCATCACTGCAACACAGAAATACATTGAAAAAGATAGAAGCTAGAGGCAAAGGACCTGGGAGGAAGTTATAATGAGGTTTTGAACAAAGGGAAATGGTGGTAATAATGGAAAACAATTAATAGACCAAATCTGGGAATCACTGAACCCACCTGAAGGTAGACAGAAAAAAAGTTATCTCCTGAGAAAAATATATATGGGCATGCCCTTAGTTTTAGCTACAGTGACTGGTGCTTTTTGGTCCTCTGGAAGCTCAACCATGGATCCCTAGAACTGACAACAACTAGTTTAGAACAGCGGTACTCAGACTATTGGGTGTGTCAGAAAGCCCCCAGAGGGTACGTGGAACACATTGCTGGCCCAACTCCCAGTGTTTCAGGTTCAGTAGGTCTGCAGTGGGGCCTGAAATTTTAAACTTCTAACAAGTTCCCACGTGATACTGCTGTTGGACTGCAACCTCCATTTTGAGAACCACTGATTTATAAAGTCACAAAAGTGATATACTTGACAGACTTGGTAATGTACTGTTGATAGTAAAGCAGAGGGAGAAGGCTGGGTTTCTCCTTTGGAAGATTATGGAAGAATGCCATAAATTAGGTCTCAAAACACAAAGGAAGAACAGCTTTATGAGAAAGGAACAGAAACTATTGAGATCCATTATGGAAAGGTTTCTGAAATTTAGAGAAAATGTCTAGAACTAGTATAGCTTGTGATTTCAGATTGCAAGTAGATACAGTTATGCCAGAAACACTTGTAGCAGAAGTGCAGTGGGTAATATTAAAGGGACAATAAGTAAAAACTGAAAACCAAGGGAGGAAAGAGGATAGTCATCAAAGTTAAGGGACCAAAACCTTTTAAAAAGGAAAACGAATTAGGGAAGAAAGAATGAACAAAAGTGTCATTCTGAAAGATGACAGGAATAATAAACTATGCTTGTTATTAGATACAATGTGACTGTTGGAGACAAAAAGTTATGTGGAACAGTTTAGAGAAGCAAAGTCAAAGGAATCTCAAGAATCTCTCAATGAAACTTCCCAAACCTGGGCCTGTCCTCACCCTTCCTCTCTGGCCTTTTTCAGATGCTCCACCCCAGATCTCAGAAATATATGTTATAATTGTGGAACCTCCATGCCACGTTCTGTCTCCAAACACTAATCACTCTCACTGGCCAAGTCTGCACATATTTCATCATCCTGAGGATTCAGTTGCATCCACATACTAACCTACCACCTTCTAAAACAAAATGATATAACAAACAGTGACAACATTTCAAAGTTCCACACAAGGAGTGTCAGGCCCATAAGAGCCAACCAGAAACCAAACACAAGAAAGATAAAGTACAGTAAATAAATAGGAAAAAATGAAAAACACATACATTAAAACTTTTTAATGTATTTATTGGACAGAGAATCAAGAGGTGACTTTGGAAATGAAATATCTAGGAATCAACCTAACAAAGGAAGCAAAAGACCTCTACACTGAAAACTACAGCACTCTGAAAAAGGAGAAGGTCAGGGATTTAGCTCAGTGGTTTCGCCACCTGCTGCGCAAGCGCAAGGACCCAAGTTCGATCCCCAGTACCAAAAAAAAAAAAAGGAGATCGAGGAGGTAAAATGGAAAGACATCCCTTGTTCCTGGGTAGGAAGAATCAATGTAGTGAAAATAGCCATACTTCCAAAACTATATAGATTTAATGCAATGCCGACTGAAATTCCAACAATATACTTCACAGAACTACAGAAACAATCCAAAAATTCATTTGGAACCAGAAGAGACCTAGAATAGCAACAGCAATTCTAGGCAACAGAGACATGGCTGGGGGTATCACAATTCCCAACTTGAAACTATACTACAAAGCTACTGTGATAAAAACAGCATAGTAAAAAAATAAAAAATAAAAAACCCCAGCATGGTACTGGCAAAGAAACAGAGCCTAGGATCAGTGGGATAGATTAGAAGATGCAGAAACAACTCCAGACATACTCAGCCACCTCATCTTTGACAAAGGAGCCAACCACCCCATTGGAGGAAAGGTAGCCTATTTAATAAATGGTGTTGGAAAAACTGGATTTCAACCTGTCAAAGTTTAAAACTAGACCCATACCTATCACAATGCACAAAACTAAGATCAAAGTGGATTAAAGATCAAAATATTAAGACAAACACTAAATTTGCTGGAAGACAAGTTAGGTAGAACTCGTGAAAACATTGGCATAGGTAAAGACTTTATGAACAAAACCTCAGTAGCACGGGAACTAGCCGAAAGAATCAACGACTGGGATCTCATCTTATTAAAAAGCTTCTGCACTGCAAGAGAAACCACCAACAGAGCTAACAGACAACCTACAATGTGGGAAAAAAATTTTTAGCAGCTGTACCTCAGACAAAGGACTACTATCTAGAATATATAAAGAATTGAAAAAAAATCAGACCCCCCAAATTCAAAGACCCAATTCAAAAATGGGCATCCAAAATGAACAGACATTTCTCAGACAAAGAAGTAAAAGCAGCAAATAAATATATGAAAAAATGTTCAACATCACTGGTCATTCGAGAGATGTAGATGAAAGCAACACTGAGATTCCACCCCACCCCAGAAAGAGTGGCTGCTATCAAGAAATCAACCAATAACAAATGCTGGCGGGGGTGTGGAGAGAAAGGAACCCTTCTCCATTGTTGGTGGGAGTGCAGACTGGTGCAACTACTATGGAAATCAGTGTGGAGATACCTCAAAGAACTAGGGCTACAGGTCCCATTTGACCCAGGTATTCCCCCACTGGATATCTTCAACAAAGAATTAAAAGAATCATCGATATATGCACACCCATGTTTATAGCAGCACAATTTGTAATAGCTAAAGCTTGGAAGCAGCCCAAGTGCCCATCAACTGGAAACTGGATAAAGAAGATGTGGTTTTTTAATAAAATGAAGTACTACTCAGCCATAAAGAACGAGAAACTAGAGACATTTATAGCTAAGTGGATGCATATTGAGGCCATACTCTTAAGTGAAATAAATAGGACACACATGTGTAAATACCAAATCGTTTCTCTAGTGTGAGAAACTGAAAGTGTAAATAAGGATTAAAAGGATTACAACAAATAATTGATAATTTGAAATAGGAAAAGGTCCAAGGGTGTAGGGGTAGTGGGAGGGGAAGGAGAAAGGAAAGAAGGGAAAGGAAAAATTATGAGAAAAGAAAAAAATGGAAATGAAACCTATGTAAATAGGGAAGGGCGAAGGGGGTGAAGAGCGCATAGGTAACGGGGAAAAAATAAGAACCAAGATACATCATGTACAGGTACAAGCACCCAATGATAAATGTAAACATATTGTATACCTAAAATGTACCAATAAAAGAATTTTTTTAAAAAAAGATTTGACTTTGGAGAAGTTTAAAGGAGTACACAGGGTAGGGTAGAAGAAATAAAGACAGGTAGAAAGGAGACAAGAATGCTAGACATAGTGGTGCACACCTGTGATCCCAGCTCTCCGGAGGCTGAGACAGGATTGCCACAAGTTTGAGGCCAGGCTGGATTACACAGTACGAGTCTGTCCCAAACAGACAAAGCTGCACTTCAGGATACAATTAAAGTTGCCCGAGGTTATTCATATCTGTAATCCATATATGTATTACCGAAGATTATTTGTGCTCCACAGGCTTGTTTATTTTTCCAGGCCCTTTATAGCCAAATCCCTTAATGACACTCTAAGTCTATAAATTAACCTACTTGATAGACAAAGGACAAGAAGCTGAATCTGAGATTAAAAAACAGATTCAAAGGGTTCGAAGAATGTTGTTAGGCAAAACATCTTAGATCAACCATCTAAAAGACACCTCCAAGGACACAGATATCCCCCAACCCCAGACCATAGCATGCCTCCCTCTTGAGGTCCTGCACTCTAATTTCTCTGAGTGTGTATTTCTTTAGCTTTGCCCACGCAAGTCTATTTATGCCTCTTCCTGACTGTCCTGAAATTCTTTTTCTGTGACAAGTCAAGAACATACTTAGCCAGCCAAATTGAGGTCCCTATCTCTTATTTGGTGGAACTCCTTGGAACACCACCCAGGGACAAAATGAGAATGTTAGAGTTGATAAAAGATGTAGATGAGTGTGGACTGCCACTTGCCCCAACCAGTACTGTAATTGAGATTGGCAGAACTGTGGACCTTCTTCATTCATTTCCTGTCAGGTTTGCTGCTTTTACTGAAAATACTACATGGTATTTTCTAAAAAAAAAAAAAGTACTAAGAACTTTCCTATATTCTGAGGTTTGTGCCAATGATATTTTTTAAGGACTACTGAACTGTCCCTGGAGTTACACAGATTTGTTGTAGGTACATTTGTTTACTAGTTTAGTGTATTGTTTGCATACAGTTCTAAATGATTGGCATAAAGTTGTTCATATGATGCCTTTAATATTTTAATGTATATAATGAAACTCCAGTTTTGTTTTGTTTTTTGGGGGTACCAGGGAATGAACTCAGGACCTAGCCCTTGCCAGGCAGGTACTGTACTACTGAGCTATATCCCCAGCCCTTGAAATTCCAGTTTTCATGTCTAATATTATCCATTCTCTCTTTTCCAAGATGAATTTTACTAGAACCTAAGAACTTAAAAAAATATATATATTTTTTTGGTACCAGGGATCAAAGTTGGGCCCTTGCGCTTGCAAGGCAGGCGACAGAACCACTGAGCTAAATCCCTGGCCCGAAAAAAAAAATTTTTTTTAAACAAGCAAAATAAGAGAAACTAAGATCTGGTCACATCATAGTCAAATTATTGAAAAACAATGATAAAGAAAAAAAGTAAAAGTAGTCAAAGATGTACGATATCTTTTTTATTTTTTTTATTTATTTATTGGTACCTGGGATTGAACTCAGGACCTTGTACCTGGGAGGCAGGTGACAGCACCACTGAGCTAAATCCCTGGCCCAAGATGTAAGATATCTTACTTAAAAGAGGACATTAGTAAGAATAAGGTCTAATTCTCATAAGAATTAATACCAATCAGAAGGAAATGCAGGAAAATTAAAGTACTGAAAGAAGAACAAATGACAACCTGGAATCATGTGTCCTATAAAATATGAGTACAAAATGATAGTGAAATAAGACATTTTGATAGAAAAGGAAGCTGAAAGAAATGCAGCCTGTTTACCTCATCCTTTAAAATACTTTCATTAGGGCCAGGGATTTAGATCAGTGGCACTGCACCTGCCTCGAAAGTGCAAAAAGAGCACGCCTGTTATCTCACCTACTCAGGAGGTTGCAGCAGGAGCATCTCGAGACCCCCATCTCAAAAAATACATAGTAATAACACTTTCAGCTGTGCCTTGTGAAATGCCAGCACTGTAATCTCAGCATTCTGGAGGCTGAGACAGTAGAATTACTGAGAGTTCGAGGCCAGCCTGACCTACATAGTGAGTTTAAGGCCAGCCTGGACTACATAGCAAAGACCCTGCCTTAAAAACCCATAATACCAATAAAAAGTATAGAATTTCATTCTGGTACTTTTTGCCTTCCATTTTTGCTTTTGAAATAGCAAAACAGCAGTCACTTACTTGTTCTACCTACTGATTATTATTGGTGACTTTTCCTGACTGCCTTTAAGATCTTCCCTGTTAATTTTGTGTCCTGAAATATTACTATAACATTTTATTTTTCCTGCTTGGGTTCATTTGGCTTCTGATTCTGTAGATTTGTGTCCAATTAGTTCATTTCTCTGAGTGTATATACTTGCTTTGATTTTGGCATGAGACTTCTTTTTTCTTTTGTTTTATTGTTGTGGGGGTGGGTACCAGGGATTGAACTCAGGACCTTGCACTTCTGAGGCAGGTGGTGGAACCACTGAGCTAAATCCCTGGCCCGTTTTTCTTTTTTTTTTTTTTTTTTGAGACAAGGTCTCACTATGCAGTTCAGGCTGGCCTTAAACTCACAGTGATCCTAGTGCCTGTCTCCTGAGTGCTGGGATTACAGGCATTCACCACCATGCTCAGCTAATGATTTGCATATGTGGAACCTTCCCTGTATCCCTGGGATGAATCCTACTTGGTTATGATATACAACCTTCTTGATGATTTGCTGCATTCCATTTGCCAGTTTTACAAGATATTTGTATCTATGTTCATTTGGGAGATTGAGCTGTAGTTCTAT
Organism: Heterocephalus glaber; assembly: GCF_053883595.1. Classification (NCBI taxonomy): domain Eukaryota; kingdom Metazoa; phylum Chordata; class Mammalia; order Rodentia; family Bathyergidae; genus Heterocephalus; species Heterocephalus glaber. The sequence goes on from NW_028258336.1 coordinate 3,529,688, forward strand.
ATTTTGGTTAGATCCTCCTCTGGTTTTGGCATCAGAGTAATGCTTGTTTCCAGGAATGGCTTTGGGAGTATTGCTTCCATTTCAATTTCATTAAAGAGTTTGAAGAGTGGTGGCATTAGGTCTTTTCTGAAGTTCTTGTAGAATTCAGCTGTGAATCCATCAGGACCTGGACTTTTCTTTGTTGTTAGTTTTTAAATTATTTCTTCAATTTCACTGATTGATATCGGTTTACTTAGAATTTTTATATCTTGTTGATTCAGCTTTGGTAATTCATATGTATCTAGAAATCTGTTCATTTCTTCTGAGTTTTCCATCTTATTAGAGTACAGGTTCTCAAAGTAGGTATTGATGGTCTGCTTTCTGCAGGATCTGTTGTGACTCTGCCCTTTTCATTCCTAATTGCATGGATATGAATCTTTTCTCTCCTTTTTTTTTTTTTTTGATAATGTTGGCTAAGGGTTTGTCTATTTTATTTAAGCTTTCAATGAGCCAGCTCTTTGGTTCACTGAACCTTTGTATTGTTTTCTTAGGCACATTTGCATTAATTTCTGCTCTGATCTTTATAATTCTCTCCCTCATTCATGCTTTGGGTTTGAGTTGTTCTTTTTCTAGAAGGTTCAAGTTTAACCCTAGGTTATTTATTTGAGCTCACTCTGTTTTTCTAATGTGGGAATTCAATGCTATAAATTTCCCTCATAGGAATGCTTTCATTGCATCTCATAAATTCTGGTATGTTGTATTATCATTTAATTATAGAAACTGTCTAATTTCTGCTTTAATTTCATCTGTTGTTCAGGAGAGTGTTATTTAATTTCCATGTGTTTATGTAGTTTTTGTAGTTTCTTTTGCCACTGATTTCCAATTTCATTGTGCTATGATCTGATAATATCCATGGGATAATTTCAATTCTGCTGCATTTACCTTACCACGTTCTATGCACTAGTGTGTGGTCTATTTTCTCCAAAATGTACTATGTACTGGTGCTGCTAAGAAGAATGTGTATTCTGTTGTTGAATAGAACACTCTGTAAATATCTACTAAGTCCATTTGTTCAAAGGTTTGTTTCAGCTCTTATATTTCTTTGTTGACATTTTGTCTCATTGATCTGTCTATTTGTGACAGGGAGTTTTGGCTTTTGAGTCTGTCCCAAGATCTTGCCTCTTCAATTTAATAAAGATGAAAGATTGCTGCCTGTTTGTCCTAGCACTCAGCTCTTTTGTACTGGAATGTAGTACTGTTTATGACCCCCAGAGAATCTAGGTACTGGCATACAAGGAAAAACAACTGATCACAACAGCTATGTGACCTTGGCTAAAGTAGTACAATCAGTAATAGCAATAGCATCAAGCATAGACTAGAAAACCACAAACTGTGATAACCAATAATTTGCCACCTTTAACCATAGGTACAAGATTTATGGTTATATAACAAAGTTTAAGACAAGTTATATATATATATATATATATATATATATATCCACTCAATAGACCATTTTTACTCTAAAAGGAGGAAATTTCAAATGGATAAGAGAAAAAAATAGAAAAATAAAAGAAGAGAAAGATAAGAAGAAAGACTAGATGACAAATGAAGATTACCCAAGCCTCAGGAAACTGGTGAAGAAGACAAGAAGGAAAGAAAGAAGGAAAAAACAAAAACAAGAACAAAAAATAGAACAGTCTAAACAGTATGTTCACATTCATGAAAAAACAAAAAGAAACAATAAAAAAAGAAAACTAAAAGCAAAGAAAAAAAAAAGAAATTTCTCTGTGATTTCAAGCCTGGGGTTTTCTTCTGAGGTCCACAGTTTTGCAGGGTGCCAATTCTGGTACTTTCAAATCCACAGATGTCCAGACTGACTCTGGCTTCTGGTCCTGGTGTTGAGGCCTAAGTTGGTCAGCCTACAACACTCTGGGTGTCTCCTGTTGGCCTAACCATGGCACCCTGATCCTGGACATTTCCCATGGTTGTCTCTCACCCAGTCACTGTGGGATTTCAACACTGGGACCCCTGAGATTAAGGCAAGCCATAGCTGCTCAGAATCCCAGGTTCAGTTGGCCCCTCCCTAAAATGGTGTCTGGCCAAGCATCTTCTCCAGGGAATATGACAGTTGCTTGGACTGGAGTCACTTACCACCTGTTGTAGCACACAGCATCCACTGCTCTGTTCCACTAGTGCATTTCTCCCTGGAGGCCTCTGGAGTCACCCACCCACACTGTGTCTTTACAGATTTAATCCTCCTCTCTCACGTCACAAGCCAAGAGTTGGGGAGAAAGTGCAGTTCGCCCCTTCCTTTTTCTGCATTGAGGCCTGTCTCTTCATTTTCTCTGTGGGCTCCAATTTTCCCTTCAATTATATGGTATGGATCTGTTGTAACTGGCAACCACAGGCAATCACTCATCACTGACAGCCAGCAGTTTCCCTCTGTGTAGCCTCAGTGTATTTTTGGGCCTAGACTAATAATGAGTTAGATTATTTTAGGGTTAAGGTTTAAGGTTTTTTTCTCTTACTCCTTCTCCTCCTCCTCTTTCTTCTTTGGATAATTGTTGTCCAGCAGTATCCAGGGGAGATGAGATATCGTCATGAATAGAGAGTCACTGGTATCATTGAAGGACAAGTATGAGTTCAGGAAGTATGTGGTAAAGCCAGGAGGAGAGAATATGGATTAGTTTGTTACGTATACATGGGCCAAGAATATAAAGGAGGATAAGGAGGGCCAACATTGTTATGAAGTCTTATAAGACTCCAGATCCAGCTCCTGAGGGATTTGAGAAGATGACCCAGCTAGGTTTTTTGTTTTTGGTACCGGGTATCAAATTCAGGACCTTGCGCTTTCGAGGCAGGTGGCGGCACCACTGAGCTAAATCCCCAGCCCTCAGCCAGGGTTTTTAACTGAGGTTATTATTGACATTATCATAGACCTTAGCTAGATGTTTCAGATTGGTAAAACTGGTTTCTACTTTTTGCAAATTATTTATACAAAATCAGCAGGTCTCATTGGGCATCACACAAGTTCCCCCTATTTCAACTGAAAGGAGTTTGGGCACTCACCTATTTTGTAAAACTACTTCAGCCAGGAAATTTTAAACTTTTTTTTTTTTTTTTTTTTTGGTACCAGGGATCAAACTCGGTTAAACTTCTTGTTGACCCTCTATGACCTTCACTGTTGCCTCCCATGACTCCTAAAGTGCCAGGGATGGAGGTGTGAACCACCTGAATGCCCAATGACCTGAAGAGGCCTCAGAGGATTTTCTAACCCAGCCTCACACACTTGAGGATGGGATTATTCATCTCTAAGAATCTAAATGTCTTGAGGAGGGTCAGCTGGGGGCCTTTGAGGGAATTGTTAAAAGTCTGACTCTCATCTTCCCCCAGCTGCCTAAGTTCCTGAGCTCTGAGAATAATCACAGCCCGTTCTTACATCCTGCACCTCCCTGTCTGAGCCCAGGAATAATGTCTACTATCCTAAGACATAACATACCCACCCCACCTACTAGTTCATAGCACCCAATGCTATACCCACATACTCATCCATTCTCATTCTCCCAATCTCACTCTCCCACCTTCATGTCAGCCCACCTAAGCCCATTCCACTAAGCCCTTACCCTATCCATAAAATATCCAGCTCAGTAAACTGGACTTGGAATCTTCTTTGGAATTACTACTGGAGGTCCCACCTGGAACCCCCAAATTCAACTGGCTGTGTTCTTTACTGGGTTCTCACCATTTACCTAACATGTCCTACTAACTGGTATCCTTTAGTAACAAGCCTTGTAGCTATTTGGATTTTAAAATGCCCCAGTACACTGTTTTCCCTTTGATCTCAGAGTTAACTTACAGATATTTATATTCTGATGATGACTGGCTGAGCAACAGATTTCCAAGTGACTAATCTTTGCTCTAGCAGAGAGCAGCGGAAGAGCAAGTTAACCCTCTAATTGAACTTTAAGAACTACCCCATTGCACAAGAAATGTTTTAAGCATGCCAATTAGACAAAAATACCAATTCAAATTGGGATCCAAAGTAAATTTACCAATCAACCAAGATGCACCCCAATGGGCTCTTATTAACTCCTTGAATGTTGCCAAGAAGGCTTGTTCCCTCCTGTTTCCCTAGAGAGGAGCTGACCCCAACTTTGTTATCTAGTAGGACCCAGTGCAGGCTGCGTACCAATTCAGAGGTGTTTTTCCCATCCAATATCCAGCTTTGTAAATTGGCCTCATGGAACCTCAAAAATGAAAACCATAGCCTTTTTCTAAAAATATCAGTTTATCTGACATCCAGGAGGATAGCACAGAACTTTGGTGGGTGGGAGTGTTAGAAAGAGAAGAGTTTGAGTAACAGGAAAGAATGTGACTCAGAATGGAGACAAAGGATTATAGGTGAGCCCCTCAAAACTCAGAAGCAAACAGGACAAAACATTCAAGGTACAGGATGTGCAACATAGACATTTTATCTTTTTGTTACACAAACATAAAGCATAAACCTAGCAGATGCATGGGAGATGTCTTGAGCCTGGTGGAGCCTTCAAGGTTCCACGGCTAAGTTATCCTGTCATGGGAGTCTTGAAGTGGCAGACACCCTAATGGATTTTAACTATCCAACCAATGCTCGAGAGAGTGCAACCAGAAAATTAAGATGTGACAACAAGATATGGGGTCTTTCTTACCTCCTGGCTGGCTTGTCAAGAAATATTACTGAATGGAGGGTCTTGTGGAGCTTCTTTCCAGGTGTCCCAAAACAAGAATTGGAAAAGACACACAGAAAAGTCAGTGAAAGTGTACATTTATTGAAGGCAGAAAAGAAGTATGCTCTGCAGAGAGAGAATGGACCAGTGAAAAGGCTCACAGCATCTCCAAGGGTAAGAGGAAGGGGGTTTTTGTATCCAAAATTCCCAGATTATCTCTCTTCTACATAAATGTACATTGAGAAAGTTGTCGTGTTAAACACTCACTTGGCATCATCTGGTCTATCAAAAAACTTGTTTGGCTTCCTGTTGCATGTAAATGAAGGATTGAAATTAGTGTCTTTTGATTGGTTGTGCCATGTGCAAATGAAGGATTGAAAGTAGCATCTTCTGATTGATCCTATGAACAGGACCAGATTCACATCAATAACTGAAAATAGCTAGTTTCTGATTGGTCCAAAAAAGCACTCCTCTAATTGGTTGTGTGTACAGTGATGATGGTGTCACTGTATTAGAAGTGTCCTTTCTCCTAGGAGTGTGGCTCACCCTACTGCCCTATCTACATTGGATCATAGGGGCACTATTCTCATCCCTGGGTTAATCTACTGGTGAATTCATAGTTGAATTCCTGTTAAGGGTGGAGTGCCCAGATGGAAGGGGTAGATCACTGAGGTGTGATCTGGAATGGTGTATTCTTGTCCCCCATTCTTCTCTTCTCTGTCTGCTTCCCGGCTGCCATGGGGAACAGCTTTCCTCTGCCATTCTGTTTCTGCCTTGGAGCCAGTCAACCATGAACTGACCTGTCTGAAACATACACCAATTAAACCTCTCTGCCTTAAATTGTAGGTATTAGGAATTTTGTCCCAGCAACAGGAAAGATGACTAATACAGGCCACTTCCATTACGGTTTTATAGGTATACCAACCTAGTCAAACTTCTCATCTGGTATTATTTTGTCGGGAGCAATGCTACATAATTTTAGGGAAAAATCATTTGGTTAGCCTAGTTCTCCTGCCTACAGGCCAGCTATGGTATTCTGAGACATAATTCCATTTTGGCCTCCGGTCATAACTGAGACCTCAATGATCTGGTGATGCTGTGATTCTCCAGGACAAGATTACACCAGCTGAAGACATCCTGGGAGAAACAAAATCTTCATCTACTCATTTCCTCATTGTTCTTGGATTGTTACATCTTGTTTACTCCAATGTACTGAACTCTCTGCATGTCATTTGTTACATTTGTTACATTTGTTTCTCTGGATGTACTGAATAAAAGGTGTGGTAAACTGGGGTCTTTCAGTCTTTGCCTCCCAGAGCAGCACTGATCAGACCCAAAGCTCAGCTTCTTCTCAGTCTAATTTTTCTACCTTTCCTGTAATTCGCCTTGTGCTGCGGTGGCTTGCAGGAGACCAGGACTTACTGCAGAGGTTCTAGTAACATCCCCTTTCCCTGTTCCCTATACTATTTATGTAACAGGTCATGCCCAGCTGCTGCATCCAGGCACTTAGTGCCAGAATCAAGATTCCTTTGGGGCTTGATTCCTTTCCTCATCTTATCAGTGAAAAATAATTTTCCACTTGGGCAGGATTCTGACTTAGGGGCACTCAGTTATAATTTTACATATGGCACCTTCCCTTCACTGGCTCCTTGGTCATGCACACAACACCAAATATTTAAACCTGCATTACTGAGCAGGATTACCATACAACAACACATGACCAGACTAACCAGACTATCTAATGATGGTCTAAAGTAACTGAAGGTCTGCACATGAATAATTTATCTTACCTCATCCCCTTCTTGGGCCTCCATTCCAAGCACAATGATCTTTTCATTCTGGCATTTAGTCTGCTTGTGGAATCACTGCCCTTTTCACATTAGTGAAATGAGCAGGATGATATTTTCTGTAGATAAAAAGCTCAACATAGACTTTCTAAAAGACCTTTTTTTTTTTTTTGAGCCAGAGATTGAACTCAGGACCTTGCACTTTCAAGGCAGGTGGTGGAACCACTGAGCTAAATCCCCAGCCCCACTCAGTGTAGACTTTCTAAGGTGGGGAGATCCATAAAGAAGCAAGACTACTTACATATCACAAAGGAAAGTCACCCTTGTCCCTAGTCTTGCATTCATACATAAATTGACAACAAAGAAACATAAGACATATGCTAGAACTTTGAAAGAAAATAGGAACATACACAAAAAAGAGAACAATAAAAGGAAAGTAAATAAACTTTTAAAATTCTAAGTGTTATGTTCAAAGGATTTTGAAGATTGTTGTATATCCATAAAGAATGAGATTTGCTGGTGTTGTGGTACATGTCTGCAGTCTGAGGTTTTTTTGTTTTGTTTTGTTTTTTGTTTATTTGTTTGGTATTTTGAGACAGGGTCTAAATACATAGTTCAGGCTGGCTTTGAACTCACCATGTAGCCCAGGCTGGCCTCGAACTTGCAGCGATTCTCCTGCCTCAGTTTCTTGAATGCTGGGGTTACAGGCATGCAACACCATGCCCAGTTCAGTCTGCTCCATTTGGAAGGCTGAGAGAGGAGGGGGCTCAGAAGACCAAGGCCATTCTGGGCAACAGAGCAAGACTATGTCTCAAGGTGAGAGATGGTATGGTATTACACAAGCAGAGTGGAAGAAAGCACATTAAAAGATTTAGAATGTGGTTGTTGAAATGGCATATCCAAAAGAGACTTCTATCTGAATAATGAAGTAGACAGGTCCTTGGACTAATTTTCATAATGAAAAAAATTCTAAATGAAACATTTAAAATAAAATCTTAACTCTATGAATTGCCAAGGAAGGACAGAAGTCAGACCAAAGGTAGGTGTGGTGGTGCATGCCTATAATCTGAGCACTCGGGAGGCTGAGGCAGGAGGATCACTGAGAGTTTGAGACCAGACCGGGCTACATAGAGGATTTAAGGCCAGCCTGCACTACATAGGCCATTAACAGAATCATGATTCACAGAAAGTGGGATGGAACTGGCAGTCCACACCAAACACATATACACATTCTCCAAGGGTTTTAATAGGACCAGAGTCTAACACTTCGCTACATGATATTCCAAATATTCTCCATATAAGTGAAAATTACCTAACATACAAAGAACCTAATAAATGTCTCAATTCTCAAGGAAAAAAATCCAGCAATGTATAAAAAGGAGATACATTATGGCCAGGGTTAGGCTTATCCTAGAAACAGAAGATTGTTTCAACATTTCAAAATCAAATAATATAAAAGAAATGAAAATTTATATTCACAAAATCCTCTGAGAAAATGTTTATAATGGCTTTACTCATAATCAGTAATGCAGAAAACTACTAAAAGTTTCTTCAATTAATGAGTAGATAAACTTCTAGATCCATACAATGGAATATTACTCAGCAATAAAAAGAAACAAACTATTGTTATACATAACAATACAGGCAAATCTCAAATGCATTACACCAAGTTTAAAAAGTAAATCCCCCAAATGATACATACTGGATGATTTTGCTCATATGCTATTCTGGAGGAAGAAAACTTATAGAGAAGGCAAATGAATGAGTGGACACCAAGGACTGGGGAGGGAGGGGAGTTTGACTATGAAGGGGCCATGTGAGCGAATTTTTTGGCCAACTGAACTATTTTGCATCTTGGCTGGAGTGGTGGTCATGTAACTTCTCTATTTGTCAAAATTCATAGACCTCTATCCCCCAAAGAATGATTTTCCATGGTATATAAGATAAAGATTAAAACTTTATAATATTTAGAAAGTCACATGAGTTAAGTCTTGAGTAGTATCTTAGTTACTTCATCATTGCTGGCACAAAACACCTGACACCCACAAGTTAAAGGAGGAAAGGTTTATTTTAGCTACAAACCTTGTAGAGGTTTCAGTCTACAGTCATCTGGCTCCAAGGTAGCATGGCATGGCAGAGAAAAAATAGTTCATGGCAGGGAAGGTAGAAAAAAGCAATAGTAGTAAGCCTCCTTTTCTCTTTTACTCCATCCAGACTACAAGCCTTTTGGGTACTGGTAAGATGAAAGCCATTGGTAATTTTTCTTAATGCTTTTGTGAATGGTATCGATTTCCTAATTTCTTTCTCAGTGGGTTCATCTTTGATATATAGGAATGCTATGAGGTTTTGTGTGCTAATTTTGTATCCAGCTACATTACTGAATTTGGTTATTAATTCTAAGAGTCTTTGGGCAGATGTTTGTGGGTCTTCTATCTAGAGGGTTATGTCATCTGAAAATAATGAATTTTACTTCTTCCATATATATTTATTTTTCTTGCCTCATTGCTCTTGCTAATGTTTTGACTACTAAGATGAACAAGAGTGGTGATAGCGGACATCCTTCTCTCATTCCTGATTTTAGAAGGAAAGCTTTCAGTTTTTAGCCCATTTAATAGGAAGTTCGCAGTAGATTGGTCATAAATGGCTTTTATAAGACTGAGATAAGGTCTTTCCATATACATTTACTAAAGTGTTTTTATTATGAAAGGAAGTTGAATTTTGTCAGAGGGTTTTTTGCGTCTATTGAGATGATCATGTGATTTTTGTCCTTGCTTCTGTTTCTGTGACGTATTGCATTTAGTGATTTGCACATATTGAACCATTTGTGCATCCCTGGGATGAAGCCTACTTGGTCATGATGTATTATCTTTTAGATGATTCATTGCATTCTGTTTGACAGTATCTTTGTTGAGAATTTTTACATCTGTACTCATTAAAGGGATTGGTCTATAGTACTCTTTTCTGGTTGGATCTCTATCTGGTTTTGGAATCAGGGTAATGGTAGCTTTCAGGAATGATGTTGGTAGTACTTCTCTCCTTTCAGTTTCATTAAAGAGCTTGAGGAGTATTGGTATTTGATCTTCCCTGAAGTTTGTGTAGAATTCAGCAGTGGATACATTTGGATCCACTTTTCTAAGTTGGTAGATTTTATTTCTGCTTCAATTTCATTGCCTGCTACTGAATTTTTCAGGGCTTTAAAATCTTCTTGGTTCAGTTTTGGTAATTCATATGTACCTAAGAATCTATTCGTTTCTTCTGAATTCTCCAATTTATTGGCATATAGGTTTATGAAGTAGTTGTTAATAATCTTTTTTTATTTCAGCAATGTCCATTGTGATTTCTCTTTTCATTTCTAATTACATTGATTTGGGACTTTTCTCAGCTTTTTTCAGTTAGATTGGCGAAGGGTTTGACTACTTTGTTTATTCTTTTGAAGAACCAACTCTTTTCTCCTCCTCATATCCCACTGATTAATTTTTCAAATTTTGCCAGGTTCCCCACCTTCTCTACCTTTATGAATCTCTAGACAGATGGTTTATCTTTGACCCTCATTGAGTCAAAGACACTACTCTTACATAATTCTTTTATTTACTTCTCTTCCTCTTCCTCTTGTTCTTCTTCCTCTTCTTTCCCCCTTCTCCTCTTTCTATTACTCTACCCATCATCCTTTTTTCATCCCTTTTTCTTCCTCTTTTCCATTTTCCACAATCTCTCTCTTTGCCTATCAAATGTTGGTGTTGTTTTCATTTTTTTAAGTAAAATAGCTATTTATTGAGCTTCTTGTCATGCCAAAATGTTCTGTGCATATACCACTATAATTAGCACACCCTCTCTAACAGGCAAAATTGTACATCAAATTATATTTCATATCACCTGATTATATAAAAATGTAAAATAAAAAATCAATTCCTTTTAACATTCCTAATAATTCAATAAGAGATACGAGGTACAAAATCTTAGTAAAATATGACACAAGAAGAGCAATAATACAATTCTCACTTAAAGTTAACTTTTCATAATTTGTTATTAATATGCAAAGACAACAATCTTTTAAAACATTGTATTTACTAAGATTCTGGCAATAGCTTTATGTAAAAAGATACAGCATACCAGGCCTGCTACTCAACTTGTTTATAAGTCTCAGTTTCAATATGAAGTTGTTTAAAAACAAAAAATCAAAACCTCCTTTTACATGCTAAATATCTTGGCAAGGGTGCCATTAAACATAGTAATGAACTTGAGACAGCAAGAGTAAAGAGTTAACAAAAGCTATAAATGGCAGCCTAAACAACATTCATACAAAAGAAATAAAGTAACTATCATTGGTTATATAAAATTTTCCTGACTGGTTAAAACTCAAAGTAAAGCATGCACTTTAGAATCTTTAGCTATTAAGCTCAAAAAGTACCAGCGTCTACATGAAACAATTCCTCTCCAAAGCCAAAGTGTAAGAATTAATTCAAATGATATAACACATTCTAAAGCTAAAAAACATTCAGTTGGTATTGATGTGGAGGTAAACCCAGAGCTCCGGGGCTTTCTCACCCTGCAAAGGGCTGTTTCTCTGGCTCACTCAAAGCAGCACATGACAAAGTCCACGGATGTCAGCAAGCTCAGTAAAAGGTGAGACAGCTGGTACCCAGTTCCGACCTCCCCAGTAAGCATGGCTACCGTGTCCACAAGAGTAGGATGTGTGAGGATCAAAGGCATACTATTCTTTTTTTTTTTTTTGTACCAGTGATCAAACTCATGACCTTGCACTTGTAAGGCAGGTGCAGCGCCACTGAGCTAAATCTCCGGCCTAAAGGCACACTATTCCGCTGGCTAAAGGGACAGCAAACCACCCCTCCATCCACCTGAAAAGCTCCTTCCTGAGGTAAATATAAGTATACCAGGGGAAAAATTACACCTATCTACAGAGTAAGGATTTCAAAATATTAATGTAATCCCTACTTTAAAAAATTTAACTAGAGTCATCTGGCCATTTCTGATTACATCTTAAAGATGTATCTAGATTCAATTTCTGTTGATTTACCACTAGATACTTCTTTTCAAAAATATTAGCTTTATTTGCTGCCTGCTGCGCAAGCACGAGAACCTGAGTTCGATCCCCGGCACCCCCCCCCCAAAATTAGCTTTATCCTCAAATATCTTTTTTTTTCCTTTTTTGATACCAGGGATTGAACTCAGAACCCTGAGCTTGTGAGGCAGGCAGGGTGACACTGAGCTAAATCCCCGGCCTCTCCCCAAATATCTTAACCAATAGTAGGACTGCAGTGTATTATCTTGAGGGGTTATCACACACTGGAGGAGAAAAAGTAGATGTTCAAGCAGCAAGCAACAACTATGGCCTTTTCACATAGCAACATCTGAGTGGCTATTGAATAGTCCAGGAACAATTCTAAAAACAAGAAAATTCATTTTAGTAAATGCATTTCAGTAAATATATCATCATTTTCACAGTTGAAATTTCCTTAAACATTGCAGTTTCTTCATAAGGGAATCTGGTTTTTGTTAATGTTATGGTGAGTCAGAACTTGAACTAGCAGCCTTCTTTTTCTTCTTCTTACTGTGTTTCTTATGCTTCATTTTCTTTTTTGTTTTTTCTGTTGCTTTTTTTTGTTCTTCACTGCTTTTCTTCTTTTTTGCTTATACTTCTTCAATATAATCTGATTCTGACAAGGACTCAGATAATAAAGGTTTATCTTCAGGATACAGCTTTCTTTGTTTTGCTAAGTCCTTTAATGTCCTTTTCTTTCTCAGTTGCATCCTTTGACTTTTCTTTCTTACACGGTCCTTATTGTCTGATTCAGTTTCTGGCATGGAGCTTTCGGAAGATTTATGTGAACAGTTCTTTTTTTTCTTTCTCCTTTTTGCTTGTTCCTTTTACTCATCTTCAGAATCTGAAGAACTGCCGGAAGAATCAGAGCTTGATGAAGAAGAAGATGAATACCTACCAACCTACCAGATTTCTTCTCTTTCTTCATTCTGTTTTTTTTTTTTATGAGCTCTCATTTCCACTTAATAATTTCTCCCTGTGCTTTTCTAGTTCTTTCTTCCAAATCTCATTTATTTTTTTCTTCAAATTCAGCCAGAGCCTTAGACCTTTTCTTTTTCTTTTCTAGTTGGTCTTTCACTTCTTCCCACCTGATTGTTCCACTTCCCATGGTGCCAGACTGAGCACACTGTAAGACTGAGAGTGAGAGAGGAGGCCGGAGAAGCAGCAGAGGCAGGTCCACCACAGGTCCTTCTCAGTGTTGTTTTCATTTTACCTGGCTTTATCTGTCTTTAGTTTTGACATTCATACTGATATCTCTCTATCAATATCTTCAACCCAGATCCCTACCCTAAGCTAGAGATTTGTATATCTAACTGGCTCCTGGTCATCTCCTCTTAATGTCTCATAAGCTGATCAAATTAAAAATGCCCAAAATGATGCATTATTATTCCTGATTCCCATGTCAAAGTATCTCATTGCCCATATCAACCTCTCCAGCTGTGTATCCTTTCCTATATACCTTTACCTGCCATGCATGCTATGGTCTAGTCTTGGTTTTTTGTTTTTGTTTTTTTGGTACCAGGAATCAAACTCTGGACCTGAGCTAAATCCCTGGCCCTATGGTCTAGTCTTGTTAAATTGCATCTAGTTCCTCCAAGATGTCATATAAATATTCACATTTATTGCAATTTATTACTTTTGCTCTACAGAAGTGAATTAATGCTACCCATAGTTTATTGCTCCTAATACATATAGGAGTTAATGTCTGGTACTGCATAGACACAAAGGAAAAGATTAATGGCACCAAACACCTAGCATTTCTCCTTCATTACCTCATTCCTGAGTCTTAGAAAGCTTTCTGGGATCTGACAGTTTTTTCTTTGCAAGGTATGTGGCTGTTCTGATGTGTCTAGATGTTGCCCCAAAGCCTCATGCAGTTAGGTGGGGCTTTTTCAGACTTGGCTGGATCTAGAATGTGTGATGCTTGGATGAAGGGTATGTGATTACTAAATCAGTCCACTGATTTGACACCCATGCTAAACTGGGTAGCCTAGAATATGGAATATAAAAGGGGCAGAAAGAAGCTGCTATCGCTTGCTTGCTTTTGCTGTCTTCTCCCTGCCATGAACTGTTTTTCCTCTGTGATGCTCATCTCCCATGCCACCCTGCCTTGGAGCTAGCTGACTATGAGTCAAACCTCTATAAATTGTGAGCTAAATAAACCTATCTTCCTTTAACAGTGCATGTCAGGTATTTTGTCCCAGCAATGACAAAAGTAACTAATACAGTGGCTTTCAGGAGGTACAATGTTTTTGGGCCATCTGAACACTGACTTGGTGCCTCAGGTCCTACTTTCTGCCATCCCAGTGATAATTGGAGGAGTGAGGTTGAACCTCCTGGTGACATCCTATCCGGATAAACATAGATCCCAGTGTGTGACTCCTACCTCAGCTCTTGTTCAGGAACCTTCTTACTCAAAGTTATACATAAGATACAGATAATGTATCTCTCACACGTATTTTTCCTCCTATGGTTATTACTCATTGGTTTAACTACTTTATTCTAGGGAGGCAAGTTTAGTAAATAAAAACGTTCATCTAATTGATTTAAAATAGCCATAAGCATTTATTTTTTTGATTCATGATACATTTTTACCAGAAAAGTAATTTCACCCTAAATTTATTACATCTTTAGCTTTTAAGAATAGAAAAATATTTATAAAAGCAATACTCATTCTCATGCTTATGCTTTTTTACCTCTAAAATTCCTAAGTTAGGTAATCACAAAACAGAACATTAATAAATATCATAGCCTCTCTGTTTTGCTTGCACAATACTGCTTCCTTGATCTGGGATATATATTAGTTTGCAGTTATTGCTGCAATGAAGTACCTTGCCAAGTTGAATTGCATTTTTTCTTTTTTTGAAACAGGGTTTTGCCACATAGTTCAGGCTGACCTTGACCTCGCTATGTATTCCAGGCTGGTCTTGAAATTGTGGCAATCCTCCTGCCTCAGCCTCCTGAGTGCTGGAATTACAACCATGCACCATCAGCCAACTTGAATTCCAGAATGGATCTATTGATTAACTATCAGAAAAACTAAAAATATAAAGAACATTGGAGAAATTAAAGAGAAACCATTTAGTATAGAAAATAACTACCTTTCATGCAGAGTAAATTGAAGGGTACATTTACAGAAATATTTCAGTTCTTTTCAGAAGAATTACTTTATTAGATTTGTTTTTAAATATGCCTGCTTTCAAACTTCTCTGTTAGTTTCTGGTGGCTAAATATTTGCTAGCATATTTAATAATGACTGATTCAAGATCACTTATTTTCCTTAAAAATTTTTGTGATAGAGAACTTTCCACTTCAGTCTTTTTATAACTTTTCTATTGTGGCAACGCTAGTGTACATATGCTTTTATAAACTGCCTTTTCCATTTAGCCTTGTTTATCATAAGCATTTTTCTATGTTGTCTTCCTACTTTCCTAATTATCACTTTTAAAATTTATACAATAGGGCAGGGGATTCAGCTCAATGGTTCCACCGCCTGCCTTGCAAGTGCAAAGTCCCAAGTTCAATCCCCAGTACCAATAAAAAAATTATACAATAAACCAAAATATGCTCATATCATTGCCTACTTGTATTGCTACCAGGTTTTTTTCACTTTCATATATACTAGCACTATGAACATGAGACTAACTACTTTTGTCTGATGACAACTAATTCATAGGTCAATATTCTGGGCTGACATCCAGGCATGGTGGTGCACACCTGTAATCCCAGCACTCAGGAGGCTGAGGCAGGAGGATTGCCACAAGTTTGAGGCCAGCCTGTGCTGCATAGTGAGTTCAAAACTAGTACGAACTACACAGAGAGACCATATATATATATTCTGGACTTAGGTGCAGCTCAGTGGTGGAGTGCACATATGCACATATACAAGGCTCTTGGTTTGCTCCCAAGCACCATAAAATTTGTTTTGAAAGTCAATTTCTCATTTTATATTCTTTTATATTTGGCAGAGTTTAAAACATACTAAACAATACAGGCTTTTAAAAATTGTCTGGATGCTGGGAGTGATGGAACATGTCTGAAATCTCAATATTCTGGAAAACTGAGGCAGGGGATTGTAAGCTCAAGCTTACTCTTGGCAATATATGAGACCCTATCTCAAAATAAAAAAACAGAAAAAGCTCGGAGCTACAGCTCAGTGCAAAGGCCTTGGTTTTTCTCTCTAGTACTGCCAAAAAGAAATTGTATAGAATTAAATACCTAGATTATTTCTTATTACAGAAGGCTTTAAAAAATGTTCAGAATGATGAAAAAATTTACATTTTTTGTTACTGACCAAAACTAAAGATGCCCAGTAACTATTAAGTACAAAAAAATGAACTTTGATTTTTCCCAAAATAGTAATCCAAAGTAAAATCTTTCCTGCTTTTTTCTTTTTCTTTTTGTAGCACTGGTGCTCAAACGCAGGGCCTTGTGCATACTAAATAAGTGTTCTACCACTAAGCAACGTCCCCAGCCCTTCCTTTTCCCCCTTTTAAAGTTTCAGTACAAATTGACTTTCACCTCCATATTTTATAATAAATCCTTTATAAATTAAATTCTTAGCTTATTGTGTCTCCACAACAGTAGCATAAGTAATGATATTAAAAATGAGAATATATACAGCTCTATACCATTTCCTCAACATAGTAGGAAAAGGTTTTCAAAAATATTTAGGCAGAAGACCTGATTATCAATAGTTGGCTGATTGATCAATAAATAATAGTTGAAAAACTTAACCAGTTAAATCCAATTCATTTTTAAATAAAAAATAGTATACTTAGAGATTTTTTGCATTTGTTCCTAAAGATACTGAACATGCTGCTGAGTTGTAAAGAAACTGGGAATAGAGAGCAGATGGGACTTTTGGCAAATATTAGGCAAGTCTGACTGCGGGCAGCAGGAACTGGCTAGTGCTTTAGCATATGGTGCTCATAATACCTCAGTCAATTAAAGAAGTGCCATCTAGGGCTTGCCAGTCAGAAGACATCTTAACTACTTTTTCTTAAAGCTAAGAGCTCTCCTTTCTAACCTCCAGTGGTCCCAGGCAACTAATTTAAGATTCACTTTTGACAGCTTACTGATGTCAGTTTTCTAATGAATGACATTCATGCCTAGAAACACTGCTGATATGAAATGCTACTGTCGTGTATGATAGTATGTCACAGTCTGAACAGCACACACATAATTTATTCATTCATCTACAAGTATTTATTTACTGAACTCAGATGTTGGGTACTTTAACATCCACATAACAAATCCTTTATTGTCAAAGCTGATTATGCTGTAAGTCAGCATGGAACTTCCTATGAAGTCCCATAGGAATTCTTCTTCCTCACTTCTGTTTACAGTATTTATCATTTGCTTTTTATATTCTCCCCCTGCAAGTAAAAGCCACAGTGCTCCTTACAATAGCCTAAAAGACTACATAAACTACCTTTTTTTTTTTTTCCAGTATTGGGCATTGAACCTAGAAATACTGTACCACTGAGCTATCTCCCTAGCCCTTTTTATTTTTTATTTTTAGACAGGATCTCACTAAATTGTCAAGCTGGCCTGGAATTTTCAATGCCTCAGCCTCCACAATAACTGAAATTACAGACATTCACCACTGCCCTGGCCACGTACCTCTCATACGTGTCTAAACACAAGGACTTCTCTCCCCTTTTCTCTACTTCTCTCCTCCTTTTTTCCCTGCTTCCCTGTGTTGTAAAATGTAATTCCGTTGTAGAGGACTAAAGAGGCCAGTGCTAACTACCTATTGCATATCAAGTATGCCAGTATGGATATAAAAGACTCTTCTGACCAGAGTTCTCAATAAGGGATAGGGATAGGGATATAGCTCAGCAGCAAAGCCCTTGCCTAGGATTCACAAGACCCTGGGTTTGACCTCAGCACAGCTTTGAGGAAAAAATAAGTTTCCAATAGTCTTGGAAATTAGTCTAAATAATACACATAGCAATATGAAATAAATAAGTTGACTTAGTATCCATTTTAAGTAACAGAATGGGAAAGTTCAAAGCTCAGAAAAGACATGAATACTCTTTCTTTGTATTTATTCTTATTTCAACAGTAACAAACTGAATGCTCCGGATTTTTCTCTGGGTCCCACTCCTTTTGTTACTGGAGGTTAAATTTCATACAGTTTGTTGCTCCCCCAAAATTCAGGAGACAGAATTTTGGTGGAAAGATAATGGGCTATTCAAAGTTAGCTCAAAAGGAAATGGAGGGCTCTTGTCTCAAATTGCTAGTTTTTCATGCGCAGGTGTGCAAAGGGTTTTTTATTCCAAAGAAGATGGGATACAGTGAGATAACTGGCAGCAAAGTCTATGCTGGGTGAGGAAAGTCTTCTTTAGAGCATGGTTTCTACTTGCAGTCATTCTTTGCTCTCTTTCTCCCTCTTTGAAATGAAATCGGACCTTGATCTCCTAGAGCCAATATCTGCATGTTCTTTTCAGAGGAATATGTCCCTTTTGACAAACACATTACTTCTCTGCTATTTTATATGAGCTGAGAAGAGTGTTTACAGAGGGGTTTCTTTAGAAATTAAAATACCAAAAGGACGAGTTGCAAAAGGACCTGAGAAAAAAATAGATTAGGGATCTCTACTAAAAAATATTTTTTTCCCTAGAGGGCAGATTGGTTACACTTTCTGCTGAGTACCAGGTAAATATTTTCAAATGCACCAAACTAAGCAAGCACAATCCAAAATTATTTTTCCCACTTTGAATATGTGTCATCACCACCTACCTATCCCTTAACTCCACCCAGAACTTTGGAAGTCATCCCTAATTCCTTCTCAACATTCTCTGCACCTTCCTCACCTAATACTTACTATGTATTTCTTAGATATTTATCCTTTCTCTAAACTTCCATTTCCAGTACAATAGCTCAGGATACCCCAACCTATGGGCCACAGACCTATACAGCAGAAACCTGGCCACACAGCAGGAGGTGAGCAAGCAAAATTTCATCTGTATTTTCAGCAGCTTCCCGCTGATCAATTTACTATCTAAGCTCTACCTTCTCTCAGATCAGTGGTGGCACTAGATTCTCATAGGAGCACCAACTCTATTGTGATTTATGAGGTATCTAGGCTGTGTGCTCCTTATGAGAATCTAAAGCCTAATGATCTGAGGTGGAGCTGGCGTGGTGATGCTTATCAGAGACCTCTGCAGTAGGTTCTGGTCTCCTGCTCCGTGCCAAGGTGCAAGGCTGGGAAAAAACTAAAAGACAGAACTAAAAAGACAGAGAAACCAGGAAGCCAGGATGGCCAATGCTGCTGATTCAGCAAAGGCGCTGGTCAGTCCAAGCCACTGATTTTATTGGCAATCAACTGGGGTAAAGGTGAACTATGGCTAAAGGGGAACTATGTGTGAAGACATGCAGTCGTGCAGTTACTATAGATACTAATGCAAGCAAGGCTTGTAAAGGAAAAAGACAAAGTACTCTCCAGTTAGGAACAGAATAGACAAAATATATGGTTATAATTAAATCCTTGTCCTTCTAGTTTTTAATTGTGGAAATGGAATTAGGTGCAAGTTACTCTGACCTCAGCATGTAGGCTTTGGCTGGACTCACTTCTCAAAACAAGCCAATTGGCGATGGGGATTTAGCTCAGTGGTTTCCGCCGCCTGCTGCACAAGCACAAGGACCCGAGTTCGATCCCCAGTACTGGAAAAACAAAACAAAACAAGCAGAAAAAAAAATTTTTTTTGAGGTACCTGGAACCAAACTCAGGACCTTGCACTTGCGAGGCAGGCAGTGGAACCAATAGGCTAAATCCCCGTCCTATTGGGAGGTAATGAAAATAGGAGGTGGGGCCTAGATGAAGGTAATGGGTCTAGGACAGTGGTGGTGAACCAATGGCATATGTGCCACAGCCAGCTGTTTATTATCATTGAAAGCTCTAAAAGGTTTGCTGTCACTGGCCTATGGGCATATGATCTTGGGGACTATATCTGATCCCCAGGCACTTTCTCTCTGGCTCTTTTATCCTACTTCCTGGTCACCATGAGGTAAGCAGCTTTCCTTTGTCATGCTCTTCTGCCATGTTGTTCAGCCTTGACACAGGCCTAAAGCAATAGAGCCATCCAACTGTAAAAGTTAATTTTGTTTGTGTCAACTTGATTGGCTTGGGGGCTACCTAAAAGATTGGTGGAGCATATTTCTGAGTGTGTCTGAGTGGATCATAGAGCTGTGACCTTGGGTACTATATCTGGTCCCTCATCCCTTTTTCTCTGGTACTGTTCTCCTGCTGTGAGCCTCCATCGATTAAACACAGAGTAGAATGATCTTTCTAAATAAAAATAATTTATTCCACTAATTTTCTTATTTTACTTCCCAACAACAAACTAAGCAATTTTCCTCTATAATGTCCTTTTGCCATGATGTTTCTGCTTTATAGACAACCTACCAGGAACTGAATCCCCTAAAACTGTGAGCCAAATGAAAGTTATCCTCCTTTAAGTTGTGAGTGTTGGGTGTTATGTCTCAGTGATAGGAAAGCTGACTAATATACCAGCTAGGAATTGAAGGATTTGAAACCATGAGCTAAAATAAATCCTTCCTCCTTTAAATTTATATTCTTAGGTATTCTGCCACACAAACAGAAATCTGACTAATACACATAGCTAGCTGTATTAATTTTCTGTTGCTGTGACTACAACTTTAGCAGCTGAGAACCACAAACATATATTATCTCATAGTGTCTGTAAGTAATCTAAGATGGCTTGGCTGGGACCTCTGCTTAAAGTTCCATAGGCTGCAGTGAAGATATTGGGTAGTCCACATTCTCATCTGTAGTTTGAAGTGCTCTCCCAATCTCATTCAGGTTTTTGGCAGAATTCAGTTCCTTGCACTTACAGGACTGAAACCCTCAGTTCCTACAGGGCAGTGATGACAAACCTTTTAGAGCTTTCAATGACAACAAACCACTGTGGCATGTGTGCCATAGGTTCCCCAGCACTGCTATAGGGTGCCCCTCTCCATAGGCACTTTACAAAATGCCTTTTTTTTTGGTACTAGGAATCGAACTCGGGTCCTTGAGCTTGCGCAGCAGGCGGCAAAACCACTCAGCTAAATCCCCGGCCCCAAAATGGCTTTTTGCTTTTTTAAAGTTAACAGTCTTTGCTTCAAGTCTTTCTTTCCCAGAAAGGCTGGTCTCTGTCTCTGTCTCTGTCTCTGTCTCTGTCTGTCTGTCTCTCTCTCTCTTTCTCTATCTCTCTGTCTCTTTCTTTTTCCTCAATATATCTTTAATTGGATAGCCCTTCAATTTTATTATCCCTCCTTCTATGATACCAGCTCTAAAAATACATTATGATCCCAGTGCCAGGAGAAAAAATGGAAACAAAAATACATTATGAAAAGGGAATTTGTTCCCTTTGGGGGTAGATAACTTGCTAAATTACTACCATTACCCATTAATCACATATTATTACTACCCCTATTTCACAGATGGGTAATATAAAGTATAGAAGCACCAAAGAACTCACTAAGGTCATGTAGGCACTACTAGCTAAATGGTAGATCTGAAATTCAAGACTGTTGAGGAGGGCACAATTGGGTAGCCTATATCCTGCTTGCAGTGGCCTTGGATGAAAAAGAATGCCAAAGGAGGAATACTTGGAGACAGAAGTTGATTTTTCCCTGTAAAGACAGATATGTGGGTGTCAATCTGGAGTTTCCTATGAAGTGTGACTAAATATCCCTGAGGCTACCATCTAAACATGATCTTCATGATGAAGACAGAGATCAGATCTGAAAGAGGGACAGAATGCAGTACAAAACTCAATGTATCTCCCAGTGACCCAGATTTTTTTTAAAAGGCATATTTACCATATTTGTGAATTGCAAGGAGATAGAAAGAACAACTTCACCTTTCTCTGATTTGAGAAACTGAAAGTGTAAATAAGGATCAAAATGTGTAATAGATAATGTGAAATAGGAAGAAAAGGCCTAAAGGGGAAAGGGAACTGGGAGGGGTAGGGGAAAGGAAAGAAGGGAAAGGATAAAACATGAGAAAAGGAAAAATGGAAACAAAGTCTTTGTAAATAGGGAAGGGTGGAGGGGTGAATGGAGGGCTGGGAAATGGGGAAAAAATAAGAACCAAGATGCATCATGTAAAGGTACAAGTTCCCAGCGAGAAATGTAAATGTGTTGTTTACCTGAAATGTACCAATAAACTTGATGAAAAAAAACCTTCACCAATAAGTTGATAGAATAAAGATTCAAAAAGATCTTAAGAGGCAGGAATAATAAACCTCACCTTACAAAGTGAAATTCAACTTAAATATAAAGTTCTCCTTTTGGATTTAACCATTTTTTAAAAATTGTGATTAAAAGGCACATATTATTAAATTTATTGTCTTAACCATGTTTACGTGTACAGTTTCAGTAGTTTAAGTATATTTACCTTGATGTACCACAGATTTCTAGAACTTTTTCATCTTGCAACACTGAAACTTCATACTACTAACCCTGATTTCCCTCCCATCCTCCTCCAGCTCTTGCTAAACACTGTTCAGTTTTATGTTTTTATGATTTTTACTGCTTCATATACTTCATATGAGTGGAATGCTACAGCGTTTGTCCTTTTGTGACAGGCTTATTTCACTAAGCATGGTGTCTCCTTGAAATTCATTTCCGTTGGTAGTATGTGCCACAATTTTCTTATGTTTTAAGGTTGAATAATATTTCTCCCCCCTCCCTTCCTTCTTCCCTCCCATCCTCTTTGTGCCTGTATGTGTAAGTGTGTAATCACATTTTCTTTATTCATTCATTTGTCCATGGACATTTGGGTTGCTTCAAATTCTTAGCTACTGTGAATAACGCTGTAATGAGCCCAGATGTACAACTATTTCCTGATTTAGATTCTTTTTTCTTCTTCCATTCTTTTTATTTGTATATTGTCTGTGATACATAATAAATGCATTCATTATAAGGAATTCATTATGGGGAATTGTGTCTGTGATACATAATAAATACATTCAGTATGGGAAATTCATTCATTATGGGGACACATTACATATATATGTACACACACACACACACATATGTGTAACATCTTGATCTTTTTTACTTCCCCTCTTCCCCTTGCTCTTGTCTTCCTTCATCCCTAGGTCTCCTTCCCATCTCCACAAGTCTGTCTACCTGTTTCCTACCATCCATCTGAGATTTGGTTCCTAAATCATTTATACTTTCAGTATCTCATATAAGAAAAGACATGTGATATTTAAGCTTGTGTGTCTGACTTATTTCACTTAACATTACTGTCTTATGGTATATCAATTTTTCTATAAATGACTCAAGTTTATGCTTCTTTATGGAAGAGTATATAAATTCACTGTGTATAAATACATTTTTTATCCATTTATCTGTTGATGGAATCTCAGCATTGTTTTGATTTGCATTTCTCTAATGGGCAGAAATGTTGAACATTTTTTCATCTATATAGTATTCATTTGTACTTCTGAGAAGTGTCTATTCATTGCAGTAGCTCATTTTTGATTGGGTCTTTTATTTGGGGTGGTTATTTTTCTGGAGTACTTAATATATTCTAGATACTACGTCTCTGTCCAAGAGTAGCTGGCAAAATTTTTCTCCCATTCTGTAGGTTGTCTCTTCACTCTGTTAATTATTTCCTTTGTTGTGCAGAAGCATTTTAATGTGATATAATCCCATTTCTTGATTCTTGATTTATTTCTTGGGCAGTTGGGGATTTGTTCAAATGTCCTTGCCTATGGCTATGTTTTCAAGAGTTTTACTTATTTTATCTTTCAGCAGATTCAGTGTTTCTGTTTTAATATGTAGGTCCTCGATTCATTTTTAGTTTGGTACATGGTGAGAGATATGGCTCTAACATCAATCTTGTATGTGTGCCCAAATGCCCATCAATCCATGAACAGATAAAGAAGATCTGGTTATTTTATACAGTGGAGTACTGCCATAAAGAAGTTTAAGGTTGAGACATTTCTAGCTAAATGGATGGACCTTGAGACCATACTCTTTATTTTTTTTTTGTATTAAATTCTTTTATTGGTACATTGTAGGTATACAACACAGTTACATTTGTCATTGGGAATTGTACCTTTACATAATGCATCTTGGTTCTTATTTTTTCCCCATTCCTAGCCCTCCCTTCACACCCTCCACCCTTCCCTATTTAGAAAGACTTTATTTCCATTTTTTCCATTTCTCATCATTTTTTCCTTTCCCTTCTTTCCTTTCCCCTGCCCCTCCCACTACCCCTACCCCTTTGGACCTTTTCTTCCTATTTTACATTATCGATTATTCATTCTAATAATTGGTACATTTTAGGTATACAATATAATGACATTCATCATTGGAAATTTGCACCTTTACATAGTCTCTCTTGGTTCTTATTTTGAGACCATACTCTTAAGTGAAATAAATAGGACACACGTGTTTAAATACCACATTGTTTCTCTAGTGTGAGAAATTGAAAGTGTAAATAAGGACAAAAATGTATAAAAGATATGGGGAATTGGGAAGAAAGTGTTCAATGAAAAAGGGAACAAGGGAAGGGAAAGGGGGGAAGGAAAGAAAGGACAAGGAAAAAATGGAAACAAATCTTTTGTGAACAAGGAGGGGAAGAGGGATTAAAGGTTGGGGAAGGGAATGGGGAAAAAAAAGCAAGATATATCACATACAGGTACAAATTCCCCATGATGAATGTTATCATTATGTATATCTGAAATGAACCATTAAAAGAAAAAAAGAAACAAATCTGTGTGCTTACAGTTTCCCAGCACCATTTGTTAAAGAGGCTATCTTTCCTCTAGAATATGTTTTCAGCGCCCCCGCTTTTCAGTACCAGAGATCGAACTCAGGACCTTGTGCTTGTGTGGCAGGCACAGTGCCACTGAGCTAAATCCCTGGCCCTGTTTTTGGCCCTTTTGTCAAACATCACAAGGCTGAATGTGCCCACGTTTATTTCTGCATCCTCTATTCTGTTCCACTGATCTTCATTCAGTTTTTGTGCCACTGTCATGCAGTTTTTTATCACTGTATCTTTGTAATATAACTTGAAATCCAAAACTGTAATACCTCCTGCTTTGCTGTTGTTGCTGGGATTGCTTTTGCTATTCTAGGTCTCTTCTGGTTACATGCAATTTTAGAATTATTTTTCTAGTTCTATGAGGAATGATGTTGGTATTTTGATTGGGATTACATTAAATCTATATATTAGTTTTGGTAGTATGGCATTTTGACAATGTCATTTCTGCCAATCCAAGAATAGGGGATACTTTCAATTTTCTGATGTCCACTTCAAATTCCTTTTTTGGAATACTATACTTTATACAGGTCATTCACTTCCTTTGTTATGTTAACTTCTAAGTATTTAATTTTTCTTGAAATAATTGTGAATGGTGTTGTTTTCCTAATTTCTTTCTTGGTGTGTTCATTATACAGGAACACTATTGATTTTTATGCGTTCATTTTGTACCCTGCCACCTTGCTTTACTAGTTCTAGAATTCTTTTGGTGGAATTTTTTGGGTTTTTCTATGTAAAGAATCATATCTGCAAATAAGTATAGTTTGACATCTCCCTTTCCTATACACTTTTTTTTTTTTTTTTTTGAGACAGGGTCTTGCTATGTAGTTCAGACTGGCCTTGAACTCATGGAGTAATCCTCCTACTTCAGCCTCCCAAGTACTGGGATTGCAGGCTTGTGACACCATGCCCAGCTGTATCTCTTTTATTTCTATCTCTGCTTGATTGCTCTGGTTAAAATTTTGATTACTAAAATTTTGATTATTAAAATTTTGATTAAATTGAACAGGGGGAATGACAATAGACTTTCTTGTCTTGTTCCTGATCTCAGAAGAAAAGCTAGTTTTCCCCCATTTAATATAAACTTTGCAGTAGATTTGTCATAAATGGCTTTTAGCAGATTGTGATAAGGTCCTTCTATACCTGTTTTCTTCAGGGTTTTATCATAAATGGATGTTGGATTTTGTCAAAGGCTTTTTCTGCATTTATTGAAGTAATTATGTTACTTTTGTCCTTGCATCTATTTATGTGATGCATTACATTTATTGATTTGCAGAGGTTGAACCATTCTTGGGTCACTGGGATGCATCCTACTTAGTCAGGATGTGGTGATCTTTTTAATGTCATGCATGTTGCATTCCATTTGCCAGTATCTTGTGGAGGATTTTTGTATCTATGTTCATTAAGGAGATTGCCCTATAGTTTTCTTCTTTAGTTGAGTCTTTGTCTGGTTTTGGAATCAAGGTAATGACTGGTATCCAAGAATGAGTCTGGCAGTTTTCCTTCCATTTTGATATCATTAAAAAGTTTGAGGACTATTGGTGTTAGATCTTCTCTGAAGTTTTGTAGAATGCATTGGTGAATTCATTTGGTCCTGGGCTTTACTTAGTTGGTAGTTTTTTATTACTGCCTCAGTTTCATTGCCTGTTATTGGATTATTCAGGGTATTTATGTCTTCTGGTTCAATTTTGGTAATTCACATGTAAATTACCAATTTATTCATTTCTTCTGGATTCTCCAAGTTATTGGAATACAGAGGTTTTAAAAAATTTTATTTTATTTTATCCTGTTCCCCCCTCATGTCTCCCTCCCCTCCCTATGTACAAAAGCTTTGTTTTCATTTTTTCCTTCTATTTCCACTTTTTTTCTTGTCCCTTCCTTCCTTTCGTCCTCTCTCCTCCCTTGTTCCCCTTCCCATTTGGCCATTTTCTTCTTATTTCCCAACATCCATTATGCTGGAATACAGGTTTTTGAAGCAGTTACTAAGAATATTTTGGATTTTGGTGGTGTTTGTTTCTATTTCAACTTTTCTAGTTTTAATTACATTGAAATGGTCTTTACTTTTTTTTTGTAATATTGGCTATAGATTTGTGTTTATTCTTTCAAAGAACCAACTCTTACATGCCTTAATTCTTTCTTTGCTTTTATAGTTTCAATTTCATTATTTTCTGCTCTGATTTTTATCATTTCCTTCCTTGTACTAGCTTTAGACTTGGATTTGGATGGTTCTTATTTTTCTACAACGTTGAGGTTCATCAGTGGGTTATTTATGTGGGCTCACGCTGTTTGTCTGATGTGGGCATTCATAGCTACAATCTTCCTTCATAGAACTGTTCTCATTGTGTCTATCTTCCTGGTCATTTTGATTCTAGGAACTGTCTAATATCTTCTTTAATTTCTTCAGTAACCCACTGATTATTCAAAATTGTTTAATCTTCATGAATTTGTATAATTTTGTGGCTTCTTTTGTCACCAATTTCTAGTTTCAATGCTTTATATGTGATAATATGCAATGAGAGTATTTCAATTGTTTTGTATTTATTTAAGTATGCTTTATGGGCTAGCATGTGGTATATTTTGGAGAAAGTTTCATGTGCTGCAGAGAAGGATGTTTATTATGTTTTAATAGAGTGGAACACTCAGTAAATATATATTAAGTCCATTTGTTTAAGGGTGTGATTCAACTCTAATATTTGTTTCATTTTGTTTGGGATTGTTTTTTAGCTAGGGTCTTACTGTGTATTTCAGGCTGGCCTTGAACTCACTGTGTAGTCTAGGCTGGCCCATGGGATCCTTCTTGCCTCAGCCTCCTGAGTGCTAGGATGACAAGCGTGTGCCACCATGCCCAACATTCACCTCTGATATTTCTTTGTTAACTTTTTTTTGTTGAGTTAATTTTTTTTTGTTGAGTTAATTTATTTGTAATAGTGGAGTATTGAGGTTGACAACTATAATTGTGATATATTTATCTGATCTTCTATGTCCAGTAGTGTTTGTTTTATCAACTTGGGTATACTTGTATTTGGTGGATATATTTACAACTATTACTCTTCCTGTTGAATTTTTCCCCTAACAGATATATAGTGACTTTGTCTATTTGCCTAAAAATAGGATAGCTAGTCTTGCTTGTTTTTAGGGTTCCATTATATGGCATATCATTTCCTATCCTTTGATTTTGTCTATGAATTTCTTTAATTCAGTGTTTCTTGTATGCAGCATACCACTGAATTTTTTTGATCAAATCTGCCAATCTATATTTTGATTAGAGAATTGAGACCATTCACATTGAGAGTTATTACTGAAAGGAATTGATATATTTACGCAATTGCATTATTTTCCTGTTGCTGGTCCATCCCCTTCCCTTTTGTTTAAATGCTCACCCTACTTGATGTATTCATTTCATTGGATAATTTGACATTCTTGGCTTCATTGTATGTTTGTAGTACATCTTGTTGGAACTTTTTGGAGAGATGGCTTGGTGGTGATGAATTTTTTAAAGTGCTCTTTGTCATGGAAAGACCTTATTTCTCGATCAATTTTGAAAGATAGTTTTGCAGTATATATCAGTCTGGGTTGGAAGGTTTTTGTTTGTTTTGTTTTGTTTTGTTTTTTAGGGCCTGAAACATTCCAACTTCTCAACTTTAAAGTTTGTGTTGAGAAGTCTGCTGTAATTCTAATGGGTTTTCCATTATACATGGTTTTTTGCTTTTATCTAACAGTTTTTTTGTTTTGTTTTGTTTTTGGTACTGGGGATCAAACTCAGGACCTTGCGCTTGCAGGCAGGAGGTGGAACCACTGAGCTAAATTCCAGGCCCTATCTAACAGTTTTTATGATTCTCTCCTTGTGTTGGACAGCTGAGATTTTGTCGCTGATGTATTGCATAGTAGTTCTTTTCTGATAATGGCTATTTACCTTGTTTACCTGTATATTATTCTTTCCCCATACTTAGAAAAGTTTTCTGCTATTATTTCTGTAAATAAATTGTTTTTAAAATGCTATTTGTGCCATTTTCCAATTTTTCACTACTCCAATTAATCTTAGGTTAGTCTTCTTTGTGTCATCTAGCAAGAGTTGGATCCATTTTCCACAACCGTGTGTATATGTGTGTGCCTGTAAATGCCTCTGAGTATGGTCACCAGCATCAGTTATATATTCTAGATATCACATTCTCTCCTAACATTGGCTGCTTCTGCTGCCTTAACTTTCAATGGAATTTTTATCCAGTGGGTTTCTATTTGGTACCTTTTCGTGAATATTAACTCTGTGCTAAACTGGTCATTCATGTTTTGTATCATTTTGGTTAGCTCAGGTTGCTTTTTATTAGTGTCTTCTTTAAGACCCCTGATTATTTTTTGTGTATTAAATCCACTATCTGTTTAGTTATAAGATCTGTGAGCTCTCCAAGCACTTTACTGATCTGGTTTTGTTGTTGTTGTTGTTTTGTTTCTAATTTTATCACATCATATAATTCAGTTGTTTGGCTTTTGATTTCCTTTCTATCAATGCCCTATGGATCAGCTTTGGGAGAGTTGGGAGTTTTTGGAGGAATTTTGTTGTCCTGTTTTCTCATGTTTCTATTGTGGGGTTTGGAGGGGGGTGTTGTTTTTGTTTTACTGAGGGTTGATTGAAGTGGAAAGACTTTGTTGCTAGCATTCACATTTCTTTAGTTAGTGTGTGCCTTCCAGTTATGCCCTCTAGGCATGGCTAACTATAGATCCTTCCCTTTGTCAAGATCCAACCACTTGGGCTGGGCATGGTGGCACACACCTGTAATCCCATCACTCAAAAGGTTGAGGCAGGAGGATTGCTAAAATTTCAAGGTCAGCCTAGGCTACATAGTGAGTTCAAGACCAGCCTGAACTATATAATGAGGAGACCTTGTCACACACACAC
Source organism: Heterocephalus glaber (assembly GCF_053883595.1). Lineage (NCBI taxonomy): Eukaryota > Metazoa > Chordata > Mammalia > Rodentia > Bathyergidae > Heterocephalus > Heterocephalus glaber. Next base: position 3,558,906 of record NW_028258336.1, read on the forward strand.
ACACACACACACACACACACACACACACCATACACAAATCTAACCTCTTCAAATTGGGAAAGGAGGGTACAGCAAAATTGGCCCAGGACATAGTTCTCTCGAAACAAACTGTAGTACATTTGATGACACAAAGACAAACCACATATTGGCATACAGTAAAAAACAATTAATAGCAACAACTATACCACCATTTGCAGAAGCAAAGAAAGCAGAAACAATAATAGAGTCAAAGACAAACCAGATATTGACATACCATAAAAACTAATGAAATATCATTGTACCATCCTTAGCAATAGAAAAGAGATCTGTAGGCCGAATCACCCTGCTGCAGACAGGCAGGTCTGCCCACACCCTACCGAGGTCCTAAGTCACGCAGAGGACGCCGAGTCAGCCCGCTGCAGACAGGCAGCCACCTGGTTCCACACTACAAAGACGCAGAGGACACCAGACCACCAGACCAAGGTACTGAGTCCCGCTTCTCCTGGCCCAAAGGCAGGGGCTTCTGAGCCACTGTCCCACTGCTCCTGGTCCAGAGGAAGGGGCTTCCCGGTCACCATCCCTCCCACTGCTCCCAGCCCAGAGGAAAGGGCTTTTGGGCCACCTTCTGTCCCGCTGTTCCTGGCCCAGAGGAAGGGGCTTCTGGGCCACCATCCCTCCCACCCCTCCCGGCTCAGAGTTAGGGGCTTCTGAGCTGCCATCCCACTGCTCCTGGTCCAGAGGAAGGGGCTTCCTAGCCACCATCCCTCCCGCTGCTCCCAGCCCACAGGAAAGGGCTTTTGGGTCACCATCCCTACCGCTGCTCCCAGCACCTGTCCCACCTCACCCAGCTCAGAGGAGGTAATCCGTGCAGGCGTTAACAGCCCCCTGGCCCAGTGGAAATGAGAAAACATGTAAATAAGTCTCAAAACCAGACTTCCAGATCACCTACAGCAACCCCAAAAGGAAATGAGATGGAACACTCTGATACTCAACCACCTGGACCCACTGAACTGGAAACAAAAGGGGATCTGGAAAAAATGAAATCAGAAATAATTTCTCAGATAACAGGAGAAATTGTGCCCCTAGTGCAAGACATGATTAATAAATCTGGAGAGGAGTTCAGGAATATGATGGAATCCCAACATGAGAAACAAATGGAATCCATAAAACAGATGCAAATAGATTTCCAGGACATGAAAAACTCCATTGAAAGTCTACATAGCAGAATGAGCCAATGTGAGGACAGAATTTCAGATAGAGAAGATAAGATTGCAATTAGTGACCAGGAAAAGAAAAATTGCTTCAAAATTATAAGGGAACATGAGAAATCAATCCAGCAGCTGCTAGATGATGCAAAGAAGAATAACATAAGACTGATTGGGCTCAGTGAAGAAACAGGAGAGAGTGCAGATGACATAAAAAAATCTCTTCACAGAAATAATGGCAGAAAACTTCCCAAGCAGGGGAAAAGAGCTTGACATACAGATAAGTGAGGCATATAGGACTCCAAATAGCCTTGATCAAAAAAAAAATCTACACATAGGCATATAATTGTTAAAATTCCAGAAACACAACAGAAGAACAAAGTTCTCCAAGAAGTCAGAGAAAAGAAACAAATCACATACAAAGGAAAGCCCATCAGAATCACAGCAGACTTCTCAACACAAACCATCAAGGCAAGAAGAGCTTGGAGTGACATATTCCAAGCCCTAAAAGAAAACAGCCTCCAACCCAGATTGATGTACCCTGCAAAACTATCTTTCAAAATGGATGGAGAAATAAGATACTTTCATGACAAAGAGCACCTTCGGAACCTCGTGAATACCAAACCAGCACTCCAAAGAATTTTACACAATAGCCTAGGAACAGACATTGAGGATCACAACCCCAGGAAGCAAAGCAGAATGTACCCATCTGGCATGACAAATTAAATGTAAAGGGGGAGAACCCAACAAAAAGAAAAAGTCATGACAATGACAAGTCAATACGTTTCAGTTATAACCATCAATGTTAATGGTCTCAATTCACCAATCAAAAGAAATAGACTGGCAGAATGGGTCAAGAAGCAAAATCCAACAATATGCTGCATATAAGAAACACACTTAATTCAAAAGGAAACTCATAGACTGAAAGTGAAAGGGTGGAAAACAATACTCCATGCGACAGGAACCCCAAAAAAAGCAGGAGTAGCTATCCTCCTGGCAGATCAAGTAGATTTCAAACCAACACTGATTAAGAGAGACGAAGAAGGACACTACATCCTTGTAAAGGGAAGAATCCAAGAGGAAGAGATGACAATCATAAATATCTATGCACCAAACACTAGTGCACCCAACTATATAAAACAAATACTAATGGACATGAAAAGTCATATGTGCACTAATACAATTGTAGTGGGGGACCTCAACACCCCACTGTCACAAATAGATAGATCAATTAGACTAAAAATAAGTAATGAAATACTAGAACTCAATCCAACTCTTGAACAAATGAACTTAACAGATGTTTACAGAGTGTTCCACCCCACAAAATCAGAATACACATTCTTCTCAGCTGCACATGGGTCATTCTCCAAAATAGACCACATACTCACACATAGAACATGTTTAAGTAAGTGCAAAGGAATTGAAGTTATCCCCTGTATATTATCAGACCATAGTGTGATGAAATTGGAGATCCATAGCAAAAGAAACTCAAAAAATTTCATAATCATGTGGAAATTGAACAACACACTTCTGAATAACCAATGGGTCACAGAGGAAATTAAAGAAGAAATCAGACAGTTCCTTCAATTAAATGACAATGACAATACAACATATCAGAATCTATGGGACACAATGAAAGCAGTCTTACGAGGGAAATTCATAGCAGTGAATACACATATTAGGAAAACAGAAAGATCCCAATTAAACAACCTGATGCTGAACCTCAAGCTTCTAGAAAAAGAAGAGCAGGACAACTCCAAAGCTCATACAAGGGAGGAAATTATAAAGATCAGAGGAGAAATCAATGCAATGGAGACTAAGAGAACGATACAAAAAATCAATGAAGCCAAGAGGTGGTTCTTCAAAAGAATCAACAAAATTCACAGACCTTTAGCCAACCTTGTCAGAAAAAGGAAAGAAAAGGCCCAAATCCATGCAATTAGGAATGAAAAGGGTGAAATCACAACAGACCCAGCAGAAATCCAGAGGATCATCAATACCTACTTCCAGAACCTATACGCCAATAAGATGGACAACACAGAAGAAATGGACAGATTCCTAGATACATATGAATTACCAAAGTTGAATGAAGAAGACCTAAAAATTCTGAACAACCCAATATCAACCAATGAAATTGAAAATGTAATTAAAAACTTATCAACTAAGAAAAGCCCTGGCCCTGATGGCTTCACTGCTGAATTCTACAAGACATTTAGAGGAACTGCTGCCACTCCTGTTTAAACTCTTCAATGAAATTGAAAGGGAAGCAATACTCCCAAATTCATTCTTGGAAGCAAGCATCACCTTGATCCCCAAAGCAGAGAAAGACCCAATTGAAAAAGAGAACTATAGGCCAATCTCACCAATGAACATAGATGCAAAAATCCTTAATAAGATAATGGCAAATAGAATGCAGAAGATCATCAAGAAGATCATACACCCTGATCAAGTGGGATTCATCCCAGGGATGCAGGGATGGTTCAATATATGCAAATCAATCAATGTAATACACTATATCAATAGAGCCAAGGACAAAAACCATATGATTATCTCCATAGATGCAGAAAAAGCATTTGACAAACTCCAACATGCATTTATGATAAAAACCCTACAAAAACTTGGAATAGATGGTCTCTACCTCAAACTGATAGAAGCCATCTATGAAAAACCAACAGCCAATATCATACTAAATGGTCAAAAACTGAAATCCTTCACACTCAAATCAGGAACAAGACAAGGATGTCCACTATCACCACTCTTGTTCAATATAGTTCTGGAAACATTAGCCATGGCAATTAGACAAGAGAAAGAAATAAAAGGAATAAAGATAGGAAATGAAGAAGTCAAATTGTCATTATTTGCAGATGACATGATACTCTATATAGAAGACCCCAAGAACTCCACCAAAAGTCTTCTAGACTTAATAACCAAATTCAGTCAAGAAGCTGGTTACAAGGTTAACACACAAAAATCAATAGCTTTCCTCTACACCAATGACAGACTCACTGAGAGAGAAATAGGGCAAATAATTCCTTTCACAATAGCATCCAAAAAACTGAAATACCTAGGAATCATTCTAACCAAAGAAATCAAAGACCTCTTCTCTGAAAACTATGGCACTCTGAAAAGAGAGATTGCAGATGCTATCAGAAAATGGACAGACATCCCCTGCTCCTGGGTAGGAAGGATTAATAGAGTGAAAATGGCCATACTTCCAAAACTGCTATATAGATTTAATGCAATTCCAATTGAGATCCCAGCAGCATACTTCATAGACCTTGAGAAGACAATCCAAAAATTCATTTGGAACAAGAAGAGACCCAGAAGAGCAAAATCAATTCTAGGTAACAGAGACATGGCAGGGGGGTATCACAATCCCCAACCTGCAACTATACTACAAAGCTACTGTGATAAAAACAGCATGGTACTGGCAAAGAAACAGACTTGAGGACCAGTGGAACAGATTAGAAGATGCACAAAGAACACCAGACACACTCAGCCATCTCATCTTCGATAAAGGAGCCAAACACCCTCACTGGAGGAAAGATAGCCTCTTTAATAAATGGTGCTGGAAAAACTGGGCTTCAACATGCCAAAGATTAAAACTAGACCTGTATCTCTCACCATGCACTAAACTAAAATCAAAATGGATTAAAGATCTAAATATTAAAATAGAAACTCTGAATCAGTTGGAACAGAGGTTAGGTAAAACCCTTGAAGACATCGGTGTAGGAAAAGATTTTATGAGCAAAACCTCAGTTGCCCGTGAACTAGCACAAACAATCAACAAGTGGGATCTCTTCTTATTAAAAGGCTTCTGCACAGCAAGAGAAACCACCAGCAGTGTGAAGAGACAACCCACAATGTGGGAAAAAATCTTCACCTGCTCTTCCTCAGACAAAGGTCTACTATCTCGAATCTATAAAGAACTTAAAAAGATCAGACCTCCCAAATTTAAAGACCCAATCCAAAAATGGGCATCTGAAATGAACAGACATTTCTCACACAAAGAAGTACAAATAGCAAATAAATTCATGAAACAATGTTCAACATCACTGGTCATTCGAGAGATGCAAATGAAAACAATGCTGAGATTGCACTTCACTCCAGAAAGAATGGCTGCTATCATGAAATCAACCAATAACAAATGCTGGCAGGGCTGTGGAGAAAGAGGAACCCTGTTCCATTGCTGGTGGGAGTGTAGACTGGTGCAACCACTGTGGACATCAGTATGGAGATACCTCAAAGAACTAGGACTGGAAGTCCCATTTGACCCCGCTATTCCACTGCTGGGGATCTTCCCCAAAGAATTAAAAGAATCACACCACAGTGATATATGTGCACCCATGTTCATAGCAGCACAGTTTGTAATAGCTAAAACTTGGAAACAGCCCAAATGCCCATCAACTGGAGACTGGATAAAGAAAATGTGGTTTTTTCATAAAATGGAGTACTACTCAGCCATAAAAAATGAGAAATTAGAGACATTTATAGCTAAGTGGATGCACATTGAGGAGATACTCTTAAGTGAATTAAATAGGACACACATGAATAAATTCTGAATAGTTTCTCTGGTGTGAGAAACTGAAAGTGTAAATAAGGACTAAATGTATAATAGGTAATGTGAAATAGGAAGAAAAGGGGCAAAGGGGAAGGAAGTGGGAGGGCTAGAGGAAAGGATAGAAGGGAATGGGATTAATATGAGAAAATGGAAAAATAGCAACAAAATCTTTGTAAATAGGGAGGAATGGAGGAGTTGAAGGGAGGGCTGGGCAAGGGTGAAAAATAAGAGCCAAGAGAGACTATGTAAAGGTGCAAATTTCCAATGATGAATGTCATTACATTGTATACCTAAAATGTCCCAATGATTAGAATGGATAATCGATAATGTGAAATAGGAAGAAAAGGTCCAAAGGGGTAGGGGTAGTGGGAGGGGCAGGGGAAAGGAAAGAAGGGAAAGGAAAAATGATGAGAAATGGAAAAGCGGAAATAAAGTCTTTGTAAATAGGGAAGGGTGAAGGGGGTGAAGGGAGGGCTAGGAATGGGGAAAAAATAAGAACCAAGATGCATTATGTAAAGGTACAATTCCCAATGAGAAATGTAATTGTGTTGTATACCTACAATGTACCAATAAAAGAATTTAATATTAAAAGAAAAAAAGAAAAAATAGGAAAAGAGATCTGTAATAATCTAAAGGCAAACCAAATATATACATGCAGTAAATATGTATTAAATGCAACAACTATAGCACCACTAGCAATAGAAAAGCATTAAATAAGAATAGCAAGTAAAAAAGTCTATGAATTAGTAAAGCTTAAGAGTAATAGTAATAAAAATGGAGGAGGTGGGGAAGGGAAAAATAAGAGAAGAAAAATTTGAAAAATAAATAAAAGGAAGGTGATGAGGAAAAGTAAGACAGAAGATCCAATTAAGGAATAAAAGAAAACAAATAGGATTCCATAAAAGTAATAGAAAAAAAGAAGAAAGAAATGAGCAATAGAGAGAAATAAAAAATAGAAAAAAACCCACCTTATTTAAAAAATTAATGAAGAAAAATAAGTCCAAAAAATTCCTCTTTGTGTTTGAGTAAGTGTTTCTTTCCAGGGCCCACACCATGTATGAGGGAGGGCTTGTGAGTATCCACTAAGTCCTATTTTGTTTCCTCACTCTTTTATGTGGAAATTCTGTCTTTTACCTTTCCTGCTGGATGTAGTCAGATAATGGTGTCTACCCTAGGGCTATAATGAGCCCAGCCACTCCCAATTTCCATGTCTACTCTGTGTCCAAAGCCATGGCTTCTTCCATATAGGTTTACAGCCTACGGGTTTGTGAGGAATCCCTCCTCTGTTCTTACACCTATGTCTAAGACAACCATTGAAGCTGAGGCATTTCTTGATCATGTTCACAGACGATAATAGCAAACAGACCACTGAGGTGCTGGATACAGGCAGTGGGATAGAAGGGTTAAACATTCACTAGATTTAATGCCAGCACCTTCACACCCAGCCCCTCTGAAAGCCATCCACAACTGGCCAGGCTTCTCAACATGGAAGGTGAGACACCTCTCCCATGTACTTTTTGGACTGAGCTTAACTATGCATGGTTAAAGCATCTTCTTGACTCTCTCTTGTAGCTATCTCTCACCCAGTCAGTGTGAAATGGTGACCTCCAGAATCCTGAATTGTAGTTGTTCAGTGACTTTTGATTCCTGGAATACCTGAGTCTTAAACAATTTTAAGAAATCTCTCATGATTGATAACCAAAATCCTGTATTCTATGTGTGATATTATGTCCTCACAGTGGCTCATTCTGCTGTGTATACTTTCAATGGAGTTTTTAATCTTCTGGATATCTGTTTGAATCTGCTTCATAGATTCCATTTCTTTCCTATGCTGAGCATTCATGGTTTCCATTTCTTTCCTATGCTGGGCGTTCATGGTTTCCATTTTGTTCCCGAGCTCCTCTATTTTATCTGTATCTGCTCTAGGGTCACTGAGCATGTCTTTCATTCTGGTCACCATCTCTGTAGTTATCTGGGAAATTATTTCTCCTTTGATTTTTTTTTTAGAGCCTCATTCATCTGCTTTTTTATTTCTGAAGTTACCACTTCAGAGAGTCCAGGTGGGTGGCTTTCAGATTGTTCCACCTCATTGCCCAGGGGTTTGCCTTTGGTGAGCTGAAAGTCTGGGGAGGTTGTGTTTTGTTTAGGTGTCTTCTCATTTTCTATTTTTTTAAGTTAGATTCCTGGGTTGATACTTGTAAATTGCTTATGGTGAGTACCTTTACTGCCAGTATTCAGAACACTTAGCAAATGACTACTTCTCAGAAGTGTCTTACAGGTGTAGCTGGCTTTTGGGTTTTGAGTCTGTTGCAAGATCCTACCTACCTCTTTAATTTATTGGAGATGAGAAATTTCTGTCTACTTGCCCAGCTACCAGTTCTTTGGCATTGGCCTATAGGTTTTGTTTTGTTTTGTTTTTAAGACCCTTAGGCAATCTGTCTTGGTATACCAGGAGGAACAAATGATTGGCACAATTATGTCACCTTGGCTAAAGTAGTACAATCAACAATAACAAAAGGATCAAATACAGCCTGGAAAATGACAAATTGTGGTAACTATTAATTTGCTACCTTTAACCATATGAACTATATTTGTGGTTATATAATGAAATTTAGAATGAATCTGAAAACTGTACATAATATATAACCCCTTATTATGGCAATTTTACCCTAAAAGGAGAAGATTTAAAAGGGGTTAGGGAGTAAAAAACAGAAATAGAAGAAGAGGAAGAGCTCAGAAGCAAAGCTGGAGGACAAACTTTAGGAAGATGGTGGAGAAGACTAGTGGGGAAAAAGAAAAGGAAAAAATAAAAACAAGAACAAAACAGAACAACAACAACAAAAACCCTAGAAACCATGTTCAAACTATCAAGAAAAAACAAAACAAGAACTAGAAACCAAGGCAAAAAGAAAGAAAAAGAAAAGGAAAAAAAAGGAAAAAAACCATCCAGTTAAAGGCATGTCTCTGTTGTCATTGGTAGGTAATGTGGGCAAACAGAGTCCAGAGCCAAAGTGATTAATACCAGCAAGCCACCTGCACCTTCACAGTGGGGTTGTGGATACTCCAGGCAACCTACCCCTTTTAGTTCCTTTGACGTTGAGGCGGGTTTCTGGCTTTGAGGCTGGAACTGGATTCCTTGAGCCTACAACAGTCTATGTGTCTCCTACTGGTTTGAACTTTGCTCCTCAACCTCCTGCTGACTTGAATTCAGGACCCCCACTGAGCCACTGGGCACTAGGAGGCACTAGATGGGGTCAGTCTGTAGCTGCTCTGAGTTCTGAGCTCAGTAGACCCCTCTCCAAGATGGCTACCAGCCAGTTACACTCTCCTGGGTAAGGTCTGAACCTAGATAACTCACCAGCTGCTGCAGTCTGCTAAGTCCACTGCTCCATTCCACTGGTGCGTTTCTCCATGGAGGCCTCTGTGATCACCAGTAGTTGTCGTGCGTGTGCAGGTTCGGCCAGACTGTCTCTCACTGAATGTCTGGGCTCTCAGGGAGAGTGCTGCTTGCTAGATATCTGCTCTTCATTGAAGTCTCTCTCTTTACTCTCCAGTTCTCACCTCAGATCCTTCCAAGATCCCAGAGATTCAGTTTCCTCCTTCTCCTCGCACTGCTGTATTCCAGTATCAGGAAACCAAATCTCAGAGAAGCTCTTTCTCTGCTGCTTACCGCTCTGCCATCTTCCCAGAGGTCCTCTGAGTCCTAAACGATTAACCCCTTCCCAAAATGGCTTCCAATTAATCACTTTTAAATATGGCAGGTAGGGCTGGAGATTTAGCTCAGTAGCACCACACCTGCCTTTGCAAGCACAATGTCCTGAGTTCAATTCCTAGTACCAAAAAAAAAAAGCTTAAATATGGCAGGTGCTACAACAGATTACTTCTCCATCTCTAGCCTGCCATGAAGAATTACTTTCAGATAAAAACTTGCTGTTTTTGCAATTTACAATAGCATTGAGCTTTACTTGGGGCTATCACTGGCAGTCTGGTCTGTTGTTTTCCCTTGGGGCTGCCTATCTTCTCTGGGCTTACTTTGTATTTGTAGTCCCCCTTTCTGGGAGCCAGGATTAACATTCAAACCTAGTTTCTTCTTTTCTTTGTTTTGTCTTCAGATTCTCCAGCTTCTCTTGATTTCTAGTTTTCCTGTTGGATCTTATTTAATTTCCACAGCTTTTCTTCCTTTTCTCTTCCCTAAGTTGTTTTCCAGATGTCACCCGTCCAGATCCTGCATAGATTTTGATATGCTGCCAGATTCTATGCTGCCAGATTCTATGCTGCCATCTTCTCTCCTCCTTGGGAGGGTGTTTATTTCTAAGAATTTATCATTTTTCTAGGTTGTCCAATTTTTTTGGTATACAACTGTTTCAAAGTAGTCTTATAATTATTTTTGTTTCTGTGATATCAGATTTAATGTTCCCTATTTCATTACTATTTTCAGCTATTTGAATCTTCTCTTTTTTCCTCCCATAGTTAGTCTAGCTAATAGTTTATCAATTTTGATCTTTAAAAAAAATCAACTCTAATCTCACTGCTTTCTTCAGTTGTTTTTCTTTTGTTGTTGTTGTTGTTGTTGACATATATTTATTTTTTAACAATGCTCTTTTGGCTTAGGAAATTTTGGAGCTCAATTAGTAAACTTGTAAATTTCTTTTCTCTGATTGGCATTTGAAGATCTTTTGAATCCACATTTTAGTGAGCAAACTGTTGGTTTTGGGCCAGGGATTTAACTCAGTGGGAGCTCGCCTGCCTTGTAAGTGCAAGGTCCTGAGTTCAATCCCTGGTACGAAAAAAACCAACCAACCAACCAACAAACGAAAGAATGTTGGTTTTTCCATTCCTATAGGCTGGGTTTGATCCCACCAAATCTAAGAATTGAGTTGTATATTTCATTTCTCTGTATGTCAGTTTCTACTCGCATAAAATGTAGATGACAATAGGATTATCTGATGTATTAAATAAAATCTGATGGGGTTTTTTGTTTGTTTAAAAAAGCAAACAAACTTGATCAATGCCACTTTCTTACTTTCCTATACCTTTTCTTCCAGAGCCTGAAATCCTGAACTGAATATACCCCAAGAAGGCTCCTCAGTCTGTCTTGGTTGCAGAAGTGATATGGTGCCAGAAATCAGAAACCAGCATTACATCGTGATGGCAGTCAACAATCTTCTTCTTTTTCTGCCTCATATTTTTGGATCTTTTTATCTCTGGGAATGGGAATCTCCTAGGGCTTCTTTTTGTCTTTCTTTTCTTGCAGCATAAGATGACAAGGCTCAGGAAACCAGGAACATAATGCCTTAGGGGTTGCCATGTAGGAGCTGTCAGGATAATAATTTTGGGGGCCTGTGTGAATAATGAGAGGAATCAGAGAAAGCTCAGTGGATTCCAAGCTGGCCAAGTCCTAGAGCAGTGTTGGCAATCCTTTTAGAGACAAGTGTCCAACTGCAACCCCAAATCCACCTATTTATAGCAAATGCCAACAATGCAAAACCTGAGTACTGAGGTTACAGTTTAGAAAAAATAACTCATACATTAACAACTTTTGTTGTAAAAGAAAAACAAGATGTGTGCCATAGATTTGCCACTGCTGGCCTAGAGTAAACACTGTACCTGTCTTTTTGAGCAGCTTTTTATTTCTTTAAAGGACCTACTGCCTACAAGTGTAGGTGAGCTCTGTGCATGGCTAAAACCACACTCATGGACTTTTGAGGGGAACAGTTTTTTCCTTTTGTGTTTGAAGGAAGTTGACAGCTTTTGACTTCATTGTCCTCATGCTCCAGGATGAAATTAGATAAAAGATCTGCCTTGTTGGTTTGTAGCAGGAAAACTTAATCTGACTGGATGTAAGCAGTGATATTATAGAATGCTACCAGTTCTTCTATCAAAGTCGCTGGAAAAAATGCTAGAAAGTTACTCTTGTTTTAGCTGGAGAAGCAGTCTGCTAATTGGAAAGTATAGCTTCCTAACTTTCCTTTTAGCTTTAGATGTAGTGACTCATAACTATCAGCAGCTCACAAACATGTCGCATACCTTCTTAGCGCTTCTCTTGGTTCTTGGGTACCCAGTGGTCTCAGAATCAGACAGGCTGGTGCAGAGATTATAGCTCTCCTGGAACCCATAGTCACCCCACCTTTCTGAGTTTTAGTTCTCTCAAGTGTTGAATGGTGACATTAATAACCATTTCATGAGATTGTTATGCTGATAATCCTTTAGCATTGCACCAAACCCCTAAAAGCACTTGGGAGGTAATAACTATCTCTTTATTTATGGATTTTTTTGCACACAATAGCTGTATATGTCTTAATTAAAATTATTTCTCCCCCTTTAAAAAATTAATATTTTTCAGAATATCCAAGAGTAAAAAGGTCTTCACAAAGAACCCACCTGCCTTTCCCTCAGTTATCTTTCCTTGGGTGCCTTGGGTAAACATTTGACTTTCTGTATTTGGAAATGGAGGAAGTGAGATTGCCTCTTGTGAGTTAACACATTGGATCACAGTAAGATAGATACGCAGCTGAAGAAGACATCATTCCCAGGTGGACAAGCCTCCACAGTCAACTAATTGAATACTTTTCCATCACAAAAGGATGTGTCCATCAAAGAAGGAACTGTTTAACTCTGAAGCAAAAAGATATTAGTGTACTGGAACCACATGTCAACAGGATTTATCCCAGCATGAGAGAAGAGGGAGGCTTAACCAGTGACTGGAAGAGTTCTTGTCCAATGGGGCAGCAAGTAGAGCACACCCCTTTTAGATGTCTCAAGGGTCAGCTTCAGTTGTTTTTCTATTATCTGTTTCATTTATTACTCCTCTAATGTTTAGCATTTTTCTTCTGCCAACTTGGGGTTTAATTTGTTCTTTTTCTTGTTACTTGATCTATAAGGTTAGATTGTTGATTGAGATATTTCTTTAATGTAAGCATTTACATGTATGATCTTCTCTCAATTCTGCTTTTTTTGTATCCCATATGTTTGAACCATTGCTTTACAAATGTGTTAAATTCCCCACATTTGTGAATTTTTCAGTTGTTAAATCTTAGTTTCACTTCAATGTAGTCAGAGAATAGTATGATTTCAATCTTAAATTTATTATGACATTTTGGAGGGCTCTAATATGTCATCTATGTGGAGAATGCACAGCACTTTGTAAGTTCTGTCTCAGACACTTAATACGGAACTATGGACACCAGAGAAATCTTTTTTATTTTTTTTTGGTACCGGGGATCGAACTTGGGTACTTGCACTTGCAGGGCAGGGAGCAGAACCACTGAGCTAAATCCCTGGTCTGAGAAATCTTATTACTTTTATTATCTTTCTTTTTATTTGTTTGTTTGATTTATTATTTCTTCCTGGTTGTTTTTTGTTTTTTGTTGTTGTTGTTTAGGTTTTATACCATTATCGTTGTTCTGTCCTATTCATCTTATTTCTCCCTTTCCTCAACTATCTCTCTTGATTCTATGATATCTTCATGATAGCGTACAGTGTTTTCTGTCTTTGCTTTGCTGCAAAATTCTTTTGCTTTCTCCTTTACTCTGTCTCTCCTGCCCTCTTCTCCAGTTTCCCAAAGACAAGGTGGTCATGCTTCTCCCTCCAGCCTTGCTTCCACTATATTTCTTCAATTATCTCTCTGTTTTGTTCCCTATCCCTCTTTTTTTTTTTTTTCCAGTACTGCAGATCGAATTCAGGACCTTATGCTTGCAAGGCAGGTGTGGTGCCACTGAGCTAAATCCCCGGCCCTGTTCCCTATCCCTTTTAAATCCCCTTACACACACAAGGTAAAATCACTCTACTAAGGAGAAACTCATTGCATACAAGTTCCTGGTTTATGATGAATTTTGTTATATAAAGGTAGAGCTTGCTCATATGGTTAAAGGAACCAAACTAATAGTTACAGTTACCACAGCTTGTAAGCTGCAACGCTGTGCTTGATGCTATTGTTATTGCTAGCTACTATTTTAGCCAGGATATCATACCTGTTATAATGAATTGTTCTCCCATGTATATAAACACTGTACTTGTCTAAGGTCAGAACTATCACCATAGTCCAGTATCAAAGGACTGGGTGCTGAATTAAATAGATATCAACATCTTATCCTTGACAGATTGAGAAGGTAGGATCTCCGGATAAACACAAAGACCAAGAACCACCTACAACTAGAAGACATCTATGAGGAATAGACATTTCCTAGAGAAACCTTGATACTAGTAATAAAGCTATCTACCATAAGAAATCTACAAGCAACAACTCAGAAAACAAAACAAAATAGAAAATAGAATATAGGAAATGACAAGATGTAGAAGCAAAATGCAACCCCAGACATCCAGCCACCCAGGACAAGTCCAGGGGACAAGACAGAAGAATTTGGAAACTACCCACCTAAACTTTTTGAACTGATATAGCAGGAGAAGTAAAAAAAAAAACAACAAACAACAACAACAACAAAAAACAGATGGATGAGGCTATAGAGAAAATAATCTTTCAGGTTAAAAAAGAAATGGCAATCAAAATAAAGGATATGCTCAATGAATGTAAACACAGATTTAAAAAATAGAGGAGTGGGGTCAGGGATTTAGCTCAGTGGTTTCGCCACCTGCTGCACAGGCACAAGGACCTGAGTTCAATCGCCAGTACCAAAAATTAAAAATTAAAAAAATAAAAATAAAAATAAAATAAAATAAAAATAAAAAAATAGAAGAGCTTAAGAAAATGATGGAAACCATAAATGCCCAACATAGGAAAGAAATGGAATCCATGAAATAGATTCAAGCAGATATTCAGATTAAAAACACTATTGAAAGTATACACAATTGTTTGTACCAAGGTTAGGATAGAATATCTCATCTAGAAGACAAGATTGAGGTTACTGACCATGAAAAGAGATTTTTTAAAAACAACAAAGGACCATGAAAAATCAATACAACATTTGCAAGATAATGCAAAGAAAAACAATATAAGAGTGATGAGAATCAATAAAAAAGCCAGAGAAAGCTCAAATGCCATTAAAAAAAAAAAAAAAGAAAACCTTGGTCACAAAAGTAATGGCAGAAAACTTTCCAAACATGAAAAAAGAATTTCACATACAAATAAGTGAAGCATATAGAACTCTAAATAGCCATGACCAAAATAAATTTACAAGAAGGCATAAAATAATTAAGATTCCAGAAATTCAGGACAAAAACAAATGTTAAAAGCAGTTAGAGAAAAGAGACAAATCACCTATAAAGGAAAGCCCATCAGAATCACAGCAGACTTCTCAATACAAACTTTCAAGTCAAGGAGAGCTTGGAGTGAAGTATTTCAAGCCCTAAAGGAAAACAACCTCCTAACCAGACTGATGTATCCTGCAAAACTATCCTTCAAAATTGATGGTGAAATGTAAATTCTTGGGCCCTAGCCTAGATGTACTGAATTAAAAGTCATTTGGGCAGGGATCAACAAGCCTTTCAGGTAATTCTTACATGTGCTGAAGTTTGAGAGTCACTGCTGTAAGATGTTCATATATATATAATTTAATGTATGAAAGTAATGTGATTACATAAAAAATACAGAAAATTTTAATGGAAGATGATGGGTGTTCATTATAAAATTTACAAATTTTCTGGGAAAAAAAAAACTGGTATAGATGGAGAGGCAGATAATAAGACCAAAAGAACACTTCACAGAACTCAGAAATTGAGTTCAGGCATGGGTACTTGATATATAATGAAGTTTTCATTTATAAATTAATAGGAAAAACTAAGCCTGTTCAGTTGATATAAAGAAAACATGGAGCTGTTTCCTAATTTATGCAATATGCAAAGGTGGACTCAAGATCTAAATGGAGTTTTGTTTTCTTGTGGTTCTGGGGATTTAACCCAGGGCCTCATGCCTGCTAGACATGAGGTACTCTATGATAAGACATATCCTCAGCCCAAGATCTAAATATTAACAGAAAATTACATAGTTTATATAAATAAATATGTGAGAAAAGCTTTTTTTGTGACTTGGGAATGGAAAAGGCTTTCTTATGAAGCTTTAAAAAGATTTAAATTTGTTATTTTGGAGTGCTGTGGCTTAAACCCTAGGGCTCATATTTGCTAGGCAAGTGTTCCACCACTGAGCTATATTTTTAGCTGAGGCTATATTATGTTTGTTTGTTTTTCTGCACTGGGGATTGAATCCAGGGCCTTCACATTGAGTTACATGCCAAAACCTTTTTTGAGACAGGGTCTTGTGAAGTCACCAAGTTGCCTAGGCTAGGGTCCAACTTGAAATCCTCCTACCTCAGCCTCCCAGAGTCCTATGATTACAGGTGTTCACCACTGAGTCCATCTTTTTTTTTTTTTTTTTTTAACAAAAGATACCATAAACAAAGGCAAGTCTCCTGTGGGTTGAGAGGAGATATATGTAATGTTGAAAATGACAAGAATGTAACCTCTAGAATATGAAAGAAACTTCTGCAAATTAGTCCCTAAAATTTTTGAAAAAGAGTGGGAAAAGGAGACAAATGATTAAAAAAAAATAGGAAATTTACAGAATATTAAACTTAAAGGCTATCAAGTATAGGTATTTATTAAACAGTCCACTAAGCAGAGGAATGAAGTTTAAAGAAACATTAAAATACAGAGTTATAACCATGTACAGGTTAGAAAGTCACATAAAGTGGACTGTTTGCAAATATGTAAGGAAAAGAAAATCTTCAAGTCTAGCTAGTGTAAATATAAACTGATGTAGACTATCTGGAGAGTGACACAACGGTACTTAGTAAAGTTAAATTGTGTCTAAGACCTGGCAATTGTATTCTTGGGTATGCATTCTAGAGAAATTTTCACACAGGTGTATTACATAACATGTATGAGGCTACTCACCTCTGCATTATCTATGGCAGCACTGGGTGGAGGAAGTAGAAGCATCATAGATGTTCATCTCTAGAAAAATGGGTAAGCAGTGGCACATACCTATAATTCCAGCCACTCGAGAGGCTGAGGGAGGGGGATCAAAAAACCTTGGCTCAAAAAAAATAAGAAGGGCTGGCAAAGTAGGTCAGGGTTCCCTGGGTTTAATCTTCCATGTTAAAAAAAAAATGTAGATAATACAATGAAGTGTTTCAGGTATACATCATTGTGAGGAAAATATATATAACATATTGGGGGTTTTTTTTGTTTGTTTTTTGTTGTTGCTGTTGTTTTGGTACCAGGGATCAAACTGAGGTCCTTGCACTTGCGAGGCAGGCGGCAGAACCACCAAGCTAAATCCGCGGCCCTGTATGTTTTATATAAATGAAAATTGTTGCCAGGTTTTGGGGTGCTTGAGTTTCCTTCTAGAGGTAGATTCTAAATTCTTTCTATCCTGAACAAAGAATTGGTCAAGACAAGTGCAAATGGTACCAAGGTTTTACATATATTAAAGGTAGGTAGGAAAAGAAACATGCTCTGCAGAGTGAGTTTGGGCCAAGTAAAACAAGTACACTCTACAACATGACCACTGTGCAAGAGACCACTGGGAAAGACCACTGTGGAAGAGAGGACAGTGGCAAAGACCTCAATGTTGAGTGTTCTTTTTGTAACTCCCACTCCTTAGGCTGAATGGCATCTTGGCTATCCTATCCAAAACCTGCTTGAGTTCTCTCAAGAAGTCCACATGCAGGGGTTTTGAAGCTGTTCTGCATGTGTGTCCTAGGATTTTATAATTAACAGGTCACATCTACTTCCCCAGCCACCCTAGTCTACTGCCTTGTTTCTCCCAAGACATATATCCTCATAATTTTTTTTTAACCCCATAATTTTTTATGGAATGCTAAGGGAGTGAAGGTCTCAGTCTTCATATAGCTACTTTCTGCCAAAAGAGGATATAGACCCTAGCTACTGGGGATTACATGCTCTCCAACTTTGGGTGTTGTGACTCACTGGTTGGGGTTGAAGAAAAAAAAACAAACTTGTCAGAAGATAATGAAAAAAAGAGTTAAATGATTATTGGGTTGTCTGTTCAATGAGAGAAACTTTACTATTAGGTTAGGGATGTGGAGACCAAATAAGAGTAGCAGGTCAGATTTCTACACTTTTTGTAGAGAATGTATGGCAAAGAGGGACTGTAGATAAATTAATGAGACTGAGAGCCATAGCCTTAGCAAGATTACCCACATTATGGATCTAATAAAAAACAGGAGCCACAATACAGGTCCCCATTTACTTATCTGTACCCAGAGCAGTACTAGAGTCTTGCTTTTTGAAGAGGAACCTCAAGTCTTCCAGAGGTTCACAGGAGTAGCTTTCTTCCTAGTCCTGTAAAAATCCAAGTGACCATTTCCCATGTAGACTTTTTATAGCTTTCCACTGTATCACTTGAGGAAGTACTACTTTAATGGTTCCTCATGAAATGAGAATAGGCTTAGGGTATTAAGAGGCTGTAAGGCTGCCCTTCATGCCACTCTACCAGCCTTTGATTTCTGAGAGACTTCAGACATGTCTCTTTGGAGTCTCTTGCAATGAAACACAGCAACCTACTTGGGAAAACAGACTACCTCTAAGAATTGTAGAATTTCTTGCTTGTGTTTCATCAATGATTGCTTGTCAGCAAGCTTTCTTTCCAGATTGCTGCATGGGCATGTAGCACCAGAAAAGCATATCTGGAGTCTGTATAGCTATTTAGCTTTTTGTCTTTTCTTAATGTCAAGGCCTGAGTAAGAGCTATGTATGAGCTCTGCTTTTTGAGCACGGTTCCTGGGGGAAAGGATTTGACCTCAATGACCTATTGCAAACTGAAAACTGTATAATCTTCCATCAGTGAACCATACCTCTTCACAGTCTTGGAGCAGTCAGTCACTGATGTCCTGTCTGCTTGCATAGGCCTGGGAACTCAGCCATTCACAAGAGTGGCTAAACTTTGAGCCCATAGACATCATTGAAGCACAACTAAGCATAGTACAAATCTTTATGGTAACCTTAGGGGTGCCTAGAAGCATGGCCTGGCATAGCTCCAATGGGTAAAATTTGCTCTGGCTTATGCCAGAATCAGAGAATTCCCCCCAAATTTTGCCAGTAAACCTCTGAGAGTTAGACACTGTGGGACAATTAAAAATTCATGCTTGACAGAACAGGGATTCAACTCAGTGGTTCCGCCACCTACCTCACAAGCGCAAGGACCTGAGTTCAATCCCTGGCACAAAAAAAAAAATTCATGGTTGAACATTTGATCTTTGAAATGACGTGTCAGAGAAGAAATAAAGCTCTAAGTAGGGTTCTCCTTGACCCCAATTATGGCTATACATTTAAAGGACGATTTTTCAGGGAAAGAAGTTAAAACAAAAGCCAGTACAAATAAAATTGCTTAGCTGTGACATCCAAGATTACCCAGGGTTTCTCAAAGAATTGGCCCTGGGCTTTTGGTTGACTTGGGTGTGCTTAAAGCATTGCCAATTCCAACAGCCATAATTTTGGCTTGTCCTTCTCTGTCCTCCTTTTACCGTCATCTAGATCCTGATTGTTGAACACAGAAAAGGCAATGTCCAACAATTGGGTCATAGTGGCCTAGGGCCCAATCTGTAAACCTACCAGGGTCTTTTGAAAATACTAGATCTCTCTAGGGTGCTAGGGAACAGGTGGAGGAGACCCACATCCTCCTGAGAGACAGGTGGGCATCTGAGGACAGGATCATCAATATCAATTTTCTCTTCCTTGGAGACCTCTTTAAGTACCGTGGTTCTTTGGCTTTTCCAGAAATAGTCATAAAATCTGCAACATAAAAGGATTTCACACCATCTTCCTTGCCTTTTGCCAAAAAAAAAAAAAATCTAGCTGAAGAATAATACTGTAATTTAGACTGTTATTCTGTACCCATCTCTTGCCATTTCCTAGTTCATAAAGAAATTACAGACTAATGGTGAGGTGGCTGGGATCTACAGGGTGTTTCTTTTTTTTTTTTTTTTTCGGTACCAGGGATTGAACTCAGGTCCTTGTGCTTGTGCAGCAGGCAGTGAAACCACTGAGCTAAATCCCTGGCCCTACAGGGTGTTTCTTATGGTGTATTGGCCCACCGACTCCTTGAAGTGAAAGGTGGTGCCTACCCAGGGGCTCCCTTAGAAATTCCTAAGAGATCAGGGTGCAGCTCCTGCCCTGGGGATTCCCTTAGCCACTTAAGAAACAGTAAACTCTTTTTTTTTTGGTACCAGGGATCGAACTCAGGACCTTGTGATTGCGAGGCAGGAGCCAGAATCACTGAGCTAAATCCCTGGCCCAAACAGTAAACTCTTAAGAGATCAGGGTGAATCATACACTGGGGTATGGTCTCATTCCCTTAGACCATGGTCCACTGATGCCTTAGAGCAGTGGTGGCAAATCTATGGCATGTGTGCCACAGCCAGCTGTTTTTTAACACTGCAGGTGCTCAAAGGTTCACCATCACTGCCCTACAAAGGTGCAGCCCTCTAATGGCTCCCTAGCCATTTGATAAACAGTATCCCTTGCATTTGCACTATTTTATGTAAAAGCCTTAAAAAGTTCTAAGTACAGAGATGGCTCTACTTTTGTATTGACCTCCACTGGCTGTTCCTTTTTTCTGCTTAGGACATCAAGCATATGTTTCTAAACTACCTGAATTTCTGTTAGAAGAAACAAGAAAGAGATCTAAGCTGATTTAAAGAGGAGAGGAAAAGAGGCCCCAATGTTCAAAATCAGAGGCTTAGCTCCCGTCTACAAGAGATTTTCTGATATCATGATGTCAGTTGCAAACAACTGTGGCACAACTATGTGATCAACTGTGACCAACTAAAATGGCCAACATGACCAAAATTCATGTGGCCAACCCACAGGATGAAACAAAATGGCCAACTTATGTGACTAACTCACATCATGAACTGAAATGGCTACTAATCATGGCAGAAAGATGGACTTGGATAAAACAAGGCCCTGAGAAAGCAACTCACCAGTGATACCCAGAGATAAAATGCCATAGGGAGGGGAGGATAAAATAGAATGTATTTTTTTAAAAAGCCATCTCAGGGAAAAGTGGAGATGGTGCTTTGAGCACAAAAAGGAATAAACTGGGGTAGGCAGCTATTTAAGCAGGAGACCAAGTTACCAATAGCTAATTTTCCCAAGAGTAAGAAAGCTGAGCAAAGTATTACAGAGAGAAAAATGTGAGGCCAAAAAGGCATATTAAACTCTAAGTCACACATGAGGAACCTGAATGATTTGTTCTGAGACTGGGTTAGTAACAGGCTCTCTGGCTGCTTTTTACTGAGTCATAACCACAATGAGTGACAAAAATGGGAACGAGAAGACAAGGGGATATAAATTTGAGGTAGGCCTATGGGCCTCTAATCAGCTGGGAAAAACACAAAGACCTTGTACTTTCCTCCCTTCTTCTACATGGTGGAAAAAAGAAACTTTCCAAGCATCATGAGAAAGCCTCCTGGGTTCCCCAGCAGAAGGAAAGAAAAGAAAAACCTTGGTGGTAGATTTCAGAGAAAGAAACAACAAAACATGGCCAAAAGGGCCTTATCTCCTGGCTGGCTCACCAAATATGTTACCAGGTTTTGGGGTGCTGGAGTCTCCTAGAGGTGGTTCCTAGATTCTTTCTGTCCTGAATAAAGAATTAGTCAAGCGCAAATGGTAGTGAAATTTTACATTTATTAAAGGTAGGAAAAGAGGTACTGAAATAGACCATATGGTTAAAAATTTTAAAAATAAAGGTAGACAGAAACATGCTCTACAGAGTGAGTTTGGGCCAAGTAAGACAAGTACACTCTACAACGAGTGGACCACTGTGCGAGACAGTGCAGTGGCAAAGACCTCAATGTTGACTGTCCTTTTTGTTATCACCCACTCCTTAGGCTGACGTCAGATCTTGGCTATACTATCCAAAACCTGCTTGAGTTCTCTCAAGAAGTCCACATGCTGGGATTTGGGAACTGTTCTGCATATGTGTCCTAGAATTTTGTAACAGGTCATGCCTACTTCCCCAGCTAGGTTTCCCACACCCTAGTCTCCTGCTTCAAAACCACACATACTACTGTTCTTTCTGTAATTACCATTCACCTATAAATTCCAAGTTATATTTTTGCATAGTTTTAACCAATATGCATGGTTTTAGAAAAAAATGAATTTTTCTCACCTATAGAGATCATTTAGTATTCTATTCCCAATGTTACTTTGAATACTAATGTATTTCTATTCCACTACATTTGGTTTTTTGATGAATATTGTTTCTTGGATCTCAAATGTGCTTTTGCATTTACTTTTCATTTTGTTGTGGAGTATGTCCCATGCTACTTTTAGAGAAAGGAACATTTTGAGTCCTTGAGTTCCTAAAACTGTCTTTAGTTTGCTAACTTCAATAACTTTCAAGTTTTGACATACTTGCTATCTCCTTGCATCCGAAGTTTTTGGTGCAATGTTGGTTGCAATATTGGTGACATTTCTAATGTCAGTCTGATTGTGCCTGCAATCACTTCCTTCATGCTTTAGAACTTTTTAGGCTATTCTTCATACTCAGTATCATAAAGATACTATGTTATCTACAAGTAATGTTTGTGAGATTTTCTTCCTTAGTACCTCATGGAACAATTCAATCTTAAGTCCTACATTGTGCTTTAACTCGTGTATATTTTTTTCCACTCATTCCAAATTCCTTTTCCCTTTGAAGATTCATATTGGAACATTTCTGTCTCATTTTTTACAATTCATTTCATACATTCAATCTAAATCTTAAGAGCTTGCTGATTTGTTCTTTAATGTCTTCTTCCTGTTAAATTTTAAAATTTTGTTTTACATTATAAATTTAGAGGTTGGCAATGTGGCTGATAAAACACTTGCCTATCATTTGTGAGGTCACTGGTTTGATCCCTAGCACCAAAAACAAAACCTAAAAGCAATTAAGCCTTACATAACATCTTAATAGTTTTTTTTGCTGTTGTTTTTGAGACAGGGTGTCACTGTTTAGTTCCAAGTTGGCTGTGAACTCGCCTAGACTGGCCTCAAAGTGGCAGTGATCATCCTGCATCAGCCTCACAAGTACTGGGATTACAGGCATGTGCCACCATGTCTAAATCTTGTTCTATAAACCCAGTATCCTCATCTCTCAAAAGATAGCACTTTTTGGGCCAGGGATTTAGCTCAGTGATTCCGCTGCCTGCCTCGCAAGCACAAGCACCTGAGTTCGATCCCTGGTACCAAAAAAAAAAAAAAGGATAGCACTTTTTGTGCTGTTTTTTTTAGGTACCGATGCTTCTGTTTGGTGACTCTCTTCTTGTCCTCAATGTTCAATTATCTTTTCTTAGTATGGGCTGAAGAGTATTACTTGGTTACTCCAAACTATTGGCAGTAACGGTAGGCACAGAAGACATTCAATTTGGCAGACCATGTTAGCTTAATAGGGCTCTATTGGTTTTTATTCTAAACACCCACGCTCATTGTTCCTCCTTTGAACCAGACACCTTCTGCATACTCCTTAGCATAAAAAAATGGTGACTGACCTAACCAATTTTTATCATGTATTATCCCAATCATTATCTACAACTTCTGTCTCCAATGTTTGGGATGTCTCTGAAGCCAAATCCACATTTCACATCCTATCTGCCTGAGGTCTTCAAAGAATTCCTCAAAATTAATCCAGGAGATTAAATATTTAAGAGAACACACCCATTTTTTATTTATTTTTTTGGTACCGGGAATTGAACTCGGGAGCTTGCACTTGCGAGGCAGGTGGCAGAACCACTGAGCTAAATCCCCAGCCTCACACACACATTTTTTAAAGACAGGGTCTCACTATAGTTCAGGCTGACCTTGAATTGACTATGAGGTCAGGCTGATCCTAATCCACCTGCCTCAGCTAAGTGCTAAAATTACAGGCATGCATCACCACATCCACCTACATATAATAGTAACAACCTTTGTTGTCCTTCTAAGTGCATAGATGGGGAGGAAGGCTCATTTAAGCGTGAAGACTGCTACCTTGAAGACGACAAATGATTCTTCCTGTTCTTGGGAAAATAAGCATCCTCTTGAGGGATGCCATGTAAAAGGATGACCCAAATGTAAAAGATGGTTAATATCTATTCTGGACAGTTTAAAAGATGAGACTTAAAATAATTTATCCTAAAACCCATGCTTCCTGCTCATGCATTAATGCTTTTCAACTTCTATTAATTTTTCATTAGGTTCTGTTGAGGAAACACTGAGAAGAGAGCACATGAAAATATTGCTGCTAGGGCCAGGGATTTAGCTCAGTGGTGCTGCTGCCTGCTACACAAGTGCAAGGTCCTGAGTTTGATCCCCAGTACCAAAAAAGAGTTGCTTCTAAAGTTAAACCTTGGATATCAGTTTGATTAATTTAAGGAAAGTCAAACATATGTGGGTTTTTCATGCAAAGTTGGTTTTATTGGATTAAGAGCAAAAATTTTGTACTTAACTTTCTCCCTTTACTGCTGATACACGAGCTGCTTAAATTTTATCCTGAAATTAAATTATGAGTTGCCTGAGAAGCTAGATGGGCCACATACATGTACATGTACATGTAGTGCCACAACAGTTCATCATGGTCCTAGTTGTTATATTTGAAAATAAAGTTGTAATAGAGATTCTTTTTACAACTTCTTTCCAAATAATCCTAAAAATAGGTTGAGGTATCTAAATTGTTCTCTTAAAAAAAATTTCTCTAAAAATCATTTTCTCTAAAGTAAGCTTTTTCAATTTAGAATAAGCTTCTGAAGTGCTTAAATATTATAACCATGTAATTTTGGAGACCACAAATTTTAATCTTGAAATTTGCTTTATGAGACCGCACAGCCCTAAAAAAGAAGATAGCATTCTCTTAAACATTTGCCAAAATGACTTAACTCTGAATCCTGGGCTTATAAATTCTGTAAAAAATTCACAGCTGGGGCTGGGGATTTAGCTCAGTGGCTCCACACCTGCCTAGCAAAATGCAAGGTCCTGAGCTTGATCCCTAGTACTGGCAAAAAAAAAAAAAAAATTCACAGCTAAAGATATCAGATGTTCAAAACTTTTATGAAGGTTCTTATTTAAAACAAGACAGTATGTGAAGGCCTGAGTTGTTTTCTATCCAATCTATATTACTTTTGTTAAAGGCACCTAATGTTCATTAATATTCTTGATGAATCAAAAATACTACTTTAATTTTTATTTTACTTTTTCATAAGTCATCTATTTACTAAGCATTAAAATAACATTTAAAAATACATCACAGTGAATGAAAAAAATACCTTTCCAAATAGATTTGACTGGCTGGGGATTTAGCTCAGTGGTTCCACCGCCTGCCCTGCAAGTGCAAGGTCCCAAGTTTGATCCCCAGTACTCCAAAAAAAACAAGATAGATTTGACTTATTGTCAATCTCCATGTGAAAATACTTCTCAACCTTAAAGGCTTCCTTTACAAGTAAAATAATAAATAATAATGATACTATATTTATTACTATTGGTATATTATACTTTTTCCATACTCAGAAATATAAGGGTTTTAATACTAAAAAACAAAAAACAGGGCTGGGCTCAGTGGTTTCACTGCCTGCTGCGCAAGCGCAAGGAGCCAAGTTCGATCCCCAGTACCAAAAAAAATTGTGTATCCTTCCTTTTATGAGAATTTCACTAACCCTGAATTTCATAAAATAAACCACACAACTTAAAACACCAATCTTTTATTTTCTACCCTCTATGTGTTACTTCAAACAATCTAGATATATACAAAATTTGGAATGTTGGATAGATGCTGATAAAAATATTACACAGCTACTAATGTGACTTTTTAAAGTACAGCAAGTTGTGTTCAAAAGAATTTTTCAAGTATATACACATTCTCAAGATCAGTCCAAAGAGATCAGAAAAATATTTACAAGATAATGTTAGAAGACTACTGATTCAGATGAACTGATTCCTTAATAAATCAACATAAAACTAGTTTGTGTCACTAATTCTATATTGAATAAATTATTTTGATCAATGTCATTTTTACTGGTATAAAATTTTACTGCTTAGGGTAAGAAATTTTAACACTGTTAAAAGAAGGCAGTTTTTGTTTTGAAAATTTGCCACATAATACTTGCTAAAGTCAGTTAAGAGTACAGAGTTTAACTATAATTCACTCAACAGAACATAAACTAAAACTCTAAGCAGGGGGAAAAAAAAACCCTAAAGTTGTCTTCATTTCCTCAAAAGATTTAAATTAGTATGCTGAATTTTGAAACTTGGTTACTATAATAGCAGACTCTAATAAAAATTCTTGTCTTTTAATTTCCCAATATTTTGGAAAAAAACTTTGGCTATTAAATACAAAACCCTTTTCCTCTTTTTTCTTCTGTTTATATTGTATCATGTACTACTCTTCATGGTAACAAACTTGCTTAATTCTACATAGAATGTCACAAAACTTTAAAATGAACTAGAATGGAATTAAATACTAGTGCTGTTACACTTGTAATATTTTTCAATAAAATATGCAGATAATGAATTTAAAAGTAGATCACTGAAGAATCAATTCTTCTGTGAGGCTTAATTCCTTTTCCAAAATATAATCTTGGGTCTTTACAATTATTATATATTACTAATAAAAGGTGGAATGTGATTATGAAAACTTGAAATTAATTAAATATAAATGTGAGCATTTTACAAAGCCAAAATTATTATTTTTAAATCAACAGAATAAAGGGAACACTGACACTTGTCTTAAAGATGTTTGTCACTTTTTTTTAGAAATTAAAACACATACAAGTGAATTTTACCAAAATACAGCACATTTCTTCTACTATATCCATAAAAATCAATTCCTATGTAAATAGTACTGAAAATCAACTAAAATGAGTTACAATTTACAAAGAGTTGTTAAAGGGTTTCAATCAAAATTATTACAACTATACAGTATAATAACCAATTGATAACATCTTGAAAGATGTGCAGTATTTGAATTCACATATTTTTAAAAGTGCTATTTACTCTGACTAGAAAGTGAGTTCTACTCACTTTTTCAGAAATAGTGTAGGTTGGTATTTCAGCTAGTCTTATAAAGGTCTTAAAGAAAAATAGTAACATTAAAAATTCCCTAAGTGTATTTCTTAGAAATTAAAAATGAATGGAAGAACTGAGTATGGCTCTAATAAAAGGTTTTAGACCAGCCTCAACTAAAAACAGTTATTAGTCTTCTATGGCACTTTTTTCTGGTCCAAATAACCATGCATTAATTCTTATCATTGCATGTTACTCAAATTTTATTTGATTACATACAATAAAAACAAAATTAATGATTTAGATAAACAAAATTAATAGACCTATATCATCAAACACTTGTAAGTTACAGTAACTAGAACAAAGGCAGTTGGTGGCAACACTATTACATGGATTCACTTAGAAACCCTTTAAGGACTCTAAAGCATCAAGTTCACATTTAATGTTACTTACAGGAACAGCCCATTATTTGAACAATTTTCCACACTGGCAGGTCTCGAGGACCCATCCCTTTGTTCTACAACTCTCCACAGCAATTCTCTATCACTGTGCCAGTTTCACAAACTTGCTTTGGTTTCCTAGCTCCACACATACTCCATGTTTCCTTTACTTTACCAAGGCAATTCAAGGTCAAACAAAAACAAAGAGGCTTTCCTGAACCTTCTTACATGTTGTGTTTACAGGCAGCATAATCTTAAAACTGGCCATTTTAGTTCCATTTGCTGTTTAAAACAAAACATTAATTAGATTAAAGTAGAGTACTAACTATAAAACAGGTTGCAAGTATCGGCATTTACAAAAAAAAAGATTTCTATAGCATGAAGAATGCATGGACTTGCATCTACAGTAGTTAAAAATTTCCTGTGACTAGAAAATTAAAAAATTGAATCATCAGTAGCAAATGTATATAAATGGCTATGACAACAGACCTTGTAGAGCTCATAAAATGCAATTATTATCTTTTTACTTCTTTAAAAAGACATTACATATTTTATTGCATTTTTCTATTAATAAAAACTCATCAGCTTTTTTTTAATTCTTTGCTTCCAGATTTTTATAGGAAATAACTTTTAACCTGGCCTTGGAAAGTGACCCCACCAGCACCACCTTCACCTACTCACTCTTCAATTCAGTATGCACATAGCAAAACCCAACACTTCAAATCTCTTGCCCACATCAAAAAAAAAAAATAGTTTTAACAGAAAAACATTAACAAAAGTTGGATAAAAATAAGGGCATAAAAGCTGTAAGATAGACAGCTCTGCCATCTGTCTCTGGGCTACAATCAAGGCTAACTATTGCCTTGCACAGTTCAGTCATGTGTATGAAATTCAAAAATAAACCTACAATCTATACAAAACCAACATAAGTTTGTTTTTGTAGCCTTGACTGCTATGTTTAAAAAACCTAACAAGTTTTATATGATATGAATTCAACAGTCTCCTTTATCTTCTGTAGAGTGGTTCTTTCCCTCTAACCCCAAGCTTCATTATTTCATTAATGTACAAATTTGAACAGGATCAAGTTCTTCTTTACATATAAAAATAGTCAAAATATTAATTTCCCCTGCAAGTATCTTCTGATAAATCTTGCTGTCCTTCCCCCCATCTTTTTTTTTTGTCCACAGTGCTTATGAGGAAACTTCTCGTACAATAATGAGTTCTACTGTATTCTGGAAAGTTTTTAGCAAAGACACTGCTTGTCCATGTTCAATATTGATAAAACTGTAGCCATTAGCCTAAAAGAAAGAAGAAAAATGCTTTATTTTTCATAGTAATTTGTTTTCATTTCTGTATTTAGGAGCAGGCAGAAAAAAAGCATTACTTTGGCAATTTAAAACAACATATAGACTAATGGACCTTACCCCATATCTATGGAAATAAAATCTCAGAACAGTTCAGGAACCCGTTATTTTGTCCAAGTAATCACACTATCCTGATGTAGCAGTCCCATGTTAGAAACCACATGTCTAAGACTGCATCAGACAGGGTGCTGTGTATGTGCGCTGGATGTGTACCCAAGGAGAACAAACTGAAAGGGTGAGAGAGGGCCAAGCCTAGTCTTCTCTTTAACTTCAAGACCCCTAGATTTTTAAAATTTAAGGCTAACATTTATTGGTATCTTACTCTGCACCAGACAGTTTAAAGTACTTTATATGAATTAAATCCTTTGATTATCACAACATTCAAGAGATTTTTTTCATCTTATGTCAGAGGAAACCCAGTTAACAGGTAAAGTTAACTTCCTCAGTTACAAAATTGAAATCACAAATTTTCCAGGTGTGGTGGTGCATGCCTGTGATCCCAGCACTTGGGAGGGTAAGGCAGGAGGATTGCTGCAAGTTCAAAGTCAACTTAGGCTCGACAGTAAGTTCAAGGACAGCCTGACCTACATAATAAGACCCTGTCTCAAAAGAAACAAAAACAGAAAAACACCACAAATTCCCAGATTGTTAAAAGTAAATGGGCATGAGAGAGTGTACTTGTATATACAGGGAGGGAAGGAGGAAAAGATAATAAACACTAAAGATAATAGGACAAAATATTAGCAACTGGTGACCAAATGAAGTGTACATAGATGACAAGGTTTTATTTTGGTGGTACTAGGAATTCAACTCAGGGCCTTCACTGAGCTACATCTCCAGATCTTTTTTATTTTGAAACACAATTTTACTAAGTCACTAGGTTGCCCAGTTTGGGCTCAAACTTGTGATCCCACTGCCTCAGCCTTGCAGAGTAATGGGATGGAAGGCATGTGCCACCATGCCTGGCTATTTTTGCAGATTTTCCTGCTTGAAATTAAAAATTAAGAAAAAACTTTTACATTATTTTCAAAAGCATTGAAGCTAGGATTCAAACATAGGCAGTCTGGTTCCACAGTCTGTACTTTCAGTCATTTCTAGGTCTGTATTATTTTTTGTTTGGAGAGTTATTTATTTCTCAGTGCTATATATGAACTTTCAACAGTGAAGGCAGGTGTAAAGGAGGAGAAGCTACATTTGGGCCTGAGGCTTATTTTCCTTCTATACTGCATGCAGTCAGGCAAAACTGAAGGAACAGAGAAAAGGACATGGGAAAATAAAAAGGACTACCCAAATTCTGAAAATTTCCTTTCTATTTTCCTATGATGACAACCCACCTTCAACATGTGATATTCTGACCCCTTAAATTAGTAAAAATTAACATTCCTGAACTTAAAATATTTTATCAAGCACATAAGCATGATTCTGAAGATACAAAGTGAAAATATTTCAAACTATAAACAATAAGATGTTATAAAAGAAAAGGAAATAATTTAAAAATTTATCTTAATTACCTGAATAATTTTATCACCTGGTTGCAGTAATTTTGATGCTGGTCCATCAGGCTGGACCCTTGTTACAAATATACCCTTTAATAACAACAACAACAACAACAACAAAAGATAATTATTTAACCAATAACAGTATGCATAAGTAACAGAGGAACGAGAAGCTACTTTTCCATACCATCCAAACATTAGAATCATGGTACAATTTCCTCCCTGTCTCCGTAACACAGTGACAACCCAGTTATTTTTGCCTCTGGTAATTCTGGCTTTAGTACAGTGATTTCTGTTACAGTGATAAATTTACTTGGATAGATTTGTGGAAAAGCAGTAAGAAAATTTTAAAAATCACTTGACAATAAAAAGAACATTCAAAATTTTGAGGTTTTTTAAATATATTTTTTTCTCAACTAACTTGAATAGATTAAATTTCACAAGCTGAACAATACAGAAGGAAATAAAGATATCTACCTAGATTTACTTAAGTACCTATTTATATTATATTTATATTTTCACTTGCATAAAACAGGTACTGAATTAATAAATGAAACATTGTGAGTGTTCAAGGATATGTAAACAAGACTTACATCATCCTCAGGTCTGAATGGGTTTCCTCTACCCCCAACACCTCCTGATATGCTAAATCCAAGTTCTGGATCCTTTTCAACCCTTACTCGGATCTGATTTAATATGAAAATAAAGGAAACATTACTATTTCATAAGTTTACAATAATATCCATATTTAAATACTGGTAAATGAAGTTCAAGCAAAAATATGTAAGGATTCATAAAAAATAAACATTTGGGCAGATGAACTGAAACTACAACATAGAACATTATGTTAATAAGTTAGTGAGTTAAAGGCACAGTGGGATTATAAAGCATAGTACCTAACTTTACTGCTTATGAAAATAGGGAATCAATTAATACTGACCCTACTTTAGTATTGTGACAGCATGAATTTTTGTGACATAGTGCATAAATATAGAACATGTATATTATTTTCAGTTTCCAGTTGTGGAACATCTAAATTGTAAAGTATGCCTATCTACTGGCTTGTTTCATAAGATATTTTAATGATTCTTTGGTGGTATTAAATTCCTAATTTCCTGAATCTGTTCATATGCTTCAAAGGAGTTCAATCTTAAAATCTGATCATCTCATAGTAATTTCTATAGCCTAGCTATTAAAAAGATGCAAGAACTAGGGCCGGGGATTTAGCTCAGTGATTCTGGCGCCTGCCTCGCAAGTGCAAGGTCCCGAGTTCAATCCCTGGTACCAAATAAATAAATAAATAAATAAACAGATGCAAAAACTAAATTTTTGTTACCGGATACTCTCTTTTACCAGATATTCAACCAAAATGATTAAAGTATTTGATCTCTAAGCTTTTATTATTAATCATTTTACCAATACATTATGAAGATTTATGAATTCATCATCTGTAACTTTAAAGATTAAATACTCAAAAGTAGCCAGGTATCGGGTCACATGCCTGTAATCCCAGCACTGAGGAGGCTGAGGCAGGAGGATCTCTGTGAGTTTGAGGCCAGCCTAGGCTACAAAGTGAGTTCAAGTTCATCCTGAACTACATAGCACTACATAGCAAGACTGTCTCAAAATAAACCGAAGTCAATCAATCAATGTTCAAAGTAGTTTGGAGAACAACTATAGTTAATTTTCAAAATCTAAGGCTTTAAGTATCACAGAAGTATCACAGTCATTTCAGCTTAATTCCTGTAAAGCAATTGCCTCACAGTTAAAAAGAATATGCCCAAAATACTAAATCCTGTGTCAGATGATCACAAGTTAAAACTGTATCATGTGATACTCTATAAACAACAGAAAACTAAAACTTTAAACAAGATAGTAAATACTATGTTAAAATTCTATAAGGGCTTATTGCTAATAATTAACCTTTAAGAATACATGAAAAGCTTAGTTTCATATTTCAAATAGTCTTGATTATTCTTACCTCTTGCTTTGCCAGTTCATGGCCTTGTCTAGGAGAACAATGGGGCTGTGTATATGGAGGTTGGTGGGCCACTTTCAGCATCAAGTAATCAATTAGTTGTTCTCTAGAGGGATGCCTTGCCACAGATGCCTGAGGGGGGTGATGTATTTGACTATAATTTGCCTGAGGCCTGAGAGGCTGGCCCATCTGTCCATTACTCAAAGGCATCTAAGAAAAACATGAAGTATCTTAAAATGACCAATAGTAATGTCTTATTACAAATACTTGGATTTTTCTTTTTGGAGCATTATCAAAAAATTAGTTTAACAAAAAAAAACCTAGTTTTAACATTCCAAATGACAAAATACCATGTCACTTACTATTTTCCTCTAATTCTAAACTCTAGAAGGAAAAAGACTGTTAATGTTACTTTTAAACTTGCTCGAGTGCTTGCTGATTGTTATTCCTACATTTCAAATTATATGCTTCATTGTTAGGTATAAATATTCCTTTCTCACAATAACCAAATATTAAAATAGTAAACAGTACATTAAATTTAAAAAATTAAAACCTATTATAAGGTCCATCCTTGCCCTATACTAAATCAAAACACATACAGAAAAGGTACATTTACTGATGTTTTCCTCAGGAAAAAAACTGATTTTGCAGTGTAATTTTTTTCTAATTTGAGTATTTTTCTACCTTTCACTCCTGACCTTCCAGAATTAGAAGATCAATTTAGCTATCTATGTAGTAGAAAATGGATTTAGTCTTTATATTCATGTGTATGCATACATCAGTTAGGAATTTTCGGGCCACAGATGTAGCTCAGTGGCACTGTACGTGGCAAGTACAAGGTCTGGAGTTTGATCCCCAGTATCACCAAAAAAAAAAAAAAAAAAAGTTAGCAATTCTCAAATTCTCTTAAATTTCTTAAATTCTCTTAAATTTCAAAGAATATTAACCATAAAAATCAAACACTGATATTCCTTAATAGCTCTTGTTTTTACAAGTTGAACCTGAATTTTAGACTCAAATTTAGCAAGAAACGTAAGTAACAATCTATCCTGCTAGTATGAGGAATATAACTGGAAAATGAGAGGTTACATTCATGTACTAAATGCTTGTATGTAAAAAGATTTTTGTGAAGAGAAAATAAATGTTTAAGCTAGTCAGTCATTTATATCTTCCTTGTCGGTTGCCTTGTTCATAAGGAAATTAGCAGAAAAATGTTAGGAAACAGTTGAGCCCATTTCCCTGAAATTACCCAAAAGTAGAAAAGTTTGGAGAACAGTTTGGTATTAGTTTTAAAACTGCATGCTTTTCTTTTTGTGAATTTATATTTTCCTGAAAGACACAAAGAAGTTTGGCTTTGAAGAAGAAAATTTGTACTTTAAAAAAGGTACTTTTCCGCTATTTTTTTTTATATTTAAGAACTTAGTTAATTCTTAAGTCTAGAAAAATACATGGGTGATTTATGTCAGGGCACAGAAACAATAATACTCTCACAAATTTTATATTAGTGGGGATAAAGGAGGTACTATATAACAACTATTTTAAAAACTAACTATGGTTTATTACTTGATCACTGTAGATTTAGAAGCAACTGATCAATCCATGGATAATTAACTGGCTGTTACTTTATTACATACCGTAATAAGAATATTTTAGTTGTGGGAATGGAATTTGGGTGTGAGTTACTCTGACCTCGGCCTGAAGGCTTTTTGGGCAGACTCACTTCTGTAGCCAATTATGCTGTTAACTCTTCACAGCCTGCACTGCTTACAGCCTGCTTTGGGCATAATGAACATGTCTCCTGCAATATGTAATTCTGTAGATTGTCTTTGCTTTTCTCTGTGTTTATACCATTTATTTGTATGTGTAGATTTCAGTATTTTTCTCCTGAGAAAAATTCAGACAATTACAACTGACTTTAGTATTTTAAATAATTCATAGACGCAGTGTTGAGATTGATCCAGGGCTTGCACACATTAGGCATGCACTCTACCATTATGTCCCTAGTCCCCTGATCAATCCCCAACCCCAGTACCGGGAATTGAACTCAGGACCTTGCACTTGCCAGGCAGGAATGGTATCATTGAGCTAAATCCACGGCTCCCCCTGACCTATTCCTAAGACTCCCTGACACGTGGATATTTGGTCTTGCCTGGGTCAGTGTTAAAAATATACAATACATTAAACTGTGATTAGCAGATGGCTCAAGGGAATAAAAATGCATAAAGTCAGTAACTTCAACCACAAAATTTATATTAAAAAGAAAAAGAATCTGGATGACAGTGCTCAGTTAAAATAAAGAGGAGTAAAAAACCAGATATGCATGAACGTATATTAGATGGCTAAGTACCTACTCTATAACAATGTAAGGCTTTATGTAAAAAATGTGCTTCATAATTTTATCTAGTTATACTAGAGACATATAATTAGTTAAGAAAATGAGAAAGAGTGGAGTTTTGATGGCACATTTCTGTAATTCCTGCTCTCTGGAGGCTGAGGCAGGAGGATCTTGACTTTGAGGCCAGCCTGTGTTTAACAGCAAGCTTGAGTCTAGGCCAAGCTACCAAAAAGAATGTCTGGGAGTGAGGGAGAGAGAATGAGAAAGAGAGAATATAAAATACTATTATAAAAGCACAGAGAACAAGAAATGTGGGTGCTACTTTCTTTCTACAAAGTACTAAGACCATAACTATCATCTGTTCTACCATATACAAAACGTTTTGTGTGTGTGTGTATGTGCGTGTTTTTGAGACAGGGACTCACTATGTAGTTCAGGCTGGCCTTGAACTCCCAGTGAATCTCCTGCCTCAACCTCCTGAGTGCTGGGATTATAGGTGTGTGCCACCACAGCCAGATACAAAAGTCTTTCAAGGTAATTTCTAATTAATTCAAAGAATTTTAAAATCTTTTTAGTAATAGTACAAGAGCCTAGAATGAAAAATATTATACACTCCTAGTCCCGCGACCGTATTTTTTTTTTTTGAGACAAGGTCTACCTATGTAGTTCAGCCTGGCCTTGAACTCACTATGTAGCCCAGGCTTGCCTCAAATTTGCAGTGATCCTCCCACCTCAGCCTCCCAAGTGCCAGGATTACAGACATGCACCACCATGCCCAGCCCCTGACCTATTAAGATTTGCTGACACCTGGATATTTGGTCTTGCCTAGGTCAGTGTTAAAAGGAATGTGTTAACTCTCCAGATAGGTTTACAATCAGGAATGCCAAAAAAGTCTTTGATTCAAATTAAAAAATAAGTAAGCAGTACTGTAGAAATACAAATGCAACAATAAAAATGGAGTAAGTTGAGAAACAGCAGAATCAAATTCTATTTTGTATTTCTGAATTATTTAAAAATAAGTCTCATGCTGGGGATTTAGCTCAGTGGCACCGTGCCTGCCTTGCAAGTGCTAGGTCCTGAGTTCGATTCCTGGTACCACAAAAAAAAAGAAAAAAAATAAGTCTCACTAATTAAGGTAGAAAAGCCTTTATAAAACTATTTTCAGTTAAAGCATATATGGGACTTACAGCTCAAAGGCTGCAAAACACAGAAAGCTCACAGGTACTACTTAATTTATTTCTTCATTAAGCACCTACTTTCATCAAGCTGTCTGGAAGAACATCTTTGTGACTAAGTGTAGCTGATGAGTAGCTCTGCTGTGCTGAAATGAATGTATCATCTTGGCAAGAATCTCCTGGACTGGATGTCCAGGCATGCTTCAAATGAGGGGAAAATAAAAAGTAAACAATTTAAGATGCAAAACCAAAATGATGATACTTGAGTGATTTTTTTTTAAAAATGCAAAAGGGCCAGGGATTTAGCTCATTGGTACCGCATCTGACTCGCAAGCGCAAGGTCCTGAGTTCTATCCCTGGTACCAAAAAAACCAAAACAAAACCCAGGAAGATGAAGATCTAAATAAAATATTACAATCATTTGCTGCTATCAATCAGTACCTTTAACTTTTTCCCAAGGCACATGGAAAAGTGTGTGTTCATATAACATGTGAAAATTTTATGTGGATCAGTTAATCTTAATTTATAATGCACATGTACAGAAGACAAATTCTGTGTTTTTTCTTTTAGTTTCATTTACAATAATTCCTGTGCGTGTGTGCTGTGTTTATATATGTATATTTTAAATTTTATTTTATTTATTTATTTATTTTGTACTGGGGATTGAACTCGGGACCTTGTGCTTGCAAGGCAGGTGTAAGAACCACTGAGCTAAATCCCCAGCCCTAATAATACCTATAATTTTAACATCTTTTAGCAATAACTGTAGTTATTCATCAAAATTAAATCCATTGAGCTACATCCCAGCCCAATAGTCTCACATATAAAGAGCCAACTAAAATATACTGCTATTGAGCAATAAAAAAACCCCTCCTGTTCTAATAGCACAGTACAATACAATGTTTTTTCCTAAATTTGTAATGTATGAAAAGCACATAATGTGTATAAAGAAGTATCATTAATTAGTCTTATAAAACTGGCTTTATCTTAATTCTGTCACAGTAAAATTAGTTCAGTATTATAAAAGCAATGATTTGGAGAAATGCTTTAAAATTAGTCCATATCTTCATTTGTCAAATATTTTTATAGTATAGTTTGCCTTATGATTGTTTTAAAGGAAACAGACTCAATATGCCATTATTCGTGAATATTTCTTATTAAAAATATGCTGACAGTTGGGGATTTAGCTCAGTGGCACTGCACCTGCCTTCCAAGCGCAAGGTCCTGAGTTCGATTCCCAGTACCAGGAAAAAAAAAAAGAAAAATGCTGACAAACAAGACCTTTGTATTTTTTACACACCCTGATATATTTTAGAAAACAGAAGCTTGTAACAAACAGCACTATTGTTATTCCAAACATGTATATGCCCAGCAACATAGAAATGTAGACTAATCATGCTGAAAAACAATCTGAAATCTACCTCATTATATGATATAGTACAGCAAGCACATAAACTTAAGAGATTTATAATTTAATCTTAAGAACTATGCCTGCAATAGATCTATCATATGCAGTTAGGTGCTAGTTCCAACCATGGCTCAGCAATTTTGAGTGTAGTTTGATCAATTCTGTATATTCACACAAAGTATACTTGTATTTTCCTTCTTACTTGCAATGTACATTTAGAATGCACAAAATCAACTCAGCTGAAAGTCTGAAATTTAAACTCAAACCCGAATGTGTAATTATGTTTATCTACTCCCTAAAAGAACAAGCATATCATGAATGAAAAAGTAAAGTTCAACAGACTCAAAGGCTCTCAATTTGTGAAAAACCCACAAAATGTTACTGTGAAAGACTTGGAAAGAACTGTTGTTCCAAATAACTACAAATGGTAAACATTACCCGAGTGAAGAAAAAGGCCGCTGTCCTTACCCCACGGACTCTGCTGGAATGAGGGCTCAATACTAACCACCCTTTTCTCCCTCTTTCAAATTAAGAACCTTCAAAATGATTGTTATAGCACAGATACCAAGTCACAGCATGTGACAGAGGACTGGGCAAGATTGATTAGGTATGTCCAGAGCACGTGAATTCAGGAAACGGTCCTACACTCTAGAACACAACAGAGTAAAACCAAGATGTATTTAAAGGCGGGGGAGGCAGACAAAGAATGCTCAGGAACAAGTACAGAACCCAAAAGGAAGCACTGTCAAAATGGAAACAAAATACGGGAGGAATAAAAATAATGTTAAAAGGGGAGAAAGGTCTTTTCAGGATTAAAAAAAATACTTATTGAGAGGTCATACTACCACTTTAAGTTCTTACCGAGAGAAAACTCTAAATATTGAGCCACAGAGTTGTTCTTTCTCTGCCTCTGTAATTTTTATGCCTTAAGCATAAACTTGCATTAAAATAATAAATCTATCTTTTTCACTACTAATTTTATGGTGATGTGTGGGTAATAAATGATTTGGGTTTTGCCTATTTTTTGGTATTTATTACAATTCCTCCAGGCTCACATTAAATCATATTCAGGAAAATATGATTAAATTTAAGTACATGTAGTACATTTTAGTCAATTCTCAGATACTACAGTTCAAATTATCCTTTCTTACAACATCTCCCTTATGTGAGTTACATATGGCCTATTTTTTAAATCTTGAGTTAGAGGCCAAGTGTGGTGGTACACAGCTGTAATCCCAGGACTTGGGGGGCTGAGGTAGGAGGATTGCTGTGAGTTCAAGGGCAGCCTGGGTTACACAGTGAGTTCAAGGCCAGCCTGAACTATGCCATGACACTGTGTCTCAAAAAGCAAAAACAAAACACAAAATTCTGAGAGAGAGCAAGCTAATTTTAACAGAAAAAGAAAAATACAAAAAATAGATTTAAAAAAATAGTTACGACTATTATTCATTCCGTCTTGTGTAGACTAATTACATCATTGGCTTACGGCCAAAGAAAGCAATAAAGCTTATTTTTAGAAATAAGCCATGGAAGAAACTCAGAGGAAATCAAGATTTCTAACCCACAATCAACTTTTTTTTTTTCTAAAAGCATTACAACATTTAAATTTTTGAGTTTTCTCTTCTGTTCACTAACAATATTGGTCTATTGCAGGTACTCACTTGGAAAATGTGCCCACCAGAACCTCTTCCATCTGCAACACTCAAGGCAAGACTGCCCTGGCTGCCATGTAGATCCCTAGAGCTGCCATACTGAGAGCTGCTTACAGCAGTGAAATTGGAATTAAAGGACCTTGACAGCATGCTCTGAATAAAGAGGGGGATAGATTTGACAGAGATTAGTGCAGCATGCAAAATCCACAAGACATGTTATGTATGTAGTTTTACTTACAAGTTAGCCCCACCTCATACTCCACAGAAATGTCATGCAACACTTAATTTTCAGAGCTTCTGAAAGAAACTGGCCCTATGCACCATACATTTACATGACAACACAAACATGCACATAAACTACACGTAAATACAACCATTCATATGTTTGAGTACCAACAAAGTATATATAGCTGCTCTTATTTATTAAGTGCTATTATTTCCTTTAACCCTAAAAAATGTCAGAAAATATAATCAATGACATATTTAGATGTATGTGTATCTATAGTCATACATAAATTTCTTTTTATAAAAATAAATTTTAGGGCCGGGGATTTAGCTCAGTGGTTCCGCCACCTGCCTCATAAGCACAAGGACATGGAGTTCAAACACCGGTACCAAAAAAATAAATAAATAAATTTTACCAACAACTAATTTTAAGTCAAATGACTTTCTAGAGTCCATTTCATTCTATAAAAATTAATTATATCTTACTAACCAGACAGTTCAAAATGTATACCACAAAATATATTTGTGAACACTACCTGATGGCCATTTGAAAAAATTTTTAAAAACTGTCTTCCACATTTAGTATATCTTATATTACAGAAAAGTTTAACATAAACGCACAATTTTAGGATATAACTGTTAATGGGTTCAGCTGCTCTACAATTACCAGAAGAAAAAAACGTAGAAAATGCACATGGAACAAAAATTTCCCATTCAAATAAACATATTTTAAACAGCACTACTTAGATTTTAGAAATTAGCTGAGCCTCTGCAGCTTACATTTAAAAGAGCCACTAAAAGAATCCTCCCATTTACTGCGTTCATTTGAATATCCTACTCATTAATCCCAGAATCCAAAATGTACCTCAATAAATGCACTGTCTGATTCTCATTTTTCCAATTTGTTTATTCTCAGATTTGTTAACTGCTATTCTTTCCTGTGGATGCTTTTAGTCATGTCCATGACTTTTGAAAGCTTGATGGTTAAACTAGGGAAACAATATTTTGGGCACTGTTTGCTATTAAGAAATATAGAAATGGGCTGGGGATTTAGCTCAGTGGTTTCGCCGCCTGCTGCGCAAGCGCAAGGAACAGAATTCAATCCCTGGTACCCCTACACACAAAAAAAAATACAGAAACATCACAACTACTGTAAGACAGGGCCTCACTATGTAGCCCAGGCTGGCCTAGAACTCATAGCAATCCTCAGTCTCCTGAGTGCTGAGATTTTAGGCATGGACCACCACACATGGCCATTTATATATTGTTACTCTTATGACATATGTATCTTTCTTAGATTTCAAAGCTGATATCAAATACCAAGAAATAATGCTGGATTCCAGAAATATATATAAAATTACCATACACACTTTATGTTGTGTGTGTGGATTCTAAAGTAATGACTAAAGAAAAAGCTAAACTTAAAAGGCCCAAACATGCATTTTTTTCCCCAAACCATTTCATCCCAAGGATAAGGATTTAGCAAAGGCAATTTAGAGGTTCCATGAACATTTGATTAGAATATAAAAATGAAGAAATCATTCAGACATGCAGAAAAATATAAAAATAACATCTACTAGTTTGTTATAAGCACAGCTTTAACATGTTAACTAGATTGACCTCACTGACTCTTTTTCAATCATGTGTACATCTTCAAAGCTTTCTCTGTCATCTTGGAACATATGTAAGCTTATTGTCAATATTTCACTGAACAATAAGGCCCAAGCTCAAAAGAGGTCTGGTTTTGAATTCAAACTTGTGCATAGGCATTTACTTAAAACTGTATCCTATCTCAACACATTATACAATTAAATGCTATGCATAATATCCTGAGCAATGCTGGTCACTACATGCTGATACCTGTATGACAACTAATGAACAGGACTGGAGGTATAGCTCAGTGGTAACAAGTCTCTGGGATTAATCTCTAGCACCACAAAATAAAAACTATGTGAAAATGGTATTATGTAGTTTTAATGATACTATAATTTGAAATGCATTATATCTGAGGAAGAAATATTAGCAATTGCTAATATTAGTCATAACTCAACTTTGAAGTAAAAAAGTTTTCTTTTTTTTTTTCTTTGGCAATAGGGTCTCGCTATATAGTTCAGGTTGACCTTGAACTCACTATGTGGTCCAGGCTGGCCTCGAAATCCCAGCAATTCTCCTGCCTCAGTCTTCCTAGTGCTGGGATTACAGGTGTGCATCACCACACCTGGCTCATTTCAATTCTTCATTGTTGAAGATTCATTAAATAAAGTCTTGAGATTTTCAAGGTGAGATCTATTTTCTATGTTTGGGTTCCAGGTATAGTTTTTATGGATAGGAATGAAGACTGAATGACAAATCCACTCAAGGTTCAATAAATTATCTATTATTACTCAACTTCCAGCTATGTGAAGTAGCAATTTTTAATCTGGGGACTCACAAGGTTGGATAGGTATTATGAAATCCTCTGGAGGGGAGGACTTTAAATGCCCACTCTACCATTATAATTGTGCTGGTTCTCTATTATGCTCCACTACTTTGAACCAAAGGTTTGAAATTTGGAGTCTAAATCATGCTGCCATTAAAGTAGCTAATTATGGATATATTCGTGTAACACTCAATATGCTTATGGGCCATATAAACGTCTGATTCCCACATTTAATGAATAAGAACAAGAGTGTAGCACAAGGTTTCTATAAACAAAAAAAAGAGGGCTGGGGATTTAGCTCAGTGGTTTTGCCGCCTGCTGCACAAGCGCAAGGACCCGAGTTCGATTCCGGGTAACAACAACAACAACAAAAAGCAAGTTTTAGATTCACACTTAAGTTTTTAGAATTTTTTTAATATATAAAAAGATATCTCAAGCCTGGCCTGTGCCACCAGCACCTGGGAGACTAAGGCAAGAGGCCTGCCTCAAGTTCAAGGCCAACCTGGGCTATATAATTAATTTGAGGCCAGGCTGGACTACATAGCGAGACCCTGTGTCAAAAAAACAATTTTAAATAAAAGCTCTGAATGTATTGGGAGCTTACAGAAATATAAAAGATTAGTTTTTAATATATAAATTAATGCTTCAATATTAAGAATTCTTAATTTTTTGAATAAAATTAATTTGTAGGAGGGACAGTGCCAGAATAAATTACTTATGCAAATTAAATATTACAAAATGGTTAAAAATCCCCTCAAATCTATAATATGGTTCTATTTATACAACCAACATGGTAAAGTATGACAGCCACTGATCTAGATTAAAGGAAGAACACAGGCAAAATCTATACATAAATGTTTGGCTGTTCCTATCACTCTGCTCTTAAAATTACAAAATGCCTAACAGCTAATGACAGGGGACAGGGAGGAAGATGTTGGAGACTTCTTGTGTGCACATATAACAGAACCTTAACAAACTGCTTTTGGAATAAGTTTGTCTAGTACCATCAGAAATTTATAGTTACTTAAAACAATGTATTTTTTTTCAGTATTTCTCAGATACAAAAATTCACCTCATGCCCATGGTTTGTGTATCAAATTTGCATCACTAACCTTAATTTCATATTATATTCCAAGCTATCTGCACACACTATCATCACAAATTCACTATATTCAAGGGCTAGGGATTTAGCTCAGTGGTTCCAGCGCCTGCCTCGCAAGTGCAAGGTCCCAAGTTCTATCCTCAGTACCAAAAGAAAAAAAAAAAAATTCACTATAATTATATATTATATATAAAAAATTCACTATATTCAAAATCCCAAGTTACTTTTTGCTAAATACTGTACCACACTGCTTTAAGAATTCTATTCTCCTACCACTAGGACTTTTATTTTATTTTTTTTGGTTTGAGATAGGGTATCACTATGTAGTTCAGGCTGGCTTTGAACTCATTATGTAACCCCTGGCCCCGAACTCACTATGAAACTCACCTGATTCTACTGCCTCCTGCCTCAGCCTCCCAAGTGACTGGATTACAAGTATGTGCCACTGCACCCAGTTTTTTTAAAAGGTGACGTTCAAGTTTCCCAAACCAGGAACCGTGGCTTCTTTCCCAAACAATATTCTTGTCACTCTTTCAGATTCATTGCCACAATATTAGCCTAGGTATGCATCATTTGGATTTTTTTAAAAACTGAATTGTTTCCTAAACTCTTTATTAATTTATCCTAAACACATCTGCCTGAATATCATATTAGTCTTGAAAAGTGGCTTCCCTTTATTTACCATGTTAAACTGAAATCTTCCTCCTGGCTTTTGAAGTTTTTCCCTTTCCTCCACATAGCATATATCATGATATCCTGGGGAAATTAAATGTTCTGTGCCTCAAATTTCTTACTGTAAAATGTGATAATAAAGATACCTCATGGATCTCATGTGAAGATTCATAAATATATATAGAGAGACAATGGTACAGTGTAGCTTCCCAGCACTTTGTAAGCACTAAACAACCTAACTGCTATAACAGTATTTCATATCCTTAAGATGGCCCAAACTTTGTATTATCAAATTTTCTCAAAATAACTCCCTAATTCAACCAGACTGAAGTCTTTGTCTTTCTTTGCTCTCAACATTACTTTCTGATAAAAATTTTACCTTAATCTAATAACCTTAATTCGAGTATCAAAACTTTACCAGTATTTCGAAAGGTAGTGTTCTCCTCGAATAGTCATGTCCTCTGCAACTACTCCTGTATTTATCATTAGTTTCAAAATTAAAACATGACAGAAATGTATTTTAAAATCCTCATGCTAGGTGCAGTGGTGTACACCAGTATAGTCTTATCTACTTCAGAGTCTGATGTGAAAAGAATGCTTGAACACAGAAGCTCTGGGCCAGAATAGCAACATGGTGAGATCTCATCTAAAAAAAAATCCATAAATCTCAACACTAAGAGATAATTACTATTAATACATTAAAATTTCATCTTATGATACCTAATTTCTCTTAAAATTTGTTTTTGCTAGTAGTATTATATGTATTTGTAAGTATATATGTATGTATATATAAAGTATGTGTATGAAGAAATATATAGCCCAGCCAAACATCCCTATTAATATTTCACTGGTATTTTTTCCTGTCAGGCAAGTCTATTATACAGTAGAAATTGTTCAAGATCTTTATCCCTGATAAGTGGGCATATTAAAAGCTAAAAAAATAAAAATACTATCTTAATTTTCTGAAAAGTCTTTGTCTTTGACATAAAACATCTGCTTATATATTATAGAATTAGGAACTATAATTTTAAATGGGTTTTAACACAAGAAAACCTATCTTAAAACTTCTGGTGTTCTAAATAAAAAATATTTTTGAAATTAGCTGATGTTATAGTTTAGTAGACAATTATACTGAGGATATATGCAACAAACACTATCACTTAAACATGTCAGGTGGTGTTCTAACTGCTTGAATGTATTAACTCATTCAATGTTTTAAGCAATTATACAGTACCCTTTTCATTGTATGTATGTATGTATGTATGTATGTATTTTTGGTACCGGGGATCAAACTCAGGTCCTTGCGCTTGCAAGCAGGCAGCGAAACCACTGAGCTAAATCCCTGGCCCTCACTGTATTTATTTTATAAATGAAG
The DNA here is from genome assembly GCF_053883595.1 of Heterocephalus glaber. Classification (NCBI taxonomy): domain Eukaryota; kingdom Metazoa; phylum Chordata; class Mammalia; order Rodentia; family Bathyergidae; genus Heterocephalus; species Heterocephalus glaber. Next base: position 3,603,220 of record NW_028258336.1, read on the forward strand.
CAACTGAGATAAAAGAAAGTTTAAGTTACTTATCCAGTTAAGCTTACCATGCAGAGATAGGATTCTAAATAGTTACACTGTCTAAATGGTACACAATATAGTAATTTTTTTTAAAGAGGTAACACAATTACTCATAAATTCTTTTAAAATGTGGTTTATCAAACATATGAATCCATTTTAAATAATATATCTGAAGATAAAACTTTTACATAACATCAGGTAAAAGCAGTCTCATATACAAACACCTTTAAGATCAAAAAGAAGCAAACACGGAGTACATTTAAGGAAGGCACATAAAATGTCCTAGAAAAAAATACATCAGAACTACAGTAACAGAAGCATATACTTTTGGTATTTGCAGGAAATGCTTCTTAACCATTGAGCTGGAATATACTTCAGTGTACTCACTAGTCAACTAGTAGTCTAGTAAAAGTCTTGGCAAGACTATTATAGCAAAGCGTACTCCTCTCAAGTTCAGAGTATGATCTACGCATCCTCAGAAATGGAGCTGAGCCTGTCAGCTGTGTATTGGTATTCAGAAACAGTCTGTACTGGTTTTTTTTTTCTCAGAAGGTTTCTATTAGTTTCCCTAAATTAATTCTCACCTCTAAGAACAAAACAAAAACTGTCTTATGTTCTCTAAGATATTGTACAATAAATTTCTAAATATGTATTTTATGCAATGAAAAATAAAAAGCTGAGAGGCACACTGAACTTGATTTCTATTTGCAGAAGCCCAGGGCACATCTCTGTCAGACTAGAAGTAGGAAAACACGCAATTTGAGATGCAGACTACACAGAACACAATAACCAAATGGATCTCTTCCTTTAAATCTGCTATTCTTCCTCTATGTCCAGTGATAGTGGCATTTCCAAAAATTAGTTATTTGAGGCACAAATCTCAAGCTTTACTTTCTTCAAAGATTGATTACACCCAACACAGTATTCAACTAGAAATAAACTGTCATAAAGTGTATTCAGAATTCTTAAAATCATTCCTGTTTCAATGCCATTGACAATTCTTATTTTTTATTTGTATCACTAAACAAACTCACAATTCAATCTTTTTCACTACAGCCTCTTCCCCATAAAATCCAGTTCCACACTGCCACCAGCTTATTTAGAAAACAGAGTCATGTTACTCCTCTCCTGTGCTTAAGAAATTTCCATATTTCTGAGAAAAAGCAGAAAGTTCAAATAGACTGAACAATGTGTACAGAGTTATAGCTAAAGAAAAAGATGAGAATGAAGGAGTTACTCCTTATTCAGGTATTCAAAATTGAGAACCTTACTGAAAAGAGCTAACAACTACAGGCTGGGATTTAATATGAATTGATAGAAAATAACTAATTCTCAAAAACATTAAGAAAAATTTTGAAATGACTAATTGTGACTTTGTATGTTCAGCTGAACTTAAAATCAGAGAAGAAATAATTCTTGGGTAAAATCCAATGAGAGATATAAAGCTAAATCGTAAAGAAGTACTTTATACATCTGGACCACATGATTATGGCACTAAAATCAATTTTACAGGATAATTTTGTTTTTTAATTTTTAACTCCTTTCAAAAGATAAAGAGCTGCACATAAACTTACAAACTGAACACAAGCAACAGTTGTTTAAACAATGATTTCTAAGCTGTACTACAATCATAGAAACACTCAACTAAGTTCAAGTAGGTTGGAAATGCAGTTCAGAAACGTCAAGAATGCCATGCCAGAAGTCATGCTGAGTCAGTGTCAATGTTAGTTCATATATCATGGACTGGAAAAAAATTACACAAATTATTTACCTTTGTAAATACATTTCCTGTTATTTTGTTAACTATAAACTGCTACTTTCTTATACTATTTACATAATCAATATACATTAGTTGTGAGCAGGAGGTCACAAAATGCTAAGCAGAGGTACACAAGTATTCTTTCTAGTACAGTAGTGTGTATAATCTAAGAGATATACAGATAAACATACAAGGTGACTATATGACCATTAGAGATACTGGGAAATAAGAGAAGTGAAAGAAGTGTAATACTAACATCTTAACTGACTTGGCTACGGTTATTTTTAGAACTCTGTCCTCTGTACTAAGGAAATACTCCAATATAAGTAGATATCCAATAATTCAGAATCTCTTGTTCTACTTTGATTAAAAACAAAGAATGCCAAAAATTTTTAAAGAAAATAAATACATTTGTAGAGAGAATTAAAAGACTCACGTTTAATTACCTTTTCTAACTTTTTGGCCTCAATGTGTCGAAGTACTTGTTCTCGCCAATCATGAGGAACTTTACTTTTTCCTGGAGGATCTAATAAAGAATGTTCAGAACCAACCCTTGCATTTGGTCTTTTTGAAGGGCTAGTCCGTGAATAGTTGAAATCACTAACTGACATAGTTCTCTCTGATATTTCATTAATAGAAGGTCGAGCACTCTGAGGCCTTGATGCATTTGGGCCATCAATGCTGTATGTTCGTGCAGAAAGAGGTCTCTGTGATCCTGACATCACTGGAGGAGTTCTTCCCACCGAATGTAACTCTCGGTACGATAAATAGTCTCCTTCAGAAATCTGGGCATGCCTTGTGGAACCTGGATCACCAAGATTTACAGAGGCTGTTGAAGATACACTACTTTGTCGCTGAATTGTAGTTCGACTTACTGTAGGAACAAGTCGGTCATTTGGTGAGATGGCCCACATTTCTCCATGTCTTGGGCCAAGTCTCTGATGTAAATGGTATGCAGTATTAGCTCTCACATTGTTATGGTTAGAGAAATTCATATTGGCAGAATGTTTAGCATAACTGTGGTTTTCTGTGCTTTCTGATCTAGGAAGGCGATGAGGAAAACTAACAGGATCTATTTGAGAACTTTGTTTAGAGTGCCACAAACTATCTTTGACTGCAGCATTGCTACTGTATTGGACATTATATTGTGGAGGACCATATATTTGAGGTGTAGATTGTGGGCTACTTGTTGTAGGTGCTCTCACTATGTCTGGCTCTTCGGGATTATGATTTGAATCAAACTTGAAAATTGCCTTTGTACCTGACATTAAATCAGAAGATGAAGAAGAACCAGTAAATATTTGTAATGGTTGATCAAACAATAGTGTGGCAGACTTGCTCCTGACTATATTTTGTCCATCAATAGCAGATGTGATTTTAACTGCTGCATTTGGCTGCTGAGGTCCATTATCACTAAGAATATCATAAATTTTTAACCCTCCTGTCTCCATATTAGTTATGCTATGAGATTTCACAACAGATCCAACTGGAACGCTTCTCTGAGGGGAAAGATCTTCAGTGCTTTTGGAAATACCTACATCAACAGAAGAACTGGCATCTTGTGGTTCAGTCCTACTAGTAGACTGTGGCGTTTCCTCAGAATGTCCATTTACCTTATTTATGGATTCCAGATTAGGATACCCATTTCCATTTTCCAAATGCTCAGTTTCCTTTTTAGAATTCATGTTTAAAAAGCCCGTTCCAAGCACTATATCCTGTGTTTTTGATCTTTCCATTATCTCTGGTTGAAATGTATCATTAGTCACAAGTTTATTAAGGTTCAAGTTGATATGGTCTAATCTGCGAGGTTCATCAGATGTAGCTGTTGAGTCAACACCTTTCTCAATTAGAACTAATTGTTCTTCAATATTTAAATCATATCCAGCAAAGTTAAAATCTTTCTTATCATGAACTTTGAATTTTTCCTCTGGTGAATTGTTTAAAATATTTCCATTCTGCAAAAGGCTGTTAAAATTCTCATCTTCTTGCCTAAAATAAAGATAATTTTATGAAAAAGTAATAAAGCCAAGTTCTCTTGGTAATGAGGGACTATTTATTTTGGTACTGGGGATCGAACTTAGATCCTTGTGCTTGCTAGGCAGGTGGCAGAACCACTGAGCTAAATCCCCGGCCCCATGAGGGACTATTTAATAACTACTCGATGTGCTGGCAACACAAGTTAAGAATCATCATAGTCACAGTTGATGTCACCAAGCATGTAGTTTAAAAATAATACCTTCGTTATATAATGTATACATGTATTAGAAAATCACCTTACCCTACTGCTATATACAATTTTAATGTTTTTACATATTAGTTTAAAAACTGATTTAAATTTTAAAATAGTACTTTTATCATCAAATAATATATATTTATATTAAGTTGGGTGCAAGTAAACATAACTAAGTCATAGATAATATCAAGACTAATTATCAATATGCTAGATCTAATTTGTCACAAAACTTAAAAGGTCTGAAATATGAATGAAAGCAGAATTCCGTATCCTCTTCTGCTCCTACATCTTTTCACAAATGTACCAAAAAATAAAATGCTTGAAGATGGCCAGATATATGGAAAGAATGTTGAGTACATAAAAAAACACAGGAGATTTTTGTAAGTAATTCTGAAGTCTTACATTATTAACCACAGTTAACAATATTAACCAAGTACATAGTTATTCTTAAATTCAAACATGTACAGGGGGAAGGGAAGAAAGCGACAAGAAATAAAGCGAAAATAGAAAAAAATGAAAACAGTTTTTGTACACAGGAAGGGGAGGGGGCTTGAGGGGGGGGTGGGATGATAAAAAAAAAAAAAAAGAATTATACAAAGAACTGAACAACTGCCCAAAGTTCTGCATTAACTATGCAAAAGGTATCAAAAGAGAAACTAAATGTAATCATTATTCTAAGTGGCTACACACTGTATTTGGCAAATATTTTCTAAATATGCCATTCCAAAATTATAGACAATATTTTATTTCTATTAGTGGTAAACAAATGTATTTGTAACTTTTGTATTCAAATTGTTTCCACAAACATTCCTTAATACTGTCCTTCCCACCAGACAAAAGATAACATTCATTATTAGAAATAGCATAAAAAATAATATATAAAATACCATATTATTTCCCAACAATAAATAAAATTAGTAAAATTTAATTCAGCAAATTAATAGCTATTTTAACATCTAAGGGATTATGAGATTATAAAATTAATGTCTTTTTTAAAAAAACCAGCACTGAATATTGAACCCAGAGGGAAATGAGTTACATCCTCAGTCCTTGATTAAATTTTGAGACAGATCTCATTAAGTTGTCCAGACTGGCCTTGAACTTGTGATCTTCCTGCCTTAGCCTGCCAAGCAGCTGGGATTACAGGATGGTGCCACTGTAACCAACTAAAATTAATATTTTAACATAATAAGTAATACTCAAATTCAGAGAGTGAATGTTTAATGATTAACTGTAACTGTATAATACTTAAACATTTCAGGCAGAAAATGTGTCTTCTTTTTACAACAATACAAGTAACATTTTATTTAACTATCCATAGAATTTAAGAACAATTTATGTCTAAATGATAGTTTAAAATATCTGGGCCAGGGATTTAGCTCAGTGCTTTGCAAGCACAAGGTCCCAAGTTTGATCTCCGACACCCCCCCAAAAAAACTATCTGAACAATCAGTTTTTGGTTCAATAGTTTAAATCTTTCTCTCAAGCAGACTTCAGGTGACAGACAGATACCAAAGTTAGATGGCATAGTCTTGCTTCAATATCCAAATTTCTTGAGAGCTTAAACAATAAAATTAGTTTGAAACCTCTTTTACATGCCAGGTTACAGGAATTAAATAGCTACATTTCTCTCACAGGGCTTGTCTTACAAAATTAAGGTAGGCCAAATATATAGCACCCATCAAAAATATCTGAATGTACCCTTCAATGGCTTCACCCAAATGATCCTGTAATACCAAATATAAAAATAATCCTTTCAGCCTGAATTACCCCAATAGGCTGTATATGTTGTACTATGTATAAATAATGTATAAATGCTCAATCTTTACATCAAAAGCTTGAGAATCTCATTTAAGTCTTTCCTTCCCTACTTAAAAAAATCTATTTTAAAATGGAAATATACAAAAAGTTATAAAATGGAAGAAGAAAATATATATTGATTGCTTGAACCACTTCTAAAATATTGTGAAACACTGTATTTTGGGCATGCATTTAGCATTTGCCTATGTCTATTTACTGTACAAGTAAATAATTTAGTAAGATGTTCACAAACCTGATTTTAGAATTAATATCAATATGAGTTTGTTTCACTGGAGAGCAGAGTGACGTGTCTTGACTACTATCAGTGTTAAGAGAAACTGAATCAGACATTCGAGATGGAGAGGAACAATTGCTGTTATTCTGATTGCTATTATGTGTAACTTCATCTGATAGAGAATCTGTATCCTTTGTTTCATCTGAAACAAACACACACACAAAAATAACATTAATGATACATTCACAAAGAATTTCTGGGAAATACTTTCAAGTGATGACAAATGAAATTTATTTTGTCCTGGTTCCATATATGAAGTAATAAATTATATGGATGGATAAGATAACCTGAAGTAACCCTGCAGATTGTCCTAAATACATACAAACATTAAAGAACTTTAAAATTGTGGTACCATTTTTAATGTAATTAAAGGTAGGATTACCCAGAATTTGATTTAATTATGGACAAGATGATAAGCACTGTTTTCTAAGAACACTACTTTTAGCAAATATACTGTGTACCCATTTATAATTTTAAGAACTCAAAACATACAGTTACACTTCACAACCTTTTTAAACTCATCTGGGTATTATTTCATATATGTGTGGAATTTCTTTCCAGTCTATTCTAATAAAAATGAGCAAAGCAGTCAATCCACAAACACAACAAGCAAATTCTCAAAGGTCAGCTATTCGTGTTCTTTAAAGTATTTCATGGAATTGTTTATGAATAGCAATCTCTAGAGATAGCTGTGTATGTAATAATCATATTAAAGAGAAATAGTATTCATAGTGTATTACAGGCAGGTAGTATTTTTTAACAAAAAGTAGGGGGTTTTTTGCAGTACCGGGGATGGATCTGAGGATTTTGCACTTGTCAGGCAGGAGTGATACGACTGAGCTACATCCCTCACACCCAAAAGAGTATTTTTATAAAGCAGTTATTAAAACACTATTTTTAGCTAATAATTCTAGTCAAATCATGGAAATGCTATATATAGACATATCCAAGGAAGATTACATGAATTGAGGATAATTGTGACGTTCCCAGACCTTACAACAGTTTAAGTAGTCTCAACCTCAATGAATCTGAATATTGTATTAATTTTTAATATACTGTTAAACTAGATGGCCTTTCCCAGATATATTCCTTCCCCTTATTATGGGGCTATTATGACAATTAGATAGTAACATATAATATTTAACATTGTATCTACATAATTTGTAAGTAAAATGCTCAACAAATACTAGTTATCACTACCAGAATGATCATGAACCCAAACTATTCAAGGGCCACCTTGATAGCAAGCATCACTGATGCCATAAATGCAAATGGGTGGGTATACTTAGGTAGAGATAATGTAAAGACTATGAGGCATCGGGGCAAGGGGTTAGTAAATGAAAGATATCCTTTAAAGATCTACATCCTTTTTAAGTATCTGTGATTATCCCCAATGTGTGTGTGTGGGGAGATCTGAGACTCTTACACAGAAAAATAGTGGGAGTTGGGGATGGTTAAATAAATGATCTGGGATAGATAAGAATAAAATAACAATGGGCATCTACTATGTATCAAGTATCACGATACACAGTCAATCCATTTGATATAAAATTCTTCATTAGCTTCACTGCCTATCAAACTAGGTATGTACATTTGGATAAAATTAAGTAACCCAAAGATCATAATATAGATATAATAGATAAGAAACAGAATTGTAAATTAGATTATCTGTCTGTAAAGTACAAGTCCTTAGAAGTAAACCTGCATGAAGAGAAAAAAAAGATCTACCAAGATCATTTGCTAAAAATGAGAAATAAGAACTTTTTCAGGAAGGCGTATTTGAAACCTTGTTTCTAAATAATATGACATTTAATGAAATTTATTTCAAAATTTATAAATTTTATTCAGGCCATTTCTATTCTTAGTGCTTTCCTTCAACATCTAACCTTTTTTGTTATTACTAAGTGCTACGACTTTTGGCTGGTTAATAGAGGTTTCAATTAATGGTGGTCGCATCTCTGCCATTTTCATCTCTTCATCAGAAGAAAGTTCTTCAGATTCCTAGTTTAAAGAAAAAAGGGGGAAAATATTTATAAAAGTTAAATTTTGGACTCTGAATAAATATAAGAACATATATGAAACCTTTTTATGGTAATAGCTGATTAAAACTAGGATATGATTTAACTTTTTCAAGATATGGCAATACAATTATGATAATTATTAACAATGTGTCAAAGCCTATGGGACAATTTTCTGTGGTGGGCCTTATTCAACTACATTAATGATTACTATGTTCTTGATACTATGTAAAGTGATAGATCAACAAAAATTGGATGAAATAGAACCCCGTCTTTGAAAAATTCAATTTGGTGGGAGTACCTTAAACAAATTATCTCTAATTCTCAAATTTATTCTTTTTTCTGGAAAGCAGATCTCACTATGTAGCTCAGGCTAGCCTTGAAACCACTATATAGTCCAGGTTGGCCTCAAACTCGTGTTGTTCCTCCTTTGTCAGCCTCCCCAAGTGCTGGGATTATAGGCGTGCACCACCACACCTGGCATGAAATTTATTCTCTTAAAGATTGTTGGGTTCCAAGGAATCAAATGGACTAAGGTGCATTGTAACCAAAATGAATGAATGGTTTTACCCACTGTGAGGACAGAATTTTTATTATTTTTCATGATTTCTTTCTCTCATATTTTTTCCAAATTACCTATCACTAAGTGCTATCAGATGCAAAGAAAATGACTTCTTAGTTAACAAATACTAACTGAAAAATTTTAATATTATATATGAAATCATATAATCTATAGGCTATATTATAATTTCTAGTTAATATGAAACTAAAAACAAGTCCTTAAAAGGCTGCTCTCTTAAAAGCACCAAAAATAGGGCTGAGGATTTAGCTCAGTGGTTTCGCTGCCTGCTGTGCAAGCGCAAGGACCTGAGTTCGATCCCCAGTACCAAAAAAAAAAAAAAGCACCAAAAATATGGGTAGGATTCGCAGATTTCAGTAAAATGAGACCATAAATATTTTAGGTGTTACAAGCCAAACCATCTCTGTGGCTGTGGCACAAAAAGTCAGAAAATATGTAAATAAATGAGTATGACTATGTTCCCAAAAAACTTCATTTATAATCTGAATTTCATGTAATTTCCACATGTCATAAATAGTATATTCTTCCAATGATCTTTAATCAAACTTTTAAACAAGGTAAAATTATTTTTAGCTTGCAAGCCATACAAAAACAGGCAGTAGGGCTAGAGGTGAGCCACAGGCCATAATCTGCAAATCCTGCTCAAGACTGTACTACAGTGGAAGCCAGTTAGTACAGCAGGAACAGGAGGTAAATTCACTTTATTCTTTAAGAGTGAATAAAGAAGACAATGACATTTTGAGTAGAGAGAAGCAAGGAAATAAGAAAAGGTAAGCCAGCTTCATGCAGCTGGAGCTCAGGATAAGTGGCAAGAAAAACAAAAAAAGGTAAGACTGGATTGCATAAAGGTGGTTCTCTTGACTATAGACTCAAGCATGTACTGGTCATTATTAAAAGTTGCCAATCTGGGAACATATAAGATCAGAATTATTAAGTCTTAAGAATGTACAGGGAAAGAACAGACTGGCAGAAAAGAATCTAGATATCACCATAAATTCTGAAGACAAAGAGAATATGTCTGTAATCCTTAGGCAACAGCAATGGTGGCTTGCAAAAAGGAAAAGCAGTTCACAGAAATTTGCAAATTATACAACTTAGTGGCAATGAATGTGAAGAGCGAGAATGGGAGAAGGAAGGGCAAAAGATCTACTTTACGCTTTGGTATCTGCATCATTTATACTCCTGGCCATACTTTTTCCTTCATGAAATTACATTATACATGGCTTCCGGGAACTGCAGTTCTTAAATCTCTTCCTACTTTGTTGTTACACGTACTCATGTCAATTCATCTTGCACTTAAGCCACTTTTTCCCTTTTCTTATTCTTTTCCCCCGAATATTACATTTTCTTCAATAATTATATTGACTATAGACGATTCCCCAACTTATAATCTAGTTTTGGCTTCTCTTCTCTGAAGATTCATACTTGTGTCAGATAGGTCTGACTGACATGCTTGCCAATTGCTCAGATGCTACAAATCCAAAGAACTTCCGTCCTTCAAGCGTGTAATGCCCTATATTGTTAATGGCATCATCAACCTAATCAATCATGGTTAGGTGTTCCCACTTCTCTATTCTTTATAGTCATATACTTAGATGCTACATCTCCTATAATCTCATAACTTTCAGCCCATGCTTTTTTGTTACCTTTATTTAAAAAGTCATCAAGCTTGGAGAATTCAGTAGCTGTAGTTAACACAACTCTAATATCTGGCTGTATCACAGTATTATCACTCAGGACCCGATCTACTCTACTGATTTTATTTCAAAACATTGTCCCTCACAGATTCATTCAGATTCAACATTCTCCTTTCCACATTTTTCAAATGTCATTCTTTTGCTCTCATTATCCTTCCACATTTCATTGAGTTGTCCTATTTCTGTTGAGATCTTTCAAATATACATCAAATGCCTCCTCCTTAAAGAAGTCACAGATCTTCATAGCCTGAAAAGATCTATTTTCTAAATTTCTGTTAAAATTTAATTCTTTTCTTACATACTTAAAACAGTGTTGATTATATTTGTGCTCCACCACCAGAGCTCCAAACAGTGCCTTAAACAAAGAAATTACACTAAATGAGTAGTAAGTTCACTGGGATAAACCTAATAGTTTTTCAAAGACAATGGTATATTAGCATCAATGTATATAACAGTATATTGAGTGACATTATCTAAAGTACACCCAAAAGGTTTGAGTTTTCTTCTCCCCTCTGTAGTAAATGCTGCTCATAAGATAACTCTGAAAATAAATGTTTTAAGTGCATTCTGAATTTTCACAAAGAAAGTTGCTACTGTAACTCAGCATACCACTGTTTCTACATACTACTGTTGTCCAATACAACTTTCTACAATGACAGAAATCCTCTGTGTCTGTGCTTATGTGTATTAGATGCAGGCACTAACTAGCTACATGTGGCTACAGTCATTCAAAATGTGGCTAGTGTTGACTGAGAAGCTCACATTTTAAATTTTTTGGTTCTTTTTTGGTTGCAATAAGGAATGAGCCCTGAGCCTCACTCATGTTGGGTGAACATTCTTCCACTGAGCTACATCCTCAGCTCCTCAATTTTTAAGTTTATTTACATTTCAAACTTACAAAGCCACCTGTAATTAGTGTTTATGAGAGTGGACAATGTAGCTATAAATAAAAACATAATTATTTGAAAGTTACAACTTCTGTTTTACATCACTATTACCAGTCTGTCAAAGGAAAACAGTATAAAATGGTTTCAGCTGTCTGGAAGTTCTTCAAAGAGGCAAACCAAGAGTTAGTGCATTCTAGCAATTCTACTCCTACACCAGGAAGAAATGAAAAGACATGTCCACACAAAAACGAGTACACAAACATTCACCACAGCCTTATTCATTATAGCCAAAAAGTAGAAATAACACATATGCCCATCAACTGAAGAGTAAACATGTGGTACATACATCCAATAGAATATTATTCAACCATAAAAATGGAGGCAGCATTGACATATGCTACAATATGGTTAAACTTGGATGATAACATGCCAAGTGAAATAAACTAGTTACAAAAGACCACATATTGTATGATTCCATTTATACAAAATGTCAAGAGTAGGCAATTGGGGCGGGGGGTAACCTGGGATTGAACTCAGGACCTTGTGCTTGCAAGGCACGGTGGCAGAACCACTGAGCTAAATCTCCGACCCAAGAGTAGGCAAATTTATACGGGGATATAAAGTAGATTTTTGGTAGCCTTGGGCAAAGGAGGATGAGGAGACTGAGGAGTAACAGTTAAAGTGCAGGGAATTTCTGAGGTAATAAAACTGTTCTAAAAGTGACTATGATGATGGTTGCACAACTTTGTAATATACTAAAGCCCACTGAACTGTACACTTGAAATGAACGAATGTATAGGATATAAGTTATAGCTTTACTGTTCCACTAGAAGAAATTCTAGATCTAAGAAAGACATCCAACAACAAAAAACCCTCTCATATCAATGATAAATGTTTAAATAAGAGAAATAATAGCCTTTTCATTTTTAAATTGTAGGACAGGTAATGACAATTATGTACAGTAGACTGCCATCTAACTTACCTAGCAATTAAACACTTGTGTTTAATTAACACAAGTTAATTAACAGTAATAAAAATTATGTTTGAAGTACTAAGTCTAGCAAATATTATGAAAATTCTTAATGGTGAAGTTACTAACCTATTTTCTGCACTCATGGTATGAGGTTTCTAAGAGTGGTTAGCAAAAATGAAATGTTAAATTGAAAATTCTTAGAATTACTCAAGAATAATTATAAAAGTCATACCTCAAAAACATCATCATGATTAACAACATGCTTCAAGTTCTCAGAGGCTTTCATATTTACAGTTACTGGTAAATTCCCAGGACTGATCTCAGCTTCATTGATCTGTATAGACTGTATGGAGTTCCCTATCATATGCTTTTCTCTTTCATCAACTTTGCTTTTTATTGGAGTAGTACTTCCTGAAGCCTAAATAAAAGATAAAGACCATGTGACAGTTAAGCTTAATTGTCAGCTTGATTGACTTGGCAGCTGTCTAGGGGATTAGTAATGTACACTTCTGGGTGTGTGTGAGTGGGGCATGGAGGCTCCACCTTGGTTACCAAATTGGTTCCCTGATCCCACCCTCTCTGGCACTGTTCCCCTTACTCTGCCTCCCATCTGCCATCAACTCAGCAGCTTTGGTCTGCCATATTTCTGCCTTACAGTCTGTTGACCATGGATTGAATCCTTTGAAATTATAAGCCAAATAAGTCTCTTTTCCTTTACGTTATAGGTGTTGAGTACTGTGTTCCAGAAATGGGAAAACTTATATTCTTTAAATTTTACATCTATTTTTTATTAAATTTACAAGTAATGTATCAACTTTCAATTCTAGATAAATCTTAAATTGTTAAAATGCAAATCATAGTATTTATACATAAAAATGATCATTCTGGGCTGTAAAGACACACAAACTACATTAAAATTTGTAATTTAGCCAAGCTACTTTTCCTCATGTAAGTTACAAGGCTGGTGTGGACAAGTGAGCTACTTATCTCAGCATGCTCAACAAAAAAATAATTAAGATTATTTTCTGCTTATTGTGGAATGAATAGTAACACTAACAATATAAGTTGTTTCTGTGATATAATACAGGTATGGGAAATTCATGACATCCTAACTCAGAATTCTATCCAAAGGAAAAGTCAAAGGTCTGTCAACTATCAAAATAGGGGGAAAAAAGTATTTTCACAATAACTTTTCTGACAATCATTATCTTGTTCTTTGCTTAGGCAATGATTTTTGGAAGGTTATGTTGACACTACTAGCCAATCTGGACATTTCACAGCCAGAGAATAGTAATAAGAGCAATTAGGAAGTTCAATCAGTTTCCTTCTTTGTTCAGGTAGCTGATACTAAAATCATAAATTGAGAAGTACATTTAGTGTATTACAAGGATCATTATGTCACGTCTTAAACATCTGAAAGAACTTAAAATGGGATTTAATTCTTTTGAGTTGAGTTTTCTTACCTTCACACCCACATCTTTATTTGCAACTTGCTGGTCTTCATGTGATTTCAAATCTCTTGCAGAGTCATCACTGGTCTCTTCATCTTTTAATCTATGTACAATGGTTTGAACAGTCTTGACCATATTCCTAAGCTCATCTGGGTATGGTGTTGGATATCTCTTTAAATTTCCCTCCTAGAGAAACAAGTGAAATACAAAGGTTTAAAAATATTTCTAATGTCAGCCTCACAGAATTTAATCTATAATTCATCTGAACCAATACATACCTAATTCATAGGGTTAACCATGTAGATAGATGGTAGGCTAAAAGTATTTCAGGCTCAGTAAAAATAAGGTTTTACCACAAAGTAGCCAAAGACTTCACAGTAAATTTCAACATAAATGCTTTTTTAGCAGACTTCTGTAATTGCCATTTAGAGATTTATGATGGGGATACTGCCAAAAGCTGTTGTCATTTGGCTTTGAAAAGGTATGTATTTGCGAGTAAGTAGGCTTGTAAAATTCAGACATTCACATACTTATGTCTCACATGCCATGAACCACACTCTTGCAAGACCAGTCTAAAATGTCATTTTCTGGGCTTCAACTAGTTTATATAAAGGGTAAATAATTATATCTCTAAGTAACCTGAAAGATATTATTTGCTACTCATACTACTGTAACATTATGTTCTCAAATTTATAAAGAATAAAAATGTAGGGCTGGGGATTTAGCTCAGTGGTTCCACTGCCTGCCTCGCAAGTGCAAGGACCCAAGTTCGATCCCCGGTATTAAAAAAAAAAAAAAGTTCCTAACAAAGAATTATCTCTATGATTCATAGAAATCATTAAAGAAAGAGAAAGGGTAGAAAAATAATCACTAAAGTTAAATTTTAAAAGCACTGAAGACAAAACTCTGGTTAGCTTCTTTAGCCTTTCATAATCTGTTTATATATGAAAAACTAAATTAAAATTAAAATTTAGTTTTAATGATAGTTCTATATTGCTCTCAAATTCTTTCATAGGTGAAATATTTTGGATCTTGAGGACAAAGAATAAATACAATACTTCTTTGTATACACAAAACACCATAGTATATAGGTATATAATAACAATTTAAACATCAGCAGACTGTCAGTTTCAAATTTGAAATACTAACAAACTCACCCTGGGAGGTGCCTCCCTTTCATCTTTGTCTTCATCGCATTCAAATGCAACTTGGGCCCGCTGTTTCCTCTGTTCTTCCCACAAGGAAGGATTAAAACTTTCATTATCTGATATGAACATAACTGGAGACAAGTAAAAAAAGAAAAACAGAAAATCTTACTACCTTTTACTGTAATTACAGGAAACTATTACTTGCACATAATCTTCATTATGACATACTCGTTACACTAAGTCTAAGAGACTTAAAACTGATCAATGCTAGCAGCCCTAAATCCTAGGATTAACAACCAGATTTTGATTTTAAGATTTCTTTAAAATGTCGGTTATAATTTTTCTTTTCTGAAGCTGATCTGTCTTAATTTGTTACTAGAAAGGTTACTAAAGAGAATTAGCAAATTAAAACACTGTAGATATAGTTTTGTGCAGTGCCCTAAAAAAGTAACATAATAGTACTATAGAGCTATTTTGGTAAACTTACCCTGACGGCCTGAAATTACACCTTTGAATTAAATATTATACAGAATGTAAATTTATTTACTAAGTATTTAATACACTTTCTATATCAAGATATAAAAATTATAAACTCAATACTTAAATATCTTGTTATCAGATATATTAAAAGTAAATATTTAACAGGCTTTTTGTTACCTTAGTAGACATCTAAAAACTACCCAAGGTTTACAATAATTCATTTAACTTTTAGATATCATTATGAAAATTATGCAGTACAAAATAAAACTACAACTTTCTGCCCATTAAAGAAAATGACTATTGGGCCAAGGGTTTAGCTCAGTGGTGCTGGCGCCTGTCTTGCAAGTGGAAGGTACCAAGCTTGATCCCTGTTACCAAAAAAAATAAAAGAAAAAGAAAAAAGGACAGGACTATCCCTACTCAAGACCAAAAAAAAAAAAAAAATTAAAAGCAACCAAAATGAACTAATAGAAATACTGAAAGGGAGGTTGAAGGGAGGGCAGGGGAAGGGGGAAAAATAAATAAGAACCAAGAGAGTATGTAAAGGTGCATATCTCCAATGATGAATGTCATTATACTGTATACCTAAAATGTACCAATAAAAGGATAAAAAAAAAAAGGCCATGTGAAAAATTTTTCTCTACTCACAGTTAATATTCAGATAGGGAAATATAGAGGTACTGATCCACTCCACACTCCTAATACTCTCATGATGAAAGAGAACGATTGGTTTACAGATAAATATTTTCAGATATGGGATGAACATATCTGACTGACATCTACTATACTAGCATTCCTCTGTTGGGAACAAAAAAATGCCCACATATTTATAATAAATAGAGCAATGCCACCCAAGATATGGGGTGGATTCCTACCCAGGGCTGTAATCACATTGTTGTGTTAAGAGATACTGACTTGTTTGCTACTGACTGGAGAACAAGAGCTGAAATAAGATTATTGTGTTTACATTCCTCACAAATCTGCAAATGTGCCCTCTGCATTACATGATCTACATTCACACACACAAAAAGAAAGAAATACTGAAATCCCAGAATACCCAAATATAGTCAATTTGAACATTTTTGGATAAAGCGTAGTATCAGAAACTTCAAATTATGATTTACAATAAACCCTTGATTTGGACCTCGTACCCTTTTTAAAATCTCATGTCCAAACTACAGATGCCATAAAGCAAATAAGAAACAGGGGAATGATATTTATTTATCTTTTCTTTTGACTTTCAGGTCAAGATTTTTATTCGATTTGCTTTATTGTATTGCCTACCATTTACTTAATAGATTAGACTATTTGTTCAAAACAGATATGGGATGTGGTTCAAATTCTTATTGACATACCTTTATAAAACCATTAGAAAGCCAAGCTGAACTAAGCAATTTCCAACAAAGACTATTTTTAGGATTCATATTAATTCCCTCTACCTATTTCAGGAAATTATTCACTCATTAGTTAGCCCAAAGATTCCTAAGAGTGTTAGATTGTATCAAAAAATTTCCTAACAATGTATTCAGAACTGCAGGTAAATAACTTTGACCATACCTCTCATTTTTGTCAATTTCTAGTCACCTATACTTTTGTATAGATCTCCCATCTTCTTACGTATTCTAGAAGCCATTCATCCGGATCCTGATTACCTAGGTATATTCACTGAAGACTCAAATATTTGGCTATAGGCTTTCTCTCCCACAACCTGCCAGTGTCCTGAATGATGCCTATGTATAATGACAATGACTCACTCCCTTAACAACACAATTTCATAGTTCCTTGATGTCATTAATCCCAATGTCCAACTGCACATCACCTGATTCACAATCATGGCCATATTCAAAATCTTGACTTCTACAAATCTTTTCTATCTCTCTGACCACCCCATGTGTGGTTCCAAATCATTTACTTCTTTATTATTGCTCAAACTTGCTTTTTCTCCCTGTAAAACTTTTAGGTTTTACTTCCTTCTCTATTAAAACTCAGATTTCATGATATAATAATCATTATCACTTCTTCAAATGCCCTTCCTCAAATTCCAGAGATGCTTCTTTCACTTCACTATGCCAAGAAATATACTAAAGCTCCCAGTCATACTCCCACTAACATCTTTTCCCAGCTACAGATTTAATGTTATATAGGCATATACTTTCCTTTTTTCATGTTTGAGACTAATTCTCACAGGATCAAATCCCATCCACACTCTATAAATTAATTCATCATTATATCGTTTTGGTTTTTTTTTTGCAGTACCAGAGATCGAACTCAGGACCTTGCGCTTGAGAGGCAGCCACTGCGCTAAATCCCCAGTCCCATCACTATATACTTTTTTTTTTATTAAATTCTTTTATTGGTACATTGTAGGTATACAACACAATTACATTTCTCATTGGGAATTCTACCTTTACATAATGCATCTTGGTTCTTATTTTTTCCCCATTCCTAGCCCTCCCTTCACCCCCTTCACCCTTCCCTATTTACAAAGACTTTATTTCCATTTTTTCCATTTCTCATCATTTTTCCTTTCCCTTCTTTCCTTTCCCCTGCCCCTCCCACTACCCCTACCCCTTTGGACCTTTTCTTCCTATTTTACATTACTGATTATTCATTCTAATCATTGGGACATTTTAGGTATACAATATAATGACATTCATCATTGGAAATTTGCACCTTTACATAGTCTCGGTTCTTATTTTTCACCCTTGCCCAGCCCTCCCTTCAACCCCTCCATTCCTCCCTATTTACAAAGATTTTGTTCCTATTTTTCCATTTTCTCATATTAATCCCATTCCATTCTATCCTTTCCCCTAGCCCTACTACTTCCTTCCCTTTTGCCCCTTTTCTTCCTATTTCACATTACCTATTATACATTTAGTCCTTATTTATACTCTCAGTTTCTCACACCAGAGAAACTATTTGGTATTTATTCATGTGTGTCCTATTTATTTCACTTAAGAGTATCACCTCAATGTGCATCCACTTAGCTATAAACATCTCTAATTTCTCATTTTTTATGGCTGAGTAGTACTCCATTTTATAAACAAACCACATTTTCTTTATCCAGTCTCCAGTTGATGGGCATTTGGGCTGTTTCCAAGTTTTAGCTATTACAAACTGTGCTGCTATGAACATGGGCACATATATATCACTGTGGTATGATTCTTTTAATTTTCTGGGGAAGATCCCCAGCAGGGGAATAGCGGGGTCAAATGGGACTTCCAGTCCTAGTTCTTTGAGGTATCTCCATACTGATTTCCACAGTGCTTGCACCAGTCTACACTCCCACCAGCAGTGGAGCAGCGTTCCTCTTTCCCCACAGCCCCGCCAGCATTTGTTATTGGTTGATTTCATGATAGCAGCCATTCTTTCTGGAGTGAAGTGGAATCTCAGTGTTGTTTTCATTTGCATCTCTCAAATGATCAGTGATGTTGAACATTTTTTCATGTATACTTTTGAAAGCATGGTA
The DNA here is from genome assembly GCF_053883595.1 of Heterocephalus glaber. NCBI lineage: Eukaryota > Metazoa > Chordata > Mammalia > Rodentia > Bathyergidae > Heterocephalus > Heterocephalus glaber. Next base: position 3,622,031 of record NW_028258336.1, read on the forward strand.
TTCTATGTATGGCTCTATCATAATACCTGTCATACTAAGTAAAAATGAAATGAGCTAAATGTAAACAGTGTATTTCTCTCAAGGTGGTATAAAACCCACCCAAGAATGATATTTTATCTAATTAATCTATTTCTTAGAGAAACTGAGATAAAAGAAAAAGCTTCTCTTGCAGTTGAAAGTAAATTCACCTGCTTTACCATACACCAAAGTAGTTTCTGATTCAGGACTGTGAATGTACTACATGCAGTATTCTACTTATAATAAAGTGAGATACTTTAGGAGGCACATGAACTATATGAGAAACCAGAGTAACAAAATTAACACTTGTATTGCAAATTTTCCCACTACAGACCCTTCTATGTGAAAATAAATCTCAAAATAAACTTCTAGTCAGGTATAGTGGCATACACCAATAATCCTGCCACTCTGGGAAGTGAGGCAGGAAGACTGCAAGTGTGAGCCCAGGACAACCAACTTACTGAGACCCTGTCTAAGGATAAAAAATAAAAAAGGCCCGAGGATGTTGCTCAAGCAAAGGCTCTGAGTTCATTCTCAATTTAAAAAAGAAAGAAACAAACAAGAAAAAGAAAAGAAACTCTTTACCTGAATTATGATCCCCCTTTAAAAAGAAAAAGTAAGTGAATAAACTGAACTAATACAATGGTAAAAGGAGTTCAGATGAATTTGAATCATGAAAATGGAAAACAGTAAGGGAGATCATGATTAACACGGTCTAGAACAGGAGTTAGAACACCTTTTCTTCCAAGGACCAGATAACAAATATTTTAAACTTAGTGAGCCAAGAAGCAACTGATGATAATATTATCTATTTTGGAAGACTGTTATAAAGATGAGAAATTATAGAAAAAAATGCTTAGTCCTATGTCTGATTCCATCAAACTATTATTCTTACATTTTATGTCAGATTAAGCAAATAGTTTTGAAATAATTAGACAGACCATAAACATGTCAGATAATTTGCTCCCATACCTAGAAACAATTACAAATTTATTTAATATCTATAAGTTAATTATTTTTTGCTATTTGTAAGAACCAACTTGCTTTGAGAAGTTACTGTTTCATAGGTATACATGATGACATTTATTTAGGTGTAGCAAAAACTTTAGCTTTTCGAAGGCAGCTATGCTAACCACTATACCACCACCAATGCCTCTAACTTCAGTTTTTGTACTGAATTCAAAGATTTGTGAGATGACAAATGTAAACAGCTTCATTGAAGCTTTAAGAAAAAATTTACAACATTTCTTTCACATATATTTAAATCTACCTCTAACGTCTGTATTTAGTAATATAGTAAAATACAGAAAAAAGTTATCATAACAAAATATAGTATACCTAATTATAAACTGTCAGCACTGATGTATTCTTACATAATTTTCCACATGCAATATTAAAACATTAAAAAAAATATGTAAATTATGCTTATGGCAGTGTGGGGAACTATAGCTAATACTTGGATCCACCAATAGAAGTTTTGCTTGTTTGCCTTATTCACTAGGACTCAAGTCTCAATTTTTTATTTTTATCTGTAAAGACGATTTCTGGACAATGGAGATGATTTCTGGATTACAGAAAATAGCTGAGCATCCTGTAAACAATATTACAATTAGCTACACAATATGCTTAATAGTTCTTTTATGTGGGAGGACAGAATGATAAAATTTATAATATTTATGACATAAGAAATAGAATGAGAATTTTAGAGAACAGAATTTAATGTCCGGTTACATACCTTAGCAAATTATACAGTAAATGGCCAAAAACAAAATGTTCTAGGTTTTTTACTGATAATTTTCTAACACTTATTTTATTATCTCATACAAGTGTACTACATTTTTTTTTCTTTTTTTTTTTCCCCAAGGTACTGGGAATCAAACTCAGGACCTTGGGCTTGCCAGGCAGGTGCAGTGCCACTAAGCTCCATCCTTGACCCTTGTTTTAGGTTTTTTAGACTACAGAATTTCTATTACTACCACTGGAAATAGCCACAGACAATATGTAAATGAGTGAATATGGTTGTGTTCAAATAGAATTGCTATCATTGTTTCAAGATAAAGAAGCAAGCTTAAGAACTCACTTAACTTGCCCATGGCATATTTTATACATTAAGGCTAATGTGGGGGCCAGGCGCCTGCCTCACAAACGCAAGGTCCTGAGTTCAATTCCCGGTACCAAAAAAAACAAGGACTGATGATTGATTCATATTTTTTTCTTCAAAGTTATGCAACAGAAGTTAACTCTTTTTTGGGGGGTGTGGTTGAGACAAGATCTTGCTATGTAGTTTAGGCTGGTCTTGAAATCATAGTGATCCTCCCAAGTACTGGGATTATAGGTATGCACAACCACACCCATCTATAAACAACTTTAGACCACAGATATTTTCACAGGTTTCGGAAAGAAAATACATACACACACATACATAAAAATCATATATTTTTAGGGCCGGGGATTTAGCTCAGTGGTTTTGCTGCCTGCTGCACAAGCGCAAGGACCCAAGTTCGATCCCCCATACCAAAAAAACCAAAAGAAAACCATATATTTTAAGTATAATATTTAAAAAGTTACACAGAGTACAACATATATTAGAAACCATTTTTTTAGTCTTCATTCCATAATCCACAAAAAATATTTGTGGCTAGTAGTAAAGTGTATTCCTCCTTGTTGGCAAAATGAGGAAAAGATCTTAACAGTAATATTTATAGTCAGTTCCACAGATCATCTGATCTAATGTGCAGATTTCAAGAACAGTATAAAGTTTACAACAGAAGTGAACAAAGTGTTCCCTGGCTTAATACTTCTAATCACATAACACAGCATGCATTCTTTTTTATATTTTATTGGAAATTTGCACCTTTACATAATCTCTCTTGGTACATCATGCATTCTTTTTTTTTTTGGTACCAGGGATCAAACTCAGATCCTTGCGCTTGCGAGGTAGGTGGCAGAACCACTGAGCTAAATCCCTGGCCATGCATTCTTAACATTTAGCTAAATGTGATTTTATATAGGGAGAGCTACAGTTGATGAAGTTAGTTTAATTGAAGGAAATATTTAAATAATATACAACAGTTACACCTGTAAATTTAAGCATCTGTAACCTTAAGATGTTACCTAATTCTCACATTATTTGGGTTTTTTTTGGTACCGGGGATCGAACTCGGGTCCTTGGGCTTGTGCAGCAGGCAGCGAAACCACTGAGCTAAATCCCCAGCTCCTCTCACATTATTTTGAGAGAAAGTTTTTGACCAATTTTAGGTCCCACTAAATCAGTAAAAAAAATCTTTGAGACTTACACCTTTGCTTTGATTAGTCTGTATTTATTTTTAAAAAGAAAAGAAATTCTGGAATTCCTACCATCCTCAGTCCTTGGCTGCTGAGGGAACATGTAGTTAGTAAGCACCATTTTCTGAGTCTCTGAGTCACTTTCCTTTTGAAGAGGTATCAAGGGTTTGGACTAGGGAAAGAAAATAAATGTTTAATTTTCAACAATCCTAAAGCAAATACATATCCAGCAATTCCTCTGCATAACTATTCATCACTGTTTTCCTATAAATTATCAAGATGTAGTTGACAAAAACAAATTTAAATATGAACCATGGCATGTAAGCATTCAATTGGAACCATATGAAAATCAAAAAACTTTTGGTTTTTAGCATAAGGCAAATTCACTGTATTACAATTATCACTGAAATATCAATAGTTGAAAAGAGTTCATCATATACCAAGTATATCTATAATCCATGAAATTATTTATTACATAGCGATTTAATTTAGAGTTATAAAACATGACTTTCCAATTTATGTTATTTTGCCTTCTCTACTATTCCATTGTGCAAAGAACTTTTGGAAAAACATCATTTTGAAGGTTAAGTTTAGTTATCCATAGGTTCATGCTAGTTAGAAGCTAAAAAGAGTGTTAAAAACAACCATTAAGTTATTAACTGCTTCTCTCTCCTCCCCTCATGTCTCCATTACTGGCGCAAACAAATACTTTCGTGAAGCCTTCAGGTATTTTGGACTTTATTTTTTTTAAGACTTTTTTCCTTACTGGTTAATAAGTGTTACAAATTTACTTATTATAACTAATTATTTTTTCCAATCTTCTCATGTAAAGTCCCACCAATAAAAGCCTCTGTGGACTCCAGGCAAATAGAAAACTATCCAATTCTCCCCTCCTATACCACGCCAATTCTTTGGATGTACTCTTGTGAAAACCTAACAAATGGTTAATTCCTGTAACCTTACTCCTTAACTTTTAAACTGTGTACTCCTTTCTTGTTGTGCAATAAGCAAACTGCCCTACAACCTCAAAACTGACTTCCTCAGATAATGGAAGTGGTAATCTCTATTCCTTTCCCTAAGATTGTGCATACCTGAAGCCTCAAATACAGGCTGCTTATTCTCTCATACTGGATCTAACTTAGAAGATAGGGGAAGCACTTACGATGTTCTGAGATCATTACTCCTACATCCACAAATTTAAACTTCTATTCCTTTGAGGTATATAACTCTCGCCTCTATATTCAACCCCTGTTCTTACTAGCTGCTGACTTCCTGAAAGTATCCATCTATGATTCAGCATCCCGAATCCAAAAATCTTCAGTCTCATGGTCGCAGTCAAAATGCACAAAATTATTAAAAATATTATATAAAATGACTACCAGGCTATGTGTAGAAGATATAAATGAAACATCAATGAATTCTAAGTTTAGACTTGGGTCCCCAAGGCATCTCATTATGCACTTGTAAAAATGCCAAAATTTGAAAAAAATTCAAAATCTGACATATTTCTGGTTCCAAGCATTTTAGATAAGAGAAACTCAACTTGTATTCCCACTTATTTTATCCAAAATCTTTCCAAAGTCATGGCTAATTCAACATACAATATGGAGCCAACATAGTTATATTCTTGGTCAAGTGGCTTCTTAGTGAATGAGGAATATGTGAGGAGGAAATAAAGTCCCCTTTAAATGGGAATATCAAAATTATCTGAGAGGTTTTTACAAATCAATTCCTCTAGAAAACACTCTAAAATTAACTGACAAAATCTCTGCAAAACTCTGAATATACTACAAGCCATACATTCTAATATGGGTGGATTATGGCATATGAACTATATATTTCAATAAGTGTTCTTAAAAAACTATTCACTTGTTATTTATGAGTATAAGGATACAAAAAGGAGTTAAGAATTATCTATGGAGACAGTTCCCTAAACACCTAATTCTATTGCTCATTATACCTATTTTAGATATTCCACTACTTTGCCATAATTCCAAGAATCTCTAAGTACTGTTTCTCTAAAATCTGAAATCGCTCATTTAACAACTGTTTACTCAGAGCATTTTATATTGAAGCACTGTAACAGGCACTGGGTATAGACGGGAAAGCAAATAAGTATTTTTACTGAGTTTGTAGAGTATATCAGAAGGATACAGGTAACAAAATACAGTATACAACTGCAAATATAGTGCAATTACAGGGCAGAAAAGATATAGGGTGCTAAGAGAACATACAGGGAGAGGATTTACATATTACTGTCTTAAATGATTAGGAAAAAATCCTAAAAAAAAGTGTGAGGTGAAGAAAAAAAATAAAGCAGGTAAAAGGCAAAGAATGTTTCAGGAGAGTAGAACTCTCCTGAGTGAAATGAGAATAAAGGTGTAATGGGTGGTAATGCAGCTACATGATGAACAGAGTCTTGAGGCATATGATATGACTTAAAAAATCGTGAAAAGATTTAAAATAGGTTAGTGCTGGGATTAGATTAAAAGATTACTTCAGTTACAGTGTAGTTCAGAATAGATTTGGGGTGATGAGGGTTTGGAAGTGTTAGCAACACTGTAGGTATAAACCTCTTAGAAAGCTATCTTAATAGTCTAAGTCAGCATCATCTACTAGTACTGTAACATGAGACAAACATGCAAATCATAGATAATTTATAATTTTCTACTTTTTGAAAAGGCAAAAGGATGAAATTGATTTTAATAATGCATTTAATTTAGCCCTACATAGTCAAATATAATTTTAACATGTTATCCAAAATAAAAATTATGAATGACAATTTATATTTTCTGTTCATATTAAAGCTATAAAATCCACTGTGTATTTATAACACATCTCAATTTGATTCAATTAAATGACACTAGCGGTTACTGTATTAGACAAGACAGATCTAAATGAAGGATGGTAGAGGACAGTACTTAAGAGAGGTGTAGTAAAGTGAAATAAACATGAGCTATTTAAGATTCATCAGGGTTTGGTGATAAACTGAACTAAAGTACAGGGGAAAACAGCAGTTAAATTACATTTCCACATCTGTGCCTCCATCAAGTGCTTTATACTGAGCTAGGTAACCCAGGAAAAGAAAATATTTGGGGCAGAAGATGGTATGCTCCAGTTTAAGCTGGTTGAATTATCTAGATGGCAACATTAAGAAGGCATTAGCTGTATGAAGTTTGGGTATAGGCACTGCACTAAGGATATTGTTAGACATAATAAGATATAGAAAGTAACTTGGAAGCAAAGTACCATAAAGAGCACTATTGTATAAGACACTGGGAAAAGAAATATGTCTCAAAAGCAGACTGAGAGGTAGTCAGTCAAAGGGAAAACCATCAGGGTATGGTAAGAGACATCATGTACCTCTCCCACATCACCGTCTCTGTTAACACTTGCTGATCACCCTGACCAAGACTGGTAATCCCTTGACCTTTCAACATTCTCTCCATCATTTGGCTCCTGTCTTTGCTTCCCTTTCACTACACAGTATCTCATTTCAACCACTTTCTCATCAGTAAGTAAGATCTCCTGTGTTGTCCTTTTCTTGCACCTGACTTGGCAAAGACCCAGTACAGATCGTCTGAACTGTGTGCTTTCTCTTTATCACACAGCTAAGCAAATTAGTAACACTACAAGTTTGTGCAATAGTAATTTATACTTCCGTGCTTGTGTAGTGGTATTAGCAGTACTTCCACAGGGTTCTTCTCAATGTTGCTTAGAAATCCTTCTGCATTTCCTAAATTGTATTCCAAAGAAACTATCTTCTTTAAAAATTCTAAGAAACAGAGGATTCAAGAAACAGCTACAGTTGAAGGTAATGAATGCTACACTGCAAGAGTATTACAATGTACATTACTTGTACTCCCTTTGACAAACTTCAGACCTAGGATCTCTTTCAAGAGGATAAGCTTGGTTTCATCATTCTAATTTCTGGCCTTTAGGATTTTCTCAAAATTGCTACCAAAGGCACCATTTCTTTCTTTCCAGAACTATTATCGGAAACCTGTCTGTCATAGCTTTTAACTGTATCAGCTGCCACCTCAGTTATACAAAACCTTATTCTCTATACATCCTCTAATAACTTATTGTAAATGTTAACTCCAATATTTAAAGATCTCTGCTTACCTTGTTCCCTAGCTACAAGATGTTCAACTATTTTTTTCTTCTCATCCAACCTTTTTTTTTTTGGTACTGGGGATCAAACTCAGGACCCTGCGCTTGTGAAGCAGGCAGCATAACCACTGAGCTCAATCCCCAGCCCCTCATCCAACCTTCCTAAAATAATCAACATTGTGTGGCTCCATTCTATCCTAACACTGCTTCACTCTGTTTTTTTATATATATATATATATACATATATATATACATATATATACATACATATATATACATATATATATATACACATACATACATACACACACATGCCTGTATAATTACGTAGTCCAATTTCAGTTGGCAAGTTAAGTTGCCAAATAATAATGAGTATTTTTCAGATTCTATTCGAACTGACTTTTCGACAACATTTATCCTATCATCTTCTTCCTTAAGTCAGTCATTTCATCTTTTTTGAAACCACTATCACACAGTTGTCCTTCAATTTTATGGCTACTCTCTTTAAGCCTGTAAATTTGCCTGCCACTTAAATATTAACATTTTTCCAAGATTCATCCATCTCTAGAATTTTTTTTTTTTCCAAGACAGGGTCTCAGGCTGGTCTTGAATTCACAGCAATCCTCCTGCCTAAGCCTCCCAAGTGCTGGGATTACTGAACATGGGCCACAATACCTGGCTCATTCCTAACATTTAAAAAATTGTTTCAGCACTTGGAATATAGCTCAGTAGTTGAATGCTTGCTTATTATGTGTGAAGTCTTGGGTCTGAACCCTAGTACCATAAAAAGTTCATGAATTCCTTTTTTGAGAAAATAATAAAGCTATAAAACTATTCCCAAGAAAGTTATTAACATAATGAGCTGAACACACACCAAAAAATGAGTTTTTATACCACAAAACTTTTTAAACATGGCAAAGAAATTTTAAAAATAAGCAAAAAGCATAAAGTCTATAATAGTAATGGAAAAAATGAAATGGCGCTTTCAGAAATAATTCTGAGAAATTCCTGAAGGTCAGAAATGAAAAAAATGGGAGAATCCAAAAGCAGAGAAATCACAGCTTGAAATAAAATCAGGGGGCTCATGGCCACCAGCCTATACATGTCCATTTGAGTTTTTTTTTATTTTTTGGGTACTGGGTATCAAACTTGGGACCTTGTGCTTATGAAGCAGGCAGCAGAACCACCAAGCTAAATCCCTGGCCCCTATTTGAGTATTTTGAAGTTACTTTTTAAAGTCAACATGTTTAACTAGGACTTAACATCTTCCCATAAGTGTATTTCTTTCTGTTGTGGTTCCTTTTCTTAGAGTAACACTACCTACCAAGTTACTCCAGACACACCTTGACATTCATCTAAGCTTTTACTTTCTTCTCATATATAAGCATTCTTTGTATGTTCTATTGAAGTATACCTGCTCTTCCTTATCCCTGTTTTAATTTTAGTTCAAGGCAATTTCTGGCAATGTCCTTTCAGTCTCCCCTAGCTTCATGATTGGCATCACATCCTGCTAAACCCATTTTCTACAATGACTTTCTAAAATATCAATCTGATCATATTATTCATTTGCCTGTTCAAATGTTAATAGTGGATCACATATCTTATCTATCAAAACAATCACTTCTTGCCACCACCTCGCAAGCTAAAGGTCCAGAGTTCGATCCCCAGTACCAAAAAAAAAAGAATCACTTCTTCCTCTTATATTCATGGCAGATAAAAATAAATAACCATGCCTAAAATAACCAAATACCAAATTTGCCTAGACAGACATATGTTACTTATGTGGCTCTGACATAATTATCAAGAAAGCTTTGCACTAGTCCCAAAGTATCTTACTATGAAGAACAAATAACAAGGTCACGCTAGCGATAACAATTTTCTCCTGTGCTTGAATATGGCCTTAGAATCCTCAATATAAATTTTTGGGAAACCTCTCATGATGGATGACAGTAGACAAGCCAGATCTTTAAAAAAATCTACTAGCCATCCTTCAAATCTAATACAAGTTCCTTTGGATGGATACAACATTCTCCATGATCTGGTTCTTTCCTCCATGGCCTCATTTTCTATCTTCTCATAGGTTATACTCTAGTCATACTCAATTACTTGTTGAGTCACCAAATATAGTGGGCTGTTTCACACCTAAATGATCATGCCTTATGATACTCTTTATAACCAGAACACTGTCCATTCTTGGTTTAAACGCTATTCTTTGTTTCGGAGGTAATTTAGGTATTGCAGGGACTTCTTTTGGGAAACTTGCTTTTAATCTCCTAAGTTAACTTTCCCATCTGTAACTCTAAAACTTACTCCTGTCACAATGTATTATAGTAACTTCCTAAATATCACTGTTTGCCTCACTTTACACTGGCTGGCACAATGCAATCATTGAATAATGGTTCTTGAGAGTCACATAATTAATGAGGGGATAAAGTAATAAACAATTGTTCTGCTCACACCTCTAGAGACTAATTAAATAGCAATTTACTTTAATAAATATTAAATAAAGCTATTTATTTTCAAAAATCATAATCAATCTACTCCCCATTTTATTTCTCCAACATAACTGTTGCTTCACATAATAAAGGAAATTTTCTTTCTACATCTGATACTGTTTAACTAAATATTTTGTCAAACTTTAAGGAACAAAGATGCCAGCTCAAAATTTTGAAACAATAGGTGGGAAATGGGGAGAAAATAAGAGAACAATAAATATAAAGAAAACTATAGTATGTACTTGGTAATTTCACCAAAATCAACAATTTGGCATAATTTTCTAGCATAAATTTATCCATAAAATTGCTATTACACTAATAAAAGTTGATCTGACACTAGAAGCTATGTCTCATTCATACTGCAGCGAGAATTTGGCATAAGACAGGGCCCAGCAGATGTTTTCTGAATCCAATTACAAAATTTCAAGTCAAGTTCCAAACTTAAAATATTCATTAATGAAAAATCAGGAAGAGTTCCTTCCACATGTAAGAGATGCAGTATTCAAGCTCTAACAAAAGAAAATGAATTATCATTCAAGGCTGTCTTTTCAAATTTACAAAGCAAATGTTACAGCCTGGCTTATAAACTTAGATTAACTTTAACTTAAGGATTTTTCAATGTTAATAAGAATTAAGGGTCCTCAAGTCAGAAAGTTTGGAGAAGCCTGAAATATCACACAGTAGGTTTCTTTATCATCTCAGGATTGGTAACATAATCCAAAAGTGGTGTGATATAGTTTCCCAGGCAATTCCAGCTATAGAATTTACAAGTATCAAATGAGATTAGTGTATACAAACCCTGGGAAAATAAAACTTTAGATAAATTATTATAAGGTATTGCTTAAAGTCAAATAGTAAGCCTTAACTTTTTAATTGAAAAGCTCAATAGATAACATATTTCAAGAACCCATGATAATGCTGGTAGGGATGTAAATTAGTAGTCATTATGGCAAACAGTATAGAGAGTCCTCAAAACAAAACTACTATATGACTCAGTGATCTCACTGCTGGATACATATCCAAAGGAAATTCAATCAGTATGTCAATAAGATATCTGCGCTATTACAATAGTTCACTACATTATTATTTACAATAGCCAAGATAAGAAATCAATTGAAGTGTTCATCAATGAATGAATGGGTAAAGAAAATGTAAAATATATACATAATAAAATACCATTCCACTTTAAAAAGAAGGAAATCCTGTCATTTGCAACAACATGGATAAACCTGCTGAGTGATATAAGCCAGACATAGATGACAAATATAACATCACTTACACATGGAATCAAAAACAGGAGAACTCACAGAAAAAAGTAAAATAGTGGTTATCAGGGATTGAGATGGAGAGTCAATTAGGAGATAGTGATTAAAGGATACAAAATTCCAATTAGAGAGGAGGAATAAATTTAAGAGCACTACTGAGTATCATGCTGACTACAACTGAAAACAACATATTGGGCTATGCACGGTGGTGAACACCTGTAATTCCAGCTACTCAGAAGGCTGACTCAAGGAGGACTGCAAGTCTGAGGCCAGCCTGGGCAATGTAGTGAGACCCAGTCTCCAAAAGAGAAAAAAGATGGGCTAGGAATGTCTGTAACTCTGGAATAGGGTACATCCCCAGCATACCCATGCCCTGTGTTTAATCCCAAGTCCAAAAGAAAAGCCCAAACCTCAATGAACTGTATTCTTAAAAACTGCTGAGAAAGGCCAGGTGTGAGGGCACACACCTGTGATTCCAGCACCTGGGAGGCTGAGGCAGGAGAACTGCTGTGAGTTCAAGGCCTTCCTGGGCTACATACTGAGTTCCAGGCCAGCCTGAACTACGTAATGAGACCCTGTCTCAAAAATCAAAACAAAACAAACAAAAAATTGCTGAGAGAGTATATTAGAGAATATTGCATCTGATTTCCTAAGGTCTCTATATTTTTATACGTTTAGAAAACAGGCAAGCTCTACATTTTTGTTAGAAAAATTATGCTTCTAAACACAAATGAAATTCTCATAATTTACAAAATCAGAATGCTCACCTGATTATCTGAGAGCCACATAGCAGTCAACTGTTGTAGCTTTGTAAAGCTAAATGGCAAATTCTTCAATCTGTAGGAAAAAAATACAAAGAAAAAATTAGACTTTAAAATGAGACTATTTAAAATGAATAAAATTTGGGGCTAGAGGTATAGCTCAGTGATAAAGATCATTCACTTAGCTTTTGGAGGCCCTGGGTTTAATTCCTAGCACTACAAAAATAAAATGAATGAAAACTAAATCCAATGGTCTTTTGAAATATGCTATGCAATGATATAGCAAATGGTATAAAAGAAGAAAAGAAAAGTCCCAATACAGGTCTTTGTACAGGACAGAAGACAAAATATTTAGTTTTTAAAATATTAACTCCTTAAATGAAACAATTTAACAAGCAAAAATTTGGATTATCTAATAACTTCAAAAAATTATGTTAAAAAATAATAAATGTCCTTGCCCTACAGAAAAACAAGGACACATTAAACAGTCTCATAATCTGCTTTATTTGTATTTGGCATGAACAAATGTTACAGGAAGACTTTTATTAGAGATTGTTTGCTATAAAAGCTGCACTACACTGTATTTTCTGAGCCAGCACTTGCACAATCAATAAGGACTATTTTATGATAATAAAAAGTAATACAACTGCTTATTAGAATGCCAAGTTAAAACTGTACCCTAGTTTAAATAAATTGTCTAACTCGACCTTGCTATCTTAGACCTCGCTAACTACTCTTCTGTGCCAATCTTTAAAGGCAGTTTGTCAGTACTACTCTAGTACTCTAGTTTGAGAAGGTTGAAATACAGGCTGCAACAAGGTTTTAATAAGAAAGCAGTGGCTCTTTTTTTGGTGGGGGGGGTACTGGGGATCGAACTCAGGACCTTCCACTTGCAAGGCAGGCGGCAGAACCACTGAGCTAAATCCCCGGCCCAGTAGTGGCTCTTTTTAAGTAAAATGTAAGAGCCAGAATATTGTCAACTAGTCAAAAAACTAGGTTTCATTAAAGCTCTATCTTACGAGATATATGAGTCACCTTAAATATGAAAACTTTCTCCTACATAAAGTAGGAATACCTGTTGTACTATCTCATATAGTTGTTTTGAAAACCCTTTAAGATACTATGGGAACTCCATAAGATACACGATGTTTTATCATTCTCTTTAGCATTTTTACCCCTGGAAAAGGTATTTAGCAATCTCAAGTTTTTCTGAACTTTAGTTTGTGCATAAGTGAGCATAACTTTGCCAAAAAAAAAAAAAAAAAAAGCAACAGATTAGATTCTAAAGCTGCTTTGTTCCATACTGTATTAAAGATCTAACATTAGAAATAAAAAAGGTTATTATAAGGAGAGAATAAAGGTGGCACACTAAGTTGACCAAAGATGAACAGTGACAACCACAGCAAAATAATTAACATCAGATAAATTAGATCATTCTATTTAAAAAACATCTTAAAATATATGAAAACACCATTAGCTGTTCTAAAACTTATCATATGAAACTTTAATTTTATTAAATCAATATTATCTACAACCAACAGTTGAATATAGTATTACAAACCTATTGTCACTTAAATTAATGACTTTTAATTTTTGCATATCACCCATTTCCTCTGGAAGTGTCTCGAGTTTATTAGAATGGAGAAAGAGCACAGTTACATTTTTCCAATTTCCAATCTGAAACAGAAACATAAATTAGGAATAAAAAATTTGGCCTACAGGTAAATAAACAGGAAAATAACATATTTAAAAGTTGTGAAAAATATTCTTTGACTTTATAAAGGAATAAGCTTATTCTTTTTAAATAATTTTCATGTACAAAAGAAGTATTTAGGTATATATTCTAAATTATATTACTCAGAAAACAAACAGTAAATCATTTAGAAAGAAAATAAAAGAAAATGACACTGGATAGCAATAAAGACAATTAGAAAAAGATGAAAAGATAAAAATCTGAAACAAACTTTAAATACTGTACCTCTCCGGGTAGTTGCTGTAAGTAATTATGATCTGCAGCAAAAGTTCTTATGTTAGTAAGCTGTCCAACAGATGAAGGCAAAGCTTCAATTTCATTGAAACTACAATCCAGTTCTTCTACTGATATTAACCTTTAATTATATAAGAACACGTATTATTAAAAGCAAGATTTCCTATATGTAATCAAAATTTAAGAACATATGAATATCTGAGCTTGTTATTAACAAGCCTAGTGAAACTTCATAAAACTAAATTTTACCAAAAGTAAATAGTATTTTTATGACAAAAATACCCACAGGATTATCAATTGTTTGTGAAATTTCCTTTAGATGCTATTTATGCACGTATCAGAAAAGCATACCAGACTAAAAGTAAAACTTTCAATGATCTATATATTTTCACAAAAAACTTACCCTCCTATAGAGTCTGGTAGATACATTAATTGATTTTCATCTATTTTAAGAGTTGTGACATTCTTCAATGAACCTATTGAGAATATACAATTTTTGAGCTCAAAGTAGAACCAAATCCAAACACAGTCAATATCACAGTCAATGTGAGATACATTACATGTAAGAATTAAAACTTTACCAATCAACCTTTCTCTAAGAGACATCATCTCCAAACCCATTCAACTCTGTTACCTCAGCTTACACTTTCAATTTCTCTCCTTATCACCTTTTAACAGTGTCTGTCTGTTTTTATTAACCCTCACTAAAATACAAGCTTCATTAAGAAAAGGGACTTTCTGTCTGCATTGTCCACTGCTTCAGCCCTGCTCCTAAAAACAATCCCACAGTACAGACAGGAAACACAATACAATCTCAATGAATGAGAAGATTAAACAAATGGTAGGGTGAAGGCTATTGACAGCTGTATAACAAACTATGCTATGTATATAAATATTACAACAGTAAAATATTTTAATTCAAAAAGCAAACATGTTGATTAAATTAGAATGAAGTAGAATCCCAATGAATTTACAAAAGGTACCTTAAATCAACTATGTAAATCAACTGAGAAAATATGTAAAAATATTTTTTAGTTTTTATATTCAAGCCTCATAAAGATTACAAGATTTACTTAGTCATTTTATCCAAGAAATTACCTTGATATTTTATCAAAAAAGCAACTTGAAAAATACAGATTCAATAACTGTAAGTCTCTCATAGGATTTGTTCAAGTCTGTTTGCTTGTCTGTGAGTATATTATAAAGTGCAACTGAAAAAATTTACCAAATAAAGGCAATGGTTAAATATGGAAAACAATTAAAACTTCTTTTAAAGAATTTATTATACTTATAAAAAATTCATTTCTTGGGGCCAGGGATTGAGCTCAGTGGTTCTATCACCTGCCTCGCAAGCACAAGGTCCCGAGTTTGATACCCAGTACCAAAAAAAAAAAAAATTTTCCTTAGAGTAAATAAAAACATAGTAACACAGTTAGGCATGGTGGCACATGCCTATAATCCCAGAACTCTGGCAGTCTAACCTAGGAGGATCTCAAGTTTGAGCCTAGCCTTAGCAACTCAGGAAGAATTGGTCTCAAAATAAAATGTTTAAAAGGGCTAGGAATGTAGCCCAGTGCCTCTGGGTTCAATCATATGATTTAAAAAAGAAAAAAAAAATCACATATAGTAACATCAACAAAGAGTAAACAATATACCTGATTCACATTAGGAAAAATTCAAATAAGATTTGTGCTGTGGTAATACAGTAAAGCTGTCTTGCAACAAACACAATTTGAATTTATATGGAAGCCTTAAATTTACTTTAATAAAAATTATATAAATTTAAAAGTAATATTCAATCCCCGGTACCAAAAAAGTAAAAGAAAGTAATACAAACCAACAGTCTCAGGTAGTTGTTGAAGTGAGTTGCTTGATAAAAGGAGGTCTTGGAGGTTTTCACATGCTGAAATTCCTTCTTCAACCATTTCAATATTATTTTTAGAAACATCCAAATATGTGAGCTGTTTCAAACTACCAATAAACTGTAAGTTAAGAAAAATAATAATTATCAAGTAATTTGTGAAAAGTTTTAAGTAGCAAACTTAATACCAAGTTTTACATAATTAAATGGAAATATTTTCAGTAATAAAGCTAAGAATTCCTACTAATTTTAGTCCCGCAGAGTGACAAAGGTCATACATTTTTCTTTGGGAATTTAACTGTCCATCACCTTCTAGGGAAACAGAATATAAGGGGATTCTTGAGGTTCTTTAGATATGGGAATATATAATTTATCAGTTGATAAGACAGAAAGTTCACAAAAATTATCTTAGCTTGCTAGGCATGGTGGGGCACATTTGTAATCCCAGCACTCTGGGAGGCTAAGGCAGTAGGATTCCAAGTTCGAGCCCAGCCTGAGCAACTTAGCCAAATCCTACCCTTAAAAAATTAAAAGGGCTGGATGTGTAGCTCAGCGTGAAGGCCCAGGGTTCAATGGTAAGTACCAGAAGGAAAAGAAGAGAAGAGAGGAGGGGAGGGGAGGGGAGGGGAGGGGAGGGGAGTGAGAAAGAAATCATCCTAGTTTAACAATTCCCTAGGCAAAATAAATTAGGATACAAATTCAAAAGCTGTGACTGAAAAGGATACTACGGCATTAAAATAAGACTGACAAGGTTTGTTATGGGAATTTTCAGACTTTAATCAGTAAAGTGTAAACAGTTTAAAAAGTATTTTTCTACTTGTTTCTGTTTAAAAGGGAATTAAATAATCCTTTTTTTCCTGTGGACAGGGGCTCAATATGTAGAGTTGAGGCTGGTCTTAAACTCACTATGTATTCCAGGCTAGCCTCAAACTCATAGAGTTCTTCCTGCCTTACCCTTCTGAGAGCAGAGATTATAGGTGTGCACTACCACGTCTGGCAGTAATCCATTTTTTAACTAATTAAAATGCACAGTTCAACTACTTCAAAAGAAAGGCGGCAACAAGTAAAGTCATTTAGAATTTCATATACATACCCCTGGAATAAAAGTTAGTCTATTACCATCCATCCAAAATTCTTTCAATCCACTTAGCTGCTCAAGTACTTCAGGCTGATTGGATAGAAGGGAAAATCCAGTTAATTTATGTGAATGTCTTTGTCTGGCAAAAGTAGCTCTGAGAATTTCTAATGTTAATTTTTAGTTTCAAAACATTAAATGAAAGAGGAAAGGGGATGGTGGTGCAGAGGTAAGATGTGAGCCTTTCCACTGCTTTATAGTTACAATAAGTTTACTAGACAAGTAATTAAACATAGCCATTCCATAAAATGGATTAGACAAAACTCATTTAAGCTTTGGATTGTACAATACTATCAAGTATTTATACAATTAATATAGAACTCACTATTCCAAAGTATACAATAAAAAGAAATTTTCATTCATTATTAGTAAAAGATACACCCTTTCAGAAAATCGTAGAATTATAAAGATATTGCTTCCTGGTGACATTAATAAAAAAGAAGTAAAAACGGAACCTACATCCTAAGGCCAATAATAAGGGAAAAATAAATAAGCAAAGATATAACTAGATGACCATAACATTCAGTGACTTAAACTTCTAGTAACAATTCTAATAATTACCTAGTGGAAAATTTTTAGTAATATAGTATTGAAGAGCTAAGACTAATCCAAGTGTTTTTGTGGACCTTGGTATGCAGGTAAAATTTGCTTTTGGCCACTGGCCTTTTAAGGATGAAGATGTGAATGTCTCCTTTGAAAGATTAATGTTACTTTACAATGCCATGTGGAATCAACGACCATATGATGGCAAAGAGTACTAAAATATCTAATCACCATAACAACATGAATCATACAGACAAATCATGTCATTTAGATTTACTACTGTAAACATAATAATAGAGGTAAGAATTCCAGATATAACTAGGATCAAAAGAAATTTCCTTTTGTGCTTTGTCTTCTTGTAATTGTTAGTTTTAAAAACATATATAATGTTGAAAGACCAAAATGGTACAAAAATTGATGATTTTTGAAAGCTTGTGGATTCATAAAATAAACAATTACTGAGAATTTTCAGTTACTATGGAAACAGTATAAAACAACAAAGAAAGCCACAATAGAAAACTTAGGAACCACAATACATATTTTTTCATGAAAAGTAAAAATTCTGCAAGCACAGGGAAATACAACAGACACCATTTTCAGTTTAAACATCATAATGAAAAGGTATTTTAGAGAAAATCTAAGATATCTCAAAAGCACCAATGTCCTCCACTGACTGCAACTGAAATGCACAATTATCAATAATACAAGTCAATACTACAACAGAGAAATTCTTCTGTTTATCATTTGAAGCTACCACAATGTGAACAACAAAACTAAAATTTAAATTTGTAATTTAAAAACTTTTAATTTAAAATTCAAAATTCTGGCCAGACCTATAATCCCAGCACTGGGGGAGGCTGAGGCAGGAGGATTGTCACATATTTGAAACCAGCCTGGGCTACATAGTGAATTCAAGACCAGCCTAAACTACATAGTGAGACCCTGTCACAAAAACAAAAAAAATGATAATGATACTCAGCTTTGTGAATTCCTGTTTTAAAATCTAGCTTGAGTGGTTTAAAAAGAAAAATGAGTATAGACATCAAAAAATGCCCTGCACTCCCACTGCTCCTAGGACAGAGGAGGTGAGCCACATGGGCACCAGCAGCACCTCCCCCACCTTGGAAATGAGAAGACACGTAAACAAGCCTCAAAAAACAGACTTCCAGGTCACCTACAGCAACCCCAAAGGGAAACGAGATGGAACACTCTGATACTCAACCACCTGGACTCCCTGAACTGGCAACAAAAGAGGATCTGGGAAAAATGAAATCAGAAATAATTTCTCAGATAACAACAAAGATTTTGCCCATTGTGCAAGACATGATTAATAAATCTAGAGAGGACACAGATATAAAAAATAGAGGATCTGAGGAACATGATGGAATCCCAACATAGGAAACAAATGGAATCCATAAAACAGATGCAAACAGATTTCCAGGAGATTAAAAACTCCATTGAAAGTCTGTGCAGCAGAATGTACCAATATGAGGACAGAATTTCAGATATAGAAGATAAGATTGCAATTAGTGAGGAGGAAAAGAAAAATTGCTTTAAAATTGTAAGGGACCACGAGAAAACAATCCAGCAGCTGCTAGGCGATGCAAAGAAGAATAACATAAGACTGATTGGGCTCAATGAAGAAACAGGAGAGAGTGCAGATGACATAAAAAAACTCTTCACAGAAGTGATGGCAGAAAAATTCCCAAGGAGGGGGAAAGAACTTGACATACAGATAAGTGAGGCATATAGGACTCAAACTAGCCTTGATCAAAAAAAATCTACACATAGGCATATAATAGTTAGGATTCCAGAAACTCAACAGAAGAACAAAATTCTACAAGCAGTGAGAGAAAAACAAATCACATACAAAGGAAAGCCCATCAGAATCACAGCAGACTTCTCAACACAAACCATCAAGGCAAGAAGAGCTTGGAGTGATGTATTTCAAGCCCTAAAGGAAAACAGCCTCCAACCCAGATTGCCCTGCAAAACTATCTTTCAAAATTGATGCAGAAATAAGATACTTTCATGATAAAGAGAACCTTAGGAACTTCATGAATACCAAAACAACACTCCAAAAAATTTTAGACAATATCCTAGAAAAAGACAATGAGGATCACAACCCCAGGAAGCCCAGCAGAATGAATCCGTTGGGCATGACAAATTAAACGTAGATGGGGAGAATCCAACAAAAAGAAAAAGTCATGACAAGGCTTTTAAAACTTTTAACTTCATCTCCCTAATGAGTGTATACTTCAATCTTGTTATTGTACTGATTAGTATTTTTCTGATTATAGTGTTGCACACCTTTCCTTGTGCTGTACTGGCTATCATCTTCTTGTGTCTACTTTTTAATTGGGTTGTCTATTAATGAACTGTAAGAGTTCTTTATATATTCTGGTCATAAGTTATATGCATTGTAAATATGATCTGTTTAAGGACTACTTTTCATTTTAAAGATGTCATTTAAAGTTCTAAATTTTTTTTTTTTTTTTGGTACTGGGGATTGAACTTGGGACTTTGAGCTTGTAAGGCAGGCAGCGGCACCACTGAACTAATCCCCAGCCCTGAACTTTATCAATTTTTTTCTTTTATACATCATCTTTTTGTATCCTAGGAAGTTCTTGCCTACCCTAAATTCATAAACATTTTCCCTTATAATTTCTTAAAGTTTCATAATTTTAGTCTTTCATATTTAGTTTCATAGATCTTTTCAAGTTATTTTTATGTATGGAAATAAAGGGTTGAGGTTAATTTTTTATATACAGATACCAGATGTTCTGGTGCCATTTGCTGAAAACACTAACTTTTCCACGGCTCTTGAAGTGAGTTTATATTCTATAAAATGTTCCTGTCAAATAATCTTTCAAAACTCAGTGGACCATATATGTGTCATTCTATTTCTAGATTCTCTGTTTTATTCCGATGATCTATATGTCTTTCCTTACACCAACACTGCCTTGATTACTGTAGCTTTAGAGGAAGTCTTAAAATTAGGTACTAAACGTCTTCCAATACTGGTTTTGTTTTTTTCTTTTTTTCTTTACTTTTCTAGGTCCTTTGTACTCCTACATAACTTTTAAATTTCAATATCCAATTCTTCTTTTATAGCAAGTATACACAGACCTGAATTTTTATATATACCTTGTGTTTTCTAATCCTGCTAAATTCAAATACAAGTTCTTGGGGCTCCTAGAGATTTCTTAGTATTTTCTCTGTAGATGATCATTTCATCAACATATAAAGATTTTGCTTCTACCTTGCCAATCCTATCCTAATTGTGTCATTTTATTGCCAGAATGTTTTGGTTTAGGCCTATGTTTCAAAGTTTAATGGACAGATGAAGAGTAGGCATATCTGCCCTTGTTCCCCACCTTAAGGAGAAAGCATTGTCTCTTCTTCATTCATATAAGGCGTTTTTGCTGAAGTATGGAGTACATGTCTTTAATCTGTTGAGAAGGTTCTGTTCTACTTCTAGTCTCCTGATAGCTTTTACCATGAACAGCTGTAGAATTTAGTCCAATACTTTTTCTCCAACTAGTGACAGGATCATATGGCTTTCTCCTTTCCTCTGTTAAAATGATGACTTTTCGGGGTGGATCTTCCAATGCTGAACCAACACCGACATCCCTATAATAAAACCACTTTCTACATCCTGCCAGATCTGACTTCTAATAGTTTGTTTTGTTAAACAAATTTTTATCTATGTTCATACTTTTTTTCTTCTATTATCTTTATCCAGTTTTAGGATTAGCACAATGTTGAGTTCCTAAAATGAGGGGAGAAGTGTTCTTTTTTTTCTGCTTTAATTGTTTGATGTAATTTATCAGTTAAAATGTTTATGAGCCTGCTGTTGTCATATAGGTAGGTTTTCAAGCTAGGAATATACTTTCTTTAATAGGTGCTATTCAAATTTTATATTTCCTCCAGAATTAGTTTCATTAATTTGTCTTCCAAGGTACTTCTTACAAGTTGTCAAATTTATTTCAAAACAGATTTTTGTAATATGCTTTCTATATCCTTTTAAATTCTGTGAACTCTGTGGTAATGTCTCCTAGATCTCGATAGTGTAATTTTTAAAATGTACAATTGATATTGTGTAATAGGAAGTAAAGGTCTAAAGGAGCAGGGGAAGTGGGAGGAGTAGGGGAAAGAAAAGAAGGGAAAAAAAATATATGAGAAAAGGAAAAAAATGAGAACAAAGTCTTTGCAAATAGGCAAGGTTGGAGAGGGTGAAGGAAGGGCAGGGGAAGGGGAAAAAAAGAAGAACCAAGATACTCATGTAATGGTACAAGATTCCAATGATGTATGTAACTATATTTTATACCTAAAATGTACCAATAAACTTAATAGGGAAAAAAAGCTATGACTGAGAATCCTCAGCACTCCAAAAAAAAAAAAACCCTGCACATACACTCCTGTCCTTTAAGATTTAGCATCAAAATGTACTTTGCACACAAAGCACAAACACAACTGAGAAGTCTAAATACAAACTGAAAAATAACCCTTGTTTCATTCAGCAATTTCTCCTTTTAGCTCTTAAGTATAACCATAGAGAAGTATCTTAGCACTGGATAATTCATAAGCAACAACCTTGGTAGTGACATTCTAGATAAAGTTTTTTCCACTCATAATTTATCAAATTTTGCTTCCTATGCTAAAAACTTTCTAGGTATTTCTTCACTGAACTTCTCATTCATTTCTTTTTCATTTTCAGTACCGGGGTTCAAACTCAGGACCTTGCACTCGCCAGACAGCCACAGCACCACTGAGCTAAATCCCTGGCCCTCTAGTTAATTTTTATACTAGTCTGAAAAGTTCAGATAAAGAACTTTTTTATCTTATATACCTCAAAACAATGTAAACCTTTGCCAAGTTTTTAAGAGAAATTCTTTAATTTTGTGCCTCCTCATACATAAGACTTACAGATAGTGAGATTGGTGAGAACTTACCACTTCTGTGAATTCATTACTTCCCAAATCCAGTCTTTCCAGCTGGGTCAGTCTGTTCATGGTTCTATTCACAGTAGAATAATAAAGAGTTAACTACATAAAAGTATTACATAGCAGCTTTCAAATTTCACAGTTTAAAATACACTTATGTAATGACGTATACAGGCTTTCACATGTAGGCAAACAAAAATGTGAGTTTTCTAAGAAAAATACTACAAATGCTATATAAAATAAATTATCAATTATTTTCTAATTTTGACATCTGATCAGTCTTCTCTTTTCTATTCCATTTTTTTTTTTTTTGGTATAGGGGATCAAACTCAGGACTTTGAGCTTGAGAGGCAGGCAGTGGAATCACTGAGCTAAATCCCCAGCCTCTTTTCTATTCCTTTTTTTTTTTGGTAGTGGGGATGGAACTCGGGTCCTTCAGCTTGCAAGGCAGGTGGTGGAAGCACTGAGTTAAATCCCCGGCCCCCTCTTTTCTATTCTTAAGAAAAAACTGAAATAAATTTATACCCAAAGGCCAGAATATATATAATGGGATTCAGTTTTTCCTTAGATTAAATTTTTACACAGTTTAAATCAGCTGATGAGTTAAGACTATATGGACGATCCACAGTCATTTCTGCTGTAATTCTAAGTCTTTTTCAAGATGGTTCATGTATGATAAAATTTTGAGATAACTGTAACTGAAAATCTTCAATGCTAAAAACAGTAAGTTACATTGTTCTTCACATAGTTAAATTCTGTAATATTTTTTAAAACTTCTATTAAGAATCACAAATAGAATTAGATATTTATTTTAAATTAAAGCAACAATATATCATTTTAAACAACCCATTTAATATCATCACTTCCCTGTAACTAGAAGAACCAGAAAAAAAAAATGAACTTGTTTGGTAATAAAATAAACCATGCTGCATTTTGACTTCTCTTCCACAAAGGTACCATTTGAAACTAAACTGCTAATTAATTCAAACGATTATTTATGCTCTTAAATTGCTTTTTTTAGAAAAACTCATTACTTAATACATTGGGATACTAAGAACTCAGGTAAATTTTACCTGAATAACTTTATTAAGAAATACCAAGATATAATAACTATTTTGCTACCATTAGTATTATACATTCCTATGTTAATACTTTGGAAATGAATTTCATTTAAGATTCAAGATCACCTTAAATTATGGCAAAAGAAAACAAACTATTTCTGAAAATTTAACAGCAAGTAAAATAAACTCAAAACACTTCTCCAGGTTTTTTTTTAAAGATGGAACTTTTCACAAATTTGCTTGTCATCTCTGTGGAGGGGCCACGCTAATCTCTGTATCACTGCAATTTTACTATTTATCAGTGCTGCCAAAGTGAGGATGCTCCTGTTTTTTCATGAAAGAATATAAGAACATACCTCACCTCACAGGGGACAAGAACAAAACAATAATACATTTCTTGGTTCAATATTGTTATAATGACAAGATAACAAAATTCACATGTAATAATTAAACACTTGATAACAATGAGGGCAATTTATAAAAATAAAGCTGACTGTTTTGGAAGAGGGCACAAAATTGAAAAGCAACGTGTTTTTAAAAATTCAATCACAGTGTCCTAGAAAAGTTAAGTTTTAAATAAAAGATTTAGGAGCCAGGTGTAGTGGTGCACACTTAAAATCCCAGGAGTTGGGAGGCTGAGGCAGGACAATCACCACAAGTTTGAGGCCAGCCTGGACTATATAATGAGTTCAAGACAAGCTTGTCCTACAAAGTGAGACCCAGTTTCAATCAATTAATAAAAGATTTAGGAAAATGTGAATGATACAAATTATTGTAACAGAGAAAAGGAAATATATTGTATAACAACAACAAAATATTTCCACTTCAATTCTCTGTAGCTAATATTGGCAACTTTGGTTCTACTGTGCTTATATAATTCAGAAATCTCAAATTAAATTTCATCTTAGAATAAGATCCAGCTTCCTAATTTAAGGAAAAAACAGAATCAATATCTCTCCGATTTCCTCCCATCTACTTCTAAAATTCATTTGTATCAACCTTTTCTCCTGTCTCACAGGAATATACCATTATTTGTGTTCTCAGCACAGTGCCCTCCAAGAATTCCTAAAGAGATATCAAGTTTCACTTAACTATGTACATAAAAGAACAAGTCTTTTCATTGTTCTAATCTGTAACCATAAGTCTAATTGTGCAATCTGAAATACATGACTTATCCAATATTTAAAACTGCTTATGTTTGTTTATAGTTGGTAACTCTAGGTTAAAGGTTTTAGTCATATATCTTAGATAGAATTATATTTACAAATTCATAGGGCCCAAGTTACATCCCTAAAAGGAGTTAAAATCAGTGAATCACCTTTGCTATCAGTTAGATGGTAAGCCACATTTTGATCCTCAATGTCCCCTCAAAAGCCTGTAAGGCTGAACCTGTGGCACAACTGACAGGTGGTGGAACCTTCAGGAGGTAGCCCCTAGTGAAGGAAGTTACATCACTGAGGGTGGGGTAGGGGAGCTCTTGAAGGGGATATTGGAACCCTGACTCCTTCCTATTTCTCTCTTTGCTTCCCAAACACCATGACGTGCTGTCTTCTGTCTGGCCTAGAGAGATGGGGCCAAACAACTATGGACTGAAACCTCTGAATTCATGAGCCAAAATAACACTTTCCTCCTTATAATTTGCTTATCTCAGGTTTGTTTGTTTGTTTTTTGGGGGGGTACCAGGGTTCAAACTTGGGTCCTTGCGCTTGTGGGGTGGGCGGCGGAACCATTGAGCTAAATCCCCAGCCAGCTCAGGTATTTTTTAACAGTGATGGAAAGCTCTCTAGCACACATTAACTGCAGGCTCAGCTATAGGAAACAAATTATATCTCGGTTATTCAAATATCTTAGAAACCAGTCAAGCTTTGAAAGAAGTGACATATAAAAACAAATACAATAAAACTATGTGGAAAATATACTAACAGATGTAAGAAATACATTGCCATAGAAGCTAAGTACAAAGAACAACTATCCCCTGCAGTAACTGGAAATGTTTCACTCCTCAACAATTAAGTCTCAATGATTCAATGTTAAAAAGAGTTGGCAGAGCCAGGAATGGTGGTTCCTGCCTATAATCTCAGCACTCAAGAGGCTAAGACAGGAGGATTGCTGTGAGTTCAAAGCTAGCCTGGGCTACATAGTGTATTCAAGGGCAGCCTAAACCACAAAGCAAGACCCTGTTTCAAAACAGTAAAAAATAAATAAAAATTTTGTAGAGGGTCAAAGAACAAATATTTTAGGTTCTGTGGACCATAGAGTCTCTGTCAGAACTATTCATCTCTACCATTGTAAAGCAAAAGTAGTCAAAAGCACCATGTAGAAGAATAAATGTGGCTGAGTTCCAACGAAACTTTGTAAATATAGGCAATGGGCCACATAGACTGTAGTTTGCCAACCCTGAAACTTAATAGTACAGGAATGTATGCAAGGTATTTTAAGACATTTGTTTAATACATGGCCAAAATCTACACTGAATTTTGAATTTGTAGCCCTTTTTGTTTTTTTGCTGTAGTTTTATCTTACTAAGCTTATCATTGAGAGGGCAGATCACTCCATTTCTTAGATTACAAAGTCAGACAAGTTCTATAGTTATCAGGGTTCACATGAAGACCTACAGATATCTCTATTGAGTGGCGTGTCTAGTATGTGAACTTGGGACTCAGATCAGTGTGAAAGATGAAAACACATCAAAACTATGGTTGGAAGTGCATCTGAAGAAGGCAAAGCCTCAAGATGGTCACAGCTGCCAGACATATGTACATAGTTCCCTAAGGGACAAGCAGAACTTGAAACTACTATTGTACTGTAATTAGTACCATCCAGTCCATTAAGTCCAGATAGCATCTGACACCCAGAGTGGGTGACCAGAACACCTGAACCCATCCCTCCCCAAAATGTTCCTGTTTTAAAAATCATAAATAAGCCAGGGTTAATGACATCAGCCATATAAACCTTGCTACATGCCCCACTTCTCTACTGGATCAATATAAGCTAAATAAATGGCTATACTGTACTGTACTTGTAATTCCTACTGGCTGATTACAGTTTGACCCACATTGTATCCACATTGTGAATTTGCAGTATAAATTACCCCGGACAAAGGGCCTCGGTGGCCACCCCATTTGGGACAGCCTCCTGTTTCTCGGGTACTATTCTTAATGAAAGGTTTAATAAACCTTTCCTACTTTTAACCTCCTCTGTCCTTTGACTTCATTCTTCGAT
Organism: Heterocephalus glaber; assembly: GCF_053883595.1. NCBI lineage: Eukaryota > Metazoa > Chordata > Mammalia > Rodentia > Bathyergidae > Heterocephalus > Heterocephalus glaber. Next base: position 3,648,723 of record NW_028258336.1, read on the forward strand.
TGGAGGGGACATGAACTGGGCAGTTAACATCTAGCAGAGTTCTCCTATATCAAAAATACTATTACTATAGTATTATGTTAAACACCAATACCACACATATGACCACAAATAAAAATCTTTAAAAATAACTTGCACTCACATTTTAGATAATAAAAATGTAACATTTTTTTAAAGACTTAAGGATTAAAATTTTTAAACTGAATTTTGAAAAGAATAGCAAGTTTACTTACTTAGGCAACATTTTCAACTGGTTTTCTCTAAGTTCTAGTATCTGGAGTTTAGTTAATCTGTAAAAGAAAAACAAATTATGTATGACAAAGGAATTTATAAATTAATGTCACATTCTAAGGTTTTTAAACGACCAATATTACTTGCACAATTTCTTTGTGCAGAGTAATATATTAACTACTATGCAGGAATAGGAAAAAACACAAAGACTGTTTCTACTCCTCAGAATTAAAGTGGGGTTTTTAAAAAGGTAAGCATTTCTAGACATTTTTTTCAAAGCAACAAAGTGATGTTCTAGTTATCAATCCTAGAGCATATTTCATGCCTTTCACTGAAGATACCCATAAAAACTGCTTACTACTGTAGACTAGAAAACAACAATACAATTCTAGGGTATAGCTTTGCGAAGGAATACATAAGAGAACATAAAGGACATAGAGGAGAAATACTCTGGCTCTTCAGTGACACACATTTGACTGTAAAATAGAAAATAACCTGATTAAGTAACGCAAATGCCAGATACAGGAGAGTAATCTTAACAAATATACTAATTATTTCAGATAAAAGCTGTAACATTAAACTTTAATTGGATAACACTTTCTCTAGTAAGTATATAGTATCAATTCAACAATAATTTGGTTTTTCTTATTTATTCATCTATTTGAAGAAAATTACTCAGGGACTTTGAGAGAGATGAGTGTGGAGGGATAAAGTAGATGCCAAAAACAGGTTCTCCTCTGTTTTCAAGAATTTTCATTCTATGGGGAAAACAGCTAAACCAATTTTTACATCAATTCAGAATTTTATAAATGCTAAGAATATAGCATTCAGTATCTCAACTATACAGATTATCCCCATTAAAAATCTTATGTTTTGCCACTTTAACAATGAACTATAAAAAAAAAATGGAACTTAAGCCATTTTTTTCTTTTTAAACTCTACTTTTGTCTTCTATATTTTATTTTGTTTCTTTTAAACTTTTACTGCTAACTGCTTACTTGGGAAAATAAATTCAAAGTAAAAGTAACATGATCCAAAGAAACTATAAAAATTACAATGCTTGGAAATAATTACAAAAGAAGATCATATGAAACTCTAATGGTATTACTAAAGTGCTTATAGTTTTGTACATTTTACAAAAGCTAACAATAAATGGTTTTAGAAAAAAACTATAATTTACCTGCCAAAATTAGCTGGCAAGAACTCAAGGAAAGCATCATTCAGATATAACTGGGTTAGGTTTAACAGCTGAGAAAATCCATCAGGGAGCCTATACAAAATATACCAAAATTTAAATTATGTTCATATAAAGAATTTCAGTCTTTCACTAAAATCTAATAATTTATGTAATCAGACACTTTTTTAATAGAAACTTATCTCTTTGCTTTTATTACAAATTAAGATTTGTCTTTTGTTATAACCTATTTTTATGTCTGTAACTTCAACTTTTTAAAAAAAGAAAGTGAGGTAGTATTTATCTTAGTAACAAAAGCTGCACAAAACAGTCAATTAAGAATCAGCCATCCTTCCACGGTGATATATGCACAACCATGTTTACAGTGTCACAGTTTGTAATAGCTAAAGCTTAGAAACAGCCCAACTGCCCATCAACTGGAGACTGAATAAAGAAGATGTAGTTTTTTTCCTAAAATGGAGTACTACTCAGCCATAAAGAATGAGAAACTAGAGACATTTATAGCTAAATGGATGCACATTGAGGCCATACCCTTAAGTGAAATAAATAGGACACACATGTGTAAATACTGAATAGTTTCTCTGGTATGAGAAACTAAAAGTGTCAATAAGGATCAAAATGTGTAAGTGATAATGTGAAATAGGAAGAAAAGGTCTAAAAGGGTAGGGGAAGGGAAAGAAGGGAAAGGAAAAAATATGAGAAAAGGAAAAAATGGAAACAAAGTTTTTGTAAATAGGGAGGGCAGGGGAATGGGGAAAAAATAAGAACCAAGATACATCATGTAAAAGTACAAGTTCCCAATGATGAATGTAACTGTATTGTATACCTACATGTACCAATAAACAATGAAAAAAAAAAAATCAACCACCCTTCAAATTCATCTTATCGAACATCAATTCAAAGAACTAGATAAAGAAGTTATAGCTGCCAGGCATGGTGCACATGTCTGTGATCCCAGCACTCAGGAGGAGCAGGAGGATTGTCTCAAGTTCAAGGCCAGCCTGGGCTACATAGTGAGACCCTGTCTCAAAAAACCAAAACCAAAAATAAAAACAAGCAATAAGAAGTTTTAAGCTTTGGCAAAAACACTGATTCTTTGCCGAGAAGAAATCAGTCTTGTGCACTAGGATGTTTAGCTGCAACCCTGGCCTCTACTAACTTCATGCAGTACAAGGGGCACATCTCGTTTTTGAAAACCTAAAATGTTTCCAAATACTGCCATTGTCCCCTGGAAGCAAAATAGCCTCAGCTTGAGACCCACTGGCTTAGGTTATCCACCTCACCCCGCCAGTCCCAGGGATTGGACTCAGGACCTTGTAGTTGCCAGACAGATACGGCACCACTGAGCTACATCCCCAGTGTTCTGGTTATTTTTAATTTCAACATTTGGCTTCTAAACAATTAAGACTGTACAGTTTTTTAATGAGCAAATAAGAATAATATAAAAAGCTAAATGATATTTAAGGTTATGTGAATAGTTACAGTATATTAGCTTTATTTCTTCTTTTTATTTGGTACGGAGGATCGACCTTAGGACCTCGTGCTTGTGCAAGGCAGGTGGAGGAATCACTGAGCTAAATCCCTGGCCCAGCTTTATTTCTTCTTGCTTGTGAAATAAGTTACAAATGTAGTCTTTGATACTTACAATAACAATCCCCCCCCCCCCAGCAGGATGGAACTCAGGACCTTGCACTTGAGGGGCAGGCATAGCACCACTGAGCTAAATCACCGGCCCTTAAAATAACGTTTTCAAATGAAGAGAATATATCATCTTTACATGTCTATCCTGGATTTTTTTTTTTCTGGTACTAGGGATCAAACTGAGGACACACCACTTGCAAGGCAGGTGCAGTGCCACTGAGCTAAATTCCCCAGCTATCCTGGATTTTAACTAGTATAAAATCCTCATGCACTCGAGACAAATCAGACTTGGACTCATTTATTTTTTTCTTTCCCTTATATTCTACCATCTTACATTCCAACTGAAGCAACTTTAGGTCTGGAAAAACTAGTCAAGATGGACAATATTATAATACATGAAAGTGGATTTCAACTTTCAATGTAATAAGCTATTCCTTGTCTTTAGCTTTACCATTCCAATATAGCAAAATTTAACACCTTTGTTGGCAGCCATTACTGACATGAAAGAACATGTATAACCTCTGGTATATGCTGCAAGTAATCACATGGTTTGTTTTTTTTTCTTCTGTTGTTTTGCCTTTTTGACCTTTCAGTTTATTTTGAGACAGGGTTTCACTATTTGGTTCAGGTTGTCCTTGAACTAACTATGTAGCTGAGGCTGGCCTTCAACTCATGGTGATCCTCCTGCCTTAGCCTCTGGAGTGCTGGGGTTACAGGCCTGATTTCAGTTTCTTTTATTTCAAAAGTTTGTGCCAGGCCGGGGATTTGGCTCAGTGGTTTTGCCGACTGCTGCGCAAGCACAAGGACTCGAGTTCAATCCCTGGTACCAAAAAAAAAAAAAGTTTGTGCCACTGTGCAAATACCAATTGGTGAGGAAAGCAAACAGATTCTACTTTCTTTTTTTTTTTTTTCGAGAAAGGGTCTCTCTATGTAGTTCAGGCTGTCCTTTAACTCACTACATATCCCAGGCTGGCCTCGAACCCACTGTGATCCTCCTGCTCAATCTCCCAAGTGCTGGGACTACAGGTGTGCGCCACCATGCCCTAATCTACTCATTTTTTACATCAACTATGTGTGAGATCTGGAGCAAAATCATTTGCACTGCTTGGGCACGGTGGCACAACTCTGTAGTCCCAACACTCTGGGAGGTAAGGCTGGAGGACTACAAATTCAAGCCAAGCTCAGGCAATTTAGCAATTTTGCAAGACCTTGTCTCAAAAAAAATTTTTTTTAAAGGGCTTGGACTGTAGCTCAGTGTCAAGGCTCTGGGTTCAATCCCTAGCACACACAAAAAAAATTACCTCTTTTAGTTTTCAATTTTATATTTATAATATATGAGATTAGAAACATTTTTAAAAGGTTCCTTTTTAATTCTAAAAGTCAGTTATTTGGATAGCTTATGAATAATACACATTTTTCACCTTTGAATATGTAAAGTAATATTCTGCTGCTGCTTTACAATTGTTTTACTCAGAAAAGTAACTTATAATTCAACTGAGAACTTACTTAGAAATAGGGTTTACACTGGCCTCCACAACTGTCAAGACTTTACAGTTTTTTATATTTTCTGGAAACTCTTGTATTCCTAGAAAACAAAAAGTGATCAAATTAAGAGAATGGAAAAAAAAAATAGTAACAATTACAATTAAGGTATACCCTGCAGATTTGGAAAGTAATTTATCAACTAAGCAGAGACTAGATAAACTAACACCACCAATGCAAACCCAACAGAACAACAATTTCTCATTTCTATTTCAGCTTTCCTTCAATTGCCTCCATAACTGTGAATTACTTTGATTTACCTTCCTTTTGTGTTTTAGTTCTTCTAAAAATCAGTATCTTCGCTGTGATAAGGGCACAAAATGCAGAACGTTTAACATTCTGTTTCACTCATATAAAAAGGACTGCTTTTTAAATGCTAGGTTCCAGACTGAGCCAGCTCCTAATATACATTAACTAACAAAGCTGAAAACAAAGTTAAAAACAGAAGTGGTGGGCTTGGGATTTAGCTCAGTGGTTCCACTGCCTGCCCCACAAGCACAAGGACCAGAGTTCGATCCTCAGTACGAAAAACAAAACAAAACAAAACAAAACAAAAAAAACAGAAGTGGTGGAAAATCTGTATCACACATGCCCAGAGATATGCCTAAAACCAGTACTGTCTGCCAATAATTAACATTTCTTTCCCATACCCTTCTTTCCTTTTTTCCAATTTGTTTTACATTCTCTTCTTCTCCTCTCAATATTTTTCTCCATATAATGGAGTGGAATGCTCACCATGTAATTCCTTAAAGAATGCAGTGATTTCCGTACTTTATGATGTACATATTCAAGAGATCTACTAGACCTTTCAGCTTCTGAGTGTCCCAAGTAAGGTGAAGGATTAAGGTTTTTTTCATTTCCAATCTACTGTAGCCCAATACATTTCCAAACTGTCATATAATTACTGTAATATTGTGATAATGTCAAATTTTGGTACAAGATTCTAGGACATACTTATTTCCTAAACTCATCACAGCAAAAATATAGTAACAATTTATGAATTAGCACCAGTCCAGAGATTAAAATAAAGTAGTACTGTTCTAATTAGACTAAAGAAATGCTACTAACTTTAAAATATTCCAAAAATGATGTATAGAAAAAGACCCTATTCCCTCCCACCCAAAAGGGTTGTTCATAAACAGTTAAGACCCTTTCAACACCACCACTAGATGATTTTAAGTGACCAAGTTTAACATAATGCTGTGCACAAAAATGAAAAAGGGCCCAAATTACCTAATACCACAGTAATAACCGTTTTGGTCAAAATTCACCAAAGGGCTGGCCATGTAGCTCCATGGTAGAGTATGTGCTTAAACACAGACAAATCCTCAACACCAAAACCAAAACACAAAAACACCACAAAAAATCCACCAATGGACGCCAAAATTACTGGGTAAAAAACATGATGATAAACAGAATATTAATGCAGTCTCAAAAGATTCCTCCTACCAAATATTTTTCTATTAACAGAATTTGGTAGGCACTATAACAAAATGCTTCAAAGTCAGCATTACTGTAGTGTTTTGGTTTAGGTACCATGAACTCAACACGCCTCATATGGAAATTATCTATCCTGTATGTACCAAATCAAGTATCAGACACTACACTATAAATTATAAACATTAAGATATGGTCCTCTTCATGGGAGGTTAAAATGTAGTAAGAAAAACAAGTATTTTCTCCACGATGGTTTCTTCCTACTCCAGCAGTATTTTTTCTCAGTATTTTGTATACCTTTTCCTATTCTTCCAGATCTGTTAATGTTAAGGCGTAAACAGGGCTCACTCTTTGGGCTTCTGTTTTTTCATATTCACACCCATGGTGAATACATCTAGTCTCTGGCTTTAAATACCCCAAATATGTACCTCCAGCACATTTTCTCTTGATTGAATTCCATGCCTTTATATCTCAAAAATAATGAGTTCCTGGCTTATTCCAATAAAGATTACATGGGCTGGGGATGTAGCTCAGTGGCACAGACAGAGCTTGCCTGGCAAGCATGAGGCCCTGAGTTTGATTCCCAGTACCAAAGAAAAAATTACAAATCTCACAGATCTCTCCATCTCAGCTGATAGTAATCTTATCCTTCCAGTGCAACAAAAATCACTGAGATCATCCTTGACTTTTTTCTCATATTCCACACTCAATCATGATTATGCTCTTTATTCCACCTTCAAGTATATCCAAAATCTGTCCAGATCTCACTATTTTCTACCTCTATCATTTCAGGAACTGAAACAGCATCTGAAATTGTTTTTGTACTCATGTATTTACAGATTCTTCCTTTAGCCAGACAAAACCTAAACACAAGTCACATCATGCTCTGAATAATTTAGTCAAAATTTTCCACATGATTTTGCTCTGAATAAATATCAAAGTGAGTACAAATGCCTACAAGGCTCTCCTTATCTGCTCCTCCAAATCCCTATCTCTGCGCTCTATTCCTGTCACTTTCCTATCTTGCTGTTTTAGCCACCTTGTGTTCCTCACACATGCTATGGAAACTCGAACCCTACAAACTTTTTCACAGGCTGTTGCCTTTCCAGTGTACACTTTGCAACCTACATGACAAACTTCCTTAGCTCCTCAAGCTCTTGCTCAACTACTTTCTCAAAGATGCTTAACTTCAACACAAGTGTTAGCTAGTGTATCACTCGCTTTTCTGTCACTGGCTAAAATATATGATGGCCAATAAGAAGGACAGGTTTAATTTTGGATCAGTTTTTATTCCACAATTGGCTGGATCCAAGGCAGAAATGCCACAGAGGAAGGGCTATGGCAGAGAAAAGCAGCACAATTCATGGCAGCCAAGAAGCAAGAAGAACAAAAAGAAGAAAAGGGGCTAAGAATATATACTTTCAGGTCATGCCCCCACTGACCCAACTCCCATCAGGCCCTACTTCCTTTTTTTTAAAAAATGTGAACAATATATTTCCAAAGAAAAATGATCACATCATAACTAGTTCAAGAATTATTCTCATTACATGGATAATTTGGAGAGGCCCTACCTTTCCACAGCACACTGTTATGATTAATCCACTGATGAGTACAGAGCCCCCATGATCCAATCACTTTCTGAAAGTCCCGTTTTTTTAGTACCTGAGATTATCCAGGATTTTTTTTTTTTTTTGGTACTGGGGATCAAACTCGGGACCTTATGCTTGCAAGGCAGGCGCCAGAACCACTGAGCTAAATCCCCGGCCCAATCCAGGATATTTTTTATATAAACTGTAGCACAGCTAGTCTACAAAGATGCCTCATTTTGTCCATATAAAGAACATGGACCTAAATTTTATCACAACCTACTTTTTAATTCTCTAAGAATTTCAACTGTTTCCTTTTCATTTTCACTTAACTTGGGGAGTTTATTTTTTTAAAGTACCTGGGATCGAAGTCGGGACCTTGCGCTTTCGAGGCAAGCGGTGAAACCACTGAGCTAAATCCCCGGCCCTTTTTCACTTAACTTTAATAGTGTTCCTTCTTTGAAGTGTTTGCGCAAACTTAAAATGAAGCACTAGGTATTACAAAATACAGCTATCTTCATATCCATCTCATTAGAAAAGTACTCTCTCCTTGGGCCAGGGATTTAGCTCAGTGGTTTCGCTGCCTGCTGCCCAAGCGCAAGGACCAGAGTTCGATCCCCAGTATCAAAAAAAAAGAGAAAAGTACTCTCCTTATTTCTGATAAACAAAATAATTCCTGATCCCGTCAAACTGGCCCAGTAATTCAGCTAGTCCTTGGTCCTGCTACAAACTAGCCTGGCATTCAGAGGGAGATCTTGGGGTTATGGTGAACTGAACTATTTCATGAAACATCAACATCAGACTAGGCCATTCTGTAAATATGTGATGAAACAAGAACAGAAAAAAAATTGTAATCATTTTTTTGGGGGGGTACCAGGGATCCAACTTGATCCTTGCCCTTGTGCAGCAGGCAGCAAAACCACTAAGCCAAATCCCCAGCCCTATCATTTTTGAACAAAGCCAAAACATGATCACTGTCCAGGCCGAAACATACCAAACATCCTTTTCTTTCAACTAAAGTGATCACTGTATCTTAACAAATTCTAGGTTTGGTCTTTTTCTAATCTGTTCTTTCTATAGATAAGACGTAAGACACCTAATCATAGAAATCTCCTGCTTCACAGCATCTCACTTGAACAAACTTACAATATTTTTCTTAAATCTCATGTAAAATTACCAAATGCTCAACTCCTATAAGTTTTTTTTTAAACATACCCCAAGATTCACAGGAATTCCTACCTATGAGTTTTTGCTCATTGCAAAGAGCAATAAACCCAAATTGTTGGACTCAACTGCAGGAGAGTTTTTCTGATCTTTGCCTGGAGGGCATGAACTCCTTAGTGTCCTAATTGTTGAATTTAAACTAATAGTCCCTAACAGTTTCTGCACTCTGAAGACTGATAACAAATAATACAGAATAAAAGATTGAGTCCCAGGGCCAGGGATTTAGCTCAGTGGTTCCGCCACCTGCCTCAAAAGCTCAAGGTCCTGAGTTCAATCCCCCGTACCAAAAAAAAAAGATTGAGTCCCAGTCAAAATAGTCTAAACCAGGAATTTAAAAATCAATGATTGGGCAGGGGATTTAGCTCAGTGGTTCCGCCGCCTGCCTCGCAAGCACAAGGACCTGAGTTCGATCCCTGGTACCAAAAAATAGAAAAAAAATTTTAAAAATAAAAATCAATGATTAGTTTTCAGAGGATGACAGATATATGATCTGGGCCAGCTGTATCACATTGAATAAGTAAGGCTGATAGTAAGGCCCAATGGATGCACACCCCAGTTAGTCTACATTTATTAAAACACTTCATAACCACTCAAAACATTAATTTTACGTTTCAGGTCAGTTTAAAACATGACTGGGCTTAGTGCTCACTATAAAGCAAATAGTAATTTTAGCAATTTAAACTATAACAGCAAAACACAGTGACTTCCTCAGCCATATATAATACTCTCTTAATGTAACTTCTTGTAGTTTTAAACAGAAAAGGGTTTTTCACCAGTTTACCCCAAATCATCACATTTTTCAGGTTCAAAGATTTGCTTTCTGCTTTGGCCATAAACTTGAGATTCACTCTTCCTTAAAATGAAAGGCCAGCTGGGCATGGTGGCACATATCTGTAATCCTTCCAAAACTCAGGAGGCTGAGACATGTGGATCGCCACAAGCTTGAGGCCAGCCTAGACTACTTAGTGAGTTTAAGGGCATAGTGAGACCAAGTTGAAAAACAAAAATAGAAACCCAAAAAATTATATAAATGAATAAATGAAAGAAAAGGCCTTGGTTAATACTCTAGCACTCCCAAATCAGACAAAAATGAATTACTCTTTCTGGTTATGTCTTATATTAACAATAATATACTCTTTATTTCTTTCATCTCACCTTACCACCAATATTCTATAAACCACTTTGACAGAACAGTTTAAGCATCATTCCTTTAAGTCTTCTCTAGAAGACAGGTCATATGAATACCCTGAATAGCAAAAGCAATCTTGAATAAAAAGACCAAAGCTGCAGGAATCATAGTACATAACTAAAAAATCTACTACAAAGCTACAAAAAGGAAGTAGTAAAGTACTGACATAAGAACAGACACAGATCAATGGAAAAGAACAGAGAGCCCAGAAATAAATCCCCACATCTTTAGTAGATTTATTTTTGACAAAGGTGCCAAAAATATACAATGGGGAACAGACAGTTTTTTCAATAAAAAGTGTTGGGACAAGTAGATAACTACATGTAGAAGAATGAAATTAAAATCTCACACAATAGGCAAAAACAATTCAAAATGGATTAAAGGCTTAAATGTTTTGGTTTTTTTTTTTTTTTTTTTGGTACCAGGGATCGAACTCAGGTCCTTGCGCTTGTGAAGCAGGCAGTGGAAGCACTGAGCTAAATCCCCGGCCCTTAAAAGCTTAAATGTTAAAACTTGAAACTATAAATCTTTTAAAAGAAAGCACAGTGGGGAGCCAGGCATGATGGTGCACACCCTATAATCCCAGCACTTGGGAGGCCAAGGCAGGAGGATCATCCCAAATTTGAGGCCAGCCTGGGCTACATAGTGAGTTCACGGCCAACCCGACTATACAGCAAGACCCTGTCTCACAAAAAAAAAAAAAAAAAGAAAGAAAAGAAAGAAAGAAAACAAAGCACAGGGAAAAAGGGCCCATTGCACTTTGAAGCATGGGAATGGACTGGACAGTCATTTTTCTTTTTTAAATATAACACCAAAAGCACAGGCAAGAAAAGCAAAAGCAGACAGATAGATTATGTAAAACTAAAAAGCTTCTACACAACCAAGCAAAAAGAGTGAAGAGAGAACCTTCTGAATGGGAAAAAATGGTCAAAACCTATCAACTTATGAAGGATTAATATCTAAAATATAAGGATGACAAACAGCAAGAAAACACAATTTTAAAATGGGCAAAGTATCTGAATGGATATTTCTCAAAAGAGGATAAACAGCCAATAGGTGTATGAAAAAAATGCTCAACATGACTAATCACTAGGAAAATGTAAAGTATACTAGCACAGTAAGATTTTCAAACTATTAGAATGTCAAAAGAGGGATGAGGGTACAGCTCAATGGTAGAACACTTGCTGGGCACCCCAAGACCTGGGTTCACTCCCCAGCAAAGCCATGGAAGGAAGGAAAGAAGAAAAGAAAAGGGAGGGAAGGAGAAAGGGAGGGAAGGAGAGGAAGAGAGAGGGGAGAAGGGATGAAGGGAGGGAGGGAAGAGAGAGAGAGAACAGAGAAGAGAGAGCTCAAGAGTGCAAGTGAGCTAAAAGATAAAAAGTGTTGGTAAAGGGAATCCTTAGACACCATTGGTGGGAATGTAAATTAGTATACCCATTATGGAAAATAGTATGAAGGCACCTTTTAAAAGTTAACAGAACTACCACATGATCCAGCAATCCCACTACTGGGTATATATCCAAAGAAAATTAAATCATCTAAGAAGTATCTGGGGATGTAGATGTAGCTCAGTGATAGAACACTTGCCTAGCATGTGCAAGGACCTAGATTCAAAGAAAATCTTGTCATCTATGACAAGTATGATTATAGAAGACACTATGCTAAGTTAATGTAAAGTCAGAAACTAAAGGACGAATATTGCACAACCTCATTTACCTATAGAGTCTTCAAAAGGCAAACTCACAAAAGCGTAGAGTGAAATAGTGATTAAGGGGAACAGGGATGGAGGACTGGGTATTTTCACCAACAAGTACAAAATTTGGGTTAGACAGGAAGAATAAGTTCAAGAGACTTACTGTACAATGTGGTGATTGCAGTTAATAATGGTTTTTCATCTGCTTTAAACTATCATAATTTTATATTTATATACAAATTCCAAGTAAAGACTTCACATTAAATTTTAGTAAATCTGATATAAAACAGGATGGAAAAAAATTTTAAATAGAAAAAGTCTTTACATTTATGTAAAATAAATTTATTCTCAGATAAAGCTAATAAATTTGACTTTAATTTTATATTTTTATTTGTGAAAACAATATAAATCTTAATTAAACTTGTTTCCAAGTATAAAAACTTAGGGAGGAGGGGAACCTTACCATTTTTGCTGACATCCAGTTCCCTGAGATTAATAAGATTTGCAATGGACGCTGGCAAAGCTGTTAAATCATTGTCCGGCAAACTCAGTTTGTGTAGAGACTGACAGTTAAAAAGTTGCTGTTGACAAGAGAGGAAACGATTTATTATCTTTTCAGTTTTCCTAAATATTTCATGTATTAACTTTTATACAAATAAATATTTTAGTTATAGTTTAAAAATGAGTTATACCTACACTGATACCAGGAAAGATATTTCAATATTCTGATTACGCTATTCTAGATCAGAATATACCGGAATCATTTAGAATGATTTACATCCTCATACTTCTCCCAAAACAAAATGCGCTTAGAGTAAATATATGATTGCACTATCTGTTGAGGTAGTCAAAAAGTAAGTGGCTAGCTGGGCACACTGGCATGTGCCTGAAATCCCAGCTGTCTAGGAGGCTGAGCTAGGTGGATTACACTGTCTCCAAGATAAAAAAAAAAATTAAAAAAGGATTGGGGATATAGCTTAGTGTGAAGGCCCTGGGTCAATCTCCAGTAATAACAAAAGAAAAGGTGGCTATTAAATATAATAAACTCTGGAATTTATCTTTCATGCAACTTTATTCCAAAATGAAAGCCATATTTAAGAACATTTTTCCAAAAATGTAAAATTGTTAAGACATAAGATTATAATGACAATTATTTGTACTGTTATAGCAAGCTTCTCTCTTTTCAACACAATCTCAGATTGAGATCCTATTCTTGATCTTCCACATTCTGTGGTGGAACTGGCTATGGAAGATAAAATTACATGCTCAAGAAGAGGATATAACAAAGAACAGTATATTATAAAGCACCTTACCAGAACCTAAGTATATAATTCATAAGCGTGTAAATGATAACCTTTAATACTTATCCACAGTCATTACAGATTTATTTATAAAATTACCTTTAGGACAGCAGTAGCTTTCCAAATGATTTTACATCATTTGGATGGTCATCAGAAAAACAGCATTTTGCACACTCCCATCCAGCATGTTTATACACATACAAAAATCCTAAAATAAGTATTTCTTAAAACAAGGCTACATGTAACATGTATTATTTTCTATTACATTATGCTTAGGCTTGCCAAATTAAATACAAATTGTCGAATTATGAACTTCAGCTAAATAATGAATAATTTTAGTATATATTTCATAAAACATATTAAAATATTTCTTATTCATGTGAAATTTGCATTTATCTACATACATGTCCTAAATTTTGATTTTACAAATCTCATAGTACAAATTACAGTTCATTTTTCAAAGTGCTGGCTACACATGCCAAACTATTTTATGAGCCATCAATGGATCTCTGCTCAGCTTCAAAGTTTGCTGTGTGAGTGGCTAAGGACCCTAAAATTTAAAAGTGACTGCAGTCTTGGCATGAAACACAGGAAATGGCATACAGAATGATGAGAGGAAAAGAAAAAATTTTAGTAAAGAAGGCGATAATTTGAGAATGTTTAGTGGTAATAAACACTTTACTTGTAAACTGTTAGTAGACTTCTGATCTTTAAGCCTTCCAAACCATTTCAAACAAATTATAAACTGAGGAAAACAGAACATCTTTAAAAAGTTTAACAAAATCGTGACACAGTAACTAAAATGACAATTATCCCCAATTATAACAATACACATCAATGACTTGTGAAAACTAGGAAAAGACAGCAATTCAGTTCGTTCTCTAGGTAAATTTTTTTTTCGCGTTAAATTTATTGGTACATTTTAGGTATAAAATACAGTTACATTCATCATTGGAATCTTGTACCATTACATGAGTATCTTGGTCCTTTTTTTTTTCTCCTTCCCCTGCCCTCCCTTCACCCCCTCCACCCTTCCCTAGTTGCAAAGACTTTGTTTCCATTTTTTTCCTTTTCTCATATTTTTTCTTTTCCCTTTTTTCCTTTCCCCTACCCCTCCCACTTCCCCAGCTCCTTTAGACCTCTTCTTCCTGTCACACAATATCAATTATATATTTGTAAATTACAATATCAAGATCTAGGAGTCATTACCAGATTTTACAGAATTTAAAAGGATATAGAAAGCATATTACAAAAATCTGTTTTGAAATAAATTTGACAACTTGTAAGAAGTACCTTGGAAGACAAATTAATGAAACTCTGGAAGAAAATATAAAATTTGAATAGCACCTATTAAAGAAAGTATATTCCTATCTTGAAAACCTACCTATATGACAACAGCAGGCTCATATACATTTTTAACAGATAAATTACATCAAACAATTAAAGCAGAAAAAAAAGAACACTTCTCCCCTCATTTTAGGAACTCAACATTGTGCTAATCCTAAAACTGGATAAAGATAATAGAAGAAAAAAGTATGAGCATAGATAGAAATTTGTTTAACAAAACAAACTATTAGAAGTCAGATCTGGCAGGATGTAGAAAGTGGTTTTATTATAGGGATGGCAGTACTGGTTCAGCATTGGAAGATCCACCCCGAAAAGTCATCATTTTAACAGAGGAAAGGAAAAAGCCATATGATCCTGTCACTAGTTGGAGAAAAAGTATTGGACTAAATTCTACAGCTGTTCATGGTAAAAGCTATCAGGAGACTAGAAGTAGAACAGAACCTTCTCAACAGATTAAAGACATGTACTCCATACTTCAGCAAAAGCGCCTTATATGAATGGAGAAGATACAATGCTTTCTCCTTAAGGTGGGGAACAAGGGCAGATATGCTTACTCTTCATCTGTCCATTAAACTTTGAAACATAGGCCTAAGCCAAAACATTCTGGCAATAAAATGACACAATTAGGATAGGACTGGCAAGGTAGAAGCAAAATCTTTTTATGTAGATGAAATGATCATCTACAGAGAAAATACTAAGAAATCTCTAGGAGCCCCTAGATCTTGTATTTGAATTCAGCAGGATTAAAAACACAAGGTTTACATAAAAATTCAGGTCTGTGTATACTTGCTATAAAAGAAGAATTGGATATTGAAATTTAAAAGTTATGTAGGAATCGGGCCAGAGATTTAGCTCAGTGGTTCCGGCGCCTGCCTCAAAAGCACAAGGTTCCGAGTTTGATCCCCTGGCACCAAAAAAAAAAAAAATTTATGTAGGAGTACAAAGGACCTAGAAAAGTTAAAAAAAACAAAAACAAAAACAGTGTTGGAAGACATTTAGTACCTAATTTTAAGCCTTCTTCTAAAGCTACAGTAATCAAGGCAGTGTTGGTGTAAAGGAAAGACAGATAGATCATTGGAATAAAACAGAGAATCTAGAAATAGAACCACACATATATGGTACACTGAGTTTTGAAAGATTATTTAACATTAGCATTTTATAGAATATAAACTCAATTCAAGAGCCGAGGAAGAGACAGTGTTTGCAGCAAATGGCACTAGAACACCTGGTATCCGTATACAAAAAATTAACCTCAACCTTTTATTTCCATACATGAAAATAACTTGAAGGGATCTATGAACCTAAATAAGAAAGCCTAAAAGTATAAAACTTTAAGAAGAAATTATAAGGGAAAATGTTTATGAATTCAGGGTAGGCAAGAACTACCTAGGATACAAAAACATGATGTATAAAAGAAAAAAATTGATAAATGAGATTCCATCAAAATTTAGAACTTAAATGACATCATTAAAATGAAAAGTAGTCCTTAAACAGACCAAATTTACAATGCATATAACCTATGACCAGAATACATAAAGAACTCTTACAGTTCATTAATAGACAACCCAATTAAAAAGTAAACATAAGAAGATGATAAACAGCCAGTACAGCACAAAGAAAGGTGTGCAACTCTGGAATCAGGAAAATACTACTCAGTACAATAACAAGATTGAATTATACACTCATTAGGGAGATGAAGTTCAAAGTTTTAAAAGCCTTGTCATGTCTTTTTCTTTTTATTGGATTCTCCCCGTTTGTGTTTAATTTGTCACGCCCAATGGATTCATTCTGCTGGGTTTCCTGGGGTTGTGATCCTCATTGTCTTTTCCTAGGGCATTGTCTAGAATTTTCTGGAGTGCCAGTTTGATATTCGTGAAGTTCCTGAGGTGCTCTTTATCATGAAAGTATCTATTTATTTCTCCATCAATTTTGAAAGATAGTTTTGCAGGGTACATCAATCCGGGTTGGAGGCTGTTTTCCTTTAGGGCTTGAAATACATCACTCCAAGCTCTTCTTGCCTTGAGGGTTTGCATTGAGAAGTCTGCTGTGATTCTGATGGGCTTTCCTTTGTATGTGATTTGTTTCTTTTCTCTCACTGCTTGCAGAATTTTGTTCTTCTGTTGGATTTCTGGAATCCTAACTATTATATGACTATGTGTAGATGTTTTTTGATCAAGGCTATCTGGAGTCCGATATGCCTCACTTATCTGTATGCCAAGCTCTTTTCCCCTCCTGGGGAAGTTTTCTGCCATCACTTCTGTGAAGAGTTTTTTTATGTCATCTGCACTCTCTCCTCTTTCCTTCACTGACTCCAATCAGTCTTATGTTATTCTTCTTTGCATCATCTAGCAGCTGCTGGATTGATTTCTCATGTTCCTTTACAATTTTAAAGCAATTTTTCTTTTCCTCCTCACTAATTGCAGTCTTATCTTCTATCTCTGAAATTCTATCCTCACATTGGTTCATTCTGCTGCGCATACTTTCGGCGGAGTTTTTAATCTCCTGGAAATCTGTTTGCATCTGCTTTATGGATTCCATTTGTTTCCTATGTTAGGATTCCATCATGTTCCTCAGATCCTCTATTTTTTTAATCTGTGTCCTCTCTAGATTTATTAATCATGTCTTGCACCATGAGCACAATCTTTGCTGTTATTTGAGTAATTATTTCTGATTTCATTTTTCCCAGATTCTCTTTTGTTGCCAGTTTGAGAGTCCAGGTGATTGAGTATCAGACTGTTTCATCTCATTTCCCTTTGGGGTTGCTGTAGGTGATCCAGAAGTCTGTTTTTGAGGCTTGTTTACGTGTCTTCTCATTTCCACAAGATGGGGGGTTGCTTCTGGCACCCACGAGGCCCACCTTCTCTGCCCTAGGAGCTTGGGATGGCGGCGGAGGAGCTTCATTCCAGGTGCTGGAACCGGCTCACCTTTCTGCCCTAGGAGCTTGTCTTGTTAGGTTCTCTCCTGCAAGAGTTGTTTCACAGGCTTTCTAACATTCTAGCACAGAGGTATTGCTTTATCGGGATCCACTCTGTCTAGGTAAATTTAATGGCTCCAGAAATTATGTAGTCTCGTTTTCTACCTTAGCTATAATAATGTTTGAAGTAAATATAAAATTTTAAGCCATTTGTACAAGTATTCAAGAATTAATATGAACAAAAGTTTAAATGTTAATTTTTATTTTGTTTTGTTTTACTAGGGATTGAACCTCTACATCCTAGCCCATTTTTTATCTTGAGACAGGGATCTTTGAGCCCAAGGGATCTTTATCTTTGAGCCCAAGCTGGGCTCAAACTTGCAATCCTCCTGCCTCAGCCTCCCAGAGTTCTGGGATTGCTACCACCATATCTAGCTTCAAAAATCTATTTTTAAAAATCTGAATTGGAAGGTGGGCATGGTGGCACACCCATGTAATCCCAGCACTAGGGAGGCCAAGGAAATGAGATAGGACAGTGAGGGTGGCAAAGCTGGCTGGGGAAAGAGGCCTGACCGGTTAATTGCAAGTTGCTGGATACATTCTTGCAAGAACTCTGAGGCATGGGATCCCAGCACCAACTCTGAGGCCTGTACATAGAAGTTCTTACAGGTTTCCTCAAAATGTGGACAGCAAAAAAAGACACAGATGCCAAGAAGAGCTCGTTATGGTGGCTTTCCTCATGATAACCCACCCTGGTTTCTCCAGGGTGTTCTTTTATAGAGCCAGTTTCTCCCTCATTCTTCACTTTTACTTTCTTGAATACACTTTGTCACTGTTTTTTGCTTGTTTTGTTCAATAACTCCAGAGGGAGGGGGCAAGCAGCCCAGAACCCGGTTACATTTACTTGGCGAGCCACTTTTAGCAGCAGGCTACCTTTGAGTTCGAAACTAGCCTGAGCTACGTTGGGAGTTCAAGGACAGCCTGAACTACATACATAGGGAGACTGTCTCAAAAAGACAAAAAAAAACCAACATCTGAATCAGAATTAAAAAACAACAATAATAATCTGAACTGGGGTACATATTTCAAGGTAAAATTAAACTGAAAAACAGAAGCAATACACACACACACAAACAAAAACAGAAGCAACATACATCCATATACTGACAGTATTAGGACATCATTAGAAATAACAAATTGTGCCGGGCATGGTAGCACATGTCTGTGATCCCAGCACTCAGGAGGCTGAAGCAGGATTGCTGACAGCAGGACAGCCTGGGCTATAGTGAGTTCAAGGGCACCCTTAACAACACAGGGAGACCCAGTCTCAAAAAAATACAAACAAAAAAAACTCAAATCGTTAGGCAAAGGTAATTCTTCCAAGTCAGTATTAACATACCTTTGGAAGTTCTTCGATCTGATTGGCATCTAAATAGAGCTCCTCCAAAGTTTTTTCAAAAGTAAAAATCTCTTTGGGAACTTGTTCCAAGCTGCAATGAGAGTAATCCAGAGTAGTGACGGTCTCTTCTTCTCCTCGTAGACAGCGACATGGTACCAACCGCACAAACAAACTTCGTTTTGTAGTCATTTTTAGATACTGCAATATTCAAATAAAAACAAATTTAATTAAAACATACATATTATTCCAACTCATTTACCCCAATTCATATTCCACAGATAAACACCTCCCCTCTGCTACACACACACAATGGAATCCATTTAACATTCCTTTAGTATCCACATTTTTATCTCCCAGATTTCATATTATACTCAAAGTACTTTTGTACTTTATAAAACAATCCATGACGTAACCATTTATATCCTTCTACAGAAATTGTTTTTTTGTTTTGTTTTGAGACAGGGTTCTCACCATGCAGTTCAGGGTGCCTCAACCTCTCCACTGCTAGGACTACAGGTGTGCGCCACCAAGCTCACCTGCTTCCTATGTCTGCTTCTCAGTTCTCAAAAACACTAATACTGCCGGGTGTGGTGGCACACACTTGTAGTCCTAACACTCGGGAGGCTGAGGCAGGAAGATTGCCACAAGCTCAAGGCGACCCTGGGCTAAACAGTGAGTTCAGAGCCAGCCTGAACTACAAAGCCAGACTCTTTCAAAAAACAAAACATAACAAACCACTCTAAAACAACAAAGATTTTTCTTTTAATATCTGGTTCTAATAGTTCCTTAAAGCCATTAAAGTATCAAAAGGTCTTTGTGACAAATTTCTTTGGGAGTTTCAAAACAAAGCTGTGTGTGTGTGTGTGTGTGTGTGTGTGTGTGTGTGTGTGTAGTGAGGTATTCATATAAGCGCAGTCTTTGTGACAAATTTCTTTGGGAGTTTCAAAACAAAGCTGTGTGTGTGTGTGTGTGTGTGTGTGTGTGTGTGTGTGTGTGTGTGTGTGTGTGTGTGTGTGTGTGTGTGTGTGTGTGTAGTGAGGTATTCATATAAGCGCAGCACCCTGGAAGGCTGAAACCTTCAAAAAGCTCAGCCTAGGAAATTCAGCAATTGTTAGGGCTTTTATCTAGATATCTCCCCTAAGCCATCTGCACTCATTGGTAGGGCTTTTCAGAGCTGGCTGGGTGTAGAATGTGGATTAAGGGTGTGTGGTAACTGGATTAGTCCACTGATTGGATTGGCATAGTTCTGGGTGTGGCTGACAGATGGATTTAGTATGTTATCTACAGTGTTCCATCCAACAACAAAATACACATTCTTTTCAGCAGCACTCGGAACTTTCTCCAAAATAGACTACATACTAGCCAATAGAGCAAACTTAAGTAAAAGAATTGAAACTGTACCATGCATATTATCATCATAGCTCATAGCACAATGAAATTAGAACTCTACAGCAAGACAACATAGAAATGCAAATGCATGGAAACTAAATAATACTGTGCACTCTTGAAGAAGGTAGTGAGACAAGGTCTCCGCTCTGTACTTCAGTCTGGGCTTGAACTCACTATGTAGCCTAGGCTGTCCTTGAACTCTTATGATCCTCCTATCTCAGCCTCCTGAGTGCTGAGATTACAGGTGTGTGCCACCAAACAATACATTCTTTCTTCTTTTTTGGGGGGGGACCTTGCATTTGAAAGGCAGGTGGCAGAACCACTGAGCTAAATCCCTGGCCCCAAACAATACTTTCTTAAATAAACTATGGGTTATGGAGGAAATCAGGGACAAAATAGTTTCTAGAACTAAATGATAATGCTGTAGAACATACTGGAACTACAGGACACAATGAAAGCAGTTCTAAGAGAAAAGTTTATATCTGTGAGTGTCCATATCACAAAAACAGTGTTAAGGTTTATATCTAGATAGCCACTCAAGGGCTCATGCACTCACTCACAGGTGGGACTTTTGAGAGCTAACTGGATCATGGTTGTGTGATACTGAATTAGCCTGCTGATTGGTTTAGCATAAATCTGGGTGTGGATAACAGATTTATTGAAGAGAAAAGACCCCTCTTGTGTTTGGGTGGCACCAACCAACAGGCTAATAGCCTGGATGAAATAAAATGGAAAAAAAGGAAAGCTCTCTGTTACCTATGCCACCATAGACTCTTTCCCCTCTGCCATGCAACCTTGGCTTGAAGCCAGCTGACTATGGACTGAAACCTCTACAAACTATGAGCTAAAATAAATCTTTCTTCCCTTAATTTGTGGGTGTCAGGTTTTTTGTCACAGCAATGAAAAGGTGATTAAGACAAAGATAAAGGCCAAATACATACCTTAATGATACACCGCAAGGCTCCAGAAAAACAAGAACAAGCTAAACCCAAAGTTACTCTAAGGAAGAAAATTATAAAAATCAGATCATAGGGCCGGGGATTTAGCTCAGTGGCATCATGCCTGCCCTGCAAGTGCAAGGTCCTGAGTTCCATCCCTGGTACCAAAAAAAAAAAAAAAATCATCATAATCAATGAAATTGAGAGGGGGAAAAATACAAAGAATTAATGAATTAAAGAGTTGATTCTCCAAAAGAATAAATAAAATAACAAACTCTTAGCAGATCTAACCAAAAACAGGAAAGGAAAACCACAAATCAATGCAATTAGAAATGAAAAAGGTAAAATCACATTAGACATTGCTAAAAATTGAAAAGACTACTAAGAACCATTTTGCAAAAAGCTGTACACCAATATATTGAAGAATTCAGAAGAAACAGGTTGATTTCTACATATATATGATTACTAAAACTGAACCAAGATTTAAAAATCTGGAATAATTCAGTAATAGGCAATGATACTGAAGGTCTAATTTTTTAAAAACCCAACACCAGGGCCAGGGATTTAGCTCAGTGGTTTTGTCGCCTGCTGCGCAAGTGCAAGGACCCGAGTTCGATCTCCGGTACCAAAAAAAAAACAAAAAACCCAACACCAATATTCCTTAAGCTTTTTAATGAATTGGAAAGGGGAGTATATCCAAAGTCATTCCTGGAAGCTACCATTACCCTCATTTCAAAACCAGGCAAGGATCTAACCAAAAAAGAGAATAACAGGCTAATCTTTTTAATGAACATAGATGGAAAAATCCTCAATTAACGGGGCTGTGGATTTAGCTCAGGCTGTGGAGTGCTTGCCCAGCAAGCATGAGGCCCTGGGTTCAACCCCCAGTTCCACCAAAATCCTCAGAAAGATACTGGCAAACAGAATGCAACAACTCATCAAAAAGATCATACAGTGTGACAAGTAGGCTTCATCCCAGCCAGGGATGCAAGGATTGTTCAACATACACAAATCAATATATGCAAATCATCACACGAACAGCAACAATGACAAAAATTACATGATCATCTCAATAGTCACAGAAAAAGCCTTTAACAAAATCTAACATCCTTTCATGATAAAAACACTTAAGAAAATATGCCTAGAAAGACTATCTCAGTCTGATAGCCATTTATGACAAACATACTATCAACATCATATTAATGGGGAAAAACTGAAACTTTTCCTCTAAAATCAAGAACAAGACAAGATGTCCACTATAACCACTCCTGTTCAACACAGTTCTTGAAACTATTAGCAAGAGCAATGAGACAAGAAAAAAGTAAAATACAAGAGATATATATATATAAGAAAGGAAGGGCCGAGGATTCAGCTCAGTGGCACTGCACCTGCCTTGCAAGTGGTTCAATTTCCAGTACCACAAAAAACAGAAAGGAACAAAGGGAACAGGGGATGTCTTTCTATTTTCTGATGTCTTCTTTGATTTCCTTTTTTAGAATACTGTAGTTTTTATTGTTGAGATCTTTCACTTCCTTGGTTAAGTTAATTCCTAAGTAATTTTTCTTGGTGCTATTATGAATAGTACTTTTTTCCTCAGATTAATCAATTACTGGTGAACAGAATGCTACTGACTTTTGCATTTTGATTTTGTGTCATGCTACATTATTTGGTTTTTAATTCTAACAGTCTTTTTGATGGAATATTTTGGATCTTCTATGTAGAGGATCATGACATCTGCCAATAATAATAATTTGCTTTCTTCCTTTCTTAGTAAATTCAAGGCCAGCCTGAACTTCATATACGCAGTGAGACCCAGTCTCAAAAAAAAAAAAAAAGAGCAAAATAAAGGATAAATAATAGGAAGAAGAGAGAGAAATTTTTCTCAAATAGGAAGGAGATCAAGAGATGGAAGGAGAGGGAAGGGGAATAAGAAGAAAAGGAATTAAGATGTGTTATGTCCATGTACCAACTCCACAGAATGAATGTAAACATTATGTACTACAAACATGTACTAATAAAAAAATAAGCAGAAAACTTTCTAACAAAAGAAATTAAGGCTACTTACCGCTGGGTTGAATTAATCTCCCTGATGTTTCTTAATTGAGTCAACATGCTATGGAAAGCAAAAGAGAAATAAAATTAATTAAAAATGTATTTTTTATAACTAAGGAACATCTCCTTTAATTTGTAATTTACATCAAATGTTAAAATGAAATTCTTAAAAACTGACCATTATAAATTGAAAATAGTTATAAGCAAATAGTCAAACCCTAATGCTCATTTCTTAAAAATTATACAAGCATAGGCCGGGGATTTAGCTCAGTGGTTCCAGTGCCTACCACACAAGTTCAAGGTCCTGAGTTTGATCCCCCCCCCAAAAAAAATACACACACACACACACACATATATACAAGCACATGTGCTCACACATATTTGTGAATATCTAACTAAATACGTTGTTTTAATATATTTACTTGTAAACTACTAAGATCCTTTATCAAAAAACAAATACTTTTCATTTTTCTGAAAAATAAAATTTTTCCATACACATAAACTCTAATCACCAATTATATGTAAATTTAGTAGTTTTTGATCAGTCTCTGGTACAGGTACTGATAATTACTCATTAAATTTATTTCCACTTTTAAGAATCTACTCAGTGTAGTAACAGGCCCAGCTAAATGCCTGGCTTTCTAGGCCAAGGGGAGACAAGGGAAAGGCAACACAAGTGAAATCAAGGACTTGTACAGTATCTAGTAATCTGCTTAGGAGGTAGAAAAGGAGCCATTTGCTTTCCTGATAAACAGGAACAAATGTGTCTGAAACTAGTAATCTTCCATTTTTCTAGCCTTCAATCTATATATGATGTCCAGTGCTGCAACAACTATCCTATTACCATAAGTCAACAAGCATGAAGATTAAGTCTGTGGATAAATAAGGCTGACAGAATAGAATGACAAACTGAGCAAGCAGTCTCTAACAACACTGTTGAGTAGCTAAACTAACCCTAAATTCCTGACTATTTTTCAGCTTCTTGGTACTGTATGTGGTAAAATTAATTCTTGTATTTGTGTCCATCACTTCCACACTCTGTACTCACAGCCAACACATTTGAAAGTGAGACAGCCTAAAACCCAAACCAAGGGTCTTAATAAGTGTGTACCTTCTCCTTAAAAATTCAAAATGATATCCATAACACACGTTTCAGAATTTTACCAGTGATTCTCAATACATCAAGCTATTTTCCTCTGTGCTAAATGGTTTAAGACTTGATTTATTTAACCTTCTCAACAAATTCTACATATATCACATGCCACATATACTGGGGCGGGGGGGGGGGGGGGACGACACTTTTGTGTATAGCAAGCAAAGACTGCCAGTACATCTCATGTCCTTCAGTTTGCTCCCACAGAGAATGGAGCTGCTACAAGGCTGGAGATAAATGCAATTGTATTTTTGCTTTTAGAACTTTATTCTGAAACACCTGAACGATACCTGCCTGGGTGAACCCTAAGAAGTTGGATATGAAAATTTAGAGATATGAAAAAAGATCCGAGCTGAAGATATAAATTTGAAACACATCTGCTCATACATAATATTTAAAGCAATAAAAATTAGGTGAAATCATCAGAAGTCTGAGGGTAGACAGAAAAAAGAACAGGTCCAATAACAGATCAAAGACATAAAATTAGGGATCAGAAAGAAGAGATAGACTAACAAAGGGCACTGAAGAAAGGCAGTCAAATGAGGCAAGAAAAACCCTCAAAAGAACTGTGATAATCAAATAAAATGTTTTAAGGAAAGGGTTAACAAAAGCTGTTAATAAAGACTTAGAATTGCTACTGTTTGTTAACATAAAGACCACTGATAGCTTGATTAGACCACTTTTAGTGGAGAGGCAAAACACTGGGGGGATTGAAGAATAAGGAAGCAAGGACCTACCCCAGAGGTGAAGAGGCTGGAGAGAGAGTGGAGGGGAGATAAGAGGGGGAAGAGAAGGGAAAGGAAGAGAAAGGGAAGGGCAGGGAGTGCCTCAGAGGCCTGGGGCAGGATGGGGCTGGGCAGAGGGAAGGAAAGGGTGAGAGAAGCAAAGGGATGAGGGCAGAAGGATGGGCGAAAGGTGAAGGGCAAGGGGAGAGAGAAAAGGGAAGAGGGGGTAGGAAAGAGAGGGAAAAAAAAGAATGGATCCAAGAGATTATTCTACTTTTGGTGGGAGTGGAATAACGACATAAAGCATAATTTCTCAAGGATCTAATGACATGAAACATGCCAGTAGGAATGAGAACTAAAGTTTAACAGCACAAATAAAAAGAATTTTTTTAAAATTAAAAATTACTAATGTAGGACTGCATAACTCTGTAATCATAAAACTCCCCTAGCCCCAACTGTGACTGAATGTGAGTAAATAGATAAAGATGCTTCTTAGTTCCAGGACACTAGATAAGATCCGTATCAGCCATAATTATCCAACTCTCCCCCCCACACACACCACTATCTATAGAACAATCTACAAAGCATCTGCTATCAGTACCTGTCAGGCTAATTAACATACAAATGTAAGACCACTAAACTTTGTTCCTTCTTCTGTAAATTTCGCCTGTTAACTTCCCTGCAAGCCCCTATACAAAGAGCTTTGAACTCTGGACTGACGCCTCTCTAAGCTACTTTGCTTTGGGAGTGCCATCTGGCCAGACTAAGGTCTGTTTCACTTTCCAACTTGTCCCGTGTGTTCCTTCCCCGGTGTTCTTCGCTGCAGTCAGCTCCTTGGAGCATTTGGTAAGGCCCTTGGTCTCACATTCTGGAGGCACCGCTGGGATCCCCAGGTGTGCTCCACTACAGTCAGCTCCTTGGAGCATTTGGTAAGGCCCTTGGTCTCACATTCTGGAGGCACCGCTGGGATCCCTGGGTGTGCTCCACTACAGTCAGCTCCTTGGAGCATCTGGTAAGGCCCTTGGCCTTACATTCTGGAGGCACCGCTGGGATCCCTGGGTGTGCTTCACTATAGTCAGCTCCTCGGAGCGTTTGGTAAGGACAGCGGTCTTAAACTAAGTTCAAAGAAATAGTATATTTTATAATATGAACGACTTCTTCCTATAAAAATGTAAGTTATAAAATTTGCTCAAGAAACAAAATATGCCAGATATGGTGGTGTACACCTGTAATCTCAGCACTGTGAGGCAGAAGCAGGAGGCAGAAAGATCACTGCAAGTTCAAGACCACACTAGGCTACATAGTGAGTTCAAGGCCAAGCTGAACTACATAGGAAGACACTATCAAGTTTTTAAAAACCCACAAACAAATAGAAAATGTGGATGAAATCATGGATAAAGTGTGTCAAGATTATTCCTCAAGCACCTTGATTTCATAATGTTAAGTGAAATAAATCAGACTCATAAGCTTAAATGTTGCATGGTTACATGCTCACTTTGGCAGCACATATACTAAAATATTGCATGGTTTCTTATATAAAAAACTAAAAATATAAATAAAGAGAAAAATGAGAGAAAGACAATAGGAAACATCTTTTGCAAATGGGAAAGGGACCAAGAGATTGAAAGAGGGAGGAGGGAAAGCAGATGAGAAAAGAATTAAGATGTGTTATATGTACATGTTCCAACTCCCCAGTAGGAATATAATTATGATGTACTGCAAACATGTACTAATAAAAATTGAAAAAATTATTCCTTAAAAGACAATATGCACATATTTGCAAAGTTTCTAAAAATGGAATCAGATTACAAGGTTCAGGACTTACAAGAAAGATAAGAAAATGTCCCAATCTCGTTTCACAAATTCAATATAACTGACACTAATATCTCAATGTTATCATATAAGAATTCTTTTAAGCGGCTGGGGATTTAGCTCAGTGGTTCCGGCGCCTGCCTTGCAAGCACAAGGTCCTGAGTTTGATCCCCGGTAGCAAAAAAAAAAAAAAAAAAAAAGAATTCTTTAAAAATTTTTAATTAGAGCTGGACTCAGTGGTGTGCCCTGTAGTTTTAGTTATTCAGGCAGTAATATGGTAGTAGAAAAGCCAAGATTAATAAATCTATTAACAATACATCACACAAATAGGTACAAAAGGAGAAAACAGATCTTTTCAAAAAACACCAAAGGGCATCTAAACACTCAAAAATCATTCTTAATTTTAAAAGAACTTAGTAAATCAGATAGAGGAACAATATCTCAATTAAGAAACTGTCAGATCCCAGGCTCCTAGGGCAGTGAAGCTCAGCCAGTCCCAGGACCTGAAGGAAGCTCCCCGCCTCCATCCCAGGCTTCTAGGGCAGAGAGGCTCAGCGGGTTCCAGCACCCGGAAGGGGGTTCCCCACCTCAATCCCAGGCTCCTAGGGCAGTGAAGCTCAGCCAGTCCCAGCACCTGGAGGGAGGCTCCCGAGCTGCCATCCCAAGCTCCTATAGGGCACAGAAGGTGGGCCGCATGGGCGCCAGAAGCACATCCCACCCCCCCACCCCCGTGAAAATGAGAAGACACGTAAACAAGCCTCAAAAACAGACTTCCAGATCACCTACAGCAACCCCAAAGGGAAACAAGATGGAACACTCTGATACTCAACCACCTGGACTCTCTGAACTGGCAACAAAAGAGGATCTGGGAAAAATGAAATCAGAAATAATTACTCAGATAATAGCAAAGATTTTGCTCATGGTGCAAGACATGATTAATAAATCTAGACAGGACACAGATAAAAAAATAGAGGATCTGAGAAACATGATGGAATCCCAACATAGGAAACAAATGGAATCCGTAAAGCAGATACAAACAGATTTCCAGGAGATTAAAAACTCCGCCGAAAGTATGCGCAGCAGAATGAACCAATGTGAGAATAGAATTTCACATATAGAAGATAAGATTGCAATTAGTGAGGAGGAAAAGAAAAACTGCTTTAAAATTTAAGGGAACATGAGAAATCAATCCAGCAGCTGCTAGATGATGCAAAGAAGAATAACATAAGACTGATTGGAGTCAGTGAAGAAAGAGGAGAAGAGTGCAGATGACATAAAAAAACTCTTCACAGAAGTGATGGCAGAAAACTTCCCAAGGAGAGGAAAAGAACCTGACATACAGATAAGTGAGGCATATAGAACTCCAGCTAACCTTAATCAAAAAAAATCTACACATAGGCATATAATAGTTAGGATTCCAGAAATCCAACAGAAGAACAAAATTCTGCAAGCAGTGAAAGAAAAGAAACAAATCACATACAAAGGAAAGCCCATCAGAATCACAGCAGACTTCTCAATGCAAACCCTCAAGGCAAGAAGAGCTTGGAGTGATGTATTTCAAGCCCTAAAGGAAAACAGCCTCCAACCCGAATTGATGTACCCTGCAAAACTATCTTTCAAAATTGATGCAGAAATAAGATGCTTTCATGATAAAGAGCACCTCAGGAACTTCATGAATACCAAACCGGCGCTCCAAAAAATTTTAAACAGTACCCTAGGAAAAGACAATGGGATCACAACCCCAGGAAACCCAGCAGAATGAATCCATTGGGCGTGACAAATTAAACACAAATGGGGAGAATCCAACAAAAAGAAAAAGTCATGACAAGGCTTTTAAAACTTTTGACTTCATCTCCCTAATGAGTGTATAATTCAATCCTATTATTGTACTGATTAGTATTTTTCTGATTCTAGAGTTGCACACCATTCCTTACGCTATACTGGCTATTTATCATCTTATGTCTACATTTTAATTGGGTTGTCTATTAATGAGCTCTAAGAATTCTTTATATATTCTGCTCATAGGTTATATGCACTGTAAATTTGGTCTGTTTAAGGACTACTTTTCATTTTAATGATGTCATTTAAAGTTCTAAATTTTGATGGAATCTCATCAATTTTTTTTCTTTTATACATCATGGTTTTTGTATCCTAGATAGCTCTTGCCTACCCTGAATTCATAAATATTTTCCCTTATAATTTCTTAAAGTTTTATACTTTTAGGCTTTCTTATTTAGGTTCATAGATCCCTTCAAGTTATTTTCATGTATGGAAAAAAAGGGTTGAGGTTAATTTTTTATATACGGATACCAGGTGTTCTAGTGCTGTTTGCTGAAGACAATGTCTCTTCCTCGGCTCTTGAATTGAGTTTATATTCTATAAAATGCTAATGTTAAATAATCTTTCAAAACTCAGTGGACCATATATGTGTGGTTCTATTTCTAGATTCTCTGTTTTATTGCAATGATCTGTCTTTCCTTACACCAACACTGCCTTGATTACTGTAGCTTTAGAAGAAGTCTTAAAATTGGGTGCTAAACGTCTTCCAACACTGTTTTTGGTTTTGTTTTTGGCTTTTCTGGGTCCTTTGTACTCCTACATAACTTTTAAATTTCAATATCCAGTTCTTCATTTATAGCAAGTATACACAGACCTGAATTTTTATATATACCTTGTGTTTTCTAATCCTGCTAAATTCAAGTACAAGTTCTAGGGGCTCCTAGAGATTTCTTAGTATTTTCTCTGTGGATGATCATTTCATCTACATATGAAGATTTTGCTTCTGCCGTGCCAATCCTATCCTAGTTGTGTCATTTTATTGCCAGACTATTTTGGTTTAGACCTATGTTTCAAAGTCTAATGGACAGATGAAGAGTAGGCATATATGCCCTTGTTCCCCACTTTAGGGAGAAAGCATTGTATCGTCTCCATTCATAGAAGGAGTTTTTGTTGGAAGTATGGAGTATATGTCTTTGATCTGTTGAGAAGGTTCTGTTCTACTTCTAGTCTCCTGATAGCTTTTACCATGAACAGCTGTAGAATTTAGTCCAATACTCTTTCTTCAACTAGTGACAGGATCATATGGCTTTCTCCTTTCCTGTTAAAATGATTACTTTTGGGGGTGGATCTTCCAATGCTGAACCAACATTGCCATCCCTATAATAAAACCACTTTCTACATCCTGCCAGATCTGACTTCTAATAGTTTGTTTTGTTAAACAAATTTCTATGTTTTTCTTCTATTATCTTTATCCAGTTTTAGGATTAGCACAATGTTGAGTTCCTAAAATGAGGGGAGAAGTGTTTCTTCTTTTTTCTGCTTTAATTGCTTGATATAATTTATCAGTTAAAATGTTTATGAGCCTGCTGTTGTCATATAGGTAGGTTTTCAAGCTAGGAATATACTTTCTTTAAAAGGTGCTATTCAAATTTTATATTTCCTCCAGAGTTAGTTTCATTGTCTAAATTACTTCTTAGAAGGTGTCAAATTTATTTCAAAAAAGATTTTTGTAATATTCTTTCTATATCCTTTTAAATTCTGTAAAATCTGTGGTAATGTCTCCTAGATCTTAATATTGTAATTTAAAAAATGTATAACTGATATTGTGTAACAGGAAGAAAAGGTCTAAAAGAGCAGAGGAATTGGGAGGGGTAGGGGAAGGGAAAAAAGGGAAAGGGAAAAAAGGGAAAGGAGAAAATATGAGAAGAGGAAAAAAAATGGATACAAGGTCTTTGCAAATAGGGAAGGGTGGAGGGGGTGAAGGGAGGGCAAGGGAAGGGAAAAAAAAATAAGAACCAAGATACTCATGTAATGGTACAAGATCCCAATGATGAATGTAACTGTATTGTATACCTAAAATGTACCAATAAAGTTAATGGGGGGAAAAAAAAAGAAACTGTCAGTATCACATGTGTAAATACTGAATAGTTTCTCTAGTGTTAGAAACTAAAAGTATAAATAAGGATCAAAATGTTTAAGTGATAATGTGAAATAGGAAGAAAAGGTCTAAAGGAGTAGGGTAAAGGAAACAAGGGAAAGGAAAAAATATGAGAAAAGGAAAAAAATGGAAACCAAGTCTTTGTAAATGGGGGGGGGGGTTGAAGGGAGGGCAAGGGAATAAGGAAAAAATAAGAACCAAGATACATCATGTAAAGGTACAAGTTCCCAATGATGAATGTAACTGTATTGTATACCTAAAATGTACCAATAAACTTAATGAAAAAAAAAGAAACTATCAGTGTCATATTCAAATATAAAACAAACACTAAGCACATTATTATTAAAAAGAATATTATCACGACCGGAAGTTGAAAAAACCCATAGAATGGGAGGAAATATCAAATCATATTCTGATAATGGACTTGTATCCAGAATACATTTATAGCTCTTCAAACTCAACAATAAGAAAGTAAAAGATGTAATCCAAATACAGAGTTTGAACAGGCATTTCTCCAAAGATAAATGGCCCAAAGCACATAAAGATAATAACATTATTAGTCATTAGGGAAGTACAAATCAAAACTATCACTCATACCTACTAGGGTGACTATAATCAAGTCAGGCAATAACAAGTACCAGTATCAGGGAGCATATAGAGATATTAGAATTTGGGGTAGAGGTGTAGCTCAGTGCTAGAGCACTTTCTTTACATGAACAAGTACTGGGTTCAATCCCCAGAGTACTGAAAAAAAATTACGTATTTATATATTGAGGCTGTAGAAACTCTCATACATTGGAGATGGGAATGGGAATGGAAAATGCACTGGCAGTTCCACAAAGTTAAACAGAGTTACCCCCACAACCCCACAATTTCACTCCTGGGTATATAACCAAGAAGACTGAAAACACATCCCCCCAAAAATCCTGTAACTAATATTCATAGCAGCATTACCCACAAAATGAACACTGAACTGTTACAACACCCAAAGGTTCATCAACTAATGAAGTGATAGACAAAATGTTGTATATCCATACAACATTCTATAGTAGTGGAATATTATTCAGCTTTTTATAGGGACAAAGTACTGACATAACACAACATGGGTAGACATTAGAAATTGGAGCCAGGTGTGGTGGTGTATTCTTGTTATCTTAGTACTCCTGTTGAATCAGGAGGATCACCAGTTTAAACCTAGTTTGGGTAACTTAGCAAGAAGATCCTGTCTCAAAATGTAAAAAGGGCTGGAGGCATAGCTCAGTGCAAAAGCCCTGGTTTCAATCCCCAGCACAAAAAAAAAGGGAAAAAAAAAGAAACACAAGAAACATTATGCTATGTTGAAGAAGCCAGATACAAAAGGTCATATATTAATTAATTTTTATGAAATAAATTGAATAGACAAACTCATAGAGACAGGTTAGTGAGGCCAGGGAAGAAAGGGGAGTTATGTCAATGAATGAGTTTTTGTGAAGGACTGGTAACTGTTTTAGAATTAGAGAATGATGATGGCTGTGCAAGTTTGTAAATATATGAAAAGCTACTGAGTTGTAAACTTTAAAAGATGAACTGTATGATATGTAAAGTACACCTCAATTTAAAAAATATCTCTAAAAGAAAAATATTAGGACACCACTTTCATGTATTAACATAATAGGTTCAAAACATTTCTAATCCAACTCAGCACCTAATCTTTTCATTAAAATAATTTTCCACTCTAAAATTTTAAAATTACTGGGCCAGGGATATAGCTCAGTGGTTCCGCCACCTGTCTCGCAAGCGCAAGGACCCGAGTTCGATCCCCGGTACAAAAAAAAAAAAATTTTTTTTAATTACTTAATCCCCAAACTTCTATAATCTATTCTCAATTTACCTTTCTACAACTTTATTATTGAAACTAATGCTTGCTCGGGTGATGTTTTTTATCTTATGACAGACCCCTCATTCCACCTACCCACTTCAAAATACTAATTACTTCTTTGGCTCTTTAACTGGTGTTCTAAATAAAAAAGTTTTTATGCAGTTTGTTTGTAGTCCTAGAAACTGAGCCAGACCTTCTAAAAAGCATGACCTGATTTGAGTGCCACAGTGCATGAAACTCCACTACTAGTTATTTCTTCTGGGCCCTCTTCAAACAATCTCTTTTAAAATATAAATTCACTTGGATGAAATAATCCTCCTTTCCTTTTTTTGTGGAACTAGGGATTGAATCCAAGGCCTTCATGCTGTGCTACATCCCCAGCCCTTTCCATTTTAAGGTAGGTTTTTTTAAAAATTAATTTTATTGGTACATTTTAGGTATACAATATAATGACATTCATCATTGGAGATTTGTACCTTTACATAATATATCTTTTTCTCTTTTTTTTGGTTAAATTCTTTTATTGGTACATTTTAGGTATACAACACAATTACATTTCTCATTGGGAACTGTACCTTTACATAATGCATCTTGGTTCTTATTTTTTCCCCATTCCCCTCCCCTCCCTTCAACTCCTCCACCCCTCTCTATTTACAAAGACTTTGTTTCCATTTTTTTTCATTTTCTCAAGGCAGGTTCTTGGTATGTCACTAAGTTGCTCAAACTTTCGATCCATATGCCTCAGGGTCACAGAGTGCTGTAGAGGTGTGCACCACCATGCGAGAATAACACCCTAACTTCTCTTGTGGGCGTGTGTGTGTGTGTGTGTGTGTGTGTTTGGTACCAGGGATCAAACTCGGGTCCTTGTGCTTGCGCAGCAGGTGGCAAAACCACTGAGCTAAATGCCCGGCCCACACCCTAACTTCTTGAGGTAAACTTCTTTGTAAGTCTATTTTTCCCTAAATTCAAAAGAAGAAAAGCAATAGAGGAAAAGAAGGAACCATGAGGAAACAACAGAAAAAAAAGCAGGAATTAGGAAAACAATGAGAAGCCAGCTTGAAATATGTTGTTTGCTTAGTGATTAACTTATGCTAGAAATTATTATAACTATCACAGACCTTGCAAAGCAACCACCTATTACTAAAGGATTTTAAAGATTATTAACATTTGTTAAATAAGCCTTTAAAATATCACCATGTGCTGGAAATCTTCTTTCTAAGAACTTTCACCTTCAGCAGGATTCAGATCTACATTAGCCATAACAGCCATAATACTGTTAAAATCACCCTAAACATTCCTAGGGGTGAAGACTCATTTATTTTCTAAGTAAAATAGTAACACAGATGTAAAGAGGAAGAGAAGAAAAAACATTAAGAATCTTCTAATCAAACTTATTTTGAGGCCAGGGATTTAGTTCAGTGGTTTCGCCCCCTGCTGTGCAAGTGCAAGGACCAGAGTTCGATCCCCAGTACCAAAAAAACCAAAACAAAACTTATTCTGAGCTGGGCATGATGATGAATTCCTTTAGTCTCAGCTACTCAAAAGGCAGAGGCAGAAGATTCACTTAAGCCCAGTAGTAGGTGGCCAGCCAGCCTGACAGAGACCCCAGCTCAAAAACAAAAACAATTATTTTTAAAGTACTTTAAAGTTATTTTTACATGCATCAGTACTGGAAACTGAACCTCTGGGCCTTGAGCTGGATTCCAAGCGAGCACCTTGAATTTGTAATTCTGCTCCTGCCTTAGGTTCCAGAGTAGCTGGGATTACAGGCGTGCACAACCATGCCCAGCAACAAACATTCTTTAAATGTCTATGTAGAAACTGCAGGGTACTTAGTACACACACTGAAATACAAGCAAGACAAATGAGAGGTATTAGACACCAAGTCTTAAGAGTCAAAGTGTAATAGTCTTCTCACAACATCAGTGATTCTGAGCAAGTATTAGAACATTTTACACAATGTCTACAACAGTCAAGGACTCATATAATACCCTTTTAATTTCAGATGAGAAAACACTAACTTGCATGTGGGTTTTTGTCTTCCTCCAATAAAGCACTGTGGCCCATACGCAGGAACCATTTATCAATACTGAGATTTCTGCTATACCAAAATGTTCAATATATATCAAAAATAAATACATAGCAGAGACTTTTAGGATAGCCCCTTAATTCATAATTACTCCTCCTTTCTCTAAGAAAAGTTCAACATGAGCAAATAAAGCACTTTGGTGCAAATTTTAAAATTACAGCCCTTAGGGAGATGCAACTTGGCAAGCACACATATGCAAGTAACCAACCCACCAAATTCGGCAGCTCTCCTGTGATGGCTATTCTCTCATTTGAAAGGGAGCAGCCCCCAACTCCCTTTTCTAACACCTATTTTTCCCCCAACATACATTTTAATATCAGATAATACTCTCCTCCCCATTTGGTTGTAGCACACTGGAAAAAAATGGGCAGGAGGCTCGACCCAGTCGAGCATTTTCTTTCACCCCAGGATATGTGAGACTGAAAGATATTATTAAAGTCTGTAGTCAGCAGAACTGTAACATCTGAAGCGACAATCTTTGGGGGGTGGCTGCTTTCTACTGCATGGACATAAAAAAAGAAGTCACCCGAAGAGAAAAAAGTATGAAAGAGTGTTGGGCCTGAGTCCCTGATGGCTTTCTAGTTAATTATTCTAATATGATTCTGAGGCCAACTATATCTTAACCTCTGAATGTCCATAAGACCCTACATCCTTCATATTATCCTATTTTACTGGTTTCTCTCATTAAAAAAAAAAAAATCGTATTGATACACTTTACTTAAACCAAAACCTCTGAATTGAAAGTTTAGAAAATAAATTTCTTCCAATAAATGAAAAGTCTAATGTAAATATCATCAGCAATTATTCTGTAAATCACCTGTCTCCATCCACCCTGAAGGGTTCAATACCCATTCTTCTTACATGGGAATTTTTGTGTTCAGAAGTCAGAGACCTAACCATGAAGATTTGACACAACACACACTTTAGACAATGAAAAGACCAGTCATATAAACAAGATAATATCTGTAATTGTCACAGTCACTGCTAGACACTTACCTTTTTTATGATACCCCAATTAGTTTAGAGCTGTTGGCAAAAAAAGAAAAGCTACTAGACTGCATGGGTACAACCTTATCATTTAAATAGCAATTCAAGATTAAAATCACAAATGGAATCAGCCAAATTAATGTTGAATGGCTACATTTGTCTTTCTGATACAAATTACAATATACAGCAAACTTGGCGGGGGGGGGGGGGGGGCCATACTGGGGATAAAACCAGGGCCTTCACACTGACCTACACAGTCTTGCTAAGTAAATCAGGCTGGGCTCAGATTTGCAATCAATCCTCCATCATCCTCCCAGAGTGCTACGATTACAGGTGTGCGTGCCCAGCTGACAGTTTGCCAAGTTACTACTAGGTGCTGAAATCTAAAGCACTAAAGATATAAAGATAAATAAGATGTTCCCAATGAGAAATGTAAATGTGTTGTACACCTAAAATGCACCAATCAAAAATAAAATAAAAAGGTTTAAAAAGGGGAAAAAATAAGATGTAACAGGTCCTGCCTCAAGGAGCTTCTACTTAAAACATGACAGCAAATAAGAAGCAATATTGTGGGTGAACACAAAAGAAAATGGCTTTGAAATAATACCGTTTTACATTTGAGGCTAGATTCTCTCATTTACCCTACCCTTCTGTGATCCTGAACACAGGATCTCACTTCTTCAATCTCAATTTTTCTATGGAGGATGCCTATAGTGTAACTGTTATGTGACTATCCAACACAAACATAATGTATGAATATTCAACAATATATGAACATCCAACACAAAGACTAATATAAAATTGAAGGAGTTCTTTTCTATTAAAGCTACACAAGCTTTATAATCTTGTGACTCAAAAGAGCTTTTATTTTTCTCAAAGTTATTTAAAACAAAGATTTGTGAAAATAGTCACATCATTCACATACATATTTAGAGAACTGAGCTCTACATTCTTCCCAAAATTTAAATTTAAAAATTAAATAATGCAAGTGATTCTGCCTGTTCTTTCATTCAGGAAATGGAAGGTCTTAAAATGCATTTGATATGGATATCACTTTTCCACAGAGCCTCTTAGTCTTACAAACACCTTGCTTTAAAATTATTCTAGTATTTAAATATATTTTTTGTACAAGAGGCCCTGGACATAAGCCAAATACATGTTAACTGACATTCAGTAGAAAAAATAATTACCTTTCTCAGAACAAACTAGTTATTTTTGAGATTACAATGATCTCCATCATGACACCTTCTATATACAATGACTTTTGAACTTAATCCCTAATGAGACTCCACTAGCTTATGAAGTGTGTGGTAAGGTGGGCGTGGTGGTACACACCCATAATCCTAGCACTCAGGAGGCTGAGGCAAGAAGATCACCAAGTGTCTCAGGCCAGCCTGCACTACAAAGTGAGACTCTGCATCAAAAAAGCAAAGAATAAATACAGCATGTGGTAACATTTCTATAAATTCTCTCATACTTAAGAATGGAATACTTTTCCCCTCTACTGTAAAAAATCCTGGTCTGAGGGACATATTTATAATAAATGGAATATAACAAGAGTGAAGGATATGACTTCTCAGGCTAGGCTGAAAAGGGTGGTAACAGTTTCTACTTGGGCTTTTTGCTCTTTTTCTTTTATCTATTTGCCCTTGGAATCCAGCTGAGACAGGAGAGTAGGGTGGCAAAGCTGGCTGGGGTACTAGGTGTGACCTATTAATTACAAAATCTGGGGCCAGGGATTTAGCTCAGTGGTTTCCCCGCCTGCTGTGCAAGCACAAGGACCCGAGTTCGATGCCCAGTACCAAAAAAAAAAAATTACAAAATCTGGACACATGCACAGAACATTTCCCAAACTCCTGATGGACTTCTTGCAAGAATTCAAGCAGGGGGCCGGGGATTTAGCTCAGTGGTTTCGCCGCCTGCTGCACAAGCACAAGGACCCGAGTTCAATCCCTGGTACCAAAAAAAAAAAAAAAAAATTCAAGCAGGCTTTTTTTTTTGGCACAGAGGATTGAACTCAGGACTCTGCGCTTTCGAGGCAGGCAGCAGAACCACTGAGCCAAATCCCGGCCCTCAAGTAGGCTTTTAATAGGATGCTCCAGACCTGCCATCAGCCTGAGGTGTGGAATCCCAGCACCACCTCTCAGGACCCCTATGTAGAAGTTCTTGTGCGCTTTCCTGAGATCTGGACGGCATAAAAGGAGAGGGGAGCTATGAAGAACTCGCTATCCTAACTTCCCACAATAGCCCACACTGCATTTCCCAGACACAGCATGTACTTTTATTTTTGCTTTCACCCACTTTTTCTCTTTACTTTGCCCAAGCTCACTCTGCAGAGCCAGTTTCTTCCCACTCTTCACTTTTACTTTCTTGAATAAACTTTGCCAGTGGTTTTTTTTTTTGCTCATTTCATCCAATTCTTTGCTCAAGATGAGAAGAACCTGGAATCTAACTCTTAGAAGATGAGCAACCCAGAACCCGGTAACATTTAGTTGCCGAGGCACTTTTAGAAGCAGGGTATCTGGTAACAGCCACCTGTCATAAGGAAACGTAAGTCTTACTGAGGTTATCCACAGCTCTGGCTTATATAGACCTTGGCATGTAGGCACATCAACCACCAGATATGTGAGAAAAGTAGCCCCAGCAACCATGTAATGCAAACATCCAAGACCTTAAGCAAGAACCAACCAGTAGGCGCAGTCAAGCCCTAGAATCATGACAGGGAAAAATAATGACTTTCTGATTATTGCACTTCACTAAATTTGTGACAATTTATTTCACTGCAGTAGATAATTAGTAAAAAGTCTGATTAACTAAAGTCACCCTTGTTAGGAGATGCATAATTTATGTTAGGGAACTGCTTTGGGGCCAGTTGCAGTGGTGCATGCCTGTTATGCCAGAACTCTGGAGTCTGCAGCAGGATCACAAATTCCAGGCCAACCTGGGCTACTTTGTGAGTTTAAAGATCATGGAAGAAAAGAAAATTCAAGTACTGTATTGAGAATAGGCTGCTGGAAGGCAAGACTAGTGCAAATGTCTACAGAAACTTAAATACTTTGCACAGATTAAGTGCCCTATAGACGCTATCATTATTATTATTGTGACTACTGTACATACTTGGTCCATGTTATTTCAAGCACATAGTTTTCCTTCCTCTGCAAAATGATCTATTCTTTAAGAACAGAATTTAAGTAATCTTAATCAAATGACTACATCAGCATCATCTGAGGATTTTATTCAAGCATTTCTGCCTGGCTACCAACTGGAAGGATTCTGCCTCAAAGGGTGTAAAGTGTGATCCAAGTATGTATGTTTAAAAAAGAGGGCCCTAGGTGATTTCAATTATTCCTCAAAATCATTAGTCTTAGCTGGGCGTGGTGGCACATGCCTGTAATCAAAGCATTTAAGAGGCCAGCAGGGGCTAGTGAGTTTAAGAGCAGCCTGGACTACACAGTGAGACCTTGCCTGGGGGGAGGGATCACTAGTCAGTGTCATCCTCTTTTTCCTCCACTGATACTGGAACAAAAGTCAAAAGTTTAAGGTATTTCTAAGCCCGGGTGTGGTGGCTAATACCTGTTATCCCAGCTTTTGGGAGGTTGAGGCAGAAGGATCACTGTAAATTCTAAGCCAGCCTGAACTACATTGTGAGTTCAAAGCCAGTCTGAACTATAGAGTGACACTCAGTCTAAAAAAAATAAATTTCTAGAATTAATGAAACATAGGCCAACTTATTAAGTAACTACTTTAAAGCAAATATAAGAAATTCACTATTGCTTACATGTCAGTCCTCAAATCACCTAACCCTAACCTTTACCTAAATCTGCTTTTTCTGTAAAAACAAAAAAATCAAAAATAACAATCTCACAATGAAAATCAAATTTGTATTAAAATTTCACTACTAAAACATTTTTTAAAGTTTTAAAGTGAACTCCAAAAATGTTGGCTGAAGGGCTAGATATGGTGGGCACACACCTGTAATCCCAGTATCCAGGAAGCTGAGGCACATGGATCACTGTTTGACTTTGAGACCAGCCTGGACTACATAGTGAGTTCAAGGCTAGCCTGAACAACAAAGTGAGACCCTGTCTCAAAGGGGCAAAAAAATTGATTAAAAAAATAAAAATGCTGGTTGAGAGTAATAACCAGAGAATTCCATTTGCCCAGTTGACCTGCACCTCAAAGCTATTTTAGGGCCAGGGATTTAGCTCAGTGGTTTCGCCAGATGCTGCACAAGCGCAAGGACCCGAGTTTGATCCCTGGTACCAAAAAAAAAAGTTATATTTGGGCAGGATTTAGCTCAGTGGTTTCACTGCCTGCTGCGCAACCACAAGGACCTGAGTTCAACCCCTGGTACAAAAAAAAAAAAAAAAAAACTGAAGAAAAACACCCATATGAAACTCTGAAATAAGCTGCTTTAGAATGTGTCAGAAGAGCTCAAGAACAAGAGAAGAGAGGGAGAGTCTCTCAAGAGAGAAAGCTTCATACGCTGTTTTCTACAAACACTTTCTCTGTGCAGGAGAGGGAGGTGGCAGCAGGTGTCTGGTCAGCCATCCTCACAAAGCGGTCTGGATTTCTTGACACTTTGCTCTTCTAGTTTGTCAGGGTTTTTCTCTTAGTAAGTTCTTTTCTGTGGCACAATATGTGTATGTACCTACTCCCCACGATGGATGTATTCATTTTATATTGCAAACAGGTACTAATAAAATATTTTTTAAAAATAAGTTCTGGATCAAAACATGAGAGATGCTCACTGTAGAAAATTTGGAAACTGCAGAGTTTTAAGAGAAACCAAAAATCACCCAGAGAGGACAGCAGCATCTCGGTGTAGGGAAGTGGTAACAAGCAGAGAGCAGCAGGATGGCCAGTGCGTCAGAGGCTCTCTTGCCCTAAGACCCCAGATGGTGCTTATTATTTTGACTTTATTGGTGCATTTCTCCACTCGAAGCTGTGAGGGGAGAAATTTTTCTTCCTTGTTTTTGTTTGTTTGTGATGTTAGAGATTGAACCTAGAGCCTTGCACATGTTGGGTAAGTGTTCTACCAATGAGCTACATCCTTAGCCCTTTTACAATTTTATTTTGAGACAGGCTCTTGCTAAGTTGCTCAGGCTTGCCTGGCATTTGTGATCCTCCTGCCTCCACCTCCAGAATAGCTAGGAAGACAGGCATGTGCCACCATACTCAGCTAGAAATTTTTGTCTGTGTTGTTCCCTGCTATTTCCTTGGTGCCTGGTACACAGTAGGTTCTTCAGAAACATTTGTTGAATTAGTGCTTTATTTCACTTTTGCTTATGAAGATTAGCTATTCCAGTAGTCGCCCTTTATTCAGAGGGGATATGTTCCCAGACTCCCAGCTACGCCTGAAACTGGGGATAAAAACCAAGCTCTCTATGTACGAGGGTTTTTTCCCCCCTTCACACACTATATTAGCCTTCTCTAGAGAAACAGAACCAATAGAAGGTACATGTAGCTATAAGAGGGGATTTATTAGATTGATTCACATGATCAGAGCCGGAGGGAGCCACTTAGAGAAGCTGGAAGCCAAAGAGCAAAAGGGTTTACCAAGGCTGCAGCCCCTGTCTGAGGCAAAGGCCTGGACGACCCCCTGGAGAGTTGCTAGTATGAGTCCACACAGAAAGGCTGAAGAAGCTGGAGTCCGGTATCCATGGGCAACGCCAGCAGCTAAAAGTGCACCTGCTCGTGAAGAGCTGAGCTTGCGCCCACATGTGTGCGCCTTCTTCTGCTGCTTTTTGTCCCATGCAGGCTCCTGTGCAGCTCACGCTCTGGGCAGGTCTCCCCTCAGTTTGCTGACCTGTTGTCTTGGAAACACACTCCCAGACACACCAGAAGTGTGCTTCACCACTGATCTAGGAGTCTCTCAACCCAGTCAAGTTGACAACCAAGATAAACCATCACCCGTACACACCTATGATGAAATTTAATTTACAAATGAGGCACAGTAAGAGATTAACAATAACTAATAATAAAACAGAACAATTATAATAATCCACTGTAATAAAAGTTACGTGAATGTGCCCCTGTCTCTACATTATTGTGTGTGTGTGAGCTCACCCTTTTCTTTATGACATGAGATGATACAATGCCTGTGTGATGAGATGAAGGGAGTTAGATGCCACAGGTATCATGACACAGCATTAGGTACCACATAAGGGTTACTTAAATGCAAGCATTCTTGGAGCCTGAAGCAAGAGGGTCACAAGTTTGAGCCCAACTAGGCAACTTAGGGAGTCCCAGTTCCAAATTTAAAAATTAAAATGGGCTGGGGATGCATCTTTATGCTTTATGTTTAAAATGCCACATAAATGTTACCATGGCAAAACTATGTCTACAATGTTACTCAGCATGCCCTTAGCATTGTTGTAAACAAGCAAGTAAAGAGCAAGATACTTGACAAGAGGATTAATGTGCTAGTGAGCATACAAAACACTCAAAAAGAGTCGCCAGCCTGCCCCACCCAGAGAAGCACACTTTGTAAGAACCAATGGGAAGGAGCCAGAGTTGTTAGAATGTATTTCCTAAACAAAAAAATCATTGTGTTGTAAGGATGGTTTTCTTAATTGAACAGGTATGTGGTGCTTTTACCTTAGAAAAACAAATATATGGAGGAGATTCTCATTGTACCTAGTTAATTGGGTCAAGTCTTTACTCTTCACTGTTTCTCTTGCTGAAAGATGTGAGGCACTGTGCAGGTGTAAACCCAAATGGCCAAATATTTATGAAATATTTATATTGGTTTGAAGATCCTCTAAATCACCATGGGGAAAAGATGTATCATAATAAATAAAAGTCAGTGTATGGCATTTTAGTTTTAAAAAAATTGTTCAAAGCACCAAAAGAAAAAAAAAAAACTCAGGAAATTATTCAAATTAGTCTTCCCACAAACTATTACTTTTTTTTTTAAACCATTAATTAATAAGCGCTAGTAAAATTAGTCCATAGGTAGAGTAGTGTGACTTGTAGGACTATGGTGAAGTTTCAGAAAAGACAAACT
The DNA here is from genome assembly GCF_053883595.1 of Heterocephalus glaber. NCBI lineage: Eukaryota > Metazoa > Chordata > Mammalia > Rodentia > Bathyergidae > Heterocephalus > Heterocephalus glaber. The sequence continues at coordinate 3,691,368 of NW_028258336.1, forward strand.
GTAGTAACATTGATCCCTTAGACCTAGCCAACAGTGGCTTTTCCTCTAGGCTCCTCCTTTATAGGGTGCCACTCTTCTAAAATATACCATCAATATTTCATGACAGACATTTCTTTTCACAGAAATATCCCTTTCCTAGCAGCACTGGAAAATAAACCCAGGACTTCATGGTACATGCTAGACAACATTCTACTACTAAGCTACATCCTCAGCCACAAATGAAATTCTGAATATTAGTATGTTCTTTTTCATTATGTACTTATGTGCCACATACTGTTCAAAAGAGGTAGAGAACAAAACAGCTGAAGTTCTTGCCCTTATATAGCTTATATTCTAACATGAGACACAATAAATAATAGACAGTATAGTAAACAAGCCACCACAGAGAGAAACAGATATAAAAAACACATTAAGAGGTGAGCAGTCTTTAGAAGTAGCATTCTAATGGTCCCAACTTTATTTTTGCTTGACAACAAAATTTCTGAAGAAAGTTAAACTAAGGGTTTTCACTGGCTTGTCACTGTCATTTAGTTCTAAATAAAATTCTGCTATAGCCCAGCACACACTTAATTTGTGATTGTTACCTTCACAAAACCCACATTCTAATGTAATATGACAGCAAGAATTAGGATCCAGGACAATCATATGTACCAAATGAATTCCAAATGTATAAAATGACTGTTCTATGAAGGGCATGGTGGTACATGCCTTTAATCCCAACGCTGGGGAGGCTTAGGCAGAAGGATCGCTGCTGAGTTTAAAGCCACCCTGGGTTATACAGCGAGACCTTGTCTCAAAAGATTTACAATAGAATTTAACTTATTGTGAAAAAAGGAATGGCTAACTAGAAGAATTATGACTTTTGTCAGTAGCATTGATATTCCAATATGCAGTCATGTACTTTAAATGTAATGCTTCACTAAAAGTTACCGCTTTAAATTACCTGGAGGTATGTTTTTCTGTTTGCTTGCTTTAGCTAATTCAATCAAACAAAATGGAACACTATCTATCCTGCTCAAAGTTACATATTTCCTGCAACTATGATTAAGGATTATCTTTTTCCATTTTAGCACCAACATGTGATGGGCAACATGACTTGAACACTTGAAAATTTACATTAGCAGAGCATGGCAATTGCACGCCTGTCCCAGCTACTCAGAAGGCTGAGGCAAGGAGGCTCACAAATTCAAGGACAGATTGGGCAACTCAGCAAAACCCTGACTTAAAATAAAATATAAAAAGGGCTCAGTGGTGGAAGACCCCTAGAGTCAATCTCTAGTGCTAAAAAAATAAAAATTTCCCAAGTCAAAATCATCTCTAGCACTTTTTTTAAAAACTGAGGATTGAGCCCAGAGTCTTCACACCAAATTACGTTCCCAAGTCTTTTTTATTTTTGACACAGGGTCTCACTAAGTGACTAATTCCCCAGCCTAGGTTCATACTTGTGATCCTCCTGCCCCCCCCACCCCGCCCCCAATCATTAGGATTACAGGGGTGTGCCACCACATCCAAATTCTCTAGCACATTTTTGGTGTTTTTTTTTTTTGGTACCGGGGATCAAATTTGGGTCCTTGTGCTTGCAAGACAAGCGACAGAACCACTGAGCTAAATCTCCGGCCCCCATTTTTGGTGTTTTCAAGTGGTCTCAGCAAAGTACATCCAATTCAGGAGCAATTGAAACATGACTCCTTAGAAAACTAAGTTTCATAATATTTACAATTAACTGTTGTAGAAAAAGAATGGACTTCTCAACTTTCTTAATGATAATAAACATACCACTTCTTCAACTGCTTTCTAGAGCATCTATAAGCAAAACAGAATTCTAGTACATCATTTTGAAACTGTCTGGTACCCAGGTAGGAACAGTTCAAATTTGAACAGTAATGTTTAGGAGTGTAAAAAATATTACATCCATTCATGTTTATTTTATCCTTAGATGAAGTTAAGAGTACAAAAAATAAAAAGTACAAAAAGCCAAAAATCTATACTTGTGAAATACATTAGACTATCTTCATACATAATCCATCTTCCTTGAGTTTTTTAATATTTTACCACCCCCCAAAAAAAGAAAGAAAAAAGAAAACTACTATGGAGAAGGCCTGAGAGATGTACATACATACTGAAAAATCATTGCCAATAACTGTTATGGCTTGTGTCTAGATGTCCCTCCAAAGCCTCATGCAGTCATATGTGGGGCTTTATCAGTGATGGCTGAATATAGAATGTGTGATTCATTCATGGTGCAATGCTTAGATTAAGGAGTCTATGATTAAGGATGGGTGATTATTAAATCAGTCCACTGATTGGTTTGGCACCACTCTAATCCCAGTAGCCTAGATACAATATAAGGGACAGAAAAGAGACTTGTCTTGTCTCTTGCTTGCTTTGCTACCTTCCCTCTGCCATGAACTGTTTCTCCTCTGTAATGCCTTGCCTCTCTCCCATGCCAATCTGCCTTGAACCCAGTTAATTATGGACTGAAACCTCTACAAACTGTGAGCTAAATAAACCTTTTCCTCTTTGAGTGTCAAGTATTTTGTCTCAGCAAAAAAAATAAATAGAAGAAAAGAAGAATAGAGAAGTAACTAAGACAATAACATTGCCCATTCATTACTCAATACCTCTTATATAAGGGAATGCACATTTTAGAAATTGTTTAGAATTCAATCCAAAGAAAAATTTTCCCTTCTCTAGAGAATCTGTGATTTGTTTAGGGTAATAATTTTGGCTCTAAGGAAGCTTAGCTAAACCTGATGTTCTCCAAAAGCAACTATGCTACATTACTTAAAGTTATATACTTCTTCACTGCTTCCCTGGATCTTGTTTTCTGTTTCTATTAACTATGTATCCACATCCTATTAAAAGCCATCTGAAATCTTATTGTAAAGAAAAACTATTAAAAATATGCAACCTTCTTTCCCCCAAAATAATCAAATTGAATATATGGGGATACTATGTTTTTGTTTGGTTTTGCTTTTTTGAGACAAGGTCTCACTATGTAGTTCAGGCTAGCCTTGAACTCACTATGTAGCTCAGGCTGGCCTCAAACTCAAGGCGATGCTCCTACCTCAGCCTCCTGAGTACTGGTATTACAGGCATGTAACACCACACTCGGCTGGAGATCCTATTTTAAATAATTTTAATATATGACAAAGAATATATATGTACAATGAAGTATTATTTGTCCTTAAACATGGTAAGTTAAATTTTTTTTTTTTTGAGACAGGTTCTTACTATGTACTTCAGGCTGGCCTTGAACTCACTGTGTAGCCCAGGCTGGCTTTGAACTTATGGTGATCCTCCTGCCTCAGTCTCCCAAGTGCTGGGATTACAAGCCTGAGCCACCATGCCTAGCTCTACAATGTACAATTTACAAACATACAAACTAATAGAAAATTAACCCATAAAAAAATTAACCTATAAATGGTATAAGTAGTGACAAAGATTTGTTACACATATAACATTATGTTAGCAAGATCATTTACTATTATAATCAAAGATCAAAATAAATGATATACAATGTATATATTACATATAATCATGAATATGCATTAAAGTAAATATTAAGCAGTTTAAGGAGAATGTTTTAGCTTTTAAAGCGACAAAAATCAAAAAGGGAAAAACAATGTTCAAAAGATCCTCCTCAGAGACACTTCAAGGGGCAGTTAATGACCAGAAGAAAAAGGGAACTTCTACTTAGAAGAATTAATCCAAGGATTTTTTTTTTTTAATATTCAATTTAGTAAATTCCTTCTATCCTTTTCCACTTCCACAGCCAGACAATGCTAGAGAAGGCAAGGGCAGCCTGATTTCATGGAAGCCCAGGAGCAGCAGGAAGCCCATGAGCAGCAGTAAAAATCACCTACCCCTTACTGAAGAATAAATTAATCACACTTATCCTAATGTTGAATGATTATATAAAGTAATGGCAGGAAATTAAGGAAAGATTTCTTCAGTTAAAAACATGGTTTATAGGGCTGGGGATTTAGCTCAGTGGTGCCGCCACCTGCCCTGCAATGCAAGGTCCTGAGTTCAATCCCTGGTACCAAAAAGAAAAAGAAAAGATGGTTTATAATAACTGTTCTTAAAAGTACCTGTTAGTATGCATGTTAAAGTATAAAATATTAGAACATACTGTTTAATATATTTATAATTCACCAAAAATAAAACACACTACTAGTAAATCTATAGCTTTACACCTAGGAAATACAAGCATAAATATTAGGGAGTTTCCAAAAGTCATCCATAGTGTTAAAGGTAATAAACATGAAAAATCAATTGCTTCCCTCCATTTAAATAGCCACATAAGAATACAACTGCTGAAAGAGACCCATAATAGCAGTTGTTATCCTCCAAAATCTGTTTAGAAATAAACTAAACAAAAAATATATTTTCACTGAAAAGAAGAAGAAATATGCTATATTAGTCACTTTTCTTTCAGTGGGGCAATATTGCATAACCAACACCTGCAACTTAAAGGAGCGATTTATTTTGGCTCACATATCAGATGATTCAGTCCATAAATGATGGACTCTGAGGAAGAAACAGCATGGCAGAGGAGCATGGTGAAGGTAAGGTGCTCAACCATGGCAGCCAGGAAGCGGAGAGCAAAAGCAGGAGCCTGAGCCAAGAAAATACCCTTCCAGGTCATGCCCCCCAACTGACCCACCTCCAAGCAGGCCCCACACCTCCCAACAGCATATTAGGGAACTGAATTCATCAATGGATGAATCTGCTGATGAGCAGAGCACCTCCATGATCCAATCACCTTCTAAACACATGAGACTTTTGGGAGACACTTTAGATCTAAACCTAACATACGCATACCAAGGACAAACATAGATATCACTGATGGTCTAGGCATGGTGATGCATACCTGGAATGCCAGCTACTCGTGAGGCTAGGGCAGAAAGATCACAAGTTTGAGGCTCGCCTAGGCAACTCAGTGAGACTTTGTCTTGAAATAAAATACAAGGTAATGGGCCGAGGATGTAGCTCATCTCTCCCTGGATTCAACACTGGTGAGGAAAAAAAGCATATAAAAAGATTACCTAGTCAACAAATGGTGTTAAAACATGTTAGAAATTTAGCAAAAATAAAGCTAGATGACTACTGCCTTACACCAAAATTTTAAAAAATAAACCTTAGAAAAAGTTATGAAAAGTACAAATTAGGCCCTATCTCAAAGTGAAAGCAAAAGTACTGACAAATTTGATTACATTAGAATTTAAACTTCTACGCAGCTAACATCATAACCAACGCATACAGATAAGCAACAAACCAATAAAAACCAAGCAAAACAAACAAAGCACACAAACACATACACTACATCTAAAAGAATTCTTACATTTAACTTGCCAATGTTATTACAGTATTTCTAAATAGTGGATTTAAATTCAAGCACTCTGCCTCTTAATTACTTTTCTCTTGTTGCTGAGACAAAATTTCTGACACCCAAAGTCAAAGAGGAAAGGGTTGATTTAGCTCACATCTTGTAGAGGTTTCAGTCCATTATCAGCTGACTCCAAGGCAGAGTTACACATGGCAGAGGGCGTCAAAGAGGAGAAACAGTTCATGGGACCCACATAGTAGCAAAACCAACAAGAGACCTTACCAGTGTCTTTCTGCCCCTTTTATCCCATCCAGACTACCAGGGTTAGTAGTGGTTTAGTAATCATAAGGCCCTTAATCCCAGCATCACACATTCCAGATTCAGCCACCTCTGACCAAATGAGGCTGAGGGGACATTCAGACCCAAACCATAACAGCCTCCAAAGTCTATGTTCTTACACAGTATACTGTATCACTCAGATTGCAAAGGTATTGTAAGACAATGCTGTGATTTGTACCTTAAGGGTTCATGTGCCAAAGTGTGGTCCTTAGGGTGCTGGTGTAAAACCTTTAGGAGGTGGTGCCTAGGGCTGAGGATATAGCTTCGGGGTAGAGCACTTGCCCAGCATTTATGAGGCCCAGCACCACAAAAAGAGTAAGAGGTGAGGTCAGTGAGAAGTATTGATGTCAACTGGGAGCATGTCCTCCAAAGGGACTGTGGAATTTCAGTGTCTACCTGGCTTCCTGTCTTGCCACATGGTCTCCTCCTCTCTTGCACATGCTCCCGCCACTGTGGGGCCATAGGTGATTCAGCCAAGGGGTCCATACCAAAATCAAAACTACTATAATATTTGGTCTTTCAGCCTCCAAAACTGTGGGCTAAATAAACCTCTTTTCTTTATAACTACTCAGCTACTTGCATTTCACTAACAAAAACAGACTAACAGGGCTGGGGATTTAGCTCAGTTGTTCGGCCTCTTAGCACAAGGTCCCAAATTTGATCCCCAGTACCAAAAAAAAAAAAAAAAAACTAACAAAGACAACTAATATACATTCTATTACAAAATGTACACAAAGAAGTACTTTTATATACTACTGGTAAAAATGAAAATTGATAGCAACTCTTCAAAGGGAACTTGATTCCATCTACCTTTTTTGGGTGTTTTTTTTGGTACCAGGGATCAAACTCTGGACCTTGCAATTTTTGGGTCTTGTTATTTTGGGGGTTTTTTTTGTACCAGGGATCGAACTCCAGTCCTTGCGCTTGCACAGCAGGCGGTAAAATCACTGAGCTAAATCCCCGGCCACTTGGGATTTTTTTGAGACAGGGTCTCACTACGTAATTCAGGCTGGCCTTGAACTGTGTAGCCCAGGTTGGACTCAAACCCAAGGCAATCCTACTGCCTCAGCCTCCAGAGTGTTGGGAGTGCAGGCATGCACTACCATTCCCAGCTCCATCTACCATTTTTATTTTTTTTTATTTTAATGGGGGCGGGGGGGTACCCGGGATCAAACTCAGGACCTGACACTTGCAAGGCAGGCTCCGGAACCCCTGAGCTAAATCCCTAGCCCCATCCTCCATTTTTAACTAAACACAGAGCAGTTTCCTGGGAGATACCATTATGGAGAATTTTTATTTTCTATGTTATATAATTCTGTACTGTATTTGAATCTTTATAGCAAGACTATTTTTATGATCAGAAAAAAATTTTGGTAACTCTTTTAGCTCTTTGCCTATCAAAAACATGACACTGCTTTTCCCTTTACTAGCCTCCCTATCCTACTTTTATCTCACTCTATAGACATGATAAAATTGATAAGAACTGTATTAATTTCAATAACTAACATCAGGAAGATAAGGGAAATGACTTCTAAGGTCTCTCACTTGGAAATGCTTTCAAAAAAAGAGCAGAGGCCAGGGATTTAGCTCAGTGGTTCTGGCGCCTGTCTCGTAAGCGCAAGGTCCCAAGTTTGATCCCTGGCACCAAAAAAAAAAAGAACTGAATCAAAAAAAGGGCAGATAAGACACTAGCTTACTATCAGGTATCCATGACCAAATCAAATAGCATCTAATATATACAGTCCCTTCTATTCTGCATTTAGCACCAAGACAATAAACTAAATCTTTTGAAGTCCACAAAAATTAACAGGTCTCCCAAAGGATCCATTTGATGATGCCAAGATCCTTATATCTTTTTCTACAAGAGTGAAAGTAGACCTGCTCACAAAAGCATATCTCACTATATCTTAAATTACTTCCAAAATCTCCAGGGGTTGGAAAGTCAAACCAATTTTTTCTAGGATAGGTAACAGTCTTGGCAAGAGGAGATTCATTTTTATGTTAAAGGTTTCTTGCACTGCTTCTAATACAAATATTGTCCATCCCTCCCCATGCCCACCTCAAAGAGTCAAACTGATCTAAAAACCATCATCAGGAAGACAGATACATGCTCCAAACTCTGGGATGATACAAACAATAGGACTTCAATATGAAAAAAGTTGCACCCAAATCACTGCACTTACACATTTCCATGAAGAATTGCAGGTTAGACAATAAAAGTACCAGATTCAGGCTGGGGATATAGTTCAGTTGTAGTGCACTTGCCTAGCATATATAAGGGGCACTGCACATGTGCGCGTGTGTGTGTGCGCGCGCACACACACACACACACACACACCCCGAAATCCACCTTTCACAGAGGAATGAAATTACTGGAATGAAATCTGGAATTACAGATGAATGAACTATTTTACCTAACTGTACTTTATTATAAAATTAAAGCTTTTTTTTTATACTTTATGGAATTTTATCCCACTAGAATCAGTTATTGTACTACAGGGACTTCTGGCTCAAAATGTCTGAACAGATGTTTGATTTCATACACATACACATATACACACACACACAAACACACACAGAGGGAGGAAGGAGAGAAACTAGTTCTCACTCTCAGAGATAAGTTACAAATATGAAATGAAAAAAATTCTTAGGATAAATCCTGCACTGATAGATTAAAACTGAGGCTATTTTGAAATCATGGTTTCTTCATAGACATACAAATACATATAAATATAACTATGTTTACACATATAAAAATATTCCCTAGCTCTATACTCCAAGAGTCAGAAGCAGCAACACCCCAAAAGCAATAAACACAAGCATTCAGACCTTGGTTTGTACCGTTTTCCATTCAAAATAATGAAAGAATAAAAGGTAAGTGTAGAATATTTTATTGTGCTAAAAAGCATGGAAGTACTCAAAAAAATGTCAAAAAAGAAAATAAGACACCTGGGCCAGATATGGTGGTGCATACCTGTAAGCCCAGCACTCAGGAGTGCTGAGGCAGGAAGATCACTACAAGTTTGAGGCCAACCTGGGCTACAAAGTGAGTTCAAGGCCAGCCTGAATTACACAGCAAGACCCTATCTCAAAAAAAAAAAAAGGCACATACCTGTAATCCCAGCACTTGGGAGGCTAAAACAGGAGGATCGCTGCAAATTCAAGCCCAGCCTGGACTACACAGTGAGACCCTGTCTAAAAAACAAAAAACAAAGACAATACACCATATGGAAGGGGTTTTCACTGGCCAAATCAGTAACAATTTGAGCATCAAAATAATTGACAATGGCTGGTGTAGTGGCACACACCTGTAATCCCAACACTCAGGAGGCTGATGCAAGGGGAGTGCTGCAAGTTTGAGGCCAGCCTGAGCTAATGAGTTCAAGGCCAGCCTGAACTACATAGCAAGACCCTGTCTCAGACAGTCAGACAGACAGACAGACAGACAGATGATTATAATCTTGTGAGGAGGAAACCATGTATCCATGTACATGTAAATAAATACATAATCCGATATGGAACAAAATATTTACATAGTTTCAAACTACCTAACCCGCAAAATATCTATTAATTACAAATGGTAAAATATCTAAAGGAAAAATCTGGCAGTCACAACTTGTATCACCTAAAGTGAGAATCACAGTAAGGAGACAAACTGAATTTTGCCAGCACTTGTTAAAACACAATGAGAAAAATGCAGCATCACATCTATTATAACCCTACCAAAGATCTAACTATAAAATCTAACCATGAAATCTAATTCATAACTTAACCTTGAAAAATATCAAATTCTACTAAATAACTAAGCTTATAATTTTCAAAAGTGACAACATCTTGAAAGTAAAAATAGAATGTTTCAGATTGAAGAATAAAAGAAGGCGGGCTGGTGATTTAGCTCAGGGGTTCTGCTGCCTGCCTCGCAAGCACAAGGTCCCGAGTTCGATCCCCGGTACCAAAAAAAAAGTATGGCTCAAGAATAAATGAAGGCTGAGGCAGGATGATTGCAAATTCAAGTCCTGCAATTTGTCAGACCTGCCTCAAAATTAAAAAAATGGTCGAGGACAAGGCCCAGTGTAAAGGCCCTAGGTTTAATCTCCAATAGCACACACAAAAAAAGCCAATTAAATGGAATAATTAGAGCAACTAATGTTTAGACTGAAGATTATCATGTCATTATGTAGGAGGATGTTTTCCTTTTTTATAGGAAATAAAGATGGAAATATTTCAAGGTCATGAGACATCATGGTTCAGCAACAAATGTTTCCAACTTTTCTGTATGTCTATTACTGTCTCCAAAACTAAAATTTGGGGGTTCTTTTGGTACCGGGGATCAAACTCAGGACCTTGCACTTGCAAGGCAGGCGGCAGAACTACTGAGCTAAATCCCTGGCCTAAAATTTGAAAAAAAAAAATCAAAACATATGGAGTAGTGCTGAAAATCTAGAAAGGGTATACCACAAACAAGAACAGAAAGCAATCTGAGAATATCAGATGCACTACGAGAAAGGATGACAAAACACAATATAATAACTCCCCTTTATCTGGGGATTCATATTCTACAGTTTCAGTTACCTGTGGTCCACCATAGTCTGAAAATGTTAAATAGAAAATTCTAAAAACAATTCATAAGTTTTTCACTATATGCTACACCATCCCTTTATCCAGCATATCCCAAGCTGAATACATTTCTTACTTATTAGTCAGTTAATAGCCATTTTAGGTTACCACATCAATTATGCAGAGATTGTAGTGCTTGTGTTCAAGTAACCCTTATTTTTCTTAATAATAGCCCCAAAGAGCAAGTTACACTAGCAATTCAGATATGCCAAAGAAAAAACATAAAATACTTCCTTTAAGGAAAAAAGTTCAAGTTCTCAATAAAGAATAAAACAAAATTATGTGTTGAGGATGCTAAATTATACATTAAGAATTTATCTTCAAGGCAGGCATGGCTCTTGGAGAATACAGAGGATCCCAAATTTGAGCTCAGCCCAGACAATTTAGCAACTCAGCAAGACCTTGTTCTCAAAATTACAAAAAAACACAAAAAATTGTGCTAGTTTTGTTGTAACACCTCAAACTACAAAAATTATAGCCACTGAGGGGCAGGGTGGGGAGCTCACTGGTACAGTGCCTTGAATATGTGAGACCCTGATTCCATCCCAAGTGCTTTAAAAAAAAAAAAAAGGTTACAGCTACAACGTACTATGTGTGGCAACAGCTTAGTCACCATGGAAAATGCATTAAATTCCACTGGTTAGTACTTGACACAGTCATGACATAGAAATCACTAACAGGGATGCTAGACAGGAAGAATCTGGGGCCACTAGCCTGATACTCACAAAATCTTGATTTGTATTTTCTCAATGCACTCAGGTAAAGGTAGTTTTTGGTAAAAACCATGACTCTCCACTTGGGCCTACAAATATCCTCTAGATAACAAACTATAACAAAGCTTGCCTTTTATTTTGTGTCCTTTGTTACTGTAAATCTTTGGGTCTCAGATCTACATAAGGGTAGTTTATCATTTAAGGAGTGTCTTGTTTTAAAGGTTGGCAAAACAAGGTTGATTAGCCCTGAATTTACATTTCATCCTCCTTCAAGACTGAGGACAAAGAAGGTAAGAGGTTTACAGAGACACTGAACTTTGCCCGGCAAGTTTCCAACCACTGCCCTAAACTTGTAATCACCTAGTTCAACCACCGCAGACACTCATTAATCAAGTGACCAAACCACAACCCAAAACCCACTTATTTATCACAAAGTGCCAACACTAAAATTAAACCTGAATACTGAAGTTTTAGTTTAAAAAAACACACACAATTTGTGATGTCACCACAGAGAGGGCTTTGTGTGCTCGCTGTAGCACCCATGCCATAGGTTCGCCACAATAGTCCTAGGCAGTCAGTCAACCAGATAATAAAACCATAGTAGAACACTACATGACTAAAGGTCTAGTACAGCTTTCTGTATTATTTGATAGTATGACTGCAAAAATAGGATGAGTACCTCCTGAAGGACAAAAAACACCTGTACCAAGAAGTCAAGCTATCCTGCTGGGTACATGCCTGTAATTCCAGCATTTGGGAGGCTGAGGCAGGAGGATCAGCTTGGGTACATAGTGAGTTCAAGGGCAGCCTGAGCTATAGAGTGAGACCCAGTCTCAAAAAACCAAAAAAAAAAAAAAAAAGAAGTCAAGCTATTCATATACCCTAAAGGAGAAACACATTAGTCAAATACTCCTCCCTTTCCTCTTAGCAATTCCTAAAGCAAGAACAAGTATTGTATGGATTTGGGCTGGGAAAGTACACTTAAATGACCAATACACGCCATGCATAACAAAACTCTGACCATCATGAAAAATCTCACATAGGAAGAAAAAATAAAAGCATAACAAACATACCAAGCACAATAAAATCGAAACTTCAACTACAGAAAACAATGTTAAAATAATAACCAATATCTCAGAGATTCTGGGTTACATGTAAACCACAAACACAACTAAAAAATAAAAATCAGTCTGGCACAGTGGCTCACATCTGTAATCCCAGCTACTTGAGAAGCCAAGGTAGGAAAATCACAAGTTTTAGGCCAGCCTAGACAACCCAGCAAGACCCTGCCTCAAAATAAAATAAAAATAAAAATGTAGCTAAGTGGTAGAGAACTTACCCAGCATGCACAAGACCAATCCCATTATTCAAAGAAAAAAAACATTTTATCATATGGACAGTTTACAATGACAGTAGAAAATTAACAGTTGGCAAAACTACAAGCACCTTACCAAGAACAAAGGCAATCCTATCAATGCTATATGTAACATTATTGTATATTTCCAGATTTTTTTTTTTTTTTTTTTGGTACCAGGGATCGAACTGGGGACCTTGTGTTTGTGAGGCAGGCAGCAGCATCACTGAGCTAACTCCCTGGCCCGTCCCAGATTTATTTTTAAAGGCCACTTGCTCTTGAGAGTATCTTTAAAGTTTTAAAAATGAAAAAAAGTGAGGGCTGAAGGTGAACCTCAGTGGTAGAGTGCTTGCCTACCTGTGTTGTGTTCAATCTCAAGCACTGCAAAAAATAAAATAAAAACTATATCTGTAATGAAACTGTAAAGAATTTTTTTTTTTTGGTACTGGGGATCAAACTCCAGACCTTGCGCTTTCGAGGCAGGAGGCGGAACCACTGAGTTAAATCCCCGGGGCCTATAAACAATTTTTTTATTTTTGTTTGTAACTATATAATAAAATGTGTCAACATTTGGAAAACATGTGTAAGTCAATGAACCAGTATTTTCCAAATGGCCAATATATGTTACAAAATCATAAATGGGTAAAAGATACATGCAAAGTACAAAAGAAACATGTTTAATTAAAAAGTTAAGTGAAAATTTCACTGATACGATTTCAGATTCAAAACTGCAACTAACCTTTAACCAACCATTGCGTAAACCAGCATATGGGTACATACCTGCAATCACAGTACCAAAGGAGTTCTCTTGAGGCAGGAGGATGACAAGTTTAAGCAACTTAGCAAGACTCGTTCACAAAATGAAAATTTTTAAAAGGCTGAGAATGTAGCTCAGTGGTGGAGAGCTCTTGGGTTGGATTCCCAGTACTTAAAAAAAAGGAGGGAGGGGCTCCTGTAGTACTTGCTAAATTTGGCATATACAATTTTAGTATCTAACACTACCCACAACTATCTAAAAAGGCTATGACAATATTCTCTCCCCTTTTCTAACCATATACTTGTTTAAGGCTGGATTTTTTTTTCATAGACTTCAACCAAAACAATATATTGCAACAAATGGAATGAAGAAACTGATATGTGAATTGAGCTGTTTTCTATTAAGTCAAACACATGATGGGCCAGGGATTTAGCTCAGTGGTTCTGCTCCCTGGCTTGCGAGCACGAGGTCCCAAGTTCAATCCCCGGTACCAACCAACCAACCAAACACATGAGACTTGCAAAATACAACTGCCATACTCTTCTTGCTAAATTGCAGTCATCCATACCCTATGGGTTCCACCAACATCTAGGGAATCCACCATATATGGATTCAACCATCAGCCAACTGAAAATATTCAGGAAAAAAAATTGCGCCTGTACCAGACATTGAGACTTTTTTTCTTGTCATTACTTCCTAAATAATGAAGTTTAACAACTATGTGCTTAGCGTTTACATTTTTTTAGGTATTACAGATAATCCTGAGATGATTTAAAATGTATGGGGCAGATGTCTGGAGGTATGCAAACTATACCACTTTATAAAAGGGATCTGGGCATTCACTGATTTTATGGACAAAGGAGGGCCTGAAGCAGAAATTCCAAGTCACAACAATAATTATTTTACAAAATACTTTTTTTTGTTTTCTTGTTTTGTTTGGTGACTTTGGGGATCAAACCCAAGGCCTTGTGCTTGCTAGGCGAGTGCTGTACCACTGAGTTACATCTCCAGGCCTAATTTTTAAATTCCTTGAATTTCTCATCCAGGAAATGTAATAAATAACCCATATAAACTAAAACTCCTAGAGATTCTCAATCATTTGTGCGATTATTAAGGAATCCTAAGACCAAAAATCTTGAGAACAGTGTCCTTCTGGCTATTACAATTTCTCATAATTATACAATGTTATAACAGTAGAGTAACTCCTCCAACAGACAACTGAAATATATGAGGCACTCTGCCACAAAATAAGTCATCCCAGACTACTCTACAGATGGTCCCTGACTTATTAATAGTTTGACTTGATTTTTTTCACTTTACAGGGGTCCAAAAGCAAGCTATGTTAGTTTTGTACTAAGTGCATTCTCGACTTACAGTATTTTCCAGTTATGATGGGCCCAACCTAAGTTGAGCATCTGTATTTTCCAAGTTATTCAATCTTTCCATTTTCCTATTCCTTTACTGTAATACCATAGGTCATAACTTTATAATGCTGTCAATGTGCCTTTTTCACCCTTTCTAGCACACCAAAAAGTCAAGAAATAGCTCATGTATAAAAGTAAATGAGGCCGGGGATTTAGCTCAGAGTTTAGCTTGGCATTCCGCAGCCTGCCTCACAAGTCCAAGGTCCAGAGTTCAAGTCCCAGGACCCAAAAAAAAGTAAATGGGCTGTGCCCAGCATGGTTGCAGCACTCAGGAGACTGAGGCAGGAAGATCTTCATAAGTTCAAAGCCAGCCTGGACTCCATAGTGAGTTTAAAGCCAGCCTGAGCTACAGAGTGAAACTCTGTCTCAAAAAACCAAAAAAGGCAAAAAAACAAAACAAAATAAAAAAGGTAAATGGGCTCTGAATAAGGATGTCCCTATGAATGAAGTCCCCAGGTTTTATAATACCTGCTTTGATTAAATAGATGTCATTTTTATTTCCTAGCTTTTCTATTATATTTTATATACCTAAATTCACAAGACAGATAAATGACCCCCAGATTTGTAAAGCTTTAATTTCTGGTACTCATTTATTGTCTTACATGCTATAATTTATACAACACAGTAAGGCTTTCATCCAATGTCTGGGACAAAATCTGAAGTGACAAGAATAAAGTGTGTGACAGAGTTCCCATGTACTTATATCAGAAAGCAAAAAAAAAAAAAGATAATTTCAAAATTTTAGGGACAGAAGACATCTGAGATAAGATAGGAGCTAATGAAACAAAATAGGTGCAAAGAAAAAGAAAAAACTTTACATGCTTAGGAAGGCGAAAAAGATAGTAAAACTAGAAGGTAGAAGGGGTTGTTGAGAGTCATGACACAAAATTGATTATATAGCAACCTAATACAATTTCAACAGTAAATTCTGGAGGCAACACAAAGGGGGAAAATGAGAAAACAAAGTATAAATAAAAACAAAACAGTACAGTAATGAATATCAAAATACTGGCACACACACTGACTTAGAAGATAAAAGAAATATAATTAATAGGGCTGATCAAATACATTTTTCTACTGCATGTTTTGAACATTTCTGAGGTGAAAAATATGAACTAATAGAAGTTTCAAAAGGGGGAAAGACAAAATTTTAAATCTAATCAAACATAAAAAATAAGGGAAGTAAATGAAGCCAATTATAAAATTAGGAAGCTAATGGAATTAGAAGAAAAAGCTAAATACTAGATTTCTTTTTTTTTTGGTACTGGTGATCGAACTCGAGACCTTGCACTTGCCAGGCAGGCAGGCAGCAGAACCACTTACTTACTACATCCCCCGCACTAGATTTCTTTTTTATCATTATGAAACCAAAGCCAAAGGAGAAAGCTAAAGTAGGTTAAATCTGAAAAGTGGGAGTAGCACAGTCCAACAGTTACTGATAATAGGCAACCAAAAAGAGAAAATAATGTGGAAGAAAAAACAAAGAAAAGTGGGAGGCAACAATGACATACCAATTTCCTTAGGTAATTCAAAAGTAAACACTACAAAGCCCAATTCTTATCTGTATTTTGTATGGCAACAACAAATAAATATGCAGTCAAACTGCACAAGGCCAGGGATTTAGCTCAGTGGTTCCACTGCCGCCTCAAGATCCTGAGTTCGATCCCCAGTACCAGGAAAAAAAAAACAAACTATAATCAATCCATTATGAACAGAGGTACAATACATGTTGTCAGAAAAAGATAAGGCATCTTTATGGGTTTATAACACAGATATTACCAAAAATAAGTAAGTAAATAAAGCAGATAGAGAAATGAATGAGCAAAACAAAGAGTCAAAATGAAAATGCATAGACTTAATAACCAAATTCAGTCAAGAAGCTGGTTACAAGGTTAACACACAAAAATCAATAGCTTTCCTCTACACCAATGACAGACTCACTGAGAGAGAAATAGGGCAAATAATTCCTTTCACAATAGCATCCAAAAAACTGAAATACCTAGGAATCATCCTAACCAAAGAAATCAAAGACCTCTTCTCTGAAAACTATGGCACTCTGAAAAGAGAGAGTGAAGATGATATCAGAAAATGGACAGACATCCCCTGCTCCTGGGTAGGAAGGATTAATAGAGTGAAAATGGCCATACTTCCAAAACTGCTACATAGATTTAATGCAATTCCAATTGAGATCCCAGCAGCATACTTCATAGACCTTGAGAAAACAATCCAAAAATTCATTTGGAGCAAGAAGAGACCCAGAAGAGCAAAAGCAATTCTAGGTAACAGAGACATGGCAGGGGGTATCACAATCCCCAACCTGCAACTATACTACAAAGCTACTGTGATAAAAACAGCATGGTACTGGCAAAGAAATAGACTTGAGGACCAGTGGAACAGATTAGAAGATGCACAAACAACGCCAGACACACTTAGCCAACTCATCTTTGATAAAGGAGCCAAACACCCTCACTGGAGGAAAGATAACCTCTTTAATAAATGGTGCTGGAAAAATTGGGCTTCCACTTGCCAAAGATTAAAACTAGACCTGTATCTCTCACCATGCACTAAACTAAAATCAAAATGGATTAAAGATCTAAATATTAAAATAGAAACACTGAACCAGTTGGAACAGAGGTTAGGGAGAACCCTTGAAGACATCAGTGTAGGAAAAGATTTTATGAACAAAACCTCAGTTGCCCGTGAACTAGCACAAACAATCAACAAGTGGGATCTCTTCTTATTAAAAGGCTTCTGCACAGCAAGAGAAACCACCAGCAGTGTGAAGAGACAACCCACCATGTGGGAAAAAATCTTCACCTGCTCTTCCTCAGACAAAGGTCTACTATCTCGAATCTATAAAAAACTTAAAAAGATCAGACCTCCCAAATTTAAAGACCCAATCCAAAAATGGGCATCTGAATTGAACAGACATTTCTCAGACAAAAAAGTACAAATAGCAAATAAATACACGAAAAAATGTTCAACATCACTGGCATTCGAGAGATGCAAATGAAAACAATGCTGAGATTCCACTTCACTCCAGAAACAATGGCTGCTATCATGAAATCAACCAATAACAAATGCTGGTGGGGCTGTGGGGAAAGAGGAACCCTGCTCCACTGCTGGTGGGAGTGTAGACTGGTGCAACCACTGTGGAAATCAGTATGGAGATACCTCAAAGAACTAGGACTGGAAATCCCATTTGACCCCGCTATTCCACTGCTGGGGATCTTCCCCAAAGAATTAAAAGAATCATACCACAGTGATATATGTGCGCCCATGTTCATAGCAGCGCAGTTTGTAATAGCTAAAACTTGGAAACAGCCCAAATGCCCATCAACTGGAGACTGGATAAAGAAAATGTGGTTTTTTCATAAAATGGAGTGCTACTCAGCCATAAAAAATGAGAAATTAGAGACGTTTATAGCTAAGTGGATGCACATTGAGGTGATACTCTTAAGTGAAATAAATAGAACACACATGAATAAATTCCAAATAGTTTCTCTGGTGTGAGAAACTGAAAGTGTAAATAAGGACTAAATGTATAATAGGTAATGTGAAATAGGAAGAAAAGGGGCAAAGGGGAAGGAAGTGGGAGGGCTAGGGGAAAGGATACAAGGGAATGGGATTAATATGAGAAAATGGAAAAATAGCAACAAAATCTTTGTAAATAGGGAGGAACGGAACGGTTGAAGGGAGGGCTGGGCAAGGGTGAAAAATAAGAGCCAAGAGAGACTATGTAAAGGTGCAAATCTCCAATGATGAATGTCATTATATTGTATACCTAAAATGTCCCAATGATTAGAATGAATAATCGATAATGTAAAATAGGAAGAAAAGGTCCAAAGGGGTAGGGGTAGTGGGAGGGGCAGGGGAAAGGAAAGAAGGGAAAGGAAAAATGATGAGAAATGGAAAAAATGGAAATAAAGTCTTTGTAAATAGGGAAGGGTGGAGGGTGTGAAGGGAGGGCTAGGAATGGGGAAAAAATAAGAACCAAGATGCATTATGTAAAGGTACAATTCCCAATGAGAAATGTAATTGTGCTGTATACCTACAACGTACCAATAAAAGAATTTAATTAAAAAAAAAAAAGAAAAAAAAGAAGATGCAAGCAACAGAGGGTATTTATAAAGAACTGGGCTAAACAGCAATTACAAAAAAAGAAAATTACTTTGCTATCCAAAATCTTTTAAATTCTACATAATCCTAAATACTGCCATAAGCTACTTCTACAACAAAAGCAGCTTACACTCTACATCCTATTATCTATTAGCAATCATTTCAAATAAATGCCTAAAAGTGCAATCACGGTACAAAAAATGCAAATAAATGCCTAAATATGCATCTATTTTTCTGAAATTTTAAAATGCATTATCTTAGCTAGATAACAAGGATGTCTAAACAGGATTTTAGATTTACTAATAACAAATGCAAAATGTCTCTATAATTATCACTTAATTAACAAAAAGCACACCCTAAAAATTTTAAATAAGACTGACAGTATTTATAGTTCTATGGTAGCATTCAATCTAAAATTCATTAATTCAGTGCTAAATTGAATTTTAAGTAAACCACAAAATAAAACATTACTGAAGGTGAGAAAAAAGAACCAAACACAACTACACAGGTGAACACCTCACTTTTAAAAATATATTATCAGAATCTAAACACTACTCTTTCTTCAAGAAAAAGAAATGGCCTCTAAAAACAGGGATTTAGTCTTTTTCAAGTCCTAGAATATGTTAATAATATAAAATTTACTAATTCAGAGAAACCATCTTTGAAAAGTTGTAAGTCTCTGTAAAAGACTTGCTCTATTAAGGCTTTGTTGCTCTGAGGCCAAGTATAATCCATATAAGGAAATTGAAGTTCAATGCCATTTATTTTATTCCCCTCTTTCAGATCCCCAAGAATAACCTCTTTTGCTTCCAAATGATGTGTCCCAAAATCATAAAAGTAGACGTTATGCACTTTATATTCCTTGATAAAGGTAATTTTACGTAACAGGAATTACTTGATGGTTCACAAATCTTACCAAGAGTTTAAAAAGAAAAATCTTCAGAGAACAAGCTCTAGAAACAAAACAAAAAACAGGCAGTAATAAATCGTTAAAAGATCCTCTTCTTTAAATATACTTATAAAAATAAAGCAGCAAAAAACAAATTGTGAAATAATGTGATTGTGATCTTTAACACGTACCTTTTCTCTTTCAACCAAAGAAAATAAACTTTTTCCTCAGATTCCCGGTAATTACTTGGATAGCATTTGATTAAAATAAACATCAAAGTATATAAACCAACAGAATACCATATTTATTTAATATCTGTGCAAAGGTACAGTATTATCTTTCATCCCTCTTTACCACAAAAGTACTGGAGAAAAACTAAATTGTAAAAAGACACCACAACACCACGGAAAAAAGTGTGGGTTTGCTGCAATCAAAACTAGTTTATTCTGTGAAGACTACCCATTGGTTCAGCAGGGTTCATAACTCTGACTGGTGGTGGAATGTCTGCCAGGCTTCATGAATTCCTGCCCTCACACTGAGTACCTATCACTTTTTAAGCAGAACCAAACAAAAACAGATGGGCCAAAACAAAAATAAAGAAGGTGCAATTCAAAAGTACAGCTTAACACAATAGATGCGATTCCCACAAAAATCATTTTAAATTTAGTTTTACTTTCTAATATAATTTGTTCTGAATTGCATAGAAATCCTAACAAATCAACTACTTACAGGTGTGTGCTGCTTTGTAACTCACGCCCATGTGTAATACTTACAACCTCCTTTTCTTAATGTATCAGTTACAATACGCCACAGTACTTGCTTTCAATTACTCAAACAAGCATTAGCATTATAGTTACAACAAAAGAAAGCCATTATCCGCTCGGAAAAACAACTAAGAATGTCTAATTTTGTTTCTAAAATATAACTAAATAATATTTATAAGGGCCTGAACAAAAACATCACCATGTATGATTACCGCAAAAAACAAAATAATCGGCAATCGACATAAATGTGGCAGCCATGTCAAAGGCAGAAAACCACCCGCGGCAGCAACCTAACTTTCTCCCAAAACAAAAGTTGCCATATTCAGCAATCTAACATACATTGTGTATGTCCTGGAAAACTACAATATCTGGACCTTGTGCTGAACAAAGGCACTCTTTATTCAAGTTGCTGAAAACTTTTCGTCCCACCACATTCTTAGAACCTCTTAAAAAAAAAAACAAACCTAAAGTCCAGATGGTAAAAGGTGGTGAAAATCAGTTCTAGTATTTAGCTCTCAAAATAAAATCCATTCCCGTACGAAAAAAGAACAATTTAGGGCAATTCGGCAAAATGGAAAACACTATAAAGTACCGTCCGCTTTCCGGACCATGAACTTTGTGACTTCCAGACACTTTTCGTATAATTACCTTTCTGTCGGACAGTGTCTCAGGGCAGCTTTTTCAAGGCTCCGCTTGACATGATTTCCTTCCCTCCGTGAGTCACTTATAAAGGGATCCAGCCGAATTTCTCAGTACGGTGAGAGCGGATGTGGAGTGGCCTCCAGAAGTACGAGTAGGTGGCTCTGGTGGGGGCTGGGATGAGGGCTGGCTTCCTGGTCTCGAGTTTTGCAGGAGTTTCCCAGCCCCAACCAGGATCTCCGCCGGAGGAAAAAAAAACTTTTCACTCGTGACACCGCCCGGAATTGCCGTGCGAAACTCACTTCCTGCCTTGGCGAAAACCAGGATCCAACTCCGTCCAGGGGAACCCGGAAAACCAGCCCGGCGCACGCCGCGAAGGTGGAGGGGAGGGGGCGCCCGCCGAGAACCCCGGGCTCCTGGCGGCCCGCGTGCCGCGCACTCCCGACGGCGGCGGAACGCGGCCCGGGGGTGCCCAGACGCGGCCCTGGAGCGCGGAGAGCTTCGGCCGCACTAGGCCGCCACAGCCTCCTCGCCGCCGCCCCCAAAGCCGGGCGGCGAGGTTATTGTCTCGATACCGCCTGCCGCGCCCTTCGCCCGCGTCGCGGCCGCCGCCCCGAGCCGAAGCCCAGGGGCCGGGCAGGTTCGAAGGCGGCCCCCTCCCCGGGCCGTCCGTCCTTCTGTCCCCGCCTTCTCCACTCGCCCTCGAACCCGCTCGTCCTTCTCCCGTCTCTCCGCCGCGGTCCCTCCGCGAGCAGCCCAGGAGCTGGGGGCTGGCGGCCTGGCGGCCTCAGGAGCTCACGGGGCCGCGGCAGGGGCCGAGGCTTCGTACCGCGCTGCCGCGCCACCTTCACGAGAGAGAGAGAGAGAGAGAGAGAGAGACCGCGAGGGGAGGGGAGGAGGGAGCAGAGAGAAAGGAGGAGGTACACGGCGGAGGGGAGTTACAGCCTCGCAGGCCGCGGCGACAACAGCGCCACCGCCCCGGCGGCGAGGGGGGAAGAAGCTGCGCGGCGACTCCGCGAGGAGGGCGGGGCGGCCTCCCGCCGGCTGCGCCCCAACCGCCAACAGTCGGGCCGAGGGCCGGCGCGAGCCAGTCAGCGCGCGGGGGCGGTGCGGGCCGACGTCGGCGGCGGCGGCGGCGGCGGCGGCGGCGGCGGCGGCGGCGGCGGCGGCGGCGGCGGCGGCGGGCCAGGGGCAACGGAGGGAGGGGGCGCATGCTAGGCGCGGCGGGAGGCCCGGGCCTGGCCCTGAGCCGAGCGAGGGGGAGCGTAGACGACGCCGGCCTGCGTGAGGGGCCGCCCGCAAGTCCTCTACCGCCTCGGCCTATCGAGTTTCTTTGTACGACAGTAATCGCTGCGAAGAGGTTGTTCCAGTCCAGCCCCGATTTAAAGGCAGCAGGTATCTCTTTCAGCTGCTGCGCTCCAACTTGCCCTAATGGCTCGCTCAGGTTGCAGGAAGCCGCCGCAACAGCTCGACAGAGCTTCCCACGCGGGCCCCGACCCCGAGCTTGCTCTCGCAACCTTGCAGCTGGAACCTCTCCGAATGGCAGCCTCGCACCGGCGGGGAGACAAAGCTGGCGCTGGGAGGGGAGAAATGGGCCGCGAAATTGCCTCAAGATAGTGCCTTTGTTAGGGGAAACATTGGATCCCCTCCGAATGCGAATGCGATGTAGGCTTCCAGCCCCAGCGGTTTCAGCGGTGCAGTCGTTGAATTGCGCTGGCAGGATCGTTCAGCCTGGCAGGGTTTGCGTTTATTTCGGAGAGACTCCTAAGCATTCTGTCAACACATATGGCTTAGAAAGCCTCAACCATAACATTGCACAGTTTTTGCAGTTCTTGTTTTAAATATGTTAACAGGCAAGACGTCCTTGTTTTACCCAGAGAAGGAAGAGTAGACACCGAGCAAATCATACACCACCCCCACTCTGGTGTACTTAACTGTGTACACTGATGTTAATTAGCCTCTGGGTCCCTGAAGTCACTGGTTCAGTTCTTCCTCCTGTATTCCAGCGATAATTTATTACCAAGTTTGAGCAAAGAGCTGTATACCCTACAGATGATTTCTGGCTTGGATCCAAAAAGAAGCTTCGTAAAGTCCTCACGAGGGAATGATTTACCTAAGTGACTTCTATGCTAGTGACAAACCAAATAACTCCAAAGATATTGAAGTTATTTGGAAAAGAGGTGGGAGTATTTTAAGTACATCCAAAACTGCTGGAATTAACATTTCCTTAGCATACAGCAAAAGTTGAAGATAATGCCAGAACGTTCAGGTATATTCAGGGCTGAATCAAAGATAATAGCATTAACTGGAAGCTAGGAAATGACAGGCGGGTATACTAATACGAAGCTTGATGCTTATCTTAAGTGAATATGAATCTTAACCACAGTGTGAAAGCTAGTGAATTATACAAGCCATTTTTATGGTAATGAGAAATATCTTACTCCACTCTCACAAAATGGTATGAGCCTCATTAGAACTCAGTAGCATAGCTCTGAACTGAAAGTACCATTCTACTCAGCGTCCCAGGGTGGAGTATCTCCACTGGATTCTGGGATTCTGGTCTTGCTTCTTGTCTCAAGTTGATTCAAGACCCCTTTTAAAAACTGTGACACCATAGATTCAATTCCCAGAACTGGGATATACAGTAGTATAGGTTCAAGTAAACCTAACTCTCCAAACTTGAATAAGTAGGACTAAATAACACCTCTAGACTAAGATTTGCCCTGGTCTTAGCTTTTTTTTTTTTTTTAACTCATACTTGGGACCATTCAGGCTAAAAAAGTCTTATCACCAAAACGCCTTCCCAAAGCACCTCGACTTTGGCTCTTGGCGTTTTATCCCTCTGAGTTTATTTCTCTAGCAAAACTTCATAATCCTGAGAAAGCTAATATTTTAAGGCTGAATAGTTATTTATACCCAGTTCATCGGATTGTTTCTCTAAAGCTGCTTTTGATGGGAGGGGAAAATAGAGATAACGTATGCTGATGCTGAGGAAATAAGAGGGATTATGTGGTCTCATTCCTTGGAGCAGTGTATGGAGGACAGAGTATAGGCAATAAAATGACCCCATTTGATTGTTAAATAACTGCTTACTCATACTGTAAGAATGATCCCCAGGGCCCAGGGATGGAGCTCAGTGGTGTTATGCCTGCCTGGCAAGTGCAACGTTCTGAATTTCATTCCTTGTACCAAAAAAATAATGATCCCAAAACATTGGCTTTAAGAGAATGGAAACCAGGATACATTTGTCAACAGTTACCTGTTTTGTGGAATATTTATTTAATAATCCCTTTATAAATTACTTTCCCATGAATTCTGTATCTGTAAAGTGACAACTATATGATGAAGGTATTCAATAATCAGAAATAATGATTTGTCTTTGTTATTTATCACTGACTAGTTCTAATTTATATGAGCAGCACATACAGAGCCAACTCGTCCACTTGTTCCTTCTTATAAGGCATTCCTGCTCCATGCTTTACAGATTAGTTTCCTTTGAAAATCCTCCAAGAGGACCTTGAACTAAAGATGGGCTGAACTTTTTATTTATGATTAGAGAAATAAAACCCCACCTTAAGCAAGTCTGCCTAGCTGATTCTATAATGATTAACTGAATTCCAAAACCATCTTAGAGATTAAACTAATAAATGTTTGTTGATAGTACCGATGCATCTTCCCACTATGACTCTCTAAATGATTCTGTGGAAAGCAGGGTATGTTTTCTTTGGGATTCCCCTTCCCAAAACCAGGGCTCAAGAAAAGAATAACTGTCTGCTGAAAATAAGCCACTTTATCTAAGAGATAGTTTTAAGCCTTAGACATTCCAGGGAACAGTTCCATCAGAAAAAAATGCCCTTTGCTAAAGGAGAGTAAGTCCACTGTTTTTCAAAGGGACTTCCCATGAAAATGGAAAAAAATGGGAACAAAGTTTCTGTACATAGGGAGGGGAGGCGGCTTGGGGGGAAATGGGATAAAATAAAATAAAATTTATTAAAAATTAAAAAATAAAAAGGGTCTTCCCCCCAGTCACTTCCCCACACCCACCAAGCAGCTGCGCAGGAGCTCTGGGGAGACCCAGGTAGCAAAAGGCAAGGAAAATTTTGAAATGATCATTTTTTTCTTTTTCAAACTCCTAGCAAAGAAAATTAATTACCCAAAACCAAAGCAATGCTTAGGAAAAATGAATCTGCAAACTAGCATAGGATTAGATTCAAAAGAAGTTTAGAAGCACTGGATCAATTAGGTCAAAATGATATGAATGTATATTTCTTAGAGGTTTGACTTCCCTATTTTCACTTCCATCTTAGCATCTTGGTAGAGGACAGGAGGTCAGGGTGACAAGTGTGTGACAAAGGGATTTATAGACTCAAAAGAGATTTTTATATTTGGGAATGGAATCATTCCTTATGCTTCTTTCAAGCATATTTTCAGAAGTATTTTATGAATCACAAGGAAAGTCTGCCTCTATCTGTGAAAATCTTACTGAAAAGTTTTGAAGTCTTTTTTCCCATAGCACAGTAGTCCCCTCATATACACACGTGTATGTTCTAAGATACTCAGTGGATGCCTGAAACTGCAGATAGTACAGAATCCTGTAGGTACTATTTTTCAGATTCATACGTACCTATGAGAAAGATTCATTTATAAATTTGGCTTATTAAAAGATTAGCAACAGCAACTAATGGGAAAGTAATCAATTATAAGAATATTCTGTAGTAAAAAGTTATGTGAATGTGGTCTCCCTCTGAAAATATCTTGGATTGTACTCATTCTTCCTGTAATGTGATATGATACACTGCCTTCATGATAGAATGAAGTGAGATAAATGATGCAGGTAATAAGATATTATCCAAGAGTTCCTTGAATAGAAGTACTCCGGTGCCATGACAATCTAATAACAGCCAGTAGGTGACTTATGGGCAGGTAACGTATACAGTGTGAATACACCGCAAAAAGGGGTGATTCATGTCTCAGGCAGATCAGAACAGCGTGAGATCTCATTTCTCTACTCAGAACAACATGCAACTAAAAACTTAGGAATTGTTCTGGAAGTTTCCATTTAATATTTTCAGACTGACATTTGAGAGATGCAGATGAAAACAACACTGAGATTCTACCTCACCCCACAAAGAATGGCTGCTATCAAGAAATCAACCAATAACAAATGCTGGCAGGGGTGTGGGGAGAAAGGAACCCTTCTCCATTGTTGGTGGGAGTGTAGACTGGTGCAAGCACTGTGGAAATCAGTATGGAGATACCTCAAAGAACTAGGGCTAGAGGTCCCATTTGACCCAGCTATTCCCCTGCTGGGTATCTTCCCCAAAGAATTAAAAGAATCATACCACAGCGATATATGTGCACCCATGTTTATAGTGGCATAGTTTGTAACAGCTAAAGCTTGGAAACAGCCCCAATGCCCATCAGCTGGAAACTGGATAAAGAAGATGTGGTTTTTTTATTAAATGGAGTACTACTCAGCCATAAAGAACAAGAAACTAGAGACATTTATAGCCAAATGGATGCATATTGAGGCCATACTCTTAAGTAAAATAAATAGGACACACGTGTAAATACCGAATAGTTTCTCCAGTGTGAGAAACTGAAAGTGTAAATAAGGATTAAAATGATTAAAGCAAATAATTGATAATTTGAAATAGGAAAAGGTCCAAGGGTGTAGGGGTGGTGGGAGGGAAAGGGGAAAGGAAAGAAGGAAAAATTATGAGAAACGAAAAAAAATGGAAACGAAATCTGTGTAAATAGGGAAGGGTGGAGGGGGTGAAGAGCACACAGGTAATGGGGAAAAAAATAAGAACCAAGATACATCATGTACAGGTACAAGCACCCAATGATAAATGTAAACGTATTGTATACCTAAAATGTACCAATAAAAGAATTTTTAAAATATGTATTTTTAGACCAAGGTTGACCAAGGTAACTGAAACCATGGAAAGCAATATTATGAAGAAAGGGAAACTACTGTATATGCTTGATAATCTTTTTTCCCCTACTATCCATTTGATAAACTATCAAAGTTAAATTTCTTTCAAATGTCTTATAAATTTTTTTAATGTGTAAAGAAAATAATGCCTAATGATTATTTGTGTGGCTTCTGAAACAAGACTTTCTGAAGTAGAAATTCGGCTCTAAGTGACCTTGGGCAAGTTCCTGAACATGGTAAACATAAATTTGAGTTTCTTCATTTCTGGAATGGGAACCATAATATTATTTGCTTCACAGATTACTGGAAGGACTAAGTGAAACAATGCTAGTAAAGTGTTTAGCACATTAGTTGGCAGACTCAAAAGTGTTAGCTATTCTTAGTAGTTCACTTTTAAATGCTTCCATCATTTCTAAGGCTATTATAATCTGTCATCCAAAGCAGAGATTATTAATAATTACATAAGGACAATAAATGTAAAACCAGGACTGTTCTGGGAAAAATGACCACCCTAATAATTTCCAGTTCTGTTGCCCTCTTCTGATTCATGTCCCCTCTCCAGTGCTCTGTAGTATAAATCATAATCTGTTTCTGTCATATTATAATATTCATACCTCTTCCCAAATCATAGCAATATTTTTTTTTTTGGTACCAGGGATTGAACTCGGGTCCTTGCGCTTGCAGGGCAGGCAGTGAAACCACTGAGCTAAATCCCTGGCCCAATCATAGCAATATTAAATCAACAAAAGTAGTTTAAATACTGATATTTATTGCCTTTCAATTCAGGCTTTCAGTTAAGAATTTTCTCTTACTCTGGGTAATAAAATTACTTGTTTCCTATGCGATTAAACTCATGCTTAATGAATTAAATTTTTTTCTATAGCTTTTTATTTTTTAAAAAAAACTGTTTAGCACCAAAACACCATGAATATAGCTATCACGTGGATATTAAACATAATTTGATGTGCAACAAGGCAAAATGCCCTCTTCTAAAATGCCAGCTATGTTACAAAAATTTAGTAAAGCATCATATCATTCCTATTTCAGAGTAAAAATAAATCCTCTATATTGTCAAAGGCTACCAGATCATAGCCATTACACTGGATAAATCTCATCTAAATCTGTTTTAATCAGTATTTGGAAACTGATACTCCTCAATGGGATCTTCTAAAATAATTCTGAATGTGAACTGGGCACAGTGGTGTGAGCCTGTTGTACCCAGTTCCTTGGGAGCTGAGGCAGAAGGATTGCAAGTTCAAGGCCAGTCTGAGCTACATACATTGAAACCCTGTCTCAAAAAACAAGCTAGATGTGGTGGCACACACCAGTGATTCCACCACTCCAGAGGCTAAGGCAGGAGGATCGCTGTGAGTTTGAGGCCAGCCTCAGGTACATAGTGAATCCAAAGCCAGCCTGGACTACATAGCGAGACCCTGTCTCAAACAAAAGAACTATGAAATAATTAGAAGACACTTTAATATTCACACTTTCTTCCCATGGAAAGAAATTTATTCGGGGGGATTTTCTGCAAATTTCCTTCAAAAATGCTGATCTAAATAATAACATAGTTTTAAATACTTCCTATCTGGTTTCCATAGTCCAATCCCTTTTTGTTTTGTTTGTTTGTTTGCTTTTTGGAACCGGGGATTGAACTCAGGACCTTGGGCTTTTGAAGCAGGTGCAGTGCCACTGAGCTACATCCCTGGCCCCAATCCCTTTGTTTTTATGCCATTAAATTAACACCAACCACCGAATCAATCCTTCAGTTTTGGTTTTTGGTTTTTTGAGACAAGGTCTTGCTTTGTAGTTCAGGCTGCCTTTGAACTCACTGTGTAGCCCAGGCTAGCCTGGAATTTGTGATCTTCCTGCCTCAGCCTCCCAAGTGCTGAGATTATGGGTGTACATCACCATGTCTGGCTCCATCATTCAGCATTTTAGCTTTCTTAGTTTTTAATTACTTTTATTTTTCTGGTTCTTCTAGTTTTCTTCCATTATAGATGCTTAATTCCTCTTCTTATATCTCTTGAAACTCCCTCTGAGGCTTCTCATTTTCTTATATAAAACTTTTTATAAAAAAAAAACAAAAACAACTTTTTATCATTCAGAGCAGGGCATGGTGGTACACACCTGTTCTCCCAGCACTCGAGGCTGAGGCAGGAGGATTGCTGTGAGTTCAAGGCCAGCCTAGGCTACATAGTGAGTTCAAGACTAGCCTGGACTACACAGTGAGAGCCTACCTCAAAAAACAAACAAACATATTTCCTGCTCTACAGCATAACAACTATTAATAGAAATACCACTTTGCTTCCAAATGATATTTATTTGTACTTTGTATGTAGAAATAAATGTGTAAAGAAGAAATAGTTTTCAAATGCAGGTATTTTATTTGATAATTTTCACATAATTCTTTTTTATTCTTGATATTTTATTTCATTTACTTGATTTCTCCTCACTGTACCTCACAGATAATTTTTATTTTGTCTTTTGTGATAATGAAACCTAACCAATAATTTTTATCAATATGATTATCTTTTAGGAAAGTTCAGGAACTGGCCCCAGCATTTACTAGCTTATTGTCTTAATTACTTTTCTCATTGCTGAGATAAAATACCCAACATCCACAAGTTAAGGGAGGAAAGGTTTATTTAGCTCACAGTTTGTAGAAGTCTCAGTCCATTATCAGCTGGCTCCAAGGCAGAGGGGCTCGCAGAAAGGCACTGCAAAGAACAAACAGTTCATGGCTAGCAGAAGATAGCAAAACAACAAGGGATAATCACAGCTCTTTCTATCCCTTATATTTTATCCAGGCTACTTAGGGGAGCTAGCACTCACACCCTTAGTCATAGTCCCCTCAATCCTAGCATTGCACCATGAATCAATTCACACACTCTAGATTTGACCACTTCTGAAAAAGCCCCACCTATGACTGCATGAGGCTTTGGGGGAACACCTAGACAACCATAACTCTGCTGACCGTGGATAAAACATTTAATCTCTCCATGTAGTAGTTCATGATCTATAAAATGGAAGCATAAATGGCTGGGGATTTAGCTCACTGGTTCCACTGCCTGCCTCGCAAGCAAAAGGTCCTGAGTTCGATCCCCAGTACCAAAAAAAAAAAAAGGAAACATAAGTCCTGTCTTATGTATCTTATAAAGTTATTGTGAATACCAAACAAGATGATAAACATATTATAAATCCTACTTAAATAAAAGCTAGCCTTTTTTTCTCCTATCAGTAGGAACACAATTCATCATCATCATCATCATCAATAAAATATCAAAACCATAATATCAATTGACTCAGTAGCTCCATAGTACACATAGTTAGATTACATAGTAAGTGTGGCATCTATTCTTTAGAAAGTCTCTAACCAATAAGAGATGACATAAATTCATCACATTTTATATTAAAATTCAAGTTATGAATCAAAAGACCAAAAATTCAGAAGTTTTGATAATTCAGACACTAGCTAGATTTTACACTCTGAAAATGTTGCTAGAGAAATGAGAAGTGTTAGTTTTGGGGAGACTGTTTGACCTACTTAAAGAAAATAAGCTTCTAAAACTCTAGAATCTGGGAATTTTCAGCAATGGTTAAATATGCAAGAAATAATCTTTTGAGGTCATCTTGGTTCAAGTTCAACTGCATTTTATAGTTGAGGGAATTTAGGTTTGAGGACTTGCCCCAGATCACACTACTAGTTGGTGGAAAACCCATAATTAGAACCCAATTTTCTCCCACTTCAATGTGTGTCTGACTATCTCTTTGCCACCACATAGCAATCCAAAGATAGAACAACCCAGACAGTGCCAAAGAAAAGTATGACAGATATCGCTACTTAAATTGATAAACTTCTGTTGGCAAAAGACACCATAAACAAACTTAAAAGATAAATGACAGCCTAAGAGAAAACAAATAAGAAAGAGTGGTTCATATCTATACTATGTAAAAAGCTCTTATAAGTCCAAAAAAGAGAGAATAATAAACAGTCCAAATAACCTATTTACAAAAGACATAAACCAATAATTCACAGAAAGGAAACATAATGGGCTAATAAACATTTGGAAACATGTAAAGCCTTTAAAAATCCAGGTGACTCCACTTAACTCCCAGAATAACTGTAACTCCAGCCAACTTGTGCTATTGTCAGTGTTGCTGAGGTAGTAATTGCTTTTCAGTTCTCTCAGACTAAAAGAACTGTACTGGGCTACAATCAAAGAGTGCTCCTATGAGCCAAACAGAAAGAGAAATGAACCAGTTTGATAATAAGTAGGTTGGAATTAAACTGGTTTAAATATAGTCCCAGAAACTAGACAGAGTTTTTCTGCTGTTTCTCTGTATGAATGCCTGTAAGGAGATTGTGTAGCATCACCCCAAAGACACTCAGGCCCAGGCATTACTAGTGAGCCCTCTCTTACACATGTTCCTCTTGGCTAGACCATTAGGCTTCTGGGTATGGATTTGCCACAGTTTACCCAAATTCCACTTTATTCACTTTGAAAACCATGGATTTAAAATACACTTGGTGCTTGGTATCTCTGAGTTTTGATTGGTGAATTGAGACCATTAACGTTGATGGTTATAACTGAAACATATTGACTTGTCATTGCCATGACTTTTTCTTTTTGTTGGGTTCTCCCCCTTTACATTTAATTTCTTGTCATGCCAGATGGGTTCATTCTGCTTTGCTTCCTGGGGTTCTGATCCTCAATGTCTGTTCCTAGGATATTGTGTAAAATTCTTTGGAGTGCTGGTTTGGTATTCACGAAGTTCCGAAGGTGCTCTTTGTCATGAAAGTATCTTATTTCTCCGTCCATTTTGAAAGATAGTTTTGCAGGGTACATCAATCTGGGTTGGAGGCTGTTTTCTTTTAGGGCTTGGAATATGTCACTCCAAGCTCATCTTGCCTTGATGGTTTGTGTTGAGAAGTCTGCTGTGATTCTGATGGGCTTTCCTTTGTATGTGATTTGTTTCTTTTCTCTGACTGCTTGGAGAACTTTGTTCTTCTGTTGTGTTTCTGGAATCTTAACAATTATATGCCTATGTGTAGATTTTTTTGATCAAGGCTATTTGGAGTCCTATATGCCGCACTTATCTGTATGTCAAGCTCTTTTCCCCTGCTTGGGAAGTTTTCTGCCATTATTTCTGTGAAGAGATTTTTTATGTCATCTGCACTCTCTGTTGTTTCTTCATTGAGCCCAATCAGTCTTATGTTATTCTTTTTTGCATCATCTAGCAGGTGTTGGATTGATTTCTCATGTTCCCTTATAATTTTGAAGCAATTTTTCTTTTCCTGGTCACTAATTGCAATCTTATCTTCTATATCTGAAATTCTGTCCTCACATTGGCTCATTCTGCTGTGTAGACTTTCAGTGGAGTTTTTCATGTCCTGGAAATCTATTTGCATCTGTTTTATGGATTCCATTTGTTTCTTATGTTGGGATTTCATCATGTTCCTGAGCTCCTCTCTAGATTTATTAATCATGTCTTGCACTAGGGGCACAATTTCTCCTGTTATCTGAGAAATTATTTCTGATTTCATTTTTTCCAGATCCCCTTTTGTTGCCAGTTCAGTGGGTCCAGGTGGTTGAGTATCAGAGGGTTCCATCTCATTTCCCTTTGGGGTTGCTGTAGGTGATCTGGAAGTCTGGTTTTGAGACTTATTTACATGTTTTCTCATTTCGACTGGGGCAGGGGGCTCTTAGCGCCTGCACGGATTACCTCCTCTGAGCTGGGTGAGGTGGGACAGGGGCTGGGAGCAGCGGTAGGGATGGTGACCCAAAAGCCCTTTCCTGTGGGCTGGGAGCAGTGGGAAGGATGGTGGCCGGGAAGCCCCTTCCTCTGGACCAGGAGCAGTGGGATGGTGGCTCAGAAGCCCCTCCCTCTGGGCCGGGAGCAGTGGGAGGGATGGTGGCCTGAAAGCCCCTTCCTCTGGGCTAGGAGCAGCGGGACAGAAGGTGGCCCAAAAGCCCTTTCCTGTGGGCTGGGAGCAGTGGAAGGGATGGTGACTGGGAAGCCCCTTCCTCTGGACCAGGAGCAATGGGATGACGGCTCAGAAGGCCCTACCTCTGGGCCGGGAACAGTGGGACTCAGTACCTTGGTCTGGTGGTCTGGTGTCCTCTGTGTCTTTGTAGTGTGGAATCAGGTGGCTGCCTGTCTGCAGGGGGGTGATTCGGTGTCTTCCACGTGACTCAGGACCTCAGTAGGGCGTGCACAGACCTTCCTGTGTGCAGCGGGCTGATTCGGCTTTGGTATCTCTGAGTTTTGTATCTGAGGTCAGCCAACCATAGATCAAAAATATTCCAGGAGAAAAAATTGCATCTATACTGTATATGTACAGGCTTTTTTCTTGTCATAATTCCCTAAACAATATAATATAATAACCATTTACTTATATAGCATTTACATTTTATTAGATATTATAAATCATCTAGAGAAGATTTAAAGTGCATGGGAGGATATACATAATTGATATGAAAATATTATGCTATGTTAATATAAGAAATTTGAGGATCCATGAATTTTGGTACCTGCAGAGGCCCTTGAGATTCCATCTACTGTGGATACCCAGGGACAGCTCTACTAGGTCCCTCAAAATAAGGGCTGAACAGGATGAAATGGTAGCAAATTGTTTTGGCAAATCAAAAGTGCTAGGTGCCAGGGATTTAGCTCAGTGGTTTCGCTGCCTGCTACGCAAGCTCAAGGACCCGAGTTTGATCCCCGGTACCAAAAAAAAAAAAAAAAAAGTGCTAGTGTGTCATGAGTTTAAGGTCATAAAAAGAATTAACTCTCAAATAACTGAAGCCAATGGATTAAGGTTCTGATAGGGCTGGAGAATCCCCTGGAAGGCTCCAAGCAGGCAGTCACAGGAGTCACTGTATGAATGGGGTAGGGAAAGGGAAAAAGTTTCCCTTCTCTTTTAAGTAGGCTTTATTTACTCCTCATACTTCCTTGGATTTTTTTCCTGCCAATTATTATAAAGACAAGTAACAGAGAAAAAATATGGGATCAGGTAGAAAGAATAACTAGCCTTAACAGCCCCCCCCTACACACACACACACACACACACCGGGTGCTGGGGATTGAACCCAAGACCTCATGCATATTAGACAAGCGCCTGCCACTAGCTACACTCCTAGCCCCTTGAGATGTTTCTTTTGAAACAAAGTCCACCCTAACCTTGAACCTGAGGTTCATCTGCTTCAGCCTCCAGAGGAACTTGGATCATAAGAATGTATCAACTCGCCCAGTTTAAGGTCATTTTTTAAAAAAAGACTACAGCAAATCTAAAACTAGGGATTGAATTAAAACTTTTTTAAAAGATTGAAATAAATTTGTAGGAAACTATATAAATAGAGAAAGAGAGTTATATATCACTAAAAAGACCAAGTAGAGGATAAAAAGATTTAGGCTTAGACTCTCCTAAAATTAAGAAAAATGAGATTGATTTCAATATAGTGTATATATAAGGGAAAAAATAAAATGAAAAAATGAATGGCATTGCCATTAGAAATATAGATACATTGTAAATCTATGGAAACATAGATTGCATGCAGTGCCTTGCATGCAGTGAGGCCTTGGGTTTGATCCCTGGCACCACAAAATAAATTTTAAAAAAAAAACGGTATCAGCTCTGAATTAATTAAAAAGAAAGAAAATTGCAAGAGGCCATTCAGTTTGTAGGTCTGATTTTCCCACAAAACATGGATCTGCTGCACTAGGAGCCTCCTGGATGAGAATTAAAAAGAAGGCCAATGTGACACTGCCCTCAGAGCCTTAGGCTCATTGCTCTCAAGCAAGTGTCCTTCTTGGCTACTTATGGAAGCAAGTACCTGACTTCCAAGAGGCCAAACTTCTAAAACTAATCCTAGCTGCACAGCCTGGCCTATGTACAGTTCTCCCAAGCTTTTTCTTCCTTTTTTTTCTTCAGTGTATCCTTATCAGAACAATAAATTATGATGCCAGTTAATAGGTAACTTGCCTGCGCAACATCATGAAGCTATGGGACTGCAGAGCTGGGCTATGAACCCAGCCACCTGAGATCAGAGCATAAGTGCCAACTATTCAACTGTATATAATCTTGTAACTACTTTTAATACCCATACCAATAGGTTTTCCACACTTTATATAAGCCAACATTTTCACTTTTAATCATTGGGATTTTTTTTTCATAATCCACAGTCTTCTGTCAAATAAAAACAAAAAGTTTTAATTTCATCTTGAAATACTTCTTGTTTATGTTCCTCTTCTGCTCCTTTAAAATAAAACCTGTTTCAGATCTTTGGGTTTTCTTTCTTTCTCTTGTAAGGGCAATATGTAGCACTGTGAAAAAGAAAGGTTTATAAAGTATACGAAAGAGTACAAAAATAATTTCCACCAAGTACAAACAGCTTAAATTAGGACCTTGATAATGGTGTTATTCAAGTATGTCAGTCTAACCATATAGACTAGACTTCAAGGCCTTTTGTCCAGAACATAGAGTTCATTTTGGTTTGCAGCATTAAGTGATCTTGGATTGCAACATTGTGCTAGATCCATAACTAGTCAAATCTTTATTTGTGGGATTAAATCAAAAACGGTTCTGCAGTAGTTTACCTTGAAGTAAAAATATGCATTCTTTTTCTTTCTTTCTTTCTTTTTTTTTTTAAGGATAATGCATCTTTCACTTGTAATTCCATCTTACTTTACAAAAAATCATTTGCATTGGAATCTTACTGGTAACCAACTTATATGTAATGTAATATAACAAACATGTCTCAATACTGATTTTCAAAACAGATACACTAAGTAGTCTCTAAGATCTTGATGTTCCTCTTTTCCTTTAATATGCATAGGACTCATTTATGCTTCTCAGCTATCAGTGGAAAAGGTAGTTAAAAATCATTACCAGGGCTGTGGATTTAGCTCAGTGGTTTTGGTGCATGCCTCACAAGCGCAAGTTCCCGAGTTCGATCCCGGGTGCCAAAAAAAAAAAAAGTCATTACCAACATAAATTTTCTTTCACAGACTCTACCTTTTACTTTCTTATGCCACCTCTTTTAATGTCTTTTGTGTTGAAAAGTATGTAATAACCTTAAAAGAAGGTATTATGTGTCTCATCTGTTGCTTCAAAAAGAAGAGAAAAACTAGACCGTTAATCCCTGTTAATCCTTGCATAGACTTCCTTGCCTTTCAGTTGGGAAGCTAGGCTCTGCCAAGAGCAAAGAGGTTCACAGTTTAAACATTAGAGTTCAACATTTGTCCCATTCATAGAACTCCAATTGCCATCAATTAAAGTAAAATTTCTTCCCGAGTTAAATGATTTCTTTAAAGTCTTCGATTTTGCCGAAATATATTCCACAAAAAATGTAATAAAGAAAATGTATGTAGTATTCTCCTTTTTTTTTTTTTTTGGTACCGGGGTTGAGCTCAGGTCCTTGCGCTTGCGCAGCAGGCGGCTCTTCTCTTTTTAATGGGTGTGTTTTTGATTTCAATAAAATGCCATCTGCAAGAAAGCATTTTTCTTATAGGACTTGACTTAGAAGATAAATAAGCCATTTTGCAGAGACTATGAAGAGACTTCTACATCATTCCAGACTCCTTTGTTTGCAATTTTTAAGATTTTATTTTTTACCCGTGATATAAAAAACACAATTGAATTCAATCAATAGCCTTTAAACCTCAAATTCTATGTCCTATGATATATCATAATTGACTGGGAACCTGACATTCTTAAGCTTACTAGACCAAAAACATGGAAATCTTAACATCAATTTCACAAATATTCCCAGGTAAATAAATTTGGATAAATGGAAAAAGTGAAAGTACTGAAATTTATTTATTTTTTCAAATTTCATCTTTTATTAGTACATGTTTGCAGCACACACTGATTGCATTCCTCATGGGGAGCTAGTGGATGTACATAACAATTCTTTCACCCCTGTCTTCTCCCCTACCTGTGCCTTCCCCCATCTTTTGGTCCACTTCCCATTTGCAAAAGATCTATTTCCCTATTTCCTCTTATCTACCTTTTATTTTGCTCTTTATTTATACTGTCGATTCCTCATATAAGAGAAACATGATATTTAAACTTATGTGTCTGATTTATTTCACTTAACATTATAGTTTCAAGGTGCATCCATTTTCCTACAAGTGACTCAAGTTTATTCTTCTTTTTATGGCAGAGTAGTACTACATTGTGTATAAACACCATATTTTCTTTATCCATTTATCTGTTTATGGGCATATAGGCCACTTCCAAGATTTAGCTATTGTGAATTATGCTGCTACAAACATTGGAAGCATGTGTCACTGTGATATGATGTCTTTAACTCTTTTGGGAAGATATCTAGAAGAGGAATATCTAGGTTGAATGGAATTTGTGGTTTTAGTTTTTTGAAGAATCTCCATACTGATTTCCATAATGGTTGCGTTAGTTTACATTCCAACCAACAATATCGAAAGGTTCCTTTTTCTACCACAGCCTTGCCAGTATTTATTATTTTACTTCTTTTTGGGGGGTAATGGGGATTGAACTCAGGACCTTATGCTTGCCAGGCAGGCACCATGCTGCTGAGCTATATCCCCAACCCTATTTTACTTCTCGATGATAGCCATTCTTTCTGGAGTGAGAAGGAATCTCAGTATTTTTGTTTTGTTTTGTTTGTTCTGGGGATCAAACTTGGGGCCTTGCACTTGCCAGGCAGGCGGCGGAACCACTGAGCTAAATCCCAGGCCCTCAGTATTGTTTTATTTTGCATTTCTCTAAAAGCCAGGGATGTTGAACATTTCTTCCCGTATTAACTGACGATTTGTACTTCAATGAGAATTTGACTTTTTCCTTTCCTATACAAATCCTTTTTATTTCTTTCTCTTACCTGATTGCTCTGACTACTGTTTTGAGTACTATATTGACCAGGAGTGGTAACAGCAGACATTTTTATCTTGTTACTAGTTTTATAGGGAAAGCTTTCAAGTTTTCCCCCATTTAACATGATGTCGGCAGTAAGTCTGTCATAAATGGCTTTCATCAGATTGAGATAGTCCTTCTGTACCTATTTTTTCAGGGTTTTGTTTTTTTTTTTGTACCGGAGATTGAACTCGGGACCTTGCACTTTCGAGGCAGGTGCCAGAACCACTGAGCTAAACCACTGGCCCTGATTTTCGAATGTTGAACCATCTCTGCATCCCTGATATGAAGCCTACTTGACATGATCTATGATCTTTTTTTTTTTGGTACCGGGGATCGAACTTGAGACCTTGTGCTTGTGAGGCAGGAGGCGGCACCACTGAGCTAAATCCCCAGCCCAGTGTATGATCTTTTTGATGACTTGTTTTATTCTGTTTGCAGTATGTATTGAGGATTTTTGTGTCTATGTTCATTAAAGAGACTGGCTTATAGTTCTTTCTGGTTGGATCCTTGTCTGGTTTCGGAATTAGAGTAATGCTAACTTCCAGGAATGACTTTGGGAGTACTTTTTCCCAGGGCACTAAAGTTCATATAATGCCAGCAGGTCAGACAATCTATACTAGTCAAACACTGGAACCCTATGATATAGTTTTATTGTTGTTAAATGATACAGTAGCATCAAGGAAAAATAATAAAGTGTTTAAATAAAGTACTCACAATTTATAATCAGTTTCTTATTTATATGACTAATAATTTTCAGAGAATTTATAGCTTCATATAATGTTAGATTTTTCTCTCTTTAAATAGCTACAGATATTATTTGATTAACATGATCACTTTGGGAATTCACATATTAATTTATATTACAAGTGAGTTACTGTGTCCAACACCATAATTTAATGCCAGCTTTGATTTTCAGGATCACAAAAGAAAAATCTGAGGTTTCCCACAGGCTGAGTTGAAATAGTTTAGATTCAAAAACATGGTGTATTTTTTGTTTAATCTTCAGAGATCTTTTAAAACAGATTGAATTCCAAACTTCATTACATTTTCCTAAAAAGCTTTGGCATGACATTCATGCTTCATGTATGGGAGCCGCTCCCAATTTGGTTTTTTTTTGGTACCAGGGATCCAACTCGAGTCCTTGCACTTGCACAGCAGGCGGCGAAACCACTGAGCTAAATCCCCGGCCCCTCGCTCCCATTTTTGTCTATTGCTCAAGGAAGTTTTGTGTTTTTGTTTTTTTTTTTGAGTGAACAATTTTTATTGAAACTCTCAAAGATTAAAGAGGACCAAATGGTGAGTCTGGGTACCATGACAGAAAATCTCACCTAACTGTACCATCATTCACAGGAATGAACAAACTCAAACATGACAAAATTCAAATTCTCATGTAACTGCTACAAGTGAATGTAAATAAGCTAATCATTTCATCATAACCTTCCTTTAATCATAAGAAAAATGGGAATTTACATGGCATAACAAAAGATATGCAAAACTTAATGAAAACACAATTCTTTTAAATCTCTCAAACTTATTTTTAAAGGATGCAGAATACACTTGAAATGATTAAATGACTTAAGCTGATTCTTTTTTTGTTGTTGTTTATTGCAAACTGTTTTAACATCAGCTTAACCCCCATGCATGGTACTCAAAAAAGAACACAACTTTTGAATTAGAAAGATGACTTCAGTTTAAATGAGGAATTAAGTACTAAAATTAAGAAAAGGCTGGGTTTCTTTTGAAAGAAATCTTCAAGTACCAATTTGTATAGAGAAAGAATACTAATTTTGGTTACATATTCCTCCTTACTGTTAAATATACAAACTATAATATCTTTCAAAATAAAATACCCACATAACTTTAACAACATTCAAACCAAAATCAAGGAAGTTTTTTAAAGAGGCAATCTGGGGAAGAAGAAAGGTGATAGAAAGTAAGAAACACAATGGAGAACAAAATAGGCACTCTGGCCAATGCAACAACTTACTTCTTCTATCACCAACCATTGACTGTCCATCATATTTTATAATGAATTTTAGTTTGCTAGAGTGCTTCCATTCTTCTTTCAAATTGTAAATGTATCTTCTTTTCAAATTGTGACTTTCAAAATGTGAATGTGTCAGCGAATCATAAAATTACCTCAATTATCACTTGTTAATGGTATGCTCAATTAGTAAAAATATCTGAGGAATTCTAATAAGTATCAGGTATCACTAGTATTGGCAGAGTATCTATTATAGACATAATAGTAGGTTAGGAATTTCACATGTAATATAAAGGGGTTTTTTTTGTTGTTTTTGTTTGTTTTTTACAAATATGGTCTTGCTATGTCATCCAGGCTGAACCTGAACTCACGGTGTAGCCCAGGCTGGCCTCAAACTTTTGATCCTCCCTCCTGACTCAGCCTGCCAAGCGCTGAGATGACAGGCATGTGGCACCATGCCCACCAATATAAAATAATTTAAGAGTTACCAACTTAGAAAATTTTAGAGAAATCTACAAGGTATATGGTAATTCCAAGGGCAATTAATTTTTCCATAGGTCAGGCCTAGAAATCAGAAAAGTCTCTACTTATGAGTAAACATGACAGTCTGTCAATTCTTTTGTGGTCTTTTCTTTTGGGTACTGATCACCAAATGGTGAGGTTTTAAGGATGGTGTGTCAGTTTTAAAGTATGTCCACAATTTCTTTGCCATTACTCATACCAACAGGTGTAATCTATGAATCTCCTTGAAAATGAGCTGGCTTTTGATTCTGCTCCAACCAATAGAGTCCAGAGGTGATGACACCAGGTGACTTTGCAGACAACGGCATAAAAGCCAAGCCAGCTTCCACCTTTTAGCCAGAATGTTGCTCTTGATGACATCAGCTACCCAGAGAGCTTTCTGCCTATCTTGAGGCCATCCTGGATGAGGAAGGCCAAACTTGCCCCTGTGGAAAGAACACTTGGGAAAGCCTGGCAACAGCACACGGGATAGAGACACAGAGAGCTTCACAGCTCTAGCTATTAACACTTGGCCTTCCCTGCCCAACTGTTACAGCTCCAGCAACTACCACCCAGGAAACTTAAAGATACAAAACTGCCCAGCCAACTCTTCCCACATTTATAATTAAATGCTTATTGCAGTTTAATCAGTGAGTTTTTGATATATCCTGGTGTATAAAGACTATCTGATGAACTCTCATGTACATTACCCAGATTCATGTCTTCCATGTCTGCTTCCTTTGCTCCTCTTTGTCTTTGCTTAAATGTTTTAAATTGAATCTCAGACACCGTGTCATGTTCTTATATTCACTGTGAATATTGAAAAATAGACATTTTCTAGGCCAGTGTGGTGGTGCATGCCTGTAATCCCAGCACTCAGGAGGCTGAGGCAGGAGCATCACCACAAGTTCGAGGCCAGCCTGATCTACACAATGAGTTCAGGGTCAGCCTGAATTACATAGCAAGACCTTGTCTTTAAAAAAAAGACATATTCTTATATAACGAAAATATAATTATTGCACATAACAAATCTAACAATAATTCTCTGGCATTACCTAATATCCAGGCCATAATACAATTTTCTGATTGTCTCAAAAATGTGTTTCTATGGTTGTTAGACTCAGGATTGTAACAGTGTCCACAAACAGCCTTTGGTAGTGCCTCCTCTTTCTTTCCTGCCATTAACTAGTTGCAGAAATACCTTGCCTGAGGAATGTTTGCTTTTTCGTGCTGTCCTTTAACTTGCTTCTTTATCCCCTCTAATGACTGTAAATAAAAGCTGGCTCCGAAGAACTGATTAGGTTCAGGGTGAACTTTTTGTCCTCTCCCATACTTGATAAGCACTGTGTGCTTCATAACAAATCGTTTTGGGAGCACATAGTTCCTAGTGGTTCTGTTTCTAGAGATGCAACAACTGATCAGTCATGGGCTGACAGTCCTGTCCTTGATGCATCAGCTTTTCTTTTTCTTTTTTTGTTTTTTAGAGATAGGTTGTCACTATGTAGCCCAGGCTGGCCTAGAGTTCCCCTGCAATACTTCTGCCTGAGCCTCTCCAGTGCTAGGATTACAGGCGTGTACCACCACACCCGGCCACTTTAGCTTTTCAACCAACAGTGCATCCAAAGAGAATTATTGTGTGTATCTAACATTTCATCATTGCTACCAAATTATTGTTGCTTCCAAGCCTTTGCTGTCAATAGGATTAGGAAATATTTATATAGATCCCTCTCAACTTACAGTGGGGTGATGTCTCCAGTAAACCTACTGTAACTTGAAAATAGCCTATTCTACCTTAAACATGCTCAGAACTTTTACATTAGCCAACAGTTGGACAAAATCCTCTAACACAAAGCTTGTTTTACAATAAAGTACTGACTACCGTGTGTGAGTTACTGAATCCCTGACAACAGAGTCCACTGCAGAGGAGCAATCATTTCCCCTAGTGACTGCTGCTGCCCAGCATCATGAGAGTGCTCACCATCATGTCAGTAGCTCAAGAAAGGATCAGAAGATCCACATTCAAAACGTGAAGCAGGATTTTCTACCAAATACACATCACTCATCACTGGAAAGTCAAAAAATCACAAGTCAAATCAGTCAAATCATC
The DNA here is from genome assembly GCF_053883595.1 of Heterocephalus glaber. NCBI lineage: Eukaryota > Metazoa > Chordata > Mammalia > Rodentia > Bathyergidae > Heterocephalus > Heterocephalus glaber. The sequence continues at coordinate 3,733,739 of NW_028258336.1, forward strand.
GTAAGTCAGGGATTATCTATATTTGAAAAGGGAAAAGTCTTTACAATAATGTTATTTCTAACTCAAATTTAACATCAAAACAATGAAATCTTATAGGATTCTTTTACTTACATTCTTCATTCTTTACTTTGTACTTGCCTCTCTTATACTGAAAATCTTTGTTCTAATGTTAATATAATTACTTATTTACATTAAACTATAGTCTTTTGGGGGCGGGGGGGGGGTGGTACCAGGGATCGACTCAGGTCCTTGTGCTTGTGAGGCAGGCGGCAGAACCACCGAGCTAAATCCTTGGCCCTATAGTGTATTTTAAATAGTTTTGTGGTACTAATGGGAATATTTCCTCTAAAATAGGCTATAGGATACAGTTATGATTTTTTTTAATACAAGGTCTCACTATGTGGGGCTCAAGGTTGGCCTTGAACTCATGCCTATCCTCCTGCCTTGGTCTCCCAAGTGCTGGGATTATTTATGTGTGCCACCACACTGGGAAATTTATGGTTTGTTTATATACCAATTTGTTCTCAGAATATATTTCATTAAGGTGTACCCTTAAAATAGTTCCTTTGTGTCTTTTTCATTGTGTCTTTTTGTGTTACTGACTTGGTAATGAAGCTCATTTCTTTCCATTGTTTTACTTCAGTTCCAGATAGGGTTATTAGTTTCAGAATGTTTTAAATTTTTATAAATTTTTTCCAATTTTATTTTATTTGAAAATTTTATGTAATTTATGTAGTCAAACTATATAGAAATAACTCTTCAGAGAAGTCTCCTTTCATTCCTTTTTCTACTACCTTGGTAGTGATATGCTGGTATCTCCCTTTGGAGATAATCATTTTTATTAGTTTTGGGTTGTGTGTTACAGTTTTTACTTTTTTTTTTTTGGTACCGGGGATCGAACTAGGGACCTTGCGCTTTCGAGGCAGGTGGCAGAACCACTGAGCTAAATACTCGGCCCAACATGTGACAGTTTTTAAAGATTTTCACTTATTTGTGCTCAGTCTGAGATAGTACAAAGAGGAAAATTAGGCTGTAGGCTCAGTAATTCTCAGGATCATGACAGTTGTGCACTGAGGAATAATTAGTCTTGAGATAAGTAGTCTTCATAGTCATTTTGGTTCTCCTCTCTATCCTTTCCCATCAAAGCCTTTTCAAAATGGAGCTTATGGTCATTTATCACCTCTCCTGACCTGAGGTTACCCAGTTAAAAGATTTTTTAAATGGCTAAAATATAGAATTCAGATATATATATATATATGTATATTTACAAATACATACATGTGCATAATTTACATGTGTATATGTTTGTCAGAGGAAAACTAGTGGGAACCCTATACCAAAATATTGATGCTACTTATTTGTGGAGATGAAGGTTAGATTTAATTTTCATTTTTATTTTTATGTACATTTTCTAATTTTCTAAGTGATGATATACTCATTTAATATTAAAGAGAAATGTTCTTTCCTTTATATAAAAAGATAAAACATGAATAAGGGCCTGTATTCAATGCCCAGCATGGCAAAAATTAATCTGTAAATGAAATAATCACTTTAAACTGACAACATGAATTTAGAACTATTGTTTAATGGATACAGAACTTCTTTTGGGGATGATAAAGAAGTTCTAGAAGCAAAGAGCAGTGATAGTTTTAAAACACTGTAAATGTTTTTAATTCCACTAAATTGTACACTTAAAAAATGATCAAAATAGGGCTGGGGATTTAGCTCAGTGGCATCGCGCCTGCCTTGCAAGCACAAGGTCCTGAGTTCAATCCCCAGTACTGGGAGAAAAAAAAAAAAGATGAAAATAGTAATGAATTTTATAAGTATTTTACCACAATAAAAAATAGTAGTACTGCAGTTTGGATAAGTGTCCCCCAAAGGCCCATGTGGTAAAGTCTTAATTGACAGCCTGTGGCCCTTTTGGGAGACAATAGACCCTCTAAGACGGAGGGCCTACTGGACAGCAGTTAGGACACTGAGGGAAGGTTCTGGAAGGGATACTGGACCACAGGCCTCCTCTCTTTTTCACTTCCTGTCCACCGTGAGGAGTAGCTTTGTTAGTTGCACACTCTCATCATGATTTACTGCCTTGACACAGAAACAAAAGCCATGAGCTAATCAACAACTGAAATTATGAGCCAAAATAAACCAAATATGAACCAAAACAAACCTTTCCTTTTTATAAGTTTATCTCAGCTATTTTATCACACTGACAAAGTTAGCACAGGTGGTTAAAAAAAAAATTACTACAGCTTATCCCAAAGTTAATTGAAACTTAATGCACCATGATCTTGCCATGCTTCATTTATATTCTTTAGCAAGGTATCCAAGACATAATTACTTATTTGCTGTATAAGAAGAATAAATATAATTTATAGACCACTTGCCTAGCATGTGTGAGTCCCTGGGTTTGGTCCCCTATACAGTTGGTAAATAAATACATTTTACACATATAAACTAATATTTGAGGAGCTGAGTAAGCATTTTACACACACTCACTTAATATTCCCAAAAGTTCATGAGATGAGTATCATTATTATCTCTATTTTGAATGTGAAGAAACTGAGGCTAAGAAAGTTGAAGTTATTTGTCAAAGACCACATAGCTAGTAAGTGGCAAGATGGAGATTTGACCCAAGGTCTGTTTGACACCAAATCACTGCTCTTCACTTCCTTGGTTGTGGCCATTTGACTACACCAGCTCCATATTTCCATGTAAGGACTTGTTACACAGCATCCCTGTAGTTATAAAAAAAATCTATCATAACTTTTCAGCTATGAGTTTACTTAAACAGTCTGCCATGTTTACTTTTAAACTTCTTAGTTTTAGCTATGTTTAAAAAAAACTGATTAATGGAGCTTCCGGGAAATTATTCCCATTGTTAATGTTATTATTTTTATTGTCATGTTAAATAATGATAATTATGGTCCATTTACTCTATTTTGGTTAGAAGGAGAGTCAAAAAGAAGATGCAATTTACTATGCATTTTGAAGACATTTTCCAAGGTGAAATCAGCAGCTTTCTGGAAATGCTAGAGAAAAGAACCAACAAATTATCTTTCTAAATTCAACCACTTCAGAAGCTAGAGTCTGGGGAGAGGACCATGATTTGTGTTAGGCCTGAGTTTAAAAAACGTAGCTCACACATTTTTTACCAAGTTGGATGCTTAAAGTATATCCTTTACTAGTATACTTAAAGGGAAGTACACTTGTTCTAAAACCCATTTTTCTTTGCACTTCAAGTGTCTTAGGTTTGGGTTAAATGTTTGTAGAATTTGGACCCACTGAGGTCTTCTGACATTGCCTCGAGCTCTTTCAAGGACACTGTGTTCCAGTACATTTGTTCAATGCACTCCCTTAGATGCCATTAGGATTTTAAATTCTGAACTAGATGTGGCCACACTCCTAGATGAACATTAACAGTAGCATGTTTCTTTGAGACCCCTGAAGCAACCCTTCAGATACCAAAGGCTCAAGTTGGAGATCTAATAAGCTATGTAGGGTTCAAAGTACAGATCAGCATCCATGAAACGACAATACATTTATGTAGGAAACCTGCTTATAAGTTTGTAATGAATTGACTTAATTTTCCCAAATAAAGTACAATAACAAATTCATTTAAAATAATGAATGGTGTTTTGAGAGCTATCAAGACAAATGGAAATGTGGCCATGTTATAAGCTCACTACTGAAACAAATGTGAAGAGCAATTAAAATTGTCAATATTAACCATATTTTTAGTATGAAGATGAAAAAGTAGTCTGTGCCAAGAATTTATGAAGTCATGCAAAATTGAACACGTGACTTAATCAGACTCAAATAAGCATAATGAAATATGCTTTATAAGGAACATATAAAAAATTGGATGAACATACAAAGACCAAAAACCCAGAGGCTTGGCCCTCTTAGAGTCCAAAAAATTTAATATTAAAGGTTGAGGCAGGAGGACTGCAAGTCCAAGCCCAGCCCGGGCAACTTAATGATTTAACCCTGTCTCAAAATTTTATAAAAGGATTGAGGATGTGGCTGAGTGCAAAGACCCTGGGTTCAATCCCCAGTATCACCCCCCAAAAAGTTACTGAGAACATCTCCAGCCCCCATTAAGACTCTATGAGAAGTTCTTCATATGAATCTCTCTTTTTTTTGGTACCGGGGATCTAACTCGGGCCCTTGCGCATGCGCAGAAGGCGGCGAAACCACTGCGCTAAATCCCCGACCCCATATGAATCTCTTTTGTTTGTTTGTTTTCTGGTTTTTTTGGTACGGGGGATGGAACTCGGGTCCTTGTGCTTGTGAGGCCGGCAGTAGAACCACTGAGCTAAATCCCCGGCCCATTCATATGAATTTCTACTGCCTATAAATGTGCCCCAGCCATTATACAAAAGACCTGCATCAGCTATTTCCATCTGAAAAGAAAGTATATCTACCTCTTGATCCCAAGGCTATGAACCCATAAGTAACCACTGAAAGGCATGCACAGGGAATAATAAATGCACTCCCACATCAATCATGCTTCAATTTAAAGATATACTTAGGGCCAGGGATTTAGCTCGGTGGTTCGGCTGCCTGCCTCGCAAGTGGAAGGTCCTGAGTTCAATCCCTTGTACCAAAAAAAAAAATTAGATAAACAAATAAATAAAAAATATATTTAATTATAAATTGCTTCTTAATTTATCTTTGTTTAGGCCAGGATTTCTCAACTTAATGCTATTGACACTTGGGATTGAATAATTCTTTGTTGTATAGGCTGTCTTGTGCATTGTAAGATGTTAACAGCATCCCTGGCTTTTACCACTAGATGCCAAAATCACCCCCACCTCGCCCAGTTAGGACAACCAAATATGTCTGCAGACATTGCCAGGTGTTCCCTGGGTAGAAAAAAAGTCACTCTTAGTTGAAAATCACTGACTTACATAAATATCAGCATTAGTTTGCCTTTTACTCTGTGTGCACACCAGCTGGACAGTAGGGAAAGTAGAGAGCACAAGGAGCTGACCCAGGACAAAGAAAATTCATTGCAGTTAATCTGCAGTGTGGATAATCAACAAGTAATTCATGTGAATTAAATATAGGGCTTGGAGTATCTTATTAGAGTTAATTGGTAGACAGTGAGTGATTGAGGTTGATATAAATACCGGACATAGTTATAATCACCGTCCAGGCACCAGATCCTGGCCACTGAAGATCAAATCAAGTATTCCTTTTATAGAACTGCCTGACTTGACACACATTGTGCAGTTGAGAGCTGGCTTGTTTTTCAGTCATTGACAGCTGTTCTAGCAGAAAGGCTCCCAGACGCTTGGGTCATGCAACCTATCTCACAAAGCACATTGGGACTGAGAAGATGCAGAGGTGATGACTATGGATTTTAAGAAGTAATCATTTCTACAGTAAATATAAATTTTATACAATTTTATAAATTTCGGATACATTTATACAAAGTATGTTTTAGTCCTTTTATATTTCACATATATTTTATGCACAAAAATCTCACTTCTGTGCAAAAGTCTTAAATGATGACAGCAGGATCCAGATCTCAGCTGTAATCACTTACAACCAACTTGAGTCACAACCAGCCCTTGGGAACTGATCAAGTTCATAAGTCAAAGGTTCATTGTATTTTAATCGCTCTTGTTTTCCACAAAATTTGTATCTTGTTTTGGGCTGGGGATTTAGCTCAGTGGTTTCGTCGCCTGCTGCGCAAGCACAAGGACCCGAGTTTGATCCCCGGTACCAAAAAAAAAAAAAAATTGTATCTTGTTTTAACATTCTTAACCAAACATCACTATTATAATTAGCACTTTATTATGTTTTCCTGAAAGTCACTTTTTTGGGGGAGTTACCTTAAGGACAAAACCTTGAGCCAGACTTTTTTTCTTTGTATTGGTCATTATGACACTGATAGAAAAATTCCTGGGACCCAAAAGGCTAGCAGTACTTTAAATAACCAGTTCTCCAAAGTGTTCAATTTTTTTGCCATTCCCATTGCTACTAACTTAACCAGGGACATTATATATTCTCTCCTGGTGACCTCCACAGCCTCAATTCTCTGTCTTTTTCTTTAGACTTCTACTTTTTTCTCTACATTGTAGCCAGCAGTCTAATCAAGCCATTCCTACTCAGACCCCTTGCATGACTCTCTTTTGTCCTCAGGAAGAAGTAAAGATTCCTTTATGACAAAAAGCATTTCAGGATGTGGCTCCTGCCTTTTCTTCATCATCTCTGGCTAACTCCTCTTCTGCATTACAGCTCTTCCATTCTTGGAAGTCACCAGGTTTCCTCATACTTCTGCAACAGTCTGCTCCCCCTTCCTGCCTGCTACCTTCAATTCGTTTTTTTTTTTGGTACCAGGGATCGAACTCAGGTCCTTGCGCTTTTCAAACCACTGAGCTAAATCTCCAGCCCTGATTCATCTTTGAACTCACCTAGGTATCACATCTTTGGCCTCCCAGCTAACTGTGACCAAATGTAGGTTAAAACACCCTCTTATGTTCTTTCAAAGCACCCTGTTTTCTTTCATTGTTTACTGTTTTCACTGCACTGTATTTCACTTCCCCTGATTTGTACATAAAACTCCGCTTTATGGAAAGAGGGACCATATCCATGTTCCCACAGTAATATCCCACAGCTTAGCACAGGTACTAGAATGGGTAAGCACTTAAATCAATTAGAAGTATACTCAAAGAAAAGAACTATTTTTCCCCAGGTGTTGAAAAAATAAGATTGTCATATTTGTTTGGTTTTTTTGGTACTGGGGATCAAACTTGGGACCTTGCGCTTGTGAGGCAGGCAGTGGAACCACTGAGCTAAATCCCTGGCAAGATTGTCATATTGAGTAAAGATGACTCACCTGGCAGGAACTGTGGAAAAGAGGCATCTTATCAGTTTATTAAATTATGTTAATACAGTTTTCCTTATGAATGTTGCCTTTACTGAATTCCTGGATGGAAGGCATAAGAATGTTTCCTTTGAGTTAAGGGTATAATTATACTCTGGACACATTAATAAGACTAACACTGACATCAGAAAATTCTGTTTGTTTGGTTGGGTTTTTTTGGAAACTTGGGACCTTGCGCTTGCAAGGCAGTCGCCGGAACCACTGAGCTAAATCCCTGGCTGGGTAGCTATTCTAAATGGAGTGAGGTTATAGCACATCATGGTTTGGTTTGCATTTATTTGATGATTAGTGGTATTAAGCATTTTTTCATATACTTGTTGTCCATTTGTATGTCTTCTTTTGAGAAATGTCTATTTAGGCCTTTTACCTATTTTTAAATCCAATTATTTGTTTTTTGCTATTGAGTTGCTTGAGTTCCTTACATATCCAGGTTATTAGATTCCTGTAAGATGTATAGTTTGCAAATATTTTTTTCCAATTCTGTAGGTTGTCACTTTGTTGTTTCTTCTGCTGTGCAGAAGCTTTTTAAATTGATGAAATGCCATTTGTCTATTGTCTTTTTTTGCTTTTGTTGCCTGTGTTCTTTTTGTGTGTGTGTGTGTGGTACCGGGGATCAAACTCAGGATCTTGTGCTTGTGAGGCAGGTACGGTGCCATTGAGCTAAATCCCTGGCCCCTTGTTGCCTGTCTTCTTGAGATCTTATGCAAACACTATAATGGCCTTGTTTATATGTAGAAATAGAGAGTAGAATAGTGGTTGTCAGAGGCTGGGGAGGGTAGAGGAGAGGCAGGATGGGGAGAGAATGGTAAAGAGGCACAAAGTAACAGTTAGATGGGAGGAATCAATTCTAGTGTTTTATTGCACAGTTGCATACCTATGGTTAAAAACAATGTATTGTGTCTTTGAAAACAGCTAAAGGAGAGAACTTTTAATATTTTGTCACAAAGAAATGATGAATGTTTGAGAGGATGGATATGCTAATCTACCTGATTTGATAATTGCACAATATATACCTCCATCAAAATATCCCATTGTATCCCATAAATTTGTATAAATTATTATGTGTCAATTAAAATTTAAAAAGGGAAATTCTTTTTTTTTTTTAAAGGGAAATTCTGTAGCAGAAGTATATCTGGGCTTCTAATATTATTTCATTAAGACTGTTTTCCTGAAAGTCCCCTTTTGCTTGCTCTTACAGCTCTACCTCAGTATAAGATACTCGTAAATAATCTCTTTTAAGTTTACATAGTTATCCTAATATGAATGTATTACTTTTACTTACAAATAAGATGGTATGCAAGTAAATTTTTAGAAAATTGTACAATATAGCCCTTTTAATTCTAAGAGAACAGCTTTTTTTTTTCTTTTCAGGGAAAAATAAATTAAATGTAGCCAACAATTTCACTACAGCTTTAAATATATCATAATATAGAGGAATTATGTACACATGTATTTGGAAAAAATAAATAGGAAATACACCAAAATACTAAGGTTGATGGGATATAGAATTATGCTTTCTATTTTATTCTTCCATATTTTTAGTGTTTCTACAAGAGAAGTAGTTGTCATTTTACATAATCAATAAAAATTAATGGACTTTAAAGGTAAGTATGATGTCTTTAACATGCCTTGTACTTCTCTTCCAAATGCCTGTGGTCTCTAAGTTCTCAATTTATGAACTGAATTAACCCATCTTAACTTTTGGCTATGTGCTCTATTAGACTCCAATATTAATAGCTTTCCTTCTCCTCCTCTCCCTCCTTCTTCTCTTTCTCTTCCTTCTCACCTCCTTTTTCTTCTTTCTTTTTTGCACAGGAATGCTATTCTTCTCTCTGAATGTAATTGCATAGAAAGCTTTTGCAGTTCTCAGCTCATTATTTCTTGTGTGGCTTCCAAATTTAGTCTTCTTTGGTACTTGTATCTTTGTATAGAACTTATATAGAACATTCAGAATATGAATTAGGCCCTCTGACATAACTCTGCATTCTAATACAACTGGGACATTACAGAAATCAGTTTTCAAGAGGTTACAGATGGTACTATATCATCAGACTACTTGATTAAATTAGTTAATGGTAGAGAAAGTGCTTAGTAGGTGTTCCATAAATAATTTCTATGCTCATGATGTCTGAAGAAGGAACAAAGCAGCTTTCCAAAGAACTGTTTTTTCTTTCTGCTTCATTTTCCTGTAGCATTTCTTACCTAAACAAAAACTAGTTCTTTTATGGATCCCTTTCTGTGTTAATCAACTTTCCATTACTGTATCAAAATATCTGAAATAACCAATTTCAAAGGAGAGAAGTTTATTTGGGCTCATGATTTCAGAGGTTTTAGTCCATCGTCAGTTGGCCCAGTTGACCTGGGTCCATGGTAAAGCAGTACATCATGGTGGGAGAATGTGGCAGAAAAACTTGCTTATATCATGATAGCCAGGAGGCAAAAGAGAGGGAGAGACTGGGTCCCACAATACCATTAAAGGGCATGCCTCCAATGACCTAAATCCTCCTTCTAGGCCCTCCCTCCTAAAGGCTCCACCTCCTCCCAATTGTACCTCAGGCAGGGAACAAACCTTCAACATACAGGCCTTTGGAGGAACACTTACCCAAACCATTGTACTTCATAAAAATTAAAACAAAATGGTTGGGAAATGGCACCTTCAGTAAGGCAAACTTAACTTCAGTTCTTCACTGTTTGCCTGAGAGCTGCTATGCTGGCTCATAAGCATAGGACAGAAAGTACCACCTTGGGAGAAATAACTGCTACAGTCAGCATCTGTACCTCTCACAGCATGTTTTAATAAGCACATTAGGTAGAAGAAACACAAGGTCCTTCAATTAGCACAGTCCCTGCCCCTCCCAAGCAATTTTTCTTACCTACTTGTTTGTTCCAACTTCTGAGGCACCTTGGGTATTCCAAATTCTGACAGCAATAATAATACATTGCTTCAGTGTTGTTCTTTGGGGTGTGTGTGTGTGTGTGTGTGTGTGTGTGTGTGTGTGTGTGTGTGTGTACCAGGGCCTTTGCAGCTACATCCTCAGCCCTTTTTATTTATTTTGAGACAGAGTCTCTCTAAGGTTGCTCAGGCCGGGCTCAAACTTGCAATCCTCCTGCTTCAGGTTCCCAGAGTGCTGAGGTTACAGGTATGTGCCACTGTACAAGTCTTTCTTTGTCTTTTAGATAGCACATTTCTATTCTACTTAGCTGATCTTCTTGAAAAAATAAATTCTTTTTAAAAAACTCTCTGATTTATCCCATGTACCTTATGTAGGTCAGTACAGTAGATCTCATCTATTCCCCTGGCTCTAGCTGCCTTGTCTATGTCAGTGGATCCTAGTACTACATCTTTTGCCCAAACCCTTCTCCTCAGCCCTGGATGACCACCTGCCCAACTCCAAGCAAATATCTCAGTTTGGATGTACCAGAAGCACCTCATGTGCTATGTACTGAAAAATTTATCATCTTTTCCCCCTATCATTCTCTTCCTTCTGTTATCCTTAATTTCCTACGTAGTAGATTGACCTCACCATCTTCCTAGTTTCCAATGCCAGCAACTTGTCTTTTTTTTTTTCCCCACTACTGAGGACTGAATCCAGGACCTTCGCACTGAGCCATATCCCTAGCCCCAACTCCCCTCCCCTCTCCGTTTTTTAAAATTTTGCTAAGTTGCCTAGGATAGGCTTGAACTTGTAAACCCCTGGCCCCACCCTTCTAGAGTACTGGTATTACAGGCATGCATCACCACGCCTGGCTCCTACTGTTATCTTTTTTTTTTTTGGTACCGGGATCGAACTCAATCCTACTGTTATCTCTGATCCATCCCTGTCCATCATTCCCTTTATCCAAATGCCAAGTCTTGTGCATTCTGCTCACTAAATATACTTCAAATCTTTTCTCTCCTTCACCACTGCCACTAGCAATCTAGGCCACTGTCATTTCATGCCTCAATCAATGCAAAAGGGTTCCTTATCACCTCCTTGCCTGCTGTCTGTGACCTCAAAGTTCCAATCTATACATTGCAGCTACAGTGATTGTTGTAAAACATAACCTGAACATGTCACACTCCTGCCACAAATATATATGAGATGCCCACAGCCCTCAGGATTAAATCCATATTTCTCAATGTTGTTTTATCAGGTTTTCATGACTTGGTCCATGCCTGTTTCTATACCTTTACTCTCTCCTTCTCCTCTCCTTTTCCTACAAATCTTGCTGTAGCCACAACTGGCTTCTTTTGATGTGTTCCATTATTTCCTGGTCTTTGCATATACTGTACTATACTCAACACTTGGAATACCCTGACTTTTCTTCATCACCTGACACTGGTTATCAATGACACACAATTTCAGGTCTCAGTGAAGATGGCATATCCCCCTGGGAAGCCTTCCTAGCATCATTCCTGTCCTAGACTAAGGTGCTCACTCTCTACTCCCCTAACACCCATATTTAGTCTTATCTGAGTTTATTGCATTCTGTAATTTTATTATTTATTTATTCCTCTGTCTCCTCCTTCTAGGTTGCTAGCTCCCTAAGGACAAATGCAATACCTTTTTTATTTTTATATCTTTTGTATAGTGATATTGTAAAGGCCTCATAAAGGATCTAGTTAAGTCCTGGAACCAGTAAGCTCTCAGTTCCCATTGGTTGAACTTACACATGAAGTTATAGAAGCGACAGGCTTCTGAGCTGCTAGAACATTTAGAAATAAAGCTCGAGTTACTCTGATTGGATTAGCAAGTGAACCTTCAGACCTAGGCCAGATTGGGGAAAATCAGGATTCCAATTCTTTTTTTTTTTTTCCTTAAATTCTTTTATTGGTACATTTTAGGTAAACAATATATTTACATTTATCATTGGGTGCTTGTAAATGTACATGATGTATCTTGGTTCTTATTTTTTTCCCCATTACCTATGCACCCTTCACCCCCTCCACACTTCCCTATTTACAAAGACTTTGTTTCCACTTTTTTTCTTTTCTCATAATTTTTCCTTTCCCTCCTTTCCTTTCCCCTTCCCCTTCCAACACCCCTAGCCCTTTGGACCTTTTCTTCCTATTTCAAATTATCAATTATTCATTTTAATCATTTAGGATTCCAATTCTCGACGGAGATCTTGGCTCAGACTGAGCTAATTCTACAGCCAACTGGTACTCTCTTACTAGCCTAAAGCATGTGGGTTGTAAAAAAGTCTTAAGCCCCAATTCTGATAGAAGCAACTTCATTCTCAAAATGTGTTATAAACCAGGCAGAGTGAATTTCCTATTCTTTGTTGGAGCATTCATCTGGGGATTAGATGGTTTCAGGCACAGATTCCAGCAAAACAGATAAGCAGGAGAATATGAAGATTAGTACCAGAGAATAATGCAGGACAGAACGTTTGAATAAATGAAATGAATAGTTGGAATATTTTTATGGGACTATGCCAGAAACAGAGGCAAACAAGAGATGATGCCTCTGCAGTGTAGATGGAAAGAGTCAGACAACAAGAAAACAAATAAATTAACAAAATAAAATCAGAAAGTGATAAATGCTATGATGTCAAAACAGGGTGATGTAACAGAGGGTGGGGAGGTAGCTGTGTACAGTAGAGGGTCAGGGACGTTGTTTTTGAAGAGGAGACATTTGAGCTGAGGTCAGGGTGTTGAAAAGGAGACAGGCATGCAAAGAAATGGAAGAAGAATAATGCTATTGGAAGAAATAGCAAGTGCAAGGAATAAATTTGCAAGTTGAAGGAATAGAAAAAAAGACCAGTGTGAACATGGGCAGCATAGTTGTAGATGGAGGTGGGCATGTGTGTGGGAGGGTTTGGGTTTAAGAACAACACACTGGGAAGCCACTGGAGGGGTCTAAGCAAGTGATTAACTTTACCCAAATATCCTTGAATTTATGGACTGAAGCAGTATGAGCTAAAAGTGAAAAAAACTTTTTAAATTCTCCTATTTATATTAAAACCATATGTCTATGCTTTTCCTGGTTTCAGTACTCAGAATCAAGTGCTGACATATTAAAATGCATTTATGATACACTGTATTTTCATAATTGAAGGGGAAGGTAGAAATATTACTGCCATTAGTGACTCTAGGTGAAAAATGAACATTCCTGCATATTTTTTTTTTACTGCTCTTACCCTATGGGAGATTAGAAAGTAATTTTATTTAAGAACTAAAGTTAAAGCAATTACTAATTTTAACCTATTCTCCTCCCAGGTGATTATTGCAATTAAATTCAAAACTTTTAACAGTCATATCTAACCAGAATTCAAGGTTTTGGAATCTTTCCTTCTAGACCTTTAGGCAAATAGCTGAAATTTTGCAAACTGTCTCTATTTAAGTGCAATTTACACAGCCTTTCCATGAAACTGTGAAGTTTAAAGGTGAATTGAATCTGAGTATAATTAAAAAGATATGTGGACAGCATTCTTTGCAAGTGAATATAATCCCTTTTAGTACTTGTTAATGATTATAAACCTAAGTTTGTTGATTCAGAAACTTGATGGTGTTCTCTGTTAAAATTAAAAATTAACATACTGCAGTGGTGAGAAAAAATTTTTTTCTGAGGACTTCAAAGCATTGCACTGATGTTTTCTCATTTGTCCTCACTATGTCCCCAAGGTACGTAGATGGAAAGCTTTATGCACATGGAACAGATGGAGAACAAGGCCAAGAGAAATGAATGAACATGCCCAAGGTCATATAATACATCAGTGTCAGGGGAGGGATGAATCTTAGGTCTTTTAATTCCTATGGATCTGGCATTTCTAATCTTTGGCAGGTACCAAACCAGTTCTTGTTTGGTACATTTGAATGTCCATGTATACAATTACAGTGAACTAATAAGACATCTGTACTGGGCCTGGAGATATAGCTCTGTGGCAGAACTTGCCTAGCAAACAGGAGATCTCGGGCTCAATCCTCAGCACCACCACTACCTGGGGGGGGGGATGGGATTAGGGTGGACATCTGTTCCAGTGTATATCTCTGTGTCTGCTGTTTATACTAACAGTGGTTCCTAAGTGTCTTTTTAGCTTGTTGCTTTTAAGAAGTTGTTATAAATGATGACATTTGGGGAATTAAAAGATACAGTAAGATTAAAATATACAGTAACATTAAATATATATCTAGGAACCTATACTGAAGAGTAAAAAGTTATTATTTTGCTAAAGATTTGTTTAAGGAATGAAGGATATAAACACAGACACACAGACACACACACACAACCCTTCATTGATCATTTTCTCATTGAATTCTTTTCTTCCATAGTAGGATATTTGAAGCCTGTGGGCTTTTATAAAAGAGTAAAAGTTGTTTGAGCTTTGGGTTAAAGATATTTAATGGGGCTGGGGATTTACCTCAGTAGTTTCGCCACCTGCTGCGCAAGCACAAGGACCCAAGTTCGATCCCTGGTACCAAAAAAAAAAAAAAAAGATTTTTGATGTCTATATGTCCTTTCATATTTGTGTACATTCTTGCTCTTTTTTTTCCTTCTTCTCTCTCTCCCATACCTGAATATTTGTTGTAAAAAAAAAAAATTCCGAGCTAGAGACATGATAGTGCATGCCTATAACTCCAGAACTCTGGGAGGCTGAGGCAGGAGCATTACAAATTTGAGACCTGCCTGGGCAATTTAGCAATTTGGCAAAATACTGCCTCAAAATGAAAAACAAAAAATGGCTAGACATGTAGCACAGTGTGAAGGCCCTGGGTTCAACCCCCAGCACAAATGAAAAAAAAAAATCCAAGCACATACATGTAAATATAGTACAATAAACTTCTACATACCCATCACCCTGATGGTAATTACATGTGAATATAATTATATAATTGTAACAATTTTGCTACACTTATTTCATTTGTCCCTTCTTTGCCTTTGCCAAACATTTAAAAAGTAAATCTCAGATATCAAGTTATCTCTTTCTTGTAATACTTGGCCTATGAATCTCTAAAAATAACAAATGTTATTTCATATACATAAAGCTATTATCACACCAAAAGACTAACAATAATGCCTTTATATTATGTAAAAATTACTTAACAAAAGTTCTCAGATGTTTAAAAAAGTCTTCTCTAGTTGTGTTTAAATCAGGATCTCCATACAACATTTGTCTGTTGAGCCCCTCCTCAGAGCAGCTTGCTCCCTTTCTCTTCCCACCTTTCTTTTGACGAGTTGCAGTAACCTTTAATTAAGTTGCCCTGAAGAATGTCCTGCACTTAAAAACCATCTCTCTGCTTCACTGTCATACCATTTAACTTGTTTTTCTAGTTCCCATGTTTTCTATGAATGGAAGTTTCCACTAGAGGCTTGATTAGATTTAAATTTAATCTATTTATTTATTTGGGTACTGGGGATCGAACACAGGATCTTGCGCTTGTGAGGCAGGTGTGGCACCACTGAGCTAAATCCCCGGCCCCCCCAACCTTTTTATTTTCTTTCATTAAGTTTATTGGTACATTTTAGGTATACAGTACAGTTGCATTTATCATTAGGACCTTGTACCTATACATGATGTACCTTGGTTCTTATTGTTTCCCCTTCCCCTCCCCTGCTTTCACCCCGTCCACTCTTTCCTATTTGAAAAGACTTTGTTTCCATTTTTTTCCTTTTCTCATATTTTTTCTTTTCCCTTCTTTCCTTTCCCCTACCCCTCCTACTTCCCCTACTCCTTTAGACCTTATCTTCCTATTAAACAATATCAATTATACATTTTTAAAATTACAATATCAAGATCTAGAAGACATTACCACACCAATCTTTTTACTTTTAATTATTGCTGCAAGAACATTTCATAGGAGGTTCATGAACCTCCTAGTACAGGGGTGGCGAACCTATGGCACTCATGCCACAGCAGGCATGCAGAGCCTGCTCTGTCAGCAGGCAAGCCTAGCTGCCCCAGCATTGCCCCAGCAGCAGAGCATTGGATAACAGTGCACGAAAACACACCAAATGTGAACTTTTATCTTGCAGTAAAATGCTGTTTG
Source organism: Heterocephalus glaber (assembly GCF_053883595.1). Lineage (NCBI taxonomy): Eukaryota > Metazoa > Chordata > Mammalia > Rodentia > Bathyergidae > Heterocephalus > Heterocephalus glaber. The sequence goes on from NW_028258336.1 coordinate 3,749,611, forward strand.
TATCACTGAAAGCTCTGTTATTGTGTTTTTCTTTTAAGACAAAAGATGTTAGTGTATGAGGTTTTTTCTAAACTAAAACCTCAATATTCAGGTTTAATTGCAGTGTTGGCACTCTGAGATACACAAGTGGGTATTGGGTTGCAGTTTGGGCACTCAGTTTCTACAAGGTTCTCCATCACTGCCCTAGTATATATCACAGTACCTGGTTGTTCTACTCTTAGTGATGCCAAGATTGATCAGAACGTCTATGTGGTGACAGCCTAATCCCTCCATTATCAAGTTCCCTATCAGTCTTTCAATAGTAGCATCACCAGGATGGGAATTTAGCTCAGTGGTTCTGGTGCCTGCCTTGCAAGTGCAAGGTCCCAAGTTTGATTCCCGGTACCAAAAAAACAAAACAAAACAGAACAAAATAGTAGCATCAGTCAGTGACGATCTTTTCCTGAATCAATTATTTAAAAACTTTCAAGTCATTATTCTAAATCTTCAAATGATTATTTATATTCTGCGCCCCTCCAAGACAGGATCTCTCTAAATGGACCAGTCTGGCCTCAAACTCATGATCCTCCTGCCTCAGTCTCCAGAGTGCTGAGATTACAGGCATGAACCACAGTGCCCAGTTTCAAATCATTATTTTCTAACACTGTTATTCCTTCCACATGTAATAGATGAAATGCTTCTGTAAAAATGACCTTTCTTCATTAACCAAGTCTATATAGTTAAACATACAAAAAATGTATCATTCTTTCATTTGAGGAGCTAATATTCTAGTCATTATTCAATACTGTCCAGTGAAGTAGGTTTCAACTCTACATTCATGAGTCTTCTTGGGATTCAAATTCTTTCACTAAATTATTACTTCTAATGAAAGCATATAATGGAGGAATATGAAAGCAGGTAGAGTATGTGTTGCATGTTGGTTTGGTTGTTATTTTTTGTTTTGTTTTGTTATGAGACAGGGTCTCACTATATAGTTCAGGCTGGTCTTGAATTCACTATGTAGTCTAGGCCACCCTCAAACTCATGACAATCCTCCTGCCTCGGTCTCCCAAGTGCTGGGATTACAGACCTGCGCTACCATGCCTGGCTGCACGTTGGTTTTGGAGGAAAGCACATTGACCCGCATCTCTTCTATCAGGTATTTCCCCATCTCAACAGAACCTTTTCTTCTGATTTCTTTGGCTTTACCCCATGCCCTAGAGTGTATAAATGTGAAGTAGGACCACAGAGGATGAAAAAAGAGAACTAACAGCAGGTCACAAACAAGAAGGGGAGAACTGTGACTCACTGCCTGAAGCCAAGCATTCTGGAAAAAATAAACAAACACTTCTTTCAATGGAACAACAACAACAAAATTCTCTGCCATCTCTACCCTTGAAGGACAAGAAAAATACAGTAAATTATACTTCTTTTCAAGGCATACAACACAGAGCTTTATTGGTCTTTTACTTCAATAACTGTGTAATTAATGGATGAGGGTAGCTAAAATTGTGAAATGATGATGCCCAGGACTACTTGTAATGCCAGAATCTTTCCTGTTATACATCAGAACAAGATCCCCCAGGATGAACACATTTCTAAACTCAGAAGTCAAAGTGGATTACACTGTTAGCTTACCTATGCAGGAGCCCACAGGGTTTGTGAGATACAAATACAAACAGGGAACATGGCCCTATTTGTGCAACTACCACAGGCCTGACTGGTTGGACAACTTCTTTCTAATAACAACCCTTTCTTCATTATTATATTATTTTATTGTAGCTGTCAGAAGTAACTTCATCCTTTACTCATGTTGAAAGTAAGTTCAGGATGCCAGCTTACAGCAATAAAACTTATAACAACATTTTAGTATTTTTAGTGTTAAAGAGAACACAAGGATCATTACCAGAAAAAGAGAATGATTTTCCAAAGTCCTATTTCATTTACAAAAAGTAAAAAAGGTAAATATAATCCACAATTTAAAAAATTAATTTTATTGGTACATTTTAGGTATACAATATAATGACATTCATCATTGGAGATTTGTACCTTGACATAATCTCTCTTGGTTCTTATTTTTTCCCCATTCTCCTCCTTCCCTTCAAGCCCTCCACCCCTTCCTATTTACAAAGACTTTGTTTCCATTTTTTCATTTTCTCATAATAATTCCATTCCCTTCTTTCTTTTCCCCTACCCTTCCCACTTCCTCTTCCCCTTTACCCCTTTTCTTCCCATTTCACATTATCTATTATACCTTTTGATGCTTATTTATACTTTCAGTTTCTCACACTAGAGAAACTATTCAGTATTTACACATGTGTGTCCTATTTATTTCACTTAAGAGTATCGCCTCAATGTGCATCCATTTAGCTATAAATGTCTAATTTCTCATTTTTTATGGCTGAGTAGTGCTCCATTTTATTAAAAAAACCCACATTTTCTTTATCCAATCTCCAGTTGATGGGCAATTGGGCTACTTCCAAGTTTTAGCTATTACAAACTGTGCTGCTATGAACATAGGTGCACATATATCACTGTTGTATGACTTTTTAAATACTTTTGGGAAAATACCCAGCAGGGGAATAGCTGGGTCAAATGGGACTTTCAGTCCTAGTTCTCTGAGGTATCTCCATACTGATTTCCACAGTGGTTGCACCAGTCTACACTCCCACTAACAGTGGAGCAGGATTCTTTTTTCCCCACAGCCTCACCAGCATTTGTTATTGGTTGATTTCATGATAGCAGCCATTCTTTCTGGGGTGAGCTTGAATCTCAACATTATTTCCATTTGCATCTCTCCAATGACCAGTGATGTTGAACATTTTTTCATATGCTTATTTGCTATTTCTACTTCTTTGTCTGAGCAATGTCTGTTCATTTCAGATGCCCATTTTTGGATTGTGTCTTTAAATTTGGGAGGTCTGATTTTTAAAAATTCTTTATATAATCTAGACAGTAGACTTCTGCCTGAGGAACAGCTAGTAAAATTTTTTCCCACATTGTGAGTTGTCTCTTCACTCTGTTGATGATTTCTCTTGTTGTGCAGAAGTTTTTAATAAGAAGAGATCTCACTTGTTGATTCTTTGTGCTAGTTCACATGCAACTGAGGTTTTGTTCATGAAATCTTTTCCTATGCCAGTGTCTTCAAGAGTTCTACCTAACCTCTCTTCCAGCTGGTTTAGTATTTATGTTTTAATATTTAGATCTTTAATCCATTTTGATTTTAGTTTAGTGTATGGTGAGAGATATAGATCTAGTTTTAATCTTTGGCAAGTTGAAACCCAATTTTTCCAGCACCATTTATTAAAGAGGCTATCTTTCCTCCAATGAGGGTGTTTGGCTCCTTTGTCAAAGATGAGGTGGCTAAGTGTGTCTGGAGTTGTTTCTTCATCTTTTAGTCTGTTCCACTGGTCCTTGGGTCTGTTTCTTTGCCAGTACCATGCTGTTTTTATCACAGTGGCTTTGTAGTACAGTTTCAAGTTGGGGATTGTGATACTCCCTATCTTGTCTTTATTACCTAGAATTGCTTTTGCTATTTTAGATCTCTTCTTGTTCCAAATGAATTTTTGGATTGTTTTCTCAAGGTCTGTGAAGTATGCTGCTGGAATTTCAGCTGAGATTGCACTGAATCTATATAGCAGTTTTGGAAGTATGACCGTTTTCACTGTATTGATTCTTCCTACTCAGGAGCAAGGGATGTCTTTTTATTTTCTGATATCCTCTTCAATCTCTTTCTTCAGAGTGCTATAGTTTTTAGAGTAGAGGTCTTTGATTTCTTTGGTTAGGTTGATTCCTAGGTGTTTCATTTTTTGGATGCTATTGTGAAGGGAGTTGTTTCTCCAGTTTCTCTTTCAGTGAGTCTGTTTTCATGTACAGAAAAGGTATTGATTTTTGTGTGTTTACCTTGTATCCAACTACTCTACTAAATTTGGTTATTAAGTCTAGAAGACTTTTGGTGGAGTTCTTGGGGTCATCTATATAGAGTATCATGTCATCTGCAAATAATGACAATTTAAATTATTCATTTCCTTTTATTTCTTTCTCTTGTCTAATTGCTGTGGCTAATGTATTCAAAACTATATTTAACAACAGTGGTGATAGTGGACATCCTTTTCTTGTTCCTGATTTTAGTGTGAAGGATTTCGGTTTTTGACCATTTAGTATGATATTGGCTGTTGGTTTTTCATAGGTGGCTTTTATCAGGTTGAGGTAGAGACCATCTATTCCAATTTTTTGTAGGGTTTTTATCATGAATGGGTGTTGGATTTTCTGAAAGGCTTTTTCTGCATCTATTGAGATGATCATATGGATTTTGTCCTTGGCTCTATTAATACAGTGTATTGCAATTATTGACTTGCATATGTTGAACCATCCCGGCATCCCTCAGATGAATTCCACTTGGTCAGGATATGTGATTTTCTTGATGATCTTCTCCATTCTATTTGCCAGTATCTAATTGAGGATTTTTGCATCTATATTCATTAGTAAGATTGGCCTATTGTTCTCTTTTTCAGTTGGGTCTTTCTCTGCTTTTGGGATCAAGGTAATGCTTGCTGCCAGGAATGAATTTGGGAGTATTGCTTCCCTTTCAATTTCATTGAAGAGTCTAAACAGTAGTGGCAATAGTTCTTCTCTAAAAGTCTTGTAAAATTTAACAGTGAAGGCATCAGGACCTGGGCTTTTCTTAGTTGGTATGTTTTTCATTATGTTTTCAATTTTGTTGCTTGATATTGGGTTGTTTAGAATTTTTAAGTCTTCTTTATTCAGCTTTGGTAATTCATATGTGTCTAGGAATCTGTCCATTTCTTCTGTCTTTCATTTTATTGGTGTAGAGGTTCTCAAAGTAGGTATTGATGATCCTCTGGATTTTTGCTGTGTCCATGGTAATTTCACCCTTTTCATTCCTAATTGTATGTATTTGGGCCTTTTCTTTCCTTTTTTTGATAAGGTTGGCTAAGGGTTTGTCAATTTTGTTTATTCTTTTGAAGAACCAACTCTTCACTTCATTGATTTTTTTGTATCATTCTCTTAGTCTCCATTGCATTGATTTCTGCTCTGATCTTTGTTATTTTCTCTGTTGTATGAGCTTTGGGTTTATCCTGATCTTCTTTTTCTAGAAGCTTGAGGTTTAGCATTGGTTGTTTATTTGAGCTCACTCTGTTTTCCTAATATGAGTAATCACTGCTATGAATTTCCCTCGTAAGACTGCTTTCATTGTGTCCCATGGATTCAAATATGTTGTGCTGATATTGTCATTTAATTGTAGAAACTGTCTGATTTCTTCTTTAATTTCCCCTGTGTTGTTCAATTTCCATGTGTTTATGAAATTCTTGCAGTTTCTTTTGCTATTGATCTCCAATTTCATCACACTATGGTCTGATAATATACAGGGGATAACTTCGATTCCTTTGCACTTATTTAAACATGTTCTATGAGTGAGTATGTGGTCTATTGTGGAGAACAACCCGTGTGTAGCTGAAAAGAAAGTGTATTCTGATTTTGTGGAGTGGAACACTCTGTAAACATCTGTTATGTTCATTTGTTCAAGAGTTTGATTGAGTTCTAGTATTTTGTTGCTTATTTTCTGTCTAGCGTATCTGTCTATTTGTGACAGTGGGGTATTGAGGTCCCCCACTACTATTGTATTCATGCTTATTTGACTTTGCATGTCCATTAGTATTTGTTTTATATAGTTGGGCACACTAGTATTTGGTGCATAGACATTTATGATTGTCATCTCTTCCTCTTGCATTTTTCCCTTTACAAGGATGTAGTGTCCTTCTTTGTCTCTCTTAATAAGTGTTGGTATGAAATCCATTTGGTCTGGAAAGAGGATAACTATTCCTGCTTTTTTTCAGGTTCCTGTCACATGGAGTATTGTTTTCCACCCTTTAACTTTCAGTGTATGAGTTTCTTTTTGAATTAAGCGTGTTTTTTGTATGCAGCATTTTGTTGGCTCTTACTTCTTGACCCATTCTGCCAGTCTATTTCTTTTGATTGGTGAATTGAGACCATTAACATTGATGGTTATAACTGATATGGATTGACTTATCTTAGTCATGGCTTTTTCTTTTTGTTGGATTCTCCCCCTTTGCATTTAATTTCTTATCATCCCTGATGGATTCATTTTGCTGGGCTTCCTGGGGTTGTGATCCTCACTGCCTTTTCCTAGGATATTGTTTAAAATATTTCAGAGTGCTGGTTTGGTATTCTTGAATTTCCTCAGTTACTCTTTGTCATGAAAGTATCTTATTTCTCCATCAATTTTGAAAGATAGTTTTGCAGGGTACGTCAATCTGGGTTGGAGGTTGTTTTCCTTTAGGGCTTGAAATACATCACTCCAGGCTCTTCTTGCCTTGATGGTTTGTGTTGAGAAGTCTGCTGTGATTCTGATGGGCTTTCCTTTGTATGTGATTTGTTTCATTTCTCTAACTCCTTGTAGAATTTTGTTCTTCTGTTGGGTTTCTGGAATCTTAACTATTATATGCCTAGGTGTACATTTTTTTTTTATCATGGCTAGTTAGAGTCCTATATGCCTCATTTATCTGTATGTGAAGTTCTTTTCCCCTGCTCAGGAAGTTTTCTGCCATTACTCCTGTGAAGTAATGGTATTCTTTCCTGTTTCTTCATTGACTCTGATCAGTTTTATGTTCTTCTTCTTTGCAACATCTAGTAGCTTTTGGGTTGATTTCTCATGGTCCCTTACTATTTTTAAGAAATCATTCTTTTCCTGGTCACTAATTCCAATACTATCTTCTATATCTGAAATTCTGTCCTCACATTGGCTCATTCTGCTGCATAAACTTTCAATGAAATTTTTAATCTCCTGGAAATCTGTCTGTATCTGTTTTATGGATTCCATTTGTTTCCTATGTTGGGATTCCGTCATGTTCCTCAGCTCCTCTATTCTTTTTATCTGTGTCTGCTCTAGATTTATTAATCATGCCTTCCATTATGGTCACAATCTTTGTTGTCATCTGAAAAATTATTTCTGATTTCATTTTTTCCAGATCCTCTTTTGTTGCCAGTTCAGGAAGTCCAGGTGGTTGAGTATCAGATTGTTTCATCTCATTGCCCTTGGGGTTTGCCTTAGGTGATCTGGAAGTCTGGTTTTGAGACTTGTTTACATGTCTTCTAATTTCAACAGATGCAGCTTGCTGAACCTTTGTTGAGGCAACTTTTTGCTCACCCAGTGGTCTTCAATTCTCAGCAAGCCACTGAGTGGCCTTTTTGCTGCTCCTCACCAGTGCACCAATTCCTGGGTTCAGAGTCATGGCCTTCTGGATCCCTCCGCTGCCCTGTTGTCTGGGTGGAGTTCTGGATGGGGCCTGTGCACACTTAGGATGATATCTAAGTGTGCCTCTGCCTACCCCCTGCCCCACTACATAGCTGTTGTCTGCAAGGTCCTTTGGCTGTGGTCTGTGCACCCCAGTCACTGGTGTCTGAGCAGGCTTCTGGCTGGGGTGTGCATGCACTTGTGGATGGAATCTGGGCCGGCCTCTGGCTGTTGCTTATGTGCTTATACTGCTCTTTTCCAGGCAGGCCTTTGGCTGGGGCATGTGGGCCCAAGTCACTGGGGTTGAGGTGGGGCCCTGGCTGAACCTGTCTGCAGCCCCACCACTCTGGTCTGCACTGGCTTCTCACTGGCATCTGCAGCCACTTACTGATGGTATCAGGGCAGGCCCAACCCACAATATTTTTTGAATGGTTCAAAAATTCATGTGGAAAATAATATGCAAGTTCCCAACTTATGAACCTTCAAGTTGCAAACTTTCGCCGATACAAATGGTCCTCACATTAGGAACATTTGCACATATAAAGAAATTGTGGAAGTAGCTCACATGTCTGCCAGACATTGTTACAGTTGTGCTGCTGTGTGCTTACTGTATAGTGCAATAATGCACACTGCTCAGTCAGAGCCCAGGATGTCCAAATGCAAGAGGAAAAGCCATGGTGATGTGGAGGGGACTGCTAGGAAGCACAAAGCAATATCCATGGAAACAAAAGTGAAAATATTATACTGTATTGTATCACCATTTTTTGTTTTGTTTTGTTTTGTTGGTACTGGGGATCGAACTCAGGACCTTGTGCTTGCTAGGCAGGTGCCGGAACCACTGAGCTAAATCCCCAGCCCTGTATCACCATTTTAAAATAACTGTCAAAGTAAAAATAGCTTACTTACAGTTGTACTGTACCACCATTTTAAGATAACTGTAAAAGTTTATAATATTTTTATGCTTTATATTATACATATATATATTTTTTTTTCAGAAAACTACCTTTATTCTATTAGTTGGAAAAATTAACTGGTACAGAAAAAAAGTTTAGTCAGCTGGAGAGAAGAGAAAAACCGAGTGCCATCCCTGAGAACCGATGGCTTCTTGGGGAGGGCACCTGGGTAGGTGAGGAGAAAGGAGCACTGTGAATTACAGCTGGGCCTTGCAGTTCAGGTGAGAAAGGCTATGCCTTTTTTTTGGTACTGGGGATCAAACTCAGGACCTTGCACTTGTGAGGCAGGCGGTGTACCACCGAGCTAAATTCCTAGCCCCAGGCTATGCCATTTTCAAACCAAATTCCTACTTACTAACCCAGTTCTGGAGAGGGGCACTGGGATATGTAGGGCTGAAAAGAGGCAACAGCCTTCTTGTATCAGAGAAAGTGACAAAATGGGAATTTTAAAAATGAATTTTCCATCTGACTTTATTTCCAAATAACTTTTTTTTTTTCCCCCAGAAAAAGCAATACATTCTCTGTGGGAATGACAAATATCAGTATTAGGAAATTCAATTATAAAAAAAATACTACATCTAGTCTGGGGTAGATACATTTGTTTTTGGTAACATACATTAAGTGACACTAATTACATAGTAACAATAAGGTAACTAACACAAAACCACAGAACTGTAACTGCCATAGCTGCATGGACTTGGGGCTTCTGGCTGAGCATGTTTTCAAAAAAAACTGGATGCCCACCCCAGAGCTAGGCTAATGAACTCCATGAGGAGTAAGGCTCTGAAGTGAGGACTCAGAGTTCCCTGCAACTGACAGATTACAGAGGCAGGACATGTTAGTTAAAAAGTAGTTACAGCCTAATTCAAAAAAGTTACGAACTGTTTCTCTTTCTAGAAAGAAGCAAGAAGTTAAGAAATTCTTTGAATTAGTGCCTGGTGTGTCAGGTGGAGTGCAGAGAGGACTGTTGGAGCAGTGTCAGAAGGATCCTGGCAGGTCAGATGGATTGGACATCATTAATAATCATTGGTGGCTTCTAAATACTGGTAGCAAGATGACTTCTGATTTGTAATCTTAGGTAAATTATAGATAAATGAAAAAGGCCAGTAATCATATACTAAGATTAATAAACAGCACTTCAAAATTAACCGCATGAGGGCTGTGCTTGCAGCAAGGTTTCACAAGACAAGGCAACCAGATTTTTTCTTCCCACACCTGGCTTGCAGAGCAGCTCTTGTGGCCATTTCAAAAACCTCCCTCACTCCATCTTTGGTGTTCACTGAACATTCCATGTACCCAAAGGCCCCAATCCTGCTTGCCATATCTCTGCCTTCTTCAGGGTTCACTGGCTCCTGCTTCATCTTGGCTAACTCCCGTCTTGTGTGCTTATCATCCTGAAGATCCTTCTTGTTTCCAACCAGGATAATGGGTACATTGGGACAGAAATGCTTTACTTCTGGGGTCCATTTTTCTGGGATATTTTCTAAACTATCAGGGCTGTCAATGGAGAAACACATCAGTATAACATCGGTGCCTGGGTAGGAGAGAGGCCTCAGGGTATCATAATCTTCCTGTCCAGCTGTATCCCACAAAGCCAACTCTACTTGCTTTCCATCCATTTCAATATCTGCCACACAGTTCTCAAACACCGTGGGCACATATACTTCTGGGAACTGGTCCTTGCTGAAGACTATGAGCAAGCATGTCTTGCTACAAGCTCCATCACCAACAATCACCAGTTTCTTTTGGATGGCCGCCATCACTTACAAAAGTACTGCAAAACACAGGCTTGTGTTGCAAACTTGTGCAAAGTACCTTGAAGTTCTCAGATGAAAGGCTCAGGCGACGACCCGGAGTCTGGCCTAGGGCGGGCAGATAGCTCCAGAGCCAAAGGCAGACTAAGGAGAGAACCGCCTCAGGGGACAGCGGGCTTGGGCATGGGAGCGAGCGAGGGCGAGTGGTGACGAGAGGGCGGGGAGCTACGTGCACGCGCCAGAGAACCCAGCAGGCTGGAGCCAGAGCAAGTCTGCATTATATATTTGTATTGAAGGCGTATAAGACTCACTTTGTTGGACTTTAGAATGAATCCAATTTATGCATCTTCTCCTGGAATGGAACTTGTTCATAAGTCAGGGACTTACTTCTCAGAATAAGAAGGCTTTGCTTTTCATCCACATTTCTATAATGGATATTAATCTCATAAAGTACAACATTTTCTCTGCCCTGATAAGTTACACATTCTAAAAGACAAATTTTATAATACAGCACAATATTCTTTCTTTTTTTTTTTTTTTTCAGAGACAATGTTTTGCTATGTAGCCCAGTATGGCTTCAAACTAACAATTCTCTTGCCTTAGCTTCTCAGGGGCTGGGATTATAGGCCTGCACCACCATGCCTGGGTCAACCTGATATTCTTTAAACACTATTAGGAATAGGGTCCTTAGAATATATGAAGAAAAAGTGAAAGCAAATTATTAACCTTTTAAAGAAAACAAGCTTAAATTGTGTTTTTTCAATTGAAAGGAATCTTGACATTTGGGAATTCTGTCACCAAGTCAATGGTAGTCTTTGAGGAGAAAATTATATAAAAGTTAGAATGGGAAAGTTTAAATGATGAATGCTCAAAAGGATAAAATAGAAATAATTGGTTTTGGGTGTCCTAAATATATTAAGAAGCATATATATTTGTGCATAGACATATGAGAATAGGCATGAAGTATAAAGACCTATGGATTACCCATTAGTACCCACCAGGAATAATTACGAAAGGTGCACTAAAAGACCAAATGACTCTGCTAGTTGATGTTGATAGGCTATTATCATTAGCCATCCCATTGCTGAAATGTTTGCTTCCACGGGGAAGACAGATGAAGTCTGTGCATTAGCCCACCTGCATGGGCTACCTCTTACCAGAGCTGATCTCACTAGAATGTCCAATGTAAGGGCAATAGAAACCAGTGCTGAGTCATCACTGGGACCCTATGCCCCAAAGGGACAAACAGCTACTCAGTGAGCAGCTGAATACATTAGGCCTCTTGCATTCTATTTTTTTCAGACAACAATAGACAAATATTCCCTGCCTACAGAGCCTCTGCCAGTACTAGTATCCAAGAACTTGTGGTGCATTTAATCCACCAACATGGGATCCCACACAATCCATCTGACCAGGGAACCCACATTGTGGCGAAAGAGAGTGAGTGGGCCCTTAGGCACAGATTTCCCCTGGCTTTATCACATACTGTACCACACTATGCAGAAGTTGCTGGCCAGATAGAGAATTAGAATAGGCTTGTTGAAAACAGGCCTAAACACCAAAGCCAACACTTTGTAAGAAAAGGATATCATCCTCCAGGGTGCAATGTTCCTAGTGAAAAGAATTCACGGGACGGAGAATAACAAGATCCAAGCAAAGATGATCCTATTTTCATCACTCCCAATAGCCTACCTAGAGGGTTTCTGCTGCCTATCCCCATTTACAGTAGCTGATGCATTAGACTAGGTGTGATTGTAGTGGGGGGAGTCCACTCCTCCAAGGAGGACCACTGAACCTTAAGTGGAACTCCAAGAAAATGAGTCCCACTGAAACTTCAGCAGGCTGCCCCTGAGCACTTCAGGCTTCTTGTGTTAAGAGACATGCTGGCAAAAAGAGAAGGCACATCTAGAGAGGGATGACTAATCCTGATCATCATGCAGAGGCAGAGCTGCTAGTATACATCTGGGGCATGGAGAAATCTGTTGTGGGACTCAGGTGATCTACCTGGGCACCTCTTGTTATGTTCTTGCCAAATTGTGACAAAAGAGGCAAAAGGAGTATCCCTAGGGCATGGAGACTAGGCTCATTCCCCTTGGGAACGAGAGTCTGTGTCATGTCATCCAGTAAGCCATAAAGCCAACAGAGATACTAGCTGAGAAATGGTTAGTGGAAAAGAGATAAACTATGTATAACTTGTAGCTCCAAGGCAAGTCTTAGCAGCTAGGGTGTAGTTTTTTCCACAATCCTTTCCCTCTAAGGAAGAGAGGTCCATTGGACATACATGAAGCAGTGAATGCAAGTGACATATGGGGTAATATGCTGAATATGGACATGAGCTGCCCAGATTCTTCTAGAGGGAAGAATCTGTTGTCTCAGCTGCTGGGAGTACAATTTTTTGTTCCTATGGGAATCACCTCAGCTACAGAGATCCACCCTCCCCAGGTCACCTCCTAGAGGTAGCCTATACCACATCCAAGGAATGACTGATTGAGAATATAAAATGTCTGGCTGCTTCAGCCCCAGTGGAACAACTGTGAGGCGTGTGACAGCTCCTGAGATTCCCAAGGAACTGATGGAGGCTGCTATGCCAGCATCACAGCTTGACTACTTCACAACTACTTGATTCTTCTTTCTGTCTTTCCCCAAAAATCATTCTAAACACTACACTCTGTCTCATAGTCTGCTTCCTAAGGCACTCAAACTGTGAATATTGGTTACAGAGAATCCTGCCTTTGTGAATTTCACTTAGTCTGACAGTTTGTTGGTGACATCCATGTGGGGTCTACAGATTGCCTGTGTAGAGTTGGCTCGTCACCTGTCTGTGCAACCAGAGCCTGGAGTTTATTTTTTGAATATAGCACTTGTGACATTATGTTGAGTTGTCATCTGTGTAAATGTCAGTCTGTCTCTCTAAACTGTTAGTCTTACTCTCCAAGCCATAGATCTTTTCCTTACTACCCTTGGCGTAGGGTGTAATCAGTGCTCACACTATGTTGTTGAATAGTGATGAATGATGGGAGAAACCTTAGCTTTAAACAAGGCTTGTATGACTCATTCTTGAAGTTTCAAGTTCTTTATGAAAAAAAAATGAAGATCTTTTTTAGCTATTTGCTATATTTGGCTCTGTGTCAGAGAAAGTCATACTGATCACATTAGAATTTACTTTCCCTGTGTGTTTGAGTATGAATTTAATGGTAAGCGATATCAAAAGCAGAGCAGCAAAAGATTTTTTCAAGTAGGGGTTCAAGGTGAAGGAATTCTATCAATTTCTCCATTCAATATCCTGTAAGTCAGTGCCTTCCTAATGACACAGTGGTTATCATTTACCAAGAGCTGCAGTATGCCAGGAACAATGCTAGGCCCAGGTGTCAGTGGGCCTACCCTAAGGAAGGCAAGTGTAATGAGGAAAAGGATGAGTAAATGAAATTTAGATGTAGGTAAGCCATGTTCTCCCTGAAACATCTGTAATAACGTCAGTGCCAGAACAAGAGTAAAATATGAAACAGCAGGAAGAATTCTTTAAAATGAAATAACAAAATCCAACAATAACTTGAGTATCACCAAAAACACATATGTAATACATTTTCTCTCTAGTTAGGTAGTGAGGGAATCACATTTTCAGCAGAATATAGTTAAGTAAAGATCAGATTGTTTACTGGAAAGAAATTAGGTGAGAGTGAAAGGTTCATGCAGCAGAAGCTCTAGGAAGATCATAGCAAAGAACTCAGAGCTCAACAGAAGATACCAGAGATGCATTAGTTTTTCTTCTCTTCCCTCCATTTTCAAGGGGGTGGGAATTCAGAGGTCAGGCAAAGGAAAGAGTGAACTCATTCTTATAAAATGACAAACTAATGTATCAAAATAGCATCATTCACTATTGGTGTATGAGAAGGATTAAAAGTTTTGCTCCAGGATATTAGTTAATTACTTACACATGGAAAAAGAACAAAATGTTAAAAAGCCAATTCATCAGGGCCAGGCATTTAAATGCTCAGTGGTTTTGCCGCCTGCTGCACAAGCGCAAGGACCTGAGTTCGATCCCCGGTACCAAAAAAAAAAAACAAACCACAAAAAAATCAATGAATCTTCTGAAAGACTAGCACAGAAGCTGAAATCAAGAAGATAATAATGGGAACCAGGTGTCATGGTGCATGCCTGTACTGTAATCCCAGCTGCTCGGGGAACTCAGATAGGAGAATCCTGAGTTCGAGGCCAGCCTGTGCAATTTACCGAGCCCCTGCCTCAACATAAAATTTAAAAGGGGGCTGGGGATAGTTCAGTGGTAGAGCACTTCTGGGTCAAAGCCCCAGTACCACAGGGGGAGTGAGAGGAACGGAGGGAGGCGGGGGTTTAGGGGTAGAACACTTGTTTAACATGTGCAAGGCCCTGGGTTTGGAACTCAGCACCAGAAAAAATAAAATAAAATTTACACTGTTAATGAGTTTTTCTTTTTTTCCACAATAAGGATGCTACATCAACTCCATCAGCAGAACTTGCTTTTTAAAAAATAATACTGGATTTGTCCTATTCTTTCACTCCTTGGTCAGAAGTGAGAGCCGTGAACAGATGAGTTAGCAGGATCTATAGTAAAACTTTTACAGAAGTTCATATAATCTGGAGGAGCCACCCTCAGAGAAATACAGCAAGTGGAGATGCCAGAAGATATATATAGTATTAATAAAGGTAAAATGAAAACTTGGTTGTTATCCAGGTGCCCACTACAATACTCCAATAAAGTCACCTTTAAGATTTGGCTCTAAAGCCAATTAGGTCCTAAAGATCCTTAGGTCTTGCAGCTAGGCCACATTGTAGAGCTAAAGACTGATGGTCTTCTGACCTTATACCTATCCTGAAAATGTGTCCTCTCTACCAGGCCTGACACTAAATCTTGATTTCACCACTCCAATGATGACATGGGGCAAGAAGAGATAAACCCAAAGAAAGTTAGTCAATTAGCAGAAATAGCTGACTTCATGGAGAAGTCTCATAGACATGACGATGAGCAAAAGAAGAGAGACACCAAAGAAATATACTGCTTATTCCATCTCCATCAGTTCAAGAACAGCAAAACTAATGTATCGTGATAAAAGTCAGAAAAGTACTTATCTCTTGACCAGGCTAATGGTGGTGCTGTCTGGAGAGGGATTAAAAACGCTTTGTGGGTTTAGGAAGTGTTCCGTACCTGGATCTGGGTAGAGGTTATCTGGTCAATATGTAAAAATTCATTAAACTATACATTTAAATTTTATATATTTTATGTGTGCTATACCTCAAAATGAAGTAAGGAAAAACAAACATTCAAACACTTATTTTTAACCCCATTTTGCTTCTCTTTCATCCATATTTATATCTGAGCTCCTTTCCCTCGAGATGAAGTGTAGAAAGGGGCAGCTTTGCCTTTACCCCAGAGGTTGAGGCGCCATTTACACAGGAGCATACAACGTCCCAGACAAGGGGGCTGGGTGCAAGGAAGAACTGCATTTCTTGAAACTTGGGAGTAGATGAGGCAGTTTTGGAGCTTAAAAGAAGGAGGAGATGTACAGGGATGAGACAAGGATCCTTACAGGGACTAAAGAGACTTGACCACAAAAGCAAGGCCAGAGTCCCTTTCTGCTTGAAAGGTGCAAAGAGAGAGTAGAGGGTCAGAAATGGCAGTGACTTCTTTGCTGAATAACATGGGTCTGTGACTCCCTAGGGCTAAGAACATGGTTAATGACAGGTGCTGTAGTGAGGTTAAACTACAGGTAAGAATTGTTGTGTGCCCCTCTCCTTTTGTGAAAGGAACCAGTGCAATCATTGGAAATATCATTGGAAGCCATGGAAACCAAGGGAAAGCTGCTCTCCTCTAGGGACTAGCCTGAAACCTTAGATTCATTCACATGGTCTTTTAATCAAGTGTCCTGCAAAGGGGCAACAGGCACTAAAAACAAAAGCAATATCGAACATTTTCAGGACATTTTTGTTACCCGCATGGCTTTCAGCTTTGAGATAAGTAGGAGTCACTGGTGTAGTACCATTACAGAATGGCAGGATGAGATCTCTAATTGCAATCCATAGATTCATGAATACAAGCGTGGCTTGTCTAAGATCAGACATAGATGCTATTGTAATCTGAAGGACAGAGTGGCTGTCTGTGCAGTTATTTAAGGATAACATTAACCATTTTAGCATGCAAAGACAACAATGCTATCAGAAACAACAGCTGCATCTGAGAATACACTATAGTTATCAGAGACTAGCACCAAACTGGGCAATCAAATAAAAGTCCAGTAATTAAGTTCAGAGATGGTTCCAAGCTAGCTGGTCCTATTCGCCAATGCCATTTATTAAAAGCATTTTTTTCAGTCAATATGAGAGCATACATTTGTAAATGCTGTTCCCAGGAACTGCTGCAGGAGTCTCTAGCCATCTAGTCCATTCTTCCTCTTCTTGAAACCGTTCCTAGCTCTTCCTTCCACTGAATCATATATACCTCATTTTAGTCAGCTTTCAAGGCCTTCTAATAGCTGGTCTTATTCTGTGGGACAGAAATTCCTTCTCACAGTGTGAGTCCTTCTGCTTTGGCCAGTCTAGGAATGGTGTGCTAGTGCTGCTCCTCTTACCTGGGCCACTCTGATCCTTCCACCTATTCTAACCTGGGGCAGGCATGACAGCACATTTCTAGATTCCCCTTTACAGACATATGACTGTCCTCAATCCAACCAGCCTTCAGTGGGCTCACTCTCAGTCCCCAGACAAGTTAGCTTCTCATTTTACAGGGGCAATCTTTTCTTTTTTTTTATGGGGGTATCAACCAAGGGCCTCCCACATGCTAGGCAAGTACTCTACCACTGAACTATATCCCCAGCTCTATCTATCTATCTATCTATCTATCTATCTATCTAATTTTGTTTTGGGATAGGGTCTCACTTAGTTGCTCAAGCTGGCCTCAAACTTGGCAATCCTCCTGTCTCAGCCTCCTGAGTAGCTGGGATAGATGCATGTGCCACCACACCAAACTTGTAATTATTATTTTTTGTTCTTGTTTGAGATAATTTAGTCTTTCCCTGAATTTTTGTTTTTTTGGTACCGGGGATTGAACTCGGGACCTTGCGCTTGTGAGGCAGGTTCTGCAACCACTAAGCTAAATCCCCACCCCTTCCTTAAATCGTTGAAGCCCTGATATCCCTATACACATATATCTTTATCCTTCACCCCCAGGAAGAACCCCTATTTTGAACTTTTTGTGAGAATTTCTCTAGAATGTATGCTCAGGAATAGAACTGTGTGTTGTAAGGTATATACACCTTCAACTTTCCTGGGCAATTTCAAACTGTTATTATCAACCTACATAATCAGTGGTTGTGTGGCAAGGAGCCCCCCCCCCCCCGCCAGGAGAGTTGACTCTGAAACTAAGATGAATGAGGATAAGTTTTAGTAGGGAATAGTCTTTTTAAAAAATTTTAACTAACACAAGAAGATATTAATAAAGAAAATATAAAAACACTCTTCTTACTTCCATAAAAAAACAAATTTTCATAACAAAATAAATAAGGAATAATGATGATTAATATACCGTGTATCATGATCTTAAAAGAACGGGCAATGTGTTACTCAGAGTAGGGGACAGTCTTTGGACAAAAAGCTGGGTGGAGGAGGGGATGGAGCAGGATTGGACAGAGGGATGCAGTTATAGCGAGCCTCAGCTCCTTTTGCAGGGAGCTCTAAGCTGTAGCCCTGCAGATTGTCCCTATTTGAGGCAAAGAGGTTGGGACTTTATAAGCCCAGGTGACCAGTCACTGGATTTGGGCAGACACAGGGCGGGTGTATAACCTTGGGCAGGACAACTCTTTTCAACTATTTTTTAACATTCTATCATAAACCAAGTTTCTATATGTGGTTTTGTTTTGGGGCTCTCTGTTCTGTTTCAGTGGTTTATCTATTCTTCAGGCAACACTACATTGTCATTATCACGATACCTGCATTGTAGCTATGTCAATTTTGCAATAATAGATATTTTATTAAATAGTGAGTCTCTACATTAGAAGGTAGTTTGTCCAGATATTGAAATCTTCTTTAATGACATTCAATAAAGTGTATAATCATCCCCATCCAGGTCTTGTATATGTTTTGTTTATTCCTAGGTTCTTCAGACTTTTGCTGTTATTGTAAATAGTATCTTCCAATAGTTTGTTGCTGGTGTTTAGAAATACAACAAATTTGGCTTTTTACCCAGCAATCTTATTAAATGCTTATCTCAATTTTTTATAGATTCTGTTTGCCAATAATCATAATACCCATTTCACATTATTAAATGAACAATAACTTGCTTCTGTGATAAAAGATGTTTAAAAACAAGGCTTAAAAAAATAAATAAAAGCAAAGCTAATCATTTCCCTCCTTCCCGGCCACATTCCAAATTCTGTGTCTTCAGCTCCTGAGTTCATGCATATTAACAGCCTTCCATGCTTTTCTCCTGTTCTGTAGTGTAGGCACCAATATGTAAGGGTTTGGTCATTTTTCCTGAAACAGGACTACGCCAAATATATTAATCTGCAACTTGCTTATTCACTTGTTATTATCATGAAGTCCTCTACCTCCATCTTTTTTCTAATATTTTTATACACTTTGCATAAATTAACTAATATATGCTGGTTGGTTTATTTTTAGTTGCCTCACTTTTTAAACCAAAAACTGTATAATCAGGAGATCAAACCAGGACCTTGAACTTTATTGTGAGGATTTGTTCCTTCATTTAGTGATCATTTTCTTGAGTGGCAAACATTACTTAATTTAAGAATTCAGAGGAAGGAGAGTCCTATTTAGTAGCAATTGATCTGAGCTTCATAGCTCTTTGCATCTTAGTGAGTGAGGAGGAAGAGGGAGAGCATTCCAGGCAAAGGAAAGGGCACTCTCAAAGCTCTATCAAGATTTCTGGGGGACGGGGATTTAGCTCAGTTGTTTCGGCACCTGCCTCGAAAGCGCAAGGTCCTGAATTTGATCCCTGGTACCAAAAAAAAAAAAAGATTTCTGCTTTAGGCCAGAGGGTGTGTCTTAGGGGTTAAGCATGCACAAGACCTTTGTGCTTAGCATGCATAAGGCCCTGGTTTTGATCCCCTGCTCAGTCTCCTCTCCCCTAAAAGATTGCAGAATTAGGCCCATTTATACTTAGTAAATTTAAATAAGATATTTAAGGAATCTATGTATTTTAGTAACTGTCTAGCTGCTGGGACATAATACCCAACACACAAAAATTAATGGAGGAGCTCATTTTGGCTCATATTTTTAATCCATAGTTGGGCAGCTCCAAGGTAGGAAGGCAAGATGGAAGGGTCTGGGTGAAGGAAGGCTGCTAATGTCATGGCAAGCAGGAGGCAGAGTCCAGGAAGGAGCTGGGAAGGGAGATATAACCTTCTAGGTCACACCCACAGTGACCCACCTACCTGTTCTGACCAGGTCCCAACTCATTACAGCCAGTCAGCTATAATGCCTTTAGAATCCACTCACCTCCAAAGATTTCTGCTATGATTGCACGAGGCTTTAGGGGGACATCTAGATATAAACCCTAACACGATGTATCTTTTCTAAGTGACTCACTTTTTATTTGCAGTGTTGAGGGTTGAACCCAAGGTCTCATGGATGCTAGGTAAAGATTCACATTTTGATTGACTTTTTAAATTAAAGAGGTATTGGCTCTAAAACAGACATAATTAGAATTGAAATACAGATCAGTGTGACAAAGACAAACTATAAAGTAATATTTGGACGAACAAACCAAAGAAGAAGAGGCCATGCTCAGGAAAACATTTGTTAGGCCTCCAAAGATAAAATAACATTTTGACTTTCTCTATCCAAGGGTAATGTTCCGTATCAGGTGACTCCAGTTGTTTCGATGGCACTGGGCCATGCCACACAGATCATGTCTGTCCGGTGAGATTAAGTGAGAGCAGCAATTGTTCCAATTGGGCTGCCAGTAACTTTGCTGAGATTTTAAACCTGTAATTGCATGGTGACTTTAAACTAGAACAAGGTGAGGAACTAAATATATGAAGATGTGGTCATTCTTGTTTTGGCCTTTAGAATAGCGCATCCTTTTGGCTGCATATAAAGTCCCATATGTCAAAACTCTACAACACATGGCGTCTTCCATGAAAGCATATTGTGTTAGCTGCCAAAAAAGATATTAAACAAACCAAATTCATCTGGTGTTTTCTGTAAATAATTCACTATTCTTGTCTAACATCTTGTAAGTATTGACTGTGTTTGTGAAAATAAAATTCTAGGGATGACTTACTGTATTATTTGTGATTTCTTTAAAGAAAGTGTATTATTTTATTTCAAGTCAGCAATATGTTGATATTATAACTCCATGTTAATATTTTTATGGCACCATAAATTTATAATTTTGCCCAACTATGAAAGTTAGTAATATGTGTATTTCATAATCTCATTGTCATCAATAACAAATACCAGTATGTATCATATAGAAGGCCTCACTACACCATTTGGAAAAGGGTACTAAATTATATGACATCAGTTTCTGATTTCCAGACCTTGACTACATAGATGGAGAGATAACTAGTCAACAGATTTAAAAAGATAAACATAGTACTAGTTTTTTTTGAACTCTGAATTACGATGCTCTGGTATTGTTGTGTTTTTCGTAATTATCTCATTCAACCCTCACAACAGCCCAATGTAGTATATCTCCATTATACTACATGATATGTAGCATATCTCCATTATACATGAGAACACTAAACTTAACAGGATCTTGAACTTTACTGTGAGAATTTGTTCCTTCATTTAATGATCATTTCTTGAGTAGCAGACATAATACAAGAATTCAAAGGAAGGAGAAGGCTACTTAATAACACTTGATCTGAGCTTCATAGCTCTGTTGGATTTTAGTGAGTGGGGAGGAAAGGGGAGAACATCCTAGGCAAAGGAAAAGGCACTCCCAAAGGTCAAACACATGAAAGCAAATGTGGTGAGAACAGGTGAGCTTAAGTGAGTACCCACAGGCAGGCTGAGGGTGAAACTCAATCCCATTAAAAACATTTCTAAAAGACTGGCAAAAAGTCTTTTAGGGACAAATCATTGCGTGTGTTAAGTACAAAGTCAATGAATTTAGACTGTATAGAAAGTGGTGAGTAAAACTAATTTAACACATTTAAATTATGTAAATTATAATAGAAACATTTATGTATTAAAAAATCCAAATACATAAGTCTAGAAAGAGTAAGGCAATTATTTTACTCAGACATAATCACTGTTAGAAGTTTGGGCATAACCTTTACATATCTCAAAGCTCATAAAAATTTTTTTTATTATTGTTTGAGACAGAGTCTCACTATGTAGTCCAGGCTGGCCTTCAATTCACAATTCTCCTGTGACGACCTCCTGAGCACAGGGATTATAGGTGTTTACCACCATACTCAGGTAAATCTAATTTTTAACGTAAGTAAAATTACAGTAGACATGCTTTCAGCAACTGCATTTTTTTTTTACTCAGTAATGTATGAATACCTTTGCATGTCAATATATACTATGGAAGCTTTTAAGCATTTCAAAAGTTGGAGACACTAAATTTTTTTAAATCTAGGAAATATGTATTAATATAATATATGAGCATTTTTGTATACCTGTCCACGTATTTATTTGGGGTAAATTATTAAAAGAGGAATTGCTGGACATATACATACTAAAATTTCAGATATGAGGTATGATAAAAATACAGTGATTGTTCAAATTTTTAAAAAAGTTTGTACAATAAAAGACACACTGCCATTCTTGTAATCTCAGCACTTGGGAAACTGGAGCAGGATGATTGCCTTGAGTTCAAGGCCAGCCTGAACTACTGTACATAGTGAGACACCATCTTAAAAAAGGAAGGAAAGAAATATTGCCATTAATCTCTCTCAAAATATTTCCCCTCACTTTGAACACATGTATCCCATCATTCTTGCCACTTTCTGAAGCAGTTCTGGAAGTCCTCTTTCATGAGTGTCTTTAGGTGTGCTGTTGTGGTTGCCTCCATGTCCTGAACCAATTCAAAATGTTAACCTTTCATGGTCATTTTGACTTTAGGGTGGAGCCAGAAGTCTCACAGTGCCACAGCTGGTAAATAAGGTAGGTGAGAATTCACCATAATGTTTTTATTTGACAGAAATTACTGTAAGCAGTTGATCAATGAAATATAATCAAAATATACAATGAATGATGAATATTTAAATTTTAAACATTTATTACAGTAAAAGGCACATTTATCATTAATCCCCCCCAAAGTACTCTCTCTTGCTTTGAACAAACACATTTATCCCATTACCCTTGGCAATGTGTCTTTTATTATAAGTTATAAGTTATTATAAGTTTTATTATATTAACTTTTATTATAAGTTAAAAAAGATTTAAATTTTAACTGTATTTTTTGATCATCCTTTGTATATTTTTAAATTGCTCTCTGGAAAATCTGTATCAATTTATGCTATTAAAGAAGCTGTATAAATGCTTTTCTCTCTGTATATTCACCAATATCAGATCTTATCAATAATGAAATTTTTATTGAGTAAGGCTCTGACAAGTAACTATGCCAAGTAGCTAGCCCATTTCAGATCTGTTTTCAGTACATGATCCATTGTCTATTTAGTCTTAAAACCAACAACTAGGCAATATGACACTAAAAATATGAAGATCTCTAAAACATTAGGAAAAGCTACTAAACAAAACCTTATCAGGCAGAAAACTAATTTTATTGCCTACTGAAATCATATAAGGAGTTTTATAAATTATCAATATTTTGGGCTCAGCCCCAAATTCTTATTTAATTAGTCTGTAGTCTGACCTGCATACTGTATTGAGATTTTTTTTTTTAAGCCCCACCAATGATTCTAATGTGAGCGCATTTCTAAGAATTTCTGTTTTAGATGTTAATTTTAAAAGCTCCCAGTTTGGCATTGTAGCACACGCCTGTAAATTCAGCTACTTGGTGGCTGAGGCAGGAGTATTGCAAGTTTGAGGCCAGCCTGGGAAACTTGGCGAGACCTTGTCTCAACTTACCAAAGTTTAAAAAGAAATGGGAATATAGTTCAGGGGTAGAGCCCTTGCCTAGCATGCACAAGGCTCTAGGTTCAATCCACTACCACAAACAAAACAAAACAAAACAAAAACAAATTCCTCAACTCTGTGCCCACATAAAGAGGCCTGATATAGCTTCCTTTTTTCCTGAGGTCTTCTTAAAAGACTAAGGATTTATGATGTAGATTCCGTATTTGGGGGAAATCTCACTAGATTCAAACCAGGCACTATATAGTGATAGTGTGAAGAAACTGCTATCTCCTTTCTTGGCAAAGAACTTGGATTGTTTTCCAGGATTTACAGTCACTCCAATATTGTGAACCACAAAGCCTAAAGACATAAATATTCACAGGATTGAGTCAGACATTATGTTAGGCCTCAGGTGAATTAAATAGAGGCCTGGTAAACGTGCAGAAAACAAACAAAATGAGTAAACATGGTTCTTAGAACATTTTCTGGAGATGAAATGTTCCAGTTAGAACAGGTCTGGCCTGGCTGACATTCAGAGAGGGCAGGGTTTGCACAGGAAACAAGAGCATAATGAATGACCTGGACAGGGGAGTTCAATTCTTCAGGTATTTCAAACGCATGAGCTCTGATTTCTCCCATCTTGCTACTATATAATTTTCAATCATATTCACTGTGATTAATGCTATTAGAAGGGAAATTCCATCATGTTTTAAGGGATGAATGTCCCCTTGCTCTGCTGACAGGAAAATGAGTCACTCACTTCCCACAGACCTTAGGATATTTTGGTGCTCCATGCCAACCTCTCATTGCCAAGCAGCAGCTGACACTTTAAAATGAACTGTTCTTTGGAGATGAAAATTGAGCTCTGAATATTGCTATTTTGAGTTTTACATCTGCCTGAGTTGGTGACCATGGCGGCAAGGGGTGCCATTTTCTAGGTATAATGAGAAGCAAGTTGCTTCTCCCAGGTTGCAGGGATT
This sequence comes from Heterocephalus glaber, assembly GCF_053883595.1. Classification (NCBI taxonomy): domain Eukaryota; kingdom Metazoa; phylum Chordata; class Mammalia; order Rodentia; family Bathyergidae; genus Heterocephalus; species Heterocephalus glaber. Next base: position 3,773,579 of record NW_028258336.1, read on the forward strand.
CATTTTCTGACAGTTCATTGGTAACAGGACAGCTCTACTTAGCTGTGTGTTGGTAAATCAGCTTTCAGAGCAAGGTATGGAGGAATAGGGAGGATGGAGTGTATGAAGAGCCTAATTTGTGGTATTTGTCATTTTCTGTGATATAAATGTTCCCATTAGTCTGATTTAAAACTACCAAAGTTTAACAATCAGCTCACAAAATTCCTGAACATGTAATAATCAAATGTCTCCAGCTTGTAGGAGCAGGTTCCAGCACACTACTGGCCCTATCTCATTAAGAATCACTGGGCTGGGGATTTAGCTCAGTGGTTCTGCTGCCTGCCTCACAAGCACAAGGACCCAAGTTTGATCCCCTATACCAAAAAAAAAAAAAAAAAAAGAATCAGAAATCTTGGATTTCTGTGGGTAATTATAAATAGACAGCCAAGACAGTGTAAGTATTACAGTCATTTTGTTGCTCAAAATTAGCTCAAGTGAGCAGCAAATGCCAACTTACACCCAGACCACAAGTTTCTCAACACCTACTTTCAAAGACTCTAAGGGTCTAATAACGGAAAAGCTCAGCTGTTAACACTTACAAGAGTTTTATTTATAAGAATCCATAGTCTAAAATTAAGCAGATCGTCGTTTTGTGCCAGAATGATGAAATAGATTCAGATTTAAAGGCTGTTTAATAACTAAATCAATTTACCAATAATAATGGCTGCATGCTTGATCATGGTTCCGTTCTCATAAAATTCTAATGCTTTCTTAGAAGTGAGCCATTCCAAATCCTAATTCATTTGTCCCAAATATGAGTCCTTATAAAATCCTATCAAGTGGGTGGTTTCTAGAATAAAAGAGATTTTATTCACCTAGTTCACCAGGCTATTTCAAAATGGAACCGGGAGTCCTAGAAAATGATTAATTCTAAGCTCATCTTTGTAGGAGGCAATCATTTTTATTTAGTAGTATTCCCTTTTAAAAAGTCAGAAATGTTAATGAACATGCTAGCAAATTACTGCTCCAAATAGTCACCTGTATGTTTTTTCCATACCGCTATGTGATAAAACTTACTCTATTATTATCGTGCAAAAATAATAATAACTTGCATTTGTATAATAGAGAAGTTGAAAATAATCTTGGGGCCTGAAAAGATGTTAGTTTGTACTTTATGTAAAAAGTGACTTTGAGCAAGCTATGTACCATCTCTAAGACTAGGATCCACAGACATAAAAATAGTATTGCACCTACACCACATGGCCATTGTGAGGACTCAATGAGACAATGCAGATAGATCACTTAGCATAGGCTTAGTATTTAGCAGAAGCACAACAGCTCATGAAATTACGACTCAGTTTCATATGATTTTTATTACTATCATAGGCAATATATAAGATAAGTATTACAGGGCCGGGGATTTAGCTCAGTGGTTCCTCCACCTGCCTCGCAAGTGCAAGGACCCGAGTTTGATCCCCTGTACAAAAAAAAAAAAAAAAGATAAGTATTACAGCCATTTCAAAGATAAGAAAATGAAGGCTTAGAAAAATTAAGAATTTAACCAGGATGGAATAGCTCATAGATGGCAGAGCTGGAAATTGTTTTCACTATAATACACTTTATGTATAATTAGTTGCAACACTACTTTGCTGGCTCAAAACAGGGTTAAACTATTAAATAGCAGTAAAGCTAGTATTCTATTTTGATTTTTTTATTCACGAGTAAGAGAAATGTTGCTAGCACTGACTTTGGAACTACTATTAGTTCTTATAATTAGTCACAGGTTTTTCTCTATTAGCAACAGCCAACAACAGTTATTTCCAAATGTTTCCTGTGTGCCACATTCCATGTTATATGCTTTATATGATTTCACATAGATGTTAACACTTTATATCCCTTTTGATCCTCAGAACAACCTTCTAAGGTAGCTATTATATTCTTTTTATAGATGATAATAATGATAATAATAGCTAACAGTTACTGCCATTTAGTCTGTGCTAAACATTGTGCCCAGGATTTTACATGCATTATCTCATTTTAATCAGCCCAATAACCTTTTGAGACAGGGAGCTGCTATTATTACCACAATTTTTCAATGGAGATAATATATAGACAAATTCACAATTAGGATGGTAGAGCAGAAAAATTTGTACTAGACATTACCTTTTAGTTATATAATTTAAAGGCCTTGCCAGAATTATCTTAACCGGAGCCAGTCCCACTAAAAACAATTATTGATTACTTACATAGATTTGGCACTTAACAGATGTACAACAAATCACTTATCATTGTAATATTGTCATATTGTAATCATTGTCATATTGTTATACTTTTCTAGAGACTAGAGAGAAAACAGTTGCTGGAGTAAAATTATATGCTAGGTATGTTTGTACATTCCTGTGGTACAACCCCATATTCCAGAATAACAGGAATAAGGAGACAAGCTACAAAAAACTTGAATTTGGAAAAGTCATCATATTAGTCAGGTCCTATCCACTTTGAATAAAAATAAATTCACTTTGACAACTGCACACAGAATAGTAAACTATTCTTAACACCCAGTAACACATCATTGCCTTTCCAAAGATAAAGACGGTGATGGGGTCAAAGAAATATGTTGTTTCAGGGCGTATGTTCTATTAATAAAACAGCCTCTCTGCAGGAAGTATATACAGACAGCTCACAAAAACAGGAAAGTCACTCAGGAACCTGCTGTCAACTCCTGGTCTAAACTCATGGAACTGCCCTACAGTCATCAGGAGCAGCTATCACAAATTAGAAGTCAAAGGAAGAGCAGTGTTTTTCATCCTTTTTCTTTTTGGTATTAAGGATTAGACCCAAGACTTTCGCCTTCACACTGAGCTACTTCTCCAGCCTCCCAACCCTCTGCCTTTTTAAGACAAGGTCTAGCTGAGTCACTAAGTGCTTAGGCTGCGGTTGAACTTCCTGCTTCAGCCTTCCAGATGCTGAGATTACAGGCATGTGGTACCCTGGCTGCTTTCTCATAGTTTAATTCAGACAAAACTATACTTTCAAGCTTGTAAATACTTGTGTAGGGAGACTAGAACTTTCTATACCAACTTTCATTTTACACATAAAGAAACTATGGATATGGTGGATATACAGTGTTTTTGTCTGCTCAGAATCCATTTCCTCTCAGTGGTGTGGAACCTGCCTGGCAAGCGCATGGCCCTCAGTTCGATTCCTGGTACCAAAAAAACAAAAACCAAAAAACCCAAAACAACCTTAGCAGAGTATAGGGCCGGAGATGTAGCTCAGTGGTGCAGTGCCTGCATGGCAAGCACAAGGTCCTGAGTTCAATTCCCAGTACAGAAAAAAATCCATTTCCTCTTCTGGTGACAGTTCATCCCATGGGCTGTTCTTTGAGCAGTCCTTTCTGACTCATCATTCTTTTTAGTTAGGAGAAAGCTGATCTCATTCCCAGCTGCAGTGGCGGGTATGGATCAGGCATGGACAAATAGGTCACATTAAAATATTCACTGACAGCATAATTCAAATTGCCTTAAATAGAAGTACAAGTAAATCTAAGCTGGCCCCAGTGATGCAAGCCTATAATCCCAGCTACCCAGAACGCTGAGGCAGGAGGATCACAAGTTCAAGGACAGCCTGGACAATTCTGTGAGATGTTCTCTCAAAATAAAATAAAATTTTAAAATAGCTGGAGGTATAGCTCGGTGGTAGAGCACTTGCCTAGCACTCACGAAGTTCTGGGTTCACTATCCATTACTACAATTACACATACATAAATACATACATAAAATAAATGCAATAAAAAGTAAATACAAATTAAAAGTCCAAGACTACACAGTCAATGACAAAGCTAGGACTATATCCTGAGTCTCCCAATGCTTTAGTCCAGTAGTTTTCTCATACTAACGTGCCACAAAACATATATAAGTTAAAAAAATTGTTCTTACTATTTAAAAAGTAGTTGTAGGCTCCATTTCAGTGCTAGTAAGCCAGTCCACGTTAGGGTCTATGAGTTTTTCTACATGCATATTAAGTGCCTGGAATATAAGTTAACATTTCCTTCTGAGACAGCAAGGCTTATAGGGTTAACAAACATACCAGGAAACTGGGAGTTAAAGTGGACCCATTTTCATGGCTATGAAACTGAGAAAACATATTTGGAGAGGAGGATGGGAAGTCAGCTCAACCTTCAGTGACTAAGTGGTCAGCAGAGATATCAAGAAGCCAGAGCCAACAAACAAAACAAAAACAGTAACAAGCAAACAAACTTTTAAAAATCATTAAAATTAAACCTGCTGAGGCAGAGGTGGGATCTGCCCTGCTCCAAAACTCAATTAGGAATTTTCCAGATGATAGCGTTGCAGGTGGTAAGGGACAAATATGTGCATAGAATAGTCACCAAAGTAACCTTCAGTTAACTTTAGTTTCTTCACATAATAAAATTGCATCCTGAGATGGCTACTGAAGATGGCAATGAGATATGTGCCACATGAAGAAGAAGAACATGCAGGAGCAGCTGAAGCTCCACCCCTGCATGTGATGCCACCAAGGGCTGGGGCCTGCCTACTCCACTGATGCCATAAAACTTGTGCATCAGCCTTGGGCTCCTGCCCCCACGATTTCCCCTTGTGCGTGAGCATAAGAATAAAAGCTTTCATGCCGAGGATTTAGCTCAGTGGTTTCATCGCCTGCTGCACAAGTGCAAGGACCCAAGTTCAATCCCCGGTAGCCCCCCCGCAAAAAAACTAGTCAAGAATAAAATCTTTCTTCCTGTGCCAACGTGCTCCTGCCTGTTGTTCTGATAGACAGCACATGAACCCATAGAGTTGATAACACTTCTATGTCCTTAAAGAGAGTAACAATCTATTTCAGGGTAAAGAGGGAACAATGATAATTTATTTTATGTTCAATGTTTCGCTAAGGCCATTTTAAAAAAAATATCTTATTCCTCTAGGATACTACTGTATATTTTAGATGATCAATGGCCAATGATTTGTAGCCATGTGAAAAGGGGCCAGGAAAGAAATAGGAGGGAGCACAGTGCAGTTACTCCTGGGTATATTTACATGGAGAATTGGGTCCAGGACCCCATGGACACCAAAATCCATGGCCATTCAAGTCCCTTACATAAAACGGCCTAGTAGTTGTGTATAACATACACACACCCTCCCACATACTTTCCATCATCTCCAGATTGCCTATAATACCTAGTATAATCCCAACACATTGCTTCATTCTCATGGATTCAGCATATACTTAGCATGCAGTAAATTCAAGTTTTGCTTTTTGGAACATGCTAGATTTTTTTTTCCAAATACTTTTGAAACATTGTAGGTTGGGTCCATGGAGGTGGGACCCAAAGATATGGAGGGCCGACCATGCTTTCAGGGTCATGTCGGAGTGCCTGGACTTCAGATAATTTTCCCTGATTCTTCTACTTTCTTAGTTTGGGAGTAAGATTGTATTTCAAAGATATGATATATTTTTATACTTTTCTAAAAGTCTGACTATTCAAAAGTCAATTATCTGCACTTCAAATTATTCAACCCTTCGGCTACTCTCTCCTAACTCCTTCCTACTTCCGTTTGGGCTTTTAAGCTCCTTAATTCTGCCTAGGAGCAAAAGTTAGAAAACTCAAACCAGATAATCCTGGCTGGGGATGTAGCTCAATGGCACTGCACCTGCAACCCCAAGGTTCTGAGTTCAATTCCTGGTATAAAAAAAAAAATAGGTTATCTTCTGCCACCCAAGTACCTGTGGGAAAGTGTGACTGGATCGAGGTAAGTGTATCTAGGGTCCCTGGAAAACTGTGAACATCTGAGAAAATGCTGGGCAATAAAGAACAAGAGGTTTAGAAAGGGTTCTTTTTTTTGGTTTTGTTTTGTTTTGGTTTTTAGATAGGGTCTTGCTGTGTACCACAGGCTGGCTTTAAACTCATGACAATCCTCCTCCCTCAGCCTCCCAAGTGCTGGGATTACAAGTGTGTGCCACCACTCCTGGCCCTAGAAAGGGTTCTTATTTTAGTATATGTGATGCCGAAGCGAGCACTCTAGAGAGGGTTCTTAAAGCATTAAGAAAAAAGATGATCAGTCTAAGAAAATGAACAAATGATAAAAGTTTTCAGGTCAAGAAATAAAAAACCAAACATTTACATATGAAAAGACTTTTCTCCTATTACAAGATATTTAAAGTTGGAAACTACAATAAGATACCATTTTCCATTTAAAGACTCAGAAAAATGTAAAGGTCTGCTAAGCTATTATGTGAGAGTGTGAGTGCCCCAGACTATTTTTTTTACTCTTAGGTGTGCAAAAATACTATATTTTGTAGTCATTTAATGGAATGAAGCAGTTCTGTGTTAATGATAATGGACTAATCTCACTGATAAATTATTTAGTGAAAGAAGCAAAGAGTAGACGATTTTGAATTGTGTGTCTCTCTGGTGTACAACACAAGACATTTTTTGGTACTGGGTATTGAACCCAAGGGCTCAACCATGCTAGACAAGCATTCTGCACTAAGGTAAATCCTCAGCCCTTTCTATTTTGAGACAGGTTCTCACTAAGTTACCCAGGCTGGCCTCATACTTGCAATCATCCTGCCTCATCCTCCAGAGGAGCTCCAGGTGTGCATCATTGGGCCCAGTTTCACAAGACTGTACCATCCATGTATAGAATGTGTTTCTGTAACAACACACAAGACATTGCTAATATCACTTGTCGCTAGAAATGAAAACTGTGGGATGGGACTTTTCACTTTATTCTCTTGTGTATTTTCTTGTGTATCACGTAAATATGTTAACTACTTGACCAAAGCCAAAGCTATGTCTACTCTATAACTCAGCAAGTCTACTCCTTGATATATACTCAAGTGAAATGAGGATCCAGCAAAAGACATGTGCAAGAGTATTGTAGCAGCTTTTCTCATTGTAGAGAAAAACTGAAAATGCCCATCAACAGGTAAATAGATTTATAAGCACAAATGTTTTTATTTAGTAGAATAAAACACAGCAATAAAAAAGAGCAATCTATGCCACATCTGATCAGGAAACAAAGTTGAACTCAGGTAGCCAGGCTGGGGTGGCTATTCAGTAGTAGAGCATGTGCTTAGCATGCCCAGGACCTGGATTTAAAGCCAGAACCAAAAAAGAAAAAAAAAAAAAAGCCAACATAAAAGAGTAAATACTAGGCCAGGCCTTGTGGTACATACTTGTAATCCCAGCATTCAGGAGGCTGAGGCAGAAGGATTGCCACAAGTCAGGCCAGCTTGGCTACATAGCAGGACCCTGTCTCAAAAAAAAAAAAAAAAAAAAAAGAGTGAATACTAGGTGGATCTACTGTATTTATTTAGAGTTCTAAAAAAACCAGAAATCAAAATAATATTTCCCTCAGGCAAAGGTGAGGAGGACTGAGGAGGGCAGGGAAGGAGGGTGTTTACTGGGAAGGAGTAAGAGAAGCTGGGTTTCCTGACATCTTGAGCTGGTGGTGAGTTGACACACACACAGGTTAGAATACATGATGTCCAATATACAAGAGGATGTGCATATATTTAAAAGTTGAGTTTTATACTGAAGATTAGTGTATTTTACTGTATATTTCAATTTTAAAAGTTTTTTAAAAGCATAAAAACACAAGACGTGATTGAGAAATATGGTGAATCTTTAAATTTTTAAAAATTATTACAGTAAAGACACATGACCATTAATCCCCCTTAGAATGCTTCCCCTCACTTCAAGCATACCTATCCCATCATTCTTGCCACTTTCTGAAGCAGTTCTGGAAGTCCTTTTTCATGTGTGTCTTTAGTTGTGCTGTTGTGGCTGCCTCCATGTCCTGAATCAACTCAAAATGCTTACCTTTCCTGATCATTTGTTTTTGGGTTTTGTTTTGAAACAGGGTCTTGCTATGTAGTTCAGGCTGTCCTCAAACTCACTATGTAGCCCAGGCTGGCCTCAAACTCATAGCAATCCTCCTGCCTCAGCCTCCTGAGTGCTAGGATAATAGGAGGGTGCCACCATGCCTGATTTAGCACTCACCATATTTTTGACAATGTCATGTAAAGACTGGAAAGAGGGTTTCCAGAACTGCTTCAAAAAGTGGCAAGAACAATGGAATAAGTAAGTTTGAAGAAAGGGGGAGTATTTTGAGGGGATTAATGGGAATGAGTCTCCCTGAAATATTTTTGTAAACATTCGTTGTATATTTTGACTACATTTTGTACAATATTGCTATGGTTTGGCTATGGTTTGTCCCCTGAAAAATGTACTTGGGTCATTTGCACTTTACCCTTGGTAGGGATTCATGTAGTTCTCATGGGACCCCAGGTAGTTTCTGTGAGAGTGGGTTGTTACAAATATGAAAAAGCAAATCTTGGCCTGCTTGCCTCTGGCTTCCTGTCTCGCCCTGTGATTTCTTCCTGTGCTCTGGCCACTGTGACGCCACCCTCTGTGAGGCCCTCACCAGAAGCTGAACCATGGTTTGCCTCACCTTGGACTTTCAATCTCCAAAACTGTGAGCAAAATAAAACTCTTTTCTTTGTAAGCACCTAGTCTCAGGTATTTTGGTATAACAACAGAAAATAGACTAATGCAGTTACCAGTAGATAAAATCATTCTGTTAAGAAATTTCAGGGCCGGGGATTTAGCTCAGTGGTTTTGCCGCCTGCTGTGCAAGCACAAGGACCCGAGTTCAATCCCCCGTACCAAAAAAAAAAAAAAAAGAAAGAAATTTCACCCAGATATGAGGTGATTTATTCCTTTATGTTGATGAAAGAATGCAACCTACTAAGAATTCAGAGGGAAAGGCAATAGAGAAAATGCTAAGAATTTCTTTAAACTAAAGAGAAAAGTAAAGCAACTGTGGATTATAAAAATATAATTGATTAAATCAATCATAATTTTTTTCTATCATGACCTAACTAAATTCCCGAAGACTGTAACATAATGCTTCAGCCCACCAACAGCGGGAAAGTGGAAGTGGACAAGAGGAGGCTTTGACTGACATTTTATCAGAGAACAGCTAACAGAGTTCAGTCCATGGACAAATAACAGATAGACACTGAAGGTTTGCCAGATGTGGTGATGCACACCTGTAGTTCCAGCACTCTCTGAAGCTGAGGCAGGAGGATTTCAAGTTTGAGGCAACTGAGCAAGGCTTTGTCACAAAATAAAAAATGAAAAAGGGCTGGGCATGTAGCCCCATGCAATCCTCAGTACTGGGGGGAAAAAGGAAGGTAGAAGGGCAACATTGAATAAGTAGGGTTTTTCTGGTCCACAGAGCAGTAGAAAAATGGTGATCTTTGTAGGTAAAAGGATAGAAGGATCCATGGTCAGGAAGAAGAGAGACAAGGTTCTCAGCATGCAGAATATTTAAAACTGGAGAAAAACACCCATATGAAACTCTGAAATAAGCTGCTTTAGAATGTGTCAGAAGAGCTCAAGAACAAGAGAAGAGAGGGAGAGTCTCTCAAGAGAGAAAGCTTCATACGCTGTTTTCTACAAACACTTTCTCTGTGCAGGAGAGGGAGGTGGCAGCAGGTGTCTGGTCAGCCATCCTCACAAAGCGGTCTGGATTTCTTGACACTTTGCTCTTCTAGTTTGTCAAGGTTTTTCTCTTAGTAAGTTCTTTTCTGTGGCACAATATGTGTATGTACCTACTCCCCACGATGGATGTATTCATTTTATATTGCAAACAGGTACTAATAAAATATTTTTTAAAAATAAGTTCTGGATCAAAACATGAGAGATGCTCACTGTAGAAAATTTGGAAACTGCAGAGTTTTAAGAGAAACCAAAAATCACCCAGAGAGGACAGCAGCATCTCGGTGTAGGGAAGTGGTAACAAGCAGAGAACAGCAGGATGGCCAGTGCGTCAGAGGCTCTCTTGCCCTAAGATCCCAGATGGTGCTTATTATTTTGACTTTATTGGTGCATTTCTCCACTCGAAGCTGTGAGGGGAGAAATTTTTCTTCCTTGTTTTTGTTTGTTTGTGATGCTAGAGATTGAACCTAGAACCTTGCACATGTTGGGTAAGTGTTCTACCAATGAGCTACATCCTTAGCCCTTTTACAATTTTATTTTGAGACAGGCTCTTGCTAAGTTGCTCAGGTTTGCCTGGCATTTGTGATCCTCCTGCCTCCACCTCCAGAACAGCTAGGAAGACAGGCATGTGCCACCATACTCAGCTAGAAATTTTTGTCTGTGTTGTTCCCTGCTATTTCCTTGGTGCCTGGTACACAGTAGGTTCTTCAGAAACATTTGTTGAATTAGTGCTTTATTTCACTTTTGCTTATGAAGATTAGCTATTCCAGTAGTCGCCCTTTATTCAGAGGGGTATGTTCCCAGACTCCCAGCTATGCCTAAAATTGGGGATAAAAACCAAGCTCTCTATGTACGAGGGTTTTTTCCCCCCTTCACACACTATATTAGCCTTCTCTAGAGAAACAGAACCAATAGAAGGTACATGTAGCTATAAGAGGGGATTTATTAGATTGATTCACATGATCAGAGCCGGAGGGAGCCACTTAGAGAAGCTGGAAGCCAAAGAGCAAAAGGGTTTACCAAGGCTGCAGCCCCTGTCTGAGGCAAAGGCCTGGAAGACCCCCTGGAGAGTTGCTAGTATGAGTCCACACAGAAAGGCTGAAGAAGCTGGAGTCCGGTGTCCATGGGCAACGCCAGCAGCTAAAAGTGCACCTGCTCGTGAAGAGCTGAGCTTGCGCCCACATGTGTGCGCCTTCTTCTGCTGCTTTTTGTCCCATGCAGGCTCCTGTGCAGCTCACGCTCTGGGCAGGTCTCCCCTCAGTTTGCTGACCTGTTGTCTTGGAAACACACTCCCAGACACACCAGAAGTGTGCTTCACCACTGATCTAGGAGTCTCTCAACCCAGTCAAGTTGACAACCAAGATAAACCATCACCCGTACACACCTATGATGAAATTTAATTTACAAATGAGGCACAGTAAGAGATTAACAATAACTAATAATAAAATAGAACAATTATAATAATCCACTGTAATAAAAGTTACGTGAATGTGCCCCTGTCTCTACATTATTGTGTGTGAGCTCACCTTTCTTTTCATTATGATGACATGAGATGATACAATGCCTGTGTGATGAGATGAAGGGAGCTAGATGCCACAGGTATCATGACACAGCATTAGGTACCACATAAGGGTTACTTAAATGTAAGCATTCTTGGAGGCTGAAGCAAGAGGGTCACAAGTTTGAGCCCAACTAGGCAACTTAGGGAGTCCCAGTTCCAAATTTAAAAATTAAAATGGGCTGGGGATGTAACTTCATGCTAAGGCCTTATGTTTAATCTTGAGTACTCCAAAGTAATAATAATAACAATAATAATAATAAGCAAAACATAAGCACCTTGATATCTGGACAGTGGATTGAGTAAGCCACAGCTACGAAGTGACAAATGGAGGATGGGTAGCTTAGTAGGGACATACTGGACAAAGGGATGACTCACGCCCTCGACAATGGAGCTGGACAATGTACTACACCAAATACTACTCAAAATGCCGTGTCATTGAAAATTTAATGAATTATTTCTGGAATTTTCCAATAAATATTTTTGGATTGTGGTTGGCCACAGGTAACTAAAACTGGACAATGACATCTTGGATGAGGGGTCTATTATACTTACATTTTCCCCTTCTATAATCAAAATATTTTAAATCATTTTCATGTCCCATTTCATGATTTTTGTTTTGGTGGTGCTGGGGAATGAATCCAGGGCTTGTACATGCTAGGCAAATGCTGTACCAATGAGCTACATACAGTCCCAGCCCTCTTGATTTTTTTATTTATCAGATCAATCTAGTCACTAAGTAAACATGTCTGTTGAAGTTAGGAAAATGTCCAACGTAAACAGAAGCTTCATGATTTATATTGTATCCCATTGTATTTACTCTGTGATGTCTTTTTATATATCTGTCCCCCAGTTCTCATAGAAACAATTCCTTCCATTCTTTATGTTCATCTATTGCTCATATAAAACATCAAATAGAACTTGAAAATCATTTTAACATGGAGGGCATTGTAACTCACTTAAAAAAAAAATCAAACAGTATTTCTTGTTAAAAGTTATGTTTGGATCCTAACTTTTGTTCCCAAATCAAGACTTTCCATGAATAGTGAAAAATGGTCAGGAGATTGCAGGTTGTTTAGAAGTCTCTTGAGGAAAGGTAAGAATAGTGAATATTCTTGAAATAAAAGTTTCCAAGAAATGCAGATGGAATTACTCAAATTTGAAATACAGCTAGAATTCTGAAGTGAACATTCTCATCCTGGAGTGGAAAAATCTTGGAATCAAATGTATGTGTGTGCTTGGGAGCATGTGTGTATGTGTATGATAATAGGGATTGAACCAGGGCCTTCACATACTATGCTATACTCTCAGTATTTTTTTATTTTTTATTTTGAGACAGGGCCTCATGAAGTCACCAAATTGCCGAGGATGGGCTCAAACTTGCAATTCTTCTGCCTCGGCCTCCCAGAGTACTGGGATCACAGGTATGTGCCACAACCCCCAACTCAGTCATTATTAGAAGTAGCCAGGACTCTTCGAACATCCCATGCCAGCAAGGCTCCAGAGCATGCCACACAGTTATTTAGGGCAAACAAAACAAAGCAATCACATAGTTAAGTGAAAGACAGTTTTACTGGCCCACCACAGTAACTGGGATTTCCAGTTAGTAGAGGTGGAACTAGGCCAGGCATGGCTAGTTCCAGGGACTTAGAAGTATCAGTGTTCTTTCTGCCAGCACCCATGTGATCAGATTTCAGGAGAGAATGATCAGTGCTACTTGGATTGGGTACCCTTTTTCTGGACCCTCAATATTAACCGGAGAATAAGCTGTTTGAATTGGTAAGGCCTGGGCCAGTCCATATTAACATATGTATATGAGTAGGGAAACAGGATTAAACTCACCCAAAATGAGTGAGGTGGATTTTCTGCAAGAAAGAGAGGTTCTGTCACTGTGTGGACTGGCAAAGCCTCCTGGTGACAATGTTGAACTTTAAGTCCTGTGCTGCTGGAAAACAGTGTCCCTCCCTTATAGTCCAGTAAATGTTTCACCTTGTCCATGACAAAGTCATAAGGGACCTTCTAAATTCCCACTCTTTGTCTCACAAATGATTGGCTGGACTGTTTGTTCCCACTGACAAATCTGTACAAAATGCCCACTAACTTAATAAATTTTTCAGGCTACCCTCCCTCCACCAGGTCCCTGAAGGCTTTAAGCATTAGAACTAGGAACAAATGCTCCTGAATGGCCCCTGCTGAGACTTCAGGGACCTAGGGGAGAAACACCCCTGATCAATGACCTCTTACTCCCCAGGGACCCTCACCTGCTTCTTTCTCACCTGGTTTACTTCTCCCTATAAAAGAAAAGCCTCTTTCTGCTTGATCTTTGAGATGCCTGCAGAGCTTATGGTCTATTATTAGAACATTCTCCCTATAATATATAACAGCCCCTCCTCTTTTTTGCAATACTCCTTTTAAATAAAGTGTTTCTTATCTAGGTTCAGGTTCCTTTTTTTGTGGGTAACCACAGCACATGATTACCAGTCAGAGGGACTTGAGGGGATGACAGTGAATTATACCCTCTTTTCCATTCTCGGTTTTCAATCAACTGAGAGGCAGAAGCAGGAACCAGGCAGAGTTCAAAATGTTAGTTTCGCCAGAGATTTAGCACAGTGGTTCCACCGCCTGCCTTGTAAGCTCAAGGTCGAAAGTTCGATCCCCGGTACCAAAACAAAACAAAATGCCAGTTTCATTAGTCTTAAAAAGGAAGTTAGGACATTGTGGTACCACATGGATGAATCTTGAGGACTTTATGCTCAGTGAAATAAGCCAAACACAAAGGACAAAGACTCTATGATTCTACCCTTCTCAGTTATACAGAACAGTCAAATTCATAGAGAAAGTAGAATGGTAGTGGCCAGAGGCTGGACAGAGGGGAGCATGGGAAGTTGTTGATTAATGGGTAGTTTCAGTTTCGCAAGATAAAAAAGTTGTGGAGATTGGTTGCACAACAATGTGAACACAATTAACTCTACTAAACATGACAGTTAGGGGGCCTGGGGTTTAGCTCAGTGGTTCTGCTGCCTGCTTTGCAAGCGCAAGGTCCCGGGTTAGGTCCCTGGTCCAAAAAAAACAAAAAACAAAACAATTAAAAAAAAAAAAAAGCACACTTAGAAATGGTAAGATGGTAAATTTTATGTCAGATGTTTTTTTTTTATCACAACAAAAAATAATTTTCCATGCATGAAGCCCTGGTTTTGATCCCCAGCATTGCCCGCCCCCCCAAAAAATTAAGAGCTAGCTTCATTAATAATAAAGCTGGTTGGACAATGTGGCATGTCTGTGGACAAATGGGCTTACTAATACTGTACTCACATCCCTAAATTAAAATAAATCTCTTCTCGCTTGAGCCCTTTTTGCAGGGCAGGGCTTACTCTGTTAAGTTCATTACAAGTTAAGTCTTAAGGACTGGCTGTTCTGAAAGAGGCAAGAGCTGAATCCCTCAGTCTTAGCAAAGAAGGTGCCTTTTGCCAAGGAGAGAGAGAACAGGGGAGAGTTCTGAGCTCCCCAGTCTGACCATCCTGAGAGTAGACTGAGAGTGCAGGGGGTAAGTTTTAGCCCTAACCAGTCTGGGAGGGGAAGGAAGGACTGGGAAGGAAGGAGAGGGGAGGGGAGGAAAGGCAAGGAAAGGAAAGGAAAGAAGAGGGAAGGACAGAGAAAGGGAAAGAGGGGCGGGGAGGGGAAAAAAGACAGGGAAGGGAGAAGGGAAAGGGAGGGGGAGAAAAGACACATGAGAACATAGGAGGAATTCTATTCAAGTTGTTGCTAGAATTACAGGACTTGGAGTGATCTTTTTTCTAAATTAAAGCAAATATTATTGTTATGTTTTTTAAAAACACAATTTTGCCAACATTGAAAATACCACATTCATAACAATTTGATACACTCAGTTTATTAAACAGTTAAAAAGGAAAAATATAGGGAATTATTATTACTTTTTTTTTTGGTACTGGGGATCGAACTCAGGACCTTGTGCTTGTGAGGCAGGCAATGGCACCACTGAGCTAAATCCCCGGCCCCTAGTGAATTATTAATACATAATTCCCATTTTATTATTATCCTAACTATATTCTGGCTTTTTGTCATGTAAAGTTCATTAATATCATCAGTGAGGCTGAACAGTTTCAAAATGCTTTTAATTGATATCAATGCCAAAACAAGAGAATACTTTTTCATAGTGAAACATATCTGATTTACATGCTTTCATTTGAGAGAGAAATACATCCTCAAATGCACAAAATGTTTAAGGTCAGACATAAGTAGATTAGACATATTTGACTGGATGCACATATTTTTAAAATATATAATTCAATTTACTCTAGTACTAGAGATTTCCCTGTCCTTCCAATATTTCTATGGAGAAGGTAGGGCAGATTTCATTTTGCCAGGTTATTAAGTGAGAAAAAAAAAAGATCCTATTGTTTTAAATAATGTGCTCCATATCATATATTCAAGAGTGAAATAGCTGAATTTAAAAGTTCAGCCAGGCGTGGTGGCACATATCTGTAATTCCAGCAGTCAGGTGACTGAACCGAGAGGATCACCTCAAGTTTAAGGGCAGCCTGGACTACATAGTGAGACACTGTATTAAAACAAAATTCATTCTTTTTTTTGTGCTTTCCAAAAATAGTATGTTTAAAACTCTTGAAAACATATGTATAGGCAAAGACTTTATGAAATAAAATCCCCATCACACAGGTAATATTACTAAGAACCAACAACTGGGATCACGTCAAATTAAAAAGCTTTTGCACAGCAAAAGAAACTACCGACAGAGTGAAGAGACAACCCACAGAATGGGAAAATATTTTTTTCCAGTTACTCCTCAGACAAAGGACTAACATCTAGAATACATAAAGAACTACAAAAAAAATCAGACCCTTTCACCCCAATTTAAAGACCCAGTCCAAAAATGGGCACCGGAAATGAATAGGCACTTCTCAGATAAAGAAATAAAAACAGCAAACAAATACATGAAAAAATGCTGAACAGGACTGGCCATTTGAGAAATGTAAATTAAAACAACACTGAGATTCCATCTCACTTCAGAAAGAATAGCTATAATAAAGAAATCAACCAACAACAAATGTTGGTGAGGCTGTGGGGAAAAGGAATCCTTCTTCATTATTGGTGAGAGCATAAACTGGTACAACCACTACGGAAATCAGTACGGAGATCGCTCAAAAAACTAAAACTAGAGGTTCCATTTGACTCAGCTAATCCCCTTCTAGTTATCTTCTCAAAAGAGCTAAAAGCATTATACCACAGTGATACATGCATACCCATGTTTATAGCAGCATAATTTATAATAGCTAAATCTTGGAAAGAGCCCATATGCTCATCAACAGATGAATGCATTAAGAAAATGCATTACTCTACTGTAAAGAAGGATAAACTTGAGTCATACGTAGGAAAATGGACTCACCTTGAGATCATAATCTTAAGTGAAATAAATTGTTTGATTTATTAAATACAAGTTCAAATATCGCATTGTTTCTCTTCTGTGAGAAACCCAAAGGGTAAATAAAGAGCATAATGGAGGATAGATATTGGGAAAAAGGAATAACATGTTCAAATGGGAAAGGGAACAAGGGCAGGGGAAGCAGGAAGGGAAAGAAAGGAAAAAGAAAACAAAAGAGAATGGAAGGAAAATATTGGAAACAAAGCTTTTGTAAATGGGGAGAGGAAGAAAGGATGAAAGGAGAGCAAGGAAAATGGGGGAAAAAAGAAGATTCAAGATATATTATGTTCAGGTACAAATTCCCTATGATGAATATGATCAATATGCATGACAAATATATGCTAATAAAAAATAAAATAAATACATTTAATTTTATGCTTTTGTTCTCACTCATGTAATTTGCAGTAAAAAGATTTTTGTTAAAAATTTCAGTTATTATCCATCAGACTTTAAGGAAAAAACTTACAGTGAATGTAAATTATACCTCAATTTTAAAAGTTTTATTTATTTACTTAGTTGATTGGGTCTTACTATGTTACCCAGGCTGGCCCTGAACTCCTGGTTTCAAGTGCTCTTCCTGCCTCAGGCTCCTGAGTAGCTGGAACTACAGGTACACAACACTGCCTCCAGCTATACATTAAATTTTAAAAAAATTTAAAACACTGTACAAAGTTGGAGGGGAAATTCCTCAGTGGGAACATCAGATAAATAAACAAGTTCATTCCAAATAGGCTGTAGTATGACATTTTTGGATAGTACAAAGTGAAACATTTTGTGTTTTCTAAAAAAGAAGCCAGACAGATACTCTTATGTAAAAAAAAATGCATATCCTCTATCAGCCCAAAGCACATTTGGTTTGAATAATTTCTACATCCTCAGACACACTCTCTCTAAGGAATCAATCCATTTAGGAAATTACTTCCTAGAACTTGTACTAAAAAAATGGAGAGAACTTATCTCTCACATTTGCTTTGAGAGGAAAATGGTGCACTTCAGATAAAACATTCCAGTGACCAAAATACCTCCCATCTGTCAACTTTATATTCCTTGCATTTAGTTTCACCTCATGTACTTTGGCAGGATTCATAGGAGAAAAGCAGACAAGGACTTTATTTTTGAAAACATGCCAATTTGGCCAGGGTGTGGAACAATGGGTATAAGAGTATAAATTGGTTCAACCATTTTGGAAGGTAATTTGGCAATATACAGGCCACCAAAATTTCAAATATGCATATCACTGATCCAGAAATTCAACCTCTGGGAATTTATCAGTGAATGAATTAGACAAACATGAACAGATATGTGTGAAGGGCCTGCATGAAGTATTGTTTATAATAGGGGTAAGGTAGAAACCACCTAAATCCCTATCACTAGGAACTGCTTAAATACATTGGGCATATCTATTCATTGGAGTGCTTTGTAGTGCATTAAAACAATCATGCATATTCATGTTATTTGGCTAAAGAAAGGTTACAAAATAGTATCTGCAACCTGAATTGTTAAAATTTTTTTTTTTTTTTTTTTTTGAGACAGAGTCTCACTATGTAGTTCAGGCAGGCCTTGAACTCAAGCTGGCCTCAAACTCATGGTAATCCTCCAGCCTCAGCCTCCCAAGTGCTGGGATTACAGGTGCACCATCACGCCCTGCATTAAAAAAAATTTCTGAATGCACAGAAATAACCTTGGAAAGATACACGACAGTTCCCTCTGGATTACGACATTTCAAATTATTTTGGTTCTTTATTCCTTTTATAGTTAGGAGCACATTTCACTTGTTTAATCATAAAACACATGTTCTGAAAGTCAACTTTGGCTTCCATAACAAAACACCACAGGAGCGGCCTAAACAACAGAAATTTATTTCTTACAATACTGGAGGCTGGGAAGTCTGTGATCAAGATACCAGTTGCCTCCATTCTTGGTGAGGGCTTTCCTCCTGGTTTGAACTGTATTCTTACATGGCAAAGAAAGTGAGCTTTCGTGTTTCTTCCTTTTCTTCTAGGGGGATCAGCCTTACTGGATCAGGGCCCTACTCTTATGGGAGATAACCTTTATCCACTCCTCATGAGTCTTATCTCCAAATTCAATTGCACTAGGACTTCAACATGTGAATTTTGGGGGGGACAAAAAAGCATTCATTTCATAATACATGTCTTCTGGCTTGAAAAAAAAATCAAAACATGTCAACTTTAACAACTGTTTTCCGAAGAAAATTTTTACGCAACAACAACAAACAACCCAATTAAAAACTGGGCCCAGGAGGGCCGGGGATTTAGCTCAGCGGTTTTGCTGCCTGCCGCACAAGTGCAAGGACCTGAGTTCGATCCCCGGTACAAAAAAAAAAGGGCAAAGAGATGGCTATAGTGGCATATGCCTGTAATTCCACCACTCTGGGAGGTGAGCAAGAGAATCTCAGGTTTGAGCCTAGCCTGGGCAACTTAGCAACTTAATAAAACCCTGTCATGGTTTAGCTCTAAAATGTCCCTCCAAAAGCTCATGTTTAGAAGGTGATTGAATCATTCCGGTGCTATAGTCATCAGTGGACTCATCCACTGATGGGTTCAGTAGCAGAATGTGCTGTTAGGAGGGGAGGCTGGCTGGGGAAAGGTCACTAGGAATGACCTAGAAGGGTGTATTCTTGTTCCTGGCTCAACCTTTCTATTTCTGCTTTCTGCCACCATGTACTGAGCAGCTGTCCTTTGTCAGGCCCTTCCACCATGCTATTTGTGCCATGGAGCCAAGTGACTTTGAACTAAACCTCTGGAAACTGTGAGCCAAAGAAACCTCTCTTCTTTTAAGTTGTGTGTTGGGTATTTTGTTCAAGCAAAGGGAAATCTGACTAATACACTGTCTCAAAATACAAAACGAAAAGGGGGTTAGAGTTGTAGCTCAGTGGTAGGGCCCTGGGTTGTTCAACCCCCAGTACCATCACCACCACCACCACCACCACACACACACACACACACACACACACACACAGGCAAATAATTTGAATAGACATTTCTTCAAAAAAAGATATATAAATGACCAATATGCACATGAAAAGATGTTCAACATGACTAATCATTAGGGAAATACAAATCAAACCCACAACTGGAGCTAGATAATGGTTGTACCACAATGGGAATATATTTTTATTGTTGTTTTTGAGATAGGGTTTCATCATGTAGTTCAGGCTGGTCTTGAACTCATTATGTAGTCCAGGCTGGCCCCAAACTCATGGTGATCCTCCTGCCTCAGCCTCCTGGGTGCTAGGATTACAGGTGTGCACCACCATGCCCAGAGCCTTTATTTAAAATTTTGAGACAGGGTCTTGCTAAATCACTAAGTTTCTCAGGCTGGCTCGAACTTGTGATCTTCCTGTCTCGGCCTTCCAGAATGCTGGGAATACAGGTGTATAGCACCACACCTTTTTCTATCATCAAGAGAAAAATAAAAATTAACACTGTTCACTCCCTTTTCACATCCAAAGCCTTGTGATTGCTCAGAAAAATCATTTTTTCTTCTGGACAGAGAAAAACAAAACTCTTTCTGTTACTATATGTGAGAGTGCTCATTTTGTATTGGCCACGTTTTCACCAGTTAACCTACTGAATACGGAGGAGAACCTCACACAAATGAGGCCTCAAGGCTGGGGGGTCACTCAGGGTTAGAGCACATGCATGGAGTCCTGGGTTCAATCCCCAGTAGCAAATAAAACCAAACCACAGGACTTCTGATCACTGGCCCTGTATCTTCTCCTTTCTTGGGTGAGTGGGCACATTGACTCTACTTTGATTCTCAAGGCTGAATCATCCAGGCTCATGGGATCTCAGAGCTAAAAGGAACTTTGAAAAACAACGGGCCCAGTTGTTTCCATTTAGGGATGACATCCAAGGACATTAAGTGATCTGGCCAAGAATTCAGCTTCTATCTAAAAATCACTGTTTTTTTTTTTTTCTTTTTTGGTGCCAGGGATCGAACTTGGGTCCTCAGCTTACGAGGCAGGGGCCAGAACCACTGAGCTAAATCCCCGGCCCTAAAAATCACCATTAAGTGTAGGAATAATTAAGACTTCTTCCTTTCTGTGGTTTCTTTTTGATCACTACTTTACCTTCATCAGGGACAAAGTGAGAAAAGAAAAAGAATCACAAATTATTCACTCTTGGTAGTTGTTTACAATGCGTATGTGAGTTTCTGTGATGAAGTAAGTTGAAACTCATGACCAAGTAATTTTTTTTAAAGTAGGAAGATATTTATTGATAGGAAAGCTCCTGAGGGGCAGGAGGGGTCCTGAGAGAGTGCCCCAAGGACCCCACTTTACAAAGAAGTTTTATAGGGTGAAACCCATGTGGGTACAACGTGGGCCACAGCCATGAACATCCAATGAGGTTACAAGTACAGTCACTTAGGTAATGGTGGTCCAGTTGGGAAGCAAATTACATACCAAGAGTGGATGGAAAGAACAAGGATTCTTCTAGGAGGTGGTGGGTCCAGAGGTCTCTGGTCACCCCCAGGTGGTGATGCCTATCTTAGAAGCCAGTTTTTGGCTTCACTAAGCCCAGTTCTTTGAAGAAGTATGTGGGCCTGGTCATCTTGTCTCCATCTTGAGGCCTGGTTTTCAGGCTATGTGCAGCTGTGGTGTGTTTCACCTTTGTCCTGGCCCTCTCAAGGACTTAGCCCTATCTGGCTGCCTATAATATTTCTACCTAGCTCATTTAACTATAATATTCCCCCCTCTGAAGAAGTATCCCAAACTGCTGTGAGGGGCCAGGGGGGATGACCAATCTAGCTACTTCAGGATGAATGGGGGTCGTAGTTGTGGTTAGCAGTCAGGGATACCCTTCAGAAGGTCTGTCTAAATGTCCTCGATAGGCATCAGGCATTTCCATCATGGGTAGGTGTATAGCTTTAAGTCTGGAGGAGACAAGGCCAGAAAGACAGTTAAGTATACATGGGCCAAACAATAAGATCAACAGGAATATTATGAGTATAGCCAACAGATGTTTCCACCAGGAAGAGCTAGTAATAGCCTTACACAGAGAGGATAAGGAGAAGTTCCAGGGAATCTCAGAATCTGACATGGCCTTAACCTGTTGTTTAATATCTTGAACAGCCATCAAGATATTAGCAGAAGTATCAGGAATGTATACACAACATTCAGCTTTCACAATTGCACAGGTACCTCCTTGTGCTGCTGTTAAGATATCTAGCACCATTCAATTCTGGAGGACAGTTTGTCTCATTAATTTTACCTCTTCATTTAAAAGAGAGAGACAAGTTGAAGTGTCATTTAAGGCCTGTTGAGTGTAATTAGTTAAGGCCTCAATGTGTTGCATAACATCTAATCCTAAGGAAGGGATAAAGATGGAGGTTAAATGATCATACCAGTATATCAACTACATATTGTAAGACTGTGACCTGGGGAAACTCAAAACATGCCAGGTCATGGGAAAGCACTTGTCCAAAAAGGTGAAGACTGTCTCTGAATCCTTGAGGCAGTGCAATCCAAGTCAGTTGAGAGGCCTGATCATGAGGATTTTCAAATGGAAAAAGAAACTCAGAATCTGAATGTAAAGGAATACAAAAGAAGTTGTCTTTTAGATCTAACACCGAGAACCAACAGGCATCTTCAGGGATCTGAGAGAGGAGAGTGTATGGGTTAGGTACCACTGGGCAGATTGGCACTACTGACTCCTTTACCAATTTAAGATCTGTACTAACTTCCATTCTCCACTGGGTTTTTGGACTCCCAAGATTGGAGTGTTGCATGGGCTATTACAGGCTTTAAGTAATCCTTGTGCTCTTAGGTTGTCAATTATAGGCAATAATCCCTTTTTAACCTCAGGCCTTAGAGGATATTGCCTCTGGTGAGGAAAAATAGTAGGATCATTGAGATGAATCTGTACTGGGGCAGCATTTATTGCCCTTCCTCTTTTATCTTTAGCTGCCCACACTTCAGGATTTAATTCTGTTTCTACAAGAGGGAGGCACAGTGTACCTGACCTAGGTGCATATAGATTACAGTATTTAAACAGGATAATATATCTCTCCCCAGGAGGGGTACAGGACTTTCAGGCATAATTAAAAAGGAATGGGTGAAGAGAAAGCCATCCTAGTTACAACATAAGGGTTGAGTAAAATAGCAAGTTACCTCTTCTCCAGTGACTCCTTTTACTGAGGTATGACAGCTAGAAGGAAGGCCAGGGTTGAAGAGAAGAACAGAGAGAGAGGTGCCAGTGTCCACCAATAGGCTTATTTCTTTTCCCTCTATAGTCATGATTACCTGGGGCTCCTCCATGGAGATGACAGTCTGGCCAGGGGGAGAAGGCAGAGGGTGCCCTAGGGCCCTTCAGTCTTGTTGGGCCATGACCAAATAATTTTTAAAACTTCTGTATCTGCTAAACATGTTCCCATTCTCATGGATATTAAAAATTTACAGAACATGTACTGGATATGCATACAAACATAATAGCTAGGAACTACAGAAAATACTACAGCAAAACAGCTAGTTGCAAAGTGAATTTGGTTTCTAAAAATATTCAAAGTCACAAAGTTAGGTATGTATACATACACACAAACACACATGCTGAACATTTTCAAGCTCAGCATTGGAAAATTGGGTCCTTGCTTTTGGAAATGGCACTGTGCCCCATGGCCGAATCACTCATGGTTAATTGTAATAGGTTTTTGTAACCACCCTGTAGTTTATGCCATGATTGGGAAGCATGATGGTCTGCATGGAGTTGGTGAGCTGGAGGAGGTTTAAGATCTGCAAAGGTTGGAAAGGAACATGGACCCTCAAGAAGGACTTGCCAAGTTTGCTTGCCTCCCAAAGCCCAGCCAGGTGAGATAGGCAGAGACACCTAAGAAGTGTCCAAATTATTTCAATTCAGGAAGTTGCAACCACTACTTTCCAGTGAAGCAGTCTGCATGTGGCAGTGGGAGATCCAGGTGTTACTCACCACTCAGGACTCAAACTAATGGGCGAAGTATGGGGCAAGGGTTAGAGAGACAGGGCAGGGCTTGAACCTCGGGTAATTTGGATATGGAAATCAATAGAAAGTCCGTATTATCACAGGAAGGGAGAAGGAAGAGATGGTAACATATCCATTATCATTCAGAGCTCATACCTGCAGATCTGCAGATGGCTTAAATATAGTTAAACGTGAGTGCTTTGGGACTAATTAACTCCAAGGGTTATCATCAAAACATTAATGGAAGGAAGAACTCATGTTTGCTCAACACTCCTGTGTGCTATTGATAACACACACACACACACACACACACACACAAAAGAAAAGAGGGGAGATTTGTTGTAAGGAATTAGATTATTAGATTGTGTGGCTGTTGGAGCTAGGTAAGCAGGTTTAAAGTTTGCAGGGCAGGACACCAGGAAGGACCAGCTGGAAATCTCAGACAGGAGCTGACATTCAACTCCACAGGCAGGATTTCTTCCTCCTCAAGGAAATCTCAAGTCTTTTCATGAGGATTTCAAATGCCTGGTTCTGACTCAGTTAGGTTATGGACCATAATCTCCTTTTCTTTAAAGTCAACGGGATATAGATGCTTATCATATCTACAATATGCCTTTGCAATAATACCTTGTCCAGCATTTGATTGAATGACTGGTATTATAGAATCTAATTATATTGACAAATAAAATTGACCATCATACCACTAATATCATTGAGTGTCAGTTAAGTATCTGATTTTAGAATTGGAATCCAAGCCTCTGAGAGGTAATGGCTCTTGTTCCAGGAAGTAGACTGCGTTTGTTTGCATTATACCATGCCTCCCTGAGGGAGACAAATGTGTTCCAGTCATCCATATGATTTAATATTCCCAAGAAAATAGGAGGCAGAAATAACCAAAAATATATTGCTATCCTAGAGATATGTATTCCTGAAAACAGATTTAGAAATTGGAAAGGGCAGTATAACCTCATACAAAGACAATAGATTTGGGAATCAGATACACCTGGATTTGAACTGTAGCTTTGTCATCTTGGTAGGATCACAGTAGCTGAAGTTTAAAAAAATTATTTTTTGAAGTTATAATTTATATACAATATGAAATATCATTTAAATGTATATGTTAAGAAATTTTAACAAATTTGTATAACTGTGTAATCATACACATAATCAAGATTAGAGGAAATTCCTCATACTTCTTTCTAGTCAGTTCCTCCTATTCACAAGCCCAAAGAAACAACCTGCCTGCTTCCTGTCACTAATATAAATACAAGTATTTTTTTTCCTCCTGGTACCAGGGGTTGAACTCAGTACCTTGCACTTGTCAGGCAGGTGCTGAGCTACATCCCTGGCCCTATAAACATATTTGTTAGAGGGGTGATGAGAATCAAACTCAGGGCTTGCATGTGCCAGCCAAGTGCTCTCACACTGAGCTAGACTCCCAGTCTAGATTCATTTATTTTAAACTTATTTATTGAACACTTACTGATCAAGCAGTTCTGAGAGCTAGGGTATAGTTGTGAGCAAAACAAACCAAAAAAGCTGCTATTATGAAGAGATAAATATAAACAAAATATATAAATAAAATATATGTTAGGTGAGATGATGGTGAATTTTTTAACAAAAATAGTGGGAAATGATTAGGAAGAACCAGAGTGGGGCCTGGCACATGCTGTTGTTGTTAGAATAGTCAAGGATCACCTCTTGGGGAAGGTGAGTTTGAGCAAAGGTCTGGTGGAAGTGAGGGCCTGAGCAATCCTGATATTAGACTGCTCCAGGTACCGACAGCAGCAAAGGCAATGGCCCTGAGGTGGGTGTTGCTGGAATGTTTGAGAAACTGCAAAGAATCCAGTGTGGCTGAGATGAAAGGACATTGACAGAAAACAGAAAGTGATGAGAGGGAAAGGGAATGAAGTCCACAGACAACAGGTCTCACGATCTACTGGGAAAACTTTGGCCTTTTTTTGAAACAGGCCCAGGCTGGGCTTGATCTTGCAATCCTCCTGTCTCAGCCTCCCCAGTAGCTGGGATTACAAGTGTGTGCCACTGGGCCTGGCTGATTTTTAATCCAGTGTATTGGAGAGTCACTTCAGGGTAGTGATACCATTCAACATGTTTAAAAAGATCCCACTGGGGCCGGGGACTTAGCTCAGCAGCACTGTGCCTCGCAAATGCAAGGTCCTGAGTTCGATCTCCAGTACCCCCGCCCCCAAAAAAGAAGATAACCCTGGCTGCTGTATTGGGAGTGTACTGTAGAAGCCAGTGCAGAATTAATGTAAAGTGCTTCGTATACAATAAATGTTTAATAAATTTGAGTTCTTTAGAGAATACTGACTCTTTAGTACAAATGAGGTTAGTAAAAAGAGGTTGTGATCTCTTATTTGTGTATACCTCAAATACAGATTCATACCTTCATTCAACAAATATTTATGAAACATGAATATTCTAGGCATGGAGAATATAAATTGACTTAAAAGAGATAAGACTGATGTAAATTCATAGAATCAAAAAGTAGAATGTTGCTTACCAGGGACTTCAGGGAGGAGGAAAAAGGAAGTTATTTAATTGCTCTATAGTTTCAATTTTGCAACATGAGAAAGTTCTGGAGCTCTGTTACATAAGAATGTGAATGGATGGGCCGGGGACATAGCTCAGTGGCGCCAGGCCGGCCTGGCAAGCGCAAAGTCCTGAGTTCAGTTCCTGGTACCGAGAAAAAAAAAAGGAATGTGAATGGGGCTGGGTGTGGTGGCCCACTTCTGTAAACCTAGCACTGGGGAGGCTGAGTCAGGAAGATCACCACAAGTTCAAGGCCAGCCTGGGCTACATAGTGAGCTCAAGGCCTGCCTGAACTACATAGCATGACCTTGTCTCCAAACAACAAACAAACAAACAAAACAATAAAAAAAGAATGTGAATGTACTTACCAACACTGAGCTTTAGATCTTAAAAATGGATAAGATGGCAAATTTGATGTTTCCTTGTTTTATCACAATTAAAATTTTAAAAAATTCTTTTAAAAAGAGAACTGCTGGGGAATCCTGAACAAGCAAAATCTTAGGAATAAGTACCTATGCTGACAAGAATCAGTGTGATGTGCTATGCAAGTGAAGGGCTACTTTAAATAAAAAAATTAAGACCATTTAAAAAAAGTATGGCCTTGTTTATATAAAGATATACGTTGTGACTTGTATCTAGATGTCCCCTCAAGCCTCATGCACTCATTTTTTTGTGGGGGTGGTGGTACTAGGGATCAAACTCAGGACCTTGCATGTGGCACACAGGTGCAGCACCACTGAGCTATATCTCCAGACGAGGTGGGGGTTTTTGGAGCTGGCTGGATCCAGTTAGTGGGATTAAGGTGTATGGTACTAAATTAGTTCACTGATTGGAATTAGCATAGTTCTGGGTGTGGGTGGCTCCACCCAAAAGGCTTGTAGCCTGGAATGGATAAAAGGGAAAGGGAGGCTTGCTTTGCTGCTGCTTCTAGTGCTGCTTGCTGCTTTCTGCCTTCCTTGACACGGACTATTTCTCATCTAGGATGCCCCTCTGCTGTGCTACTCTACCTTAGAGCCAGCCAACTATGGACTGAAACTTCTACAAACTGTGAGCTAAAATAAACTTTTCTTCCTTTAAATTTGAGTGTCTGGTATTTTGTCTCAGCAACAAGGAAAGTAGCTAAGACAATGTATTTAGATGTCTGCTGCCTGAGTAGATTCCACCCACTTACAAATAATACTTGAATAACTTCTTTTATCCTCTAAGATGTGGAATCAATTACAATTTAAAAAATAATGCCATTTTTCCTTTTGCTCCACTAAAATAAACGTGTGTAATTGATGTAATGTGTATACATTGTGTGTCTGTATATGCACATATATATCATGCATAAACATGATATTGCACCTGCAATATTACACAAAGAAAAGTCTGGTTGTTTATATAGCATGCAGGTAACAACATGGAATTTAGGGTAACAACATGGAATTTAGGGTAATAACGTGGAATTTAGGGTGTTTTTCATATTTTTCTGTGTTGTTTGACTTTTTAAAATCATAATAAGTGAGGTTTTTCCTAAAATAATACAGCTTCTTTAAAAATAATAAAATACAAGAAAACACAAGAATACAATTCTGCTATATGAACTGATAAATGTGTATTGCTTGGGACACTCTGGGACACAGTAAGTGCTAAGTAAATGTAACTTGCTATTATTTTGCTCCAACTATGTTGCAGGTGCTCCAAGTACTTTACATGGACTTTCTCTCTTACTCCTTATAAATACAGATAAAGAGACAAGATTAAGCTGAAGGCCTTCACACTGAGCTATATACGTAGCATTTTTACTTGGAGACAAGATCTTGCTAAGTTGCTAAATTACTCAGGCTGGGGTCGAATCTGTGATCCTCTTTCCAGTGTTGGGATTACAGGTATGTGCCACCACACCCAGCTTACACAGTTTTTAAGGAAGAAGATTATATATTTTTTTGGTACCAGTGATCGAACTCGGGACCTTGTGCTTGCAAGGCAGGTGACGGAACCACTGAGCTAAATCCCTGGCCAAGAAGATTATATTTAAGAGCAAACATTTTTAATCCATTTAACATAAGAGCTATTCAAAAAGGCTTGTCTCTTTGCTTGTATAAAAACTTATTGCTGAAGATATCCTCAACTAATACTATAAATATTTAACGCTTTATATGCTTTAAGAAAAATTATCTCTAATTCTCAAAAGGTTTTTGGTTGTATTAATTTAAAATACATGTGTTCAATGACTATATTTTCTAGGCATAATTCACACAGAATCTAAAATTTGTATGTTACATTTAGTAGCAAAATTATTAATATAGTAGTAACTTGCCCTTAAATAGAAATTAGTAGTTTACAAAGCACATTGATATATATTAGCTCATTTTGATTTCTCAAACCACCTAATCCACTGAAGGAAACTAATCCTAATCCAGTGAAGGAAACTGAATCATCTATATATACATCACTTAGAATGTCTGGCCATGGGTAACAAAATCCCACCTCTAGCTAGTTTAAACAGTACAGAAAAATGGCTCAGGTACTCGAATGTCCACAGGTGAGGCAGACGTCAGGATTGACATCATATGGCTACACTGTGTGTCTTTCTGCAGTTCTGCTTCTTCCCTTCCCCAAGTATGGGTTTCATGTTCAGCCTGATATTAGATGTGATGGTTAATCTGGATTGTCAACCTGATTGGCCTAAGAGATTAAAAAAGCACACTTCTCAGTGTATCTGGGTGGGTCACAGGGGCATGACTTTGGAGACTATATCTGGTTTTGCCTCTCACTCTTCCTTGTTTTCTCTGCCTTTTGACTGGCACGATGTGAGCAGCTTTCCTCTGTAATGCCCTTCTGCCATGGTGTTTCTGCCTTGCAGCCAGCTGACCATAGACTGAGCCAAAGTAAGCCTTTTTTCCTTTAAGTTGTGTATGTCAGGTATTGTCCCAGCAATGAAAACCTGACTAACATAGAATTTTCATTTGTTTGTTTTTGTTTTTTTGAGACCGAGTCTCCCTATGCAGTTCAGGTTGGCCTTGAACGCACCATGTAGCCCAATCTGGCCTCAAACTCTCAGCAATCCTCCTGGATCAGCCTCCTGAGTGCTGGTGTGAGCCACCACACTTGGCATTTAATACAGGGTTCTTATATTACAAAGTAAAGATCTATGAAAGATACAGAGTATTGTAACTTTTTTTTTTTTATGGTACCTGGAAATCGAACTCGGGTCCTTGCTCTTGGGAGGCAGGTGGCAGAACCACTGAGCTAAATCCTCGGCCCTACAGAGTATTGTATACATATATATATATATAGTTAATGTTGGTAAAAGGTAATCTGAACCTTTTTCCCCACAGCTCTGCCAGCATTTGTTATTGGTTGATTTCTTGATGGCAGCCATTTTTTTTGTTGTTCTTTTATGGGTACATTTTAGGTATACAATTCATTTACATTTATCACTGGGTGTTTGTACTTGTACATGATATATCTTGGTTCTTATTTTTTTCCCCATTACCTGTGTGCCCTTCACCCCTTCCACCCTTCCCTATTTGCATAGATTTCATTTCCATTTTTTTTCTTTTCTCATAGTTTTTCCTTTCCCTCTTTTCCTCTCCCCTTCCCCTCCGTTCACTCCTTCATCTTTGGACCTTTTTTCCTATTTCAAATTATCAATTATTCATTTTAATCATTTTAACCCTGGTTTACACTATCAGTTTCTCATGCTAGAGAAACTATTCGGTATTTACATCTGTGTCCTATTTATTTCACTTATGAGTATGGCCTCGATATGCATCCATTTAGCTATAAATGACTCTAGTTTTTCATTCTTTATGGCTGAGTAGTACTTCATTTTACAAAAAAACACATTTTCTTTATCCAGTTTCCAGTTGATGGGCACTTGGGCTGCTTCCAAGCTTTAGCTATTACAAACTGTGCTGCTATACACATAGGTGCACATGTATCACTGTGGTATGATTCTTTTAATTCTTTGGGGAAGATACCCACCAAGGGAATAGCTGGGTCAAATGGGACCTCTAGTCCTAGTTCTTTGAGGTATCTCCATACTGACTTCCACAGTGGTTGCACCAGTCTGCACTCCCATCAGCAATGGAGAAGGGTTCCTTTCTCCCCACAACCCCGCCAGCATTTGTTATTAGTTGATTTCTTGATAGCAGCCATTCTTCGTGGGGTGAGGTGGAATCTCAGTGTTGTTTTCATCTGCATCTCTCGAATGACCAGTGATGTTGAACATTTTTTCATATATTTATTTGCTATTTCTACTTCTTTGTCTGAGAAATGTCTGTTCATTTCAGATGTCCATTTTGGACTGGGTCTTTAAATTTGGGAGGTCTAATTTTTTTAATGTCTTTATAGATTCTAGATAGTAGTCCTTTGTCTGAGGAACAGCTGGCAAAAGTTTTTTTACATTGTGGGTTGTCTCTTCATGCTGTGGCTGGTTTCTCTTGCTGTGCAGAAGCTTTTTAGTAAGAAGAGATCCCACTTATTGAGTCTTTGTGCTAGTTGATGTGCAACTAAGGTTTTGTTCATGAAGTCTTTTCCTGTGGCAATGTCTTCAAGAGTTCGACCTAACCTCTCTTCCAGCCGGTTTAGTTTTTTTTTTTTTTTGGTACCGGGGATCGAACTTGGTACCTTGTGCTGGTGAGGCAGGCAATGGAAACACTGAGCTAAATCTCCAGCCCCCCGCCAGTTTATTTAGCTCTGTTTCTGTTTTAATATTTAGCTCTTTAATCCACTTTGATTTTACTGTTGGTGGGAATGTAGACTGGTGCAACCATTGTGGAAATCAGTATGGAGATACCTCAAAAAACTAGGATTAGAGGTCCTGTTTGACCCAGCTATTCTCTTGCTGGGTATCTTCCCCCCAAAATTATAAGAATTGGGGCTGGGGATTTAGCTCAGTGGTTCTGCTGCCTGCCTTGTAGGTGCAAGGTCCCAAGTTTGATCCCCGGTACCAAACACACAAAAAAAGAATTAAAAGAATCACACCACAGTGATATATATGCACCCATGTTCATAGTGGCACAGTTTATAATAGCTAAAACTTGGAAACAGCCCAATTGCCCATCAGTTGGAGACTGGATAAAGAAAATGTGGTTTTAAAAAAATAAAATGGAGTACTACTCAGCCATAAAGAATGAGAAATTAGAGACATTTATAGCTAAATGGATGCACATTGAGGTGATACTCTTAAGTGAAATACACAGGACACACATGTATAAATACCGAATAGTTTCTCTGGTGTGGGAAACTGAAAGTGTAAATGAGGATCAAAATGTATAATACATAATGTGAAACAGGACGAAAAGTCCAAGGGGAAGGGGAAGTAGGAGGGGTAGGGAAAAGGAAAGGAATATGAGAAAACAGAAATGAAGCATCTGTAAATAGGGAGGGGTAGAGGGGTTGAAGGGAGGGCAGGGGAATGGGGAAACAAGTAAGAACCAAGAGAGATTATATAAAGGTACAAATTCCCAATAATGAATGTTAGCATATTATATACCTAAAATGTACCAATAAAATTAATGAAAAAAATGCAGCTGCTTTCACATCTATGCTCACAGGAAAAAAAAAAAGGGTAATCTGAACCTATCCTGCAATGGCACTTTCTTGCTCAACATTGTTCTTGGGTTATATCTATCCATATCTCTATTATCTATCTATCTATCTATCTATCTATCTATCTATCTATCTATCATGCTTTAGTTTATTCAAATTGCAATATAACCCGTTATTTAAATATACCCCAATACATCTCTCACTCTTCTGATGATGGATGTTTTGGTGGTTTTGAGTGTTTCACTACTATATAAACATAGCTACCATAAACATTGTAGCAGATACATCTCATAGTACATGCGTAGAAGTTTGTTGGATCCTTGAATTACTGAGCTCATCTTCAACCTTAACAGATTACTAGAAATTCTTCAGTCTGTTGAATATATTTCATTTTAGTGTACTAGAAAATTTTTTTCTTTTCTTTATCATGGAAAAATCAGAGTGCCTATTATGAACTTCTTCATCTTCAAATATTTTGTTAGCCTACTTTGTCTTTTGAAATATATGTAATTACCTCTTGAACAAAGAGAATTGGCAAAAGAAAAGTAAATACAAATATATAAATATTTCTTTCCAAATTGTTGAGAGACAAGATAATGTTTTCTTTACAATTTCTTGCTCACTTGGTAAGTACATAATATGATGTGACTTTTTGCATTTTATATGAGAAATGGAGCACATCCCTTCTTCTTACTGGAGAAACACCAAGATCAAAAACTTTAGGAATAGCAGAGATAACCAATTAGTTTAGTTAGTATTTGGCAACCTGTGTTTCGTAGAATTCTTGAACTTAACCTGGAGTGCAGAGATGACACTACTGAATGCTGCAATGCATTTTCACATCTCAAAGCGCCACTCTATTTTTACACAGTGTCTACCTATGAGATTCAACAGTGCTCGGATATACTTACAGCAAGCTCCCTGAAGACCTCCCTGTGTCTGTGGGAAGAGGCCGTGTCACTGAATCACAATTTACACCAACCTGACCTAGGAAATGCAAGGACAACACAGTAAACAAATGCAAGATCATATTTCTATTTTGGTTAAGAACAAGGGGAACATTTAATCCTAAACAGGGTGAGAGAGAAAGGAGAAAGCAAAATGCCTGTTGAGACTGTGCTTTCTCTTGCAGTTTGCTTTGCAAAAACCAGATGGAAAAGGATTAACTTTTAGTTTTTTCACTTTTTGTACTTATCTTTTAAGTGACTTGGCATGAAAAGAAATACTCAGCATGAAAGTGGATTTTCTGTGCTCAAAGAATGTGGTATATGGGAGAACATGTCTAGAGGGCAGAGCTAGAGGGTTTAGCTTTGTGGCCACCCAAAGGGATTCTAGATCAAAATCATGACAAAAATAATAATTTTTGGGATTTAAGATGGCAATCTCTGATCGGTGAGAGTTACTTGCTTTAGTGGTAGCTTCCTAGAAGGTTGAGCTACATAATGCATCCTTTTGATTATTGATAAATACTCTCTTAGAAGTGTTACTAACTCTTGTCAAGTCTGCCAAACAACTCCTTCTACTTCTTTCTCCAGGATCTCACAATGCCATCTAGATTTTTTTCTGGCTTGCAAAAGAAAGGTCGATTTTAGTAATATTTCACTAAAACATGAATACAGAAGTTTTTATACATAGGAAGTAATGATGGTTTTAGGATTTTTAACTTACACCTTTTATTATTTGTGGTTAACAAGTACTGAGAATTCTTTGGAAGTGGCTATTCTCTTACAGTATTTTTGAAAAGCAAAACTTCCCTTACTCAAAACAAAAACAAAAAATTTCCCTTATTCATCTTGCATTTTGTTAATCGAGCAGGTCCTTGAACTGAATACTTCCTGATCTTGAGTATCAGTGCCCTCCTCAGATTCCTGCCTTTGTTCACAGCCACTTGGCTTCTGTCAGTTCCTGTGCCCTCCCTCCTAACACTTGCCTCCTAGCGTTTACCTCCCGACTGGCAAATTTGTATTTCAGCCTCCACACCAGCCCCTGTGATTACCACCTCAAATATCATAGAACCTCAGGCCTCCTTTAGTGGTTCTTCTGTCTCACTCTCTCCTGGCAAGTAGAACCTTAACCTGGGAGGGTCAGTGTGTTTGGGGTGAGAGAAGAGTATCGTGGACATGTGACTCACTTTCTAATGTAATGACTTCATTCCTATTACCGCAGAAGAATGCAGCAGGCATATTGACATTTTGCCTACTGGCACCAGAGAAAACAGTGCGCTATGGTAGTTCCAACATGCCCCAGCTGAATTCTGATAGGGTACTGAGAATCTTATTAGGTAGACAGAGGAACTAATCAGATCTCTGCAGGCTTTAATACAAACACACACCACACTTATGAAACAAGTTGGCTTTAACTAGCTTCCCTTCCTCCCAACTTGAACTTTAGTAGCTACAGCCAGGTAGCAGTCTGGCTTTTCTGCAACAAGTTTATAATCCCAATTTAAAATTAGTTGATGAGTTATGAAAGGAGTTATATCTTTGAGAGCTCTTCTGCATATATTCTGCACACATTTTTTTAAAAAAGAACCTACTTTTAGGAGTGGTTGTACATAGTTTACTCTTAACTGGTCCTTCCTAGCCTCTCATTTAACCTGCAGACACTAGAACACTGATTGTCACTTAGAAATAGAGTGCTGTGTAGAAAACTCCTCAAACCCTCACTCCCAAATCACAAAGCCTGTTATCTGTTGTTCAGCACCTCACTGATTACACTGCCTCAAATTCTATGTTTCTGCTGAGATTTGCCCAGAATCATCCATTCATCTAATGGACTTTTGGGAGGAAAAAAAGAGGAAAAGAAGGGCAGAAAAGAAAGAGATGCAGGCTGGAGAGTTAGCTCAGTGGTTCAGCCGCCTGCTTCGCAAGCGCAAGGACCCGAGTTCAATCCCTGGTACCAAAAAAAAGAAAGAAAGAGATGCTTCCCGAGCTGGTTAGACCACAGGGTGTAGTTTATCTACTAAAGAATTAGTGACATAACAGTAATGAAACAGAAGGATGAAGCTATGTGAATGGACAGCTCCCATGTTCATGTAGAGAAAGATATCAACCATTTGGCTACTCCTACTTCCCTACCCCTTAACTAAAGTGCGATTAGGAAAGGAAAGGCAATGTTAGTCACTTTATCATATGACTAAATCAAAATGCTCCTCATCAGGGACCCTCCAGCAGAGCGAATATACTGGGTCATAAGTGAGAAATCTCTCCAGTGCCACCTGATCCCAATAGGAAATTCACTGGGTAAAAACTATGCTGCTGACTGAACAAAACAGAACTTAATGGCTTCTGGCTGAAGATTTTATAATTGAAGCTGAGATAGAGTGGGCCATGTGCATGTTTAGAACAGTGATTGCATTGTGAATCACAACAAAAGTCCTTGTTGGTCACAAATGTTTAAGACCACAGAAAGGCATCTGATTTGGGACAGGGATGACAAAATAGATCTTTTGGTTTTTCTCATTTTGCCCTGAATACAAAGAGACTGATGCTTGCTTTGTTCTAGGATGAAGTCTTACATTCCTTTTAGGACCTAGCCAATCATAAAAAGAGAAAGAAAATTCCTATCTAAAATCATTCTTGTTGCTTTCTGAAAGAAGTAACCTTACCTCCTAGTCACCCAGTGGAAAAAGAAGGCAATGTAAAGGTTATCATGCTAGATTTTTGGCTTTATTTGCTGACCATCACTTTTCCTCATTTATTTTCCTTGGAGTTCAACAATTGTGATACACAATATTAAGAAATATGGTTCATGTTTGACAATATGTCAATATTTAAAATGCCTTGACTTTTTGAACCAGGCAATGCATTTTTTTTAAAGTTAAAATGTTGCATTTATTTTAACACACCTGAATTAAGGGTGGAAAGGTGAAACAAATACAGTATAATACACACAGCATCGTATCAAAGATGCAGCCTTTCTAAAAACCATGCTGTAGAAAAGATAAAGAATGACATAATGGGGAACAGGCCTGACTTAACCAAGAAACTTTCATGATATTTGATTCTTAATCTTATGTAAGTACAATAATCACCGAAGTATTTGGCAATAATTTATTTTTTTCTACTTCCAGACTTCCAAAGTAGACACAGATTTGCTTATAATAAAGCTAATTTTAAAAGCACACAAAACTTGAGCACAAACAGTAAGATTAAATCCAGCAATCCAGGGTAATGAAGGGTAAGAGAGGCTGAATAACCGCCTTTGTCAGAAAACTGACCACCTGGAGTCCTCACACTGGAAAAGCAACAACTTCTTAGTGTACCAACTCACAGTGGAATTTCTAACCACCTTGTTCTCTATTAAGAACAATTTATATAGTTAAGTAGTCTTTAGAGACAATCTGCATCCATCTAAATTAAACACATTCTACAATAGTGTAATTATAAGGCCACGATATTTCTTTTGGGCAAACCCCTTAATGTAGTGATTTTAATATCAATGTTATTCATTCTTTGAAATATTAAAGTGTTTTAACTGAATTAAGGTTACATATTTTTAAACATTACATACATCATGACTAGTATATTAAAATTATTTATATTATTTGTATCTAATATCCAAACAAAATTTACCACCAAATTCATACAGTAGACATTAGTCTGCCATGCTTATTAATTTTTTTGTATTAAATTCTTTTATTGGTACATTGTAGGTATACAACACATTTACATTTCTCATTGGGAATTGTACCTTTACATAATGCATCTTGGTTCTTATTTTGTCCCCATTCCTAGCCCTCCCTTCATGCCCTCCACTCTTCCCTATTTACAAAGACTTTATTTCCATTTTTTCCATTTCTCATCATTTTTTCCTTTCCCTTCTTTCCTTTCCCCTGTGCCTCCCACTACCCCTACCCCTTTGGACCTTTTATTCCTATTTTACATTATCGATTATTCCTTCTAATCATTGGTACATTTTAGGTATACAATATAATGACATTCATCATTGGAAATTTGCACCTTTACATAGTCTCTCTTGGTTCTTGTTTTTCACCCTTGCCCAGCCCTCCCTTCAACCCCTCCAGCCCTCCCTATTTACAAACATTTTGTTCCTATTTTTCCATTTTCTCATATTAATCCCATTCCCTTCTATCCTTTCCCCTAGCCCTCCCACTTCCTTCCCCTTTGCCCCTTTTCTTCCTATTTCACATGACCTATTATACATTTAGTCCTTATTTATACTCTCAGTTTCTCACACCAGAGAAACTATTTGGTATTTACACATCTGTGTCCTATTTATTTCACTTAAGAGTATTGCCTCAATGTGCATCCACTTAGCTATAAATGTCTCTAATTTCTCATTTTTTATGGCTGAGTAGTACTCCATTTTATAAAAACACCACATTTTCTTTATCCAGTCTCCTGTTGATGGGCATTTGGGCTGTTTCCAAGTTTTAGCTATTACAAACTGTGCTGCTATGAACATGGGTGCACATGTATCACTGTGATATGATTCTTTTAATTCTTTGGGGAAGATAACCAGCAGTGGAATAGCGGGGTCAAATGGGATTTCCAGTCCTAGTTCTTTGAGGTACCTCCATACTGATTTCCATAGTGCTTGCACCAGTCTACACTCCCACCAGCAGTGGAGCAGGGTTCCTCGTTCCCCACAGCCCCACCAGCATTTGTTATTAGTTCATTTCATGTTAGCAGCCATTCTTTCTGGAGTGAAGTGGAATCATACAGTTGTTTTCATTTACATCTCTCAAAGGACCAGTGATGTTGAACATTCCTTCATGTATTTATTTGCTATTTCTACTTCTTTGTCTGAGAAATGTCTGTTCATTTCAGATGCCCATTTTGGGATTGGGTCTTTAAATTTGGGAGGTCTGATCTTTTTAAGTTCTTTATAGATTCGAGATAGTAGGCCTTTGTCTGAGGAAGAGCAGGTGAAGATTTTTTCCCACATTGTGGATTGTCTCTTCACACTGCTGGTGGTTTCTCTTGCTGTGCAGAAGTCTTTTAATAAGAAGAGATCCCATTTGTTGATTGTTTGTGCTAGTTCACGGGCAACTGAGGTTTTGCTCATAAAATCTTTTCCTACACCAATGTCTTCAAGGGTTCTACCTAACCTCTGTTCCAACTGGTTCAGAGTTTCTATTTTAATATTTAGATCTTTAATCCATTTTGATTTTAGTTTAGTGCATGGTGAGAGATACAGGTCTAGTTTTAATCTTTGGCAAGTGGAAGCCCAATTTTTCCAGCACCATTTATTAAAGAGGCCATCTTTCCTCCAGTGAGGGTGTTTGGCTCCTCTGCTGAAGATGAGATGGCTGAGTGTGTCTGGCGTTGTTTCTGCATCTTCTAATCTGTTCCACTGGTCCTCAAGCCTGTTTCTTTGCCAGTACCATGCTGTTTTTATCACAGTAGGTTTGTAGTATACTTGTAGGTTGGGGATTGTGATACACCCTGCCATGTCTCTGTTACCTAGAATTGATTTTGCTATTCTGGGTCTCTTCTTGCTCCAAATGAATTTTTGGACTTTTTTCTCGAGGTCTATGAAGTATGCTGCTGGGATCTCAATTGGAATTGCATTAAATCTATATAGCAGTTTTGGAAGTATGGCCATTTTCACTCTATTAATCCTTCCTATCCAGGAGCAGGGGATGTCTGTCCATTTTCTGATAGCATCTTCAGTCTCTCTTTTCAGAGTGCCATAGTTTTCAGAGAAGACGTCTTTGATTTCTTTCGTTAGGATGATTCCTAGGTATTTCAGGTTTTTGGATGCTATTGTGAAAAGAATTATTTGCCCTATTTCTCTCTCAGTGAGTCTGTCATTGGTGTAGAGGAAAGCTATTGATTTTTGTGTGTTAACCTTGTAACCAGCTTCTTGACTGAATTTGGTT
Organism: Heterocephalus glaber; assembly: GCF_053883595.1. Classification (NCBI taxonomy): domain Eukaryota; kingdom Metazoa; phylum Chordata; class Mammalia; order Rodentia; family Bathyergidae; genus Heterocephalus; species Heterocephalus glaber. The sequence goes on from NW_028258336.1 coordinate 3,812,000, forward strand.
ATTAAGTCTAGAAGACTTTTCGTGGAGTTCTTGGCGTCTTCTATATAGAGTATCGTGTCATCTGCAAATAATGACAATTTGACTTCTTCATTTCCTATCTTTATTCCTTTTATTTCTTTCTCTTGTCTAATTGCCATGGCTAATGTTTCCAGAACTATATTGAACAAGAGTGGTGATAGTGGACATCCTTGTCTTGTTCCTGATTTGAGTGTGAAGGATTTCAGTTTTTGACCATTTAGTATGATATTGGCTGTTGGGTTTTCATAGATGGCTTCTATTAGTTTGAGGTAGAGACCATCTATTCCAATTTTTTGTAGGGTTTTTATCATAAATGCATGTTGGATTTTGTCAAATGCTTTTTCTGTGTCTATGGAGATAGTCATATGGTTTTTGTCCTTGGCTCTATTGATAGTGTATTACATTAATTGATTTGTGTATACTGAACCATTCCTGCATCCCTGGGATGAATCCCACTAGATCAGGGTGTATGATCTTCTTGATGATCTTCTGCATTCTGTTTGCCATTATCTTATTAAGGATTTTTGCATCTATGTTCATTAGTGAGATTGGCCTATAGTTCTCTTTTTCAGTTGGGTCTTTCTCTGCTTTGGGGATCAAGGTGATGGTTGCTTCCAGGAATGAATTTGGGAGTATTGCTTCCCTTTCAATTTCATTGAAGAGTTTAAAAAGGAGTGGCAGCAGTTCCTCTCTAAATGTCTTGTAGAATTCAGCAGTGAAGCCATCAGGGCCCGGGCTTTTCTTAGTTGATAAGTTTTTAATTACATTTTCAATTCTATTGGTTGATATTGGGTTGTTCAGAATTTTTAGGTCTTCTTCATTCAACTTTGGTAATTCATATGTATCTAGGAATCTGTCCATTTCTTCTGTGGTGTCCATCTTATTGATGTATAGGTTCTGGAAGTAGGTACCGATGATCCTCTGGATTTCTGCTGGGTCTGTTGTCATTTCACCCTTTTCATTCCTAATTGCATGGATTTGGGCCTTTTCTTTCCTTTTTCTGACAAGGTTGGCTAAAGGTCTGTGAATTTTGTTGATTCTTTTGAAGAACCAACTGTTGGCTTCATTGATTTTTTTGTATTGTTCTCTTAGTCTCCATTGCATTGATTTCTCCTCTGATCTTTATAATTTCCTCCCTTGTATGAGCTTTGGGGTTGTCCTGTTCTTCTTTTTCTAGAAGCTTGAGGTGCAGCATCAGGTTGTTTAATCGGGCTCGTTCTGTTTTCCTAATATGCGTATTCACTGCTATGAATTTGCCTCGTAAGACTGCTTTCATTGTGTCCCATAGATTCTGATATGTGTACTGTCATTGTCATTTAATTGAAGGAACTGTCTGATTTCTTCAATTTCCTCTGTGACCCATTGGTTATTCAGAAGTGTGTTGTTCAATTTCCATGTGTTTATGAAATTTTTTGAGTTTCTTTTGCTATGGATCTCCAATTTCATCGCACTATGCTCTGATAATATACAAGGGATAACTTCAATTCCTTTGCACTTCCTTAAACATGTTCTATGTCTGAGTATGTGGTCTATTTTGGAGAATGACCCATGTGCAGCTGAGAAGAATGTGTATTCTGATTTTGTGGGGTGGAAGACTCTGCAAACATCTGTTAAGTTCATTTGTTCAAGAGTTCGATTGAGTTCTAGTATTTCATTACTTATTTTTAGTCTAGTTGATCTATCTATTTGTGACAGTGGGGTGTTGAGGTCCCCCACTACAATTGTATTAGTGCATATATGACTTTTCATGTCCCTTAGTATTTGTTTTATGTAGTTGGGTGCACTAGTGTTTGGTGCATAGATATTTATGATTGTCATCTCTTCCTCTTGGATTCTTCCCTTTACAAGGATGTAGTGTCCTTCTTCGTCTCTCTTAATCAGTGTTGGTTTGAAATCTACTTGATCTGCCAAGAGGATAGCTACTACTGCTTTTTTTCGGGTTCCTGTCCCATGCAGTATTGTTTTCCACCCTTTCACTTTCAGTCTATGAGTTTCCTTTTGAATTAAGTGTGTTTCCTGTATGCAGCATATTGTTGGATTTTGCTTCTTGACCCATTCTGCCAGTCTATTTCTTTTGATTGGTGAATTGAGACCATTAACGTTGATGGTTATAACTGAAACATATTGACTTGTCATTGCCATGCCTTTTTCTTTTTGTTGGGTTCTCCCCCTTTACATTTAATTTCTTGTCATGCCAGATGGGTTCATTCTGCTTTGCTTCCTGGGGTTGTGATCCTCAATGTCTGTTCCTAGGCTATTGTGTAAAATTCTTTGGAGTGCTGGTTTGGTATTCACGAGGTTCCGAAGGTGCTCTTTGTCATGAAAGTATCTTATTTCTCCATCCATTTTGAAAGATAGTTTTGCAGGGTACACCTATCTGGGTTGGAGGCTGTTTTCTTTTAGGGCTTGGAATATGTCACTCCAAGCTCTTCTTGCCTTGATGGTTTGTGTTGAGAAGTCTGCTGTGATTCTGATGGGCTTTCCTTTGTATGTGATTTCTTTCTTTTCTCTGACTGCTTGGAGAACTTTGTTCTTCGGTTGTGTTTCTGGAATCTTAACAATTATATGCCTATGGGTAGATTTTTTTTGATCAAGGCTATTTGGAGTCCTATATGCCTCACTTATCTGTATGTCAAGCTCTTTTCCCCTGCTTGGGAAGTTTTCTGCCATTATTTCTGTGAAGAGATTTTGTATGTCATCTGCACTCTCCTGTTTCTTCATTTAGCCCAATCAGTCTTACGTTATTCTGTTTTGCATCATCTAGCAGCTGCTGGATTGATTTCTCATGTTCCCTTATAATTTTGAAGCAATTTTTCTTTTCCTGGTCACTAATTGCAATCTTATCTTCTATATCTGAAATTCTGTCCTCACACTGGCTCATTCTGCTGTGTAGACTTTCAGTGGAGTTTTTCATGTCCTGGAAATCTATTTGCATCTGTTTTACGGATTCCCTTTGTTTCTTATGTTGGGATTCCATCATGTTCCTCAGCTCCTCTCTAGATTTATTAATCATGTCTTGCACTAAGGGCACAATTTCTCCTGTTATCTGAGAAATTATTTCTGATTTCATTTTTTCCAGATCCCCTTTTGTTGCCAGTTCAGTGGGTCCAGGTGGTTGAGTATCAGAGTGTTCCATCTCATTTCCCTTTGGGGTTGCTGTGGGTGATCTGGAAGTCTGGTTTTGAGACTTATTTACATGTTTTCTCATTTCGACTGGGGCAGGGGGCTGTTAGCGCCTGCACGGATTACTTCCTCTGAGCTGGGTGAGGTGGGACAGGGGCCGGGAGCAGCGGTAAGGATGGTGACCCAAAAGCCCTTTCCTGTGGGCTGGGAGCAGCCAGAGGGATGGTGGCTGGGAAACCCCTTCCTCTGGACCAGGAGCAGTGGGATGGTGGCTCAGAAGCCCCTCCCTCTGGGCCAGGAGCGGTGGGAGGGATGGTGGCCCGGAAGCCCCTTCCTCTGGACCAGGAACAGTGGGACGACGGCTCAGAAGCCCCTACCTCTGGGCCGGGAACAGTGGGACTCAGTACCTTGGTCTGGTGGTCTGGTGTCCTCTGCGCCTTGGTAATGTGGAATCAGGTGGCTGCCTGCCTGCAGTGGGGTGATTCGGTGTCTTCCGCGTGACTCAGGACCTCGGTAGGGCGTGCACAGACCTGCCTGTCTGCAGCGGGCTGATTCGGCGTGTGTTCCGCGCGACTGGGTACCTCGGCAGGGTGTGGGCAGACCTGCCTGTCTGCAGCGGGCTGATTCGGTGTGTTCCGTGGGACTGGGGACCTCGGCAGGGTGTGGACAGAACTGCCTGTCTGCAGTGGGGTGATTCGGTGTCTTCCGCGTGACTCAGGACCTCGGTAGGGCGTGCACAGACCTGCCTGTCTGAAGCGGGCTGATTCGGCGGCGTGTGTTGTGCGCGACTGGGGACCTCGGCAGGGTGTGGGCAGACCTGCCTGTCTGCAGTGGGGTGACTCGGCGTCTTCCGCGTGACCCATGCTTATTAATTGATCCCATAGGTGTAATTATAGATCGTCATGATTTTGGTGTCTATTCTTTCCCTTTACTAATCAGGAATGCAGCATGTACAGAATAAACAAGTGGTGCAGCCACCCAAGAATCATGATAGCTCTTCAAGTTACCTGTCGCTATCTCAGATACAAATCCCCACCACGTGAACAAAGTTGGATCCAATTCTCCATCAAAAAGTGCTGGTGGAGGTTGTCAGATTCCTTCCAATGTAGATCCCCAATCTAATGGCTAGTAGATGAGACAGCAGCAGAGATGGAAGAAAAACCTTCAGAAATTCTGCTGAGAAAATGCTCCCGTTCTTCATAACACTTGCGTTTCTCATGCTGCGAGTAGCTGTGCACTTCGGGTGTTTAAAGAGGACCTCCTTAGAGGGTATATTTTCTGGCCGACTTGACCAATTCCATATCCAATCTGAGTTTTTCTTCAAGATGCTTTCAGCTTCTTTCCTTCTCTCAATATAATCTTCCTCAGACTGAGAGATGTTTTTTTCTCCAGTTCTATGTGTATCTATTTCAGAAGCTCTATTAGTATCTTGTGGTGTCTGTGAGTGAGCTGTCACAGTGAAAAAATACGGAACGCTTCACGAATTTGTGTGTCATCCTTGCCCAGGGACCATGCTAATCTTCTTTGTATCATTCCAATTTTAGTATGTGTGCTGCCGAAGCAAGCACAGGCAATGCATTTTTAAAGTATTTACTTGGCAGATAAACTGGAAGATGTGGAAAACATATTTGTGAGGATAATCATGGCAGCATGGTTTGTAATCTCTAAAGAGTAAAAACAACCTTAAAGTATTCAGTAATAGTAGATTGAAGCTGGACACCATAGTACATGCCTGTTATCAAAGCTCTTGAGAGGTCAAGGTAGGACTGCAAGTTCAAGGCCAGCCTGTGCTATATAGCAAGTTCAAGCCCAGCCTGGACCAAACAGCAAGGCTCAATTTAAAAAAACAAATAAACAACAGGGGAATGAGTAAAAAAAAAATTACTGTACATTGTTACAATGGAAAATGGTGCAATCATTAACTACAGTGCAGCAGACCTCCAAATATTGATTACTGATAAAGAACGTTCAGGTGGGTAAGAAGCTACTATGAAGCTGAGGGGCATTTTTGGAAGGATATACAAGAAACTGGCAAGAATGGTTGCCTCTAAGAACTAGGTATGGAAGAGACAAGGTAGGAAGAAAAATTACCTGTCATCACCTCTCTTTTTTGAATCTTTTGAATTGTATAATATATATTATCCCCCAAAATTTAAATAATTAAATGAATAAGTAAAATGCAATAAAATACATAGGTCTGACATACAAAAATAAGGTGATTTACGATTAAACAATTAGAAGTAAATGGAGTATAAGTCTGAAGTCTAGCCTGTCCTTGACATGGAGCCTGGAACTCTGGTTTCTGTACTGTTACTGATCTAATTAGTTTCCATCCCTATAAAAGGAGATGACAGATAGTATGCAGCAAGGATTGAAGTGTTAGGTGCTTTTCCTTTGGTCTTTAGTAGTAGTAACGGAAATTATTAACACTGATGGGAGAAGTAAGGAATCTTGACTACTTTTGGACCATCTCTAAACAAGGAGTCATCTTAACAATCTATTTTCTAGATGATCCAATGCCTCCTGAGTATACAAAACTTCTCAGGAAGGGTCCCACATCATTCTTCTAATGGCTATTGATTTATAACTGGTCAAAAAAAAAAGTAAGCCTCTTCAATTCTTTGTATCTGGAGTCTAAGAAATTTTTGAATATCATGGAGATGGAAGGACACCATTTAGTGCCACTACTGAAAAACTGAAAAGAAAAAAAAAGCTATCAGTTTGTTAAAAATAAAAGACCATGTTGGCAGATGGCATGGTAACCACATAAAAGTTTGTGACATAACGATCAAATTGTGTAGTGGAGTCAACCAGGACTGGGGGTAGACAATAAACTTTTTACACTTGATCTCAGCCAAAAGGCAGACAAGTGATAACGAACTCTTTATATATACTCCCACAACTTATCTCAATGTGCTATGAACTTACTTGGTTTCTCTACTCTACTGTGAGCTTTGCCATGTTTTGTATGAACAGTGGCAGGGAAAGTGCCTGATACCTAATGGGTACTTAAATCTTCAGACTGGGTTCCAAAACAAATTTGAAAGCAAGTTAAGATAGTGGTTTTTATTCGTTTCTGACTAAAGCTCGGGACCCTTTCCCCAGGAAAATGCACATATCCATGTATTAAGGTTTATATCTAGATGTCCCCTCAAAGCCTCATGAGCTCATAGGAAGAGACTGAGTCAGGGAAGTGTGATATTCATCAGTGGATAGTCCACTGATAACTTTATAGCTAAATGTGATGTTGGGTGGTAAAGCCTGGTCAGAGAAATAGGTCAGCTGGGGGTGTGGCCTGGAAGGTCTAACTCCTTCCCTCCTTCCTTGATCTCTTTCTGCTTCCTGTCTGCCATGCCAAGAACAATTCCCCTCTGCCATGCCACTCTGCCTTGGAGACAGCCAGCTATGGACTGAAACCTCTACAGACTGAGCCAATATAAACCTTTCCATCTCTAAATTGTGGATGTTGTGTCCCAGTGACAAGAAAGTAACTAAGACACCACATATGCAAAGAAATTTAATGAAATTACATGGAAATCATGGGACATTGGCCCTTTCTGCATTTTTTAGACCTTCACACAAACCCGAGATTCTAGATTGAGAAATTCCTAAATTTAGGGCTGAGGACATAACTCAATGGAAGAGTGCTTGCCTCGCATCCATGAAGGCCTAGGGTTGGTCCCCAGCACCACAAAATGCCCCCAAATCCCCTAAACTTAGAATAAATATATAATCAGAGAGAAATGGGGAAATCTTTATAAACATATTCAATCTCTATTTTTGTTTTTTAAGTACTGAGTATTGAACCCAGGGTCTTCACACTGAGCTACAACTCTATGCCTTATTTTGAGACAGGGTCTAGCTGAATTGCTCAATTGCCCAGACTGGTTTAAACTTGTGATTCTCCTGCTTTAGCCTCCCAGAGTCCTGAGATTACAGGCATGAAATCTGGCTTCCATGTTTTTCTCTTATAAAAACCATGCTTCTTTCATCTTCATGTAGAAATTTTTGGTTAAGGAAAAGGTCCTTTTTTCATGCAGAAATCTGCCCCTGGCTGGGATGAATAGATTCTATATCATTTATAAAAAATTTTTATGGTGCTAGGGATTGAATATGGCCTCACATATGCTAGGAAAGCACACTACCACTAAGACTAAGCTATATTCCCAATCCTATAGTTTCAGATTCACCTATAAATTAGGTATTTTGCAGTTATTGTAGAAAAATGCATTTTATAGTAATTTTATTTATAATTTTTATTTTTTTGAGACATAGTCTCACTATATAATCCAGGCTGCCCTTGAACTCCTTATGTAGCCCAGACTGGCCTCAAACTGGTGTTCCTCTTGCTTCAGCCTCCCTGGGATTACAGATGTGTCACCATGCCCTGAGCAAAAAGTAACTTTAAAGAAAGTATTATTTATTAACCTTTATTAACTATGCACTGACAGTCAAGGACTGTGAAGCACAAGGGACAGTCATGACTCAAAGAGATCACAATATGGTAGAGGGTATCCTGATAAACTTGAGTGTTTGAATTTTTGCCTCTCGGTACGTATGATGAAGACAGTAGTGGGTGGGATGAGCAGAGAGCAACTGTAAATTCTTTAAGGGAAGAAAATGAACCTATATTCATTTTATAAGAGCAATTGGCTTTATTCTGGCCGTACAGCTGTTAGTCTCCCACCCCCAGTTCCCAGATTATCCATAAGGAGACAGAACTTCTGGATAAGTACTGGCTGACTACAGATGATTAAGACAACACTTATTAAACTGAATGCTCTCCCTGCAGAATGAAGGTGCTGCAACCATCTTAACAACTTTCCTAAGACCCAGCCTATGAATGTTTCTGGGAGTGATATTTTTCAGTTGAACGTCATATAAGGAAATCTCAAAGCTGATCTGACACCAATAACTACCCAAGGGAAGATTCCTCTCGGTAACACTTCTGGCAGCTACAGGCTATTTAAGAATACTAACAGCCATAAAATGTATTCCCAGTCAACAATAATCATTACAAACTTGCTCCTCATACTCAACTAAAGCCTCCCTTTTTCCAACCACATACTAAGCTCTGACTTCTGAAGCCAGAAATTAGCCAATTCTTTCTCCCATATTGTCCAAGTATTTGAAAACAATTATTTGTACTTCTGAATTGTACTCTCCAGACTGAATTCCTTAATTGTTGTGTATGTTTCCTTCAAAACATTTTCAAATGCATCATCTTGTTCCTGGTCCTTACAGCTCTGTAATGCTTGGCTAAAGTCTGCTTGAACACAGTGTTCCAACTGTGATTGATCTAACCACCCTGGAGCCCAGAGGGATTATCCTTTTGATTTGGACACATACTTTCCTTTTCTGTGTGTGTGGTGCTGGGGATCAAATCCAGGCCCTTGTACATGCTAGGCAAATGCTCTAACATTGAGCTATTCTCCCCCGCCCCCCCATCAATACACTCTTAAAAGGCTTTTGTGTTCCTTTCCTAAGTACCATTTTCTAGTAAGGTTTTGCCTGTTTTTACCTGGCAATCAAATGTGTCTAATTTAATTTCAAATTGTCTCAGCACCAAAAAAAAAAATTTTTTTTTTGGAGGGGGTGCTTGCTATGTTGCCTAGGCTGACCTAACTCCTGGGTTCAAATGATCTTCCCACTTTAGCCTTACAAAGATCTGGAACTACAGTCAACCACTACCACACCTGGCTTTTAAATATCTGCTTTTAGCCACCTAGTCTGTGGTATTTTGTTACAGCAAGCCAAACTAAGACAGTATTTTGATGCACTTTTTAATGCAATTTCCTTGGAGTATGGAAAATTCTACTTGTGTACAACAGAGAATGAAAAAACAGTCATACACAAACCAGCTGATCCACTGGGGAAGCAGGATCTCCACTGACCTTTAATTCATACCCAAAAACTAAAGCCAAAATGGTAAAGTAGAAAATTTATTCCCTACTAGTTAAGGCATTTGCAAGTACAAAAAACATAGCGGTAATTTTTCTTTGAAGAATGCTTTTCTCTCAAATTTGGTCAACACAATGCAGTTTCTTGTCTACAGAGCAACAAACATCCATCTTTCATCCTATTGCCTTAGAAAGGCAAGACCTTGATCTAAGTAGCTTTGGTGATAACTCAGATCATTTTTAAGTATCTAGGTAACATGCAGTAGTATTTATTACTAGAGGGGAAAAATATACTTCAGGTGGTATAACATCAGGACCTTTTCTTCTCTGTAGCATCTTAAAACCAAACCTTTAAGGGATCATGCCTATTATACATTAGCAAAAGATGTTTTAAGACTTGCCCGTAGCAATATAATAAACAATGCCTGAAAAAAAAATGAAATCAAATAAACCAAGTATGTTTGCCCAATTACAATTTCTATAGTTATCTTCCATTTACAGTGTTATGGTTTGGATTTGAAATATCCTCCCAAACTCATGGGCTAAAGGCTTGGTTGCCAGCTGATAGGTTTTTGGAGAAGTGATTGGATCCTGAGGGCTCTAACTTCATTAGGTGGATTAAACCACTGATGAGAGCATAATTCGATGGCATTATTGGAGGCAAAAGAAACTGGAGGTGAGCCCAGGAGCAGGTCATGGGGTAGAGGGGCGTGACCTTAGGGAGTGTCTGATCCCCAGCCCCTTCCTCTCCTTTCCTCCAGGCTCTTCCTTCTGCCTCACCACAGGCCTGAAAGCAACACAGCCAGTTGATCATGGGCTGAAAACCCTCAAACTGAGCCAAAGATAAATTTTCCCTCCTTTAAGTTGTTATAATCAGGTACTTTGTAACAATGACTATAAGCTGACTAGCACAAAGTATTTCAGTGATAGCTGCTCTGATGGGGGAAGTCATTATTTCTGAATTATGCTAGTGAATATTTTGTAAATGGGTATTTGATTGTATTGCAGTTTTTCAGTAGATTTTAAATATAAGAGGTGGCCTAAAAAAAAATGTGTTTTTGATCTCCACCTTTTTTTTTTTTTTTTTGTACCAAGGATTGAATTTGGGTCCTTGTGCTTGCGCAGCAGGCGGCGAAACCACTGAGCTAAATCCCCGGCCCTTAAACAGCAAAGTTTCTTTGTTTTCTTTTGGTACCAGGAATCCAACTCTGGTCCTTGTGCTTGCGAGGCAAGCGGCAGAACTACTGAGCTAAATCCCCGGCCCACATCTTTCAGTTTTAACATTAAAGTATGAGAGAAATGTGAGTTCATGCTGGGGGACAATAATGTAACTTTTATTTGCTGCCTTTTCCACACCAATTGTTGTTTATTTATTTTTGAATTAATTATTTTTTGGTACTGGGGACTGAACTCGGTACCTTGTGTTTGCGAGGCAGGCGGCAGAACCATTGAGCTAAATCCCTGGCCCACCACACCAATTTTTAGTTTTCTTAAAAAACAAGATTTAAAATGCCAGTTATTGTGAAAAGACACACGGGGCAACAGAAAAAGGTGAAGAGTTTGTTTGTTTTAAATTGGAAAGAGAAAAACAAGAGTCTGAGGTGTGGGTGACCACCACAAAAATAGCTTTGGGGACAGTGACACTGGGTTAGGTATGGGAGGGAGAAGGGCCAGGTAATTTGTCTCAAACGGGAGGGTAGGATTTCATGTGGATGTTTAAGGTATCTGCGTGGCAATAATAATCTTGGAATTCCTTTCATGTTACTATAGCTCGTATTTTCATTGCTGTCTCTAACTTTATTATGCAGTGTAATAAAGTTTTATTTAATACAAAGTCCATTTGGACTAAAGCATAAAAAGGTTGTAATTTTGTTCCTGGCCAGCAAAGTCATACCTCAGGTGTGTCTTGGTAAACTATGTGTCTGGATGAACTACGCAGCATACAAAGTTTATTTGGGGAGGGGGGATAGGGGTGTAACTGGTAGAGCAATGGCTAGCACATACAAGGCCCTGGGTTCCATCCCTCGCACTGCAAACAAAGTTTATTATAAAATTATTTTTTAAATTATTTTGTCTTGATTTTCTAGTACAGGAAAAATAAGTACTATGAGTTTAATGGTCTGCTGTAGACGTTAGGACCAAAGTAAAGAGAGTTAAAGAGAGATCCAAAGGGTTGCTTCAAATAAAAATAACCAGAAAAAATAGGCTACTGAAGAGCCTCTTCCCCAGAGGTGAGTTTCAGCATTCACATAATACTTTGGAGCGGCTGTCCTAAACTCTCCGCCTGAATCCACTCTTCTCTGGATTATTTTTTTCTTTTTTCTTTTTGAGACAGTGTCTTTCTATGTATTCTAGGCTGGCCTTGAACTCACTATGTAGCCCAGGTGAGCCTCAAACTCATGGTGATCCTCCTGCCTCAGCTTCCTGAATGCTAGGATTACAGGCGTATGCCACAATGCCTGGCTCCTCTTTTGGAATTTCTGAACTCTTTATATAAACATTCCATATTAGCATCAGCTGTCCTCCTATGGCACTGTAAGACATATCTACCTATCATTTTGGGGGAGGTGGTTAGTAAAGGAGGCAGTCATTACTCCTTATTAGAAATGAGAATGAAAAAAGACACCCGGGGTTACTTTAGTGTTCTAATTGGCAGCTACACCAGATTGACAATCTGTTATGCTGAAATGGAATCAAGTCTGTAACACAAATCCTTTAATACAAGATACAAAGACTTGTAATATACATTAGGCTAGTTCAGTTAAAACTAAAACAAAACAAAACTTTGGTACACTGTAACTGAACTTCAGGGAAAAAAAAACCCAAACTCAAACAGAGAAATATAATTTAAGTGTGGCTGAAAGCTGGGAATCATGAGGCCCAGTATATGAAGACAAACACGTTACTGAGGCACATGCTTCTTGGCCTTGAGGTATGCAGGTGAAAGAGAGGTCACACCCTGCTGCAGGACGGAAGATCAAAGTTGACACAGGGCTCCAAGAAAACATTTACCAGAGGAATGTGATGATTCATTTATCAGTCCAGAAATCCCAAGTACAAAACTTCAAGATATAAGAAGGATCAAATTATATCATGTATATGATTTAATTTAAAAATTCTTAGCCCTCTTACATTATATTATCTACATTATAATAGTAAAAAAATCAAATTACATTCATATGAAGCTTTTATCAAAAGAAATCAAATCCATTTTTATGAAATTTTATAGTACAATTATTTTCTAGTGGGTCTTTTCTTAGGTCACAGTATTTGTAATTCCATTTACATCTGTATAATTTTTTAAAAGTGAAAAACAAAAGGCAGTCGATAGCAATCTAAGTTTTCATATGCAAAAAATTCCCTTCAGTTTCCAGGCCAGTAACACATGGTGATGTCGACTTGTCCTCCAGACATGGACGGCTACCAAAGATTCCAGCTTACGGAGCATGCAGGCCTCGACTCATTAGGAACGCTTTTTGGTTTGGCTCACGTTTCAAGAAATTCTGGAGCATTTCCATGCCGTCCAGAGATCCCCCAGGTTTCAGGATCAGGTTTCTGTATTTCATTCCAACCTGACAAAATAAAACATCATGCTTAATAATTCATGGTCATAGCAGTTCTCCAAATCTCTAGACACAAAAATCAAAGCTGGTAGAGGTGAAGAAAAAGGAACTTCAGCTTTACTAGTCTAGATGTTCTCTTCTGCCAACACTATAGCTCTTTAGTATTTATTTATTTAGGTAGCTAAGAGATTTGGAGCTTAAACCTAAAGTCTTCTGCTCTGTCATTTATTACTGCCTTGTTTTGTCTTCTACTTTCAGTAGTGAGCTGAAAACATGGGACAAACAGATAAGCAAACATAGACAAATGGAATACATAGCATGTTCCTATTTGGTATTCCACCTCAAATACATTTATTTTTCCTTCCTTCCTTCTCTCTCTCTCTTTTTCTCTCTCTCTCTTTTGACAGGGTCTTGCTATGTAGTTCAGGCTGGCCTTGAACTCACTATGTAGCCTCAAACTTGTGGTGATCCTCCTGCCTCAGCCTCCCGAGTGCTGGGATTACAAACATATGCCACCACGCCCAGCCCTCAAATACATTTTCCTTCTTTTTTGTTTTGGTATTGGGGATCGAACTTGGGACCTTGCCCTTTCGAGGAAGGTGGCAGAGCCACTGAGCTAAATCTCTGGCCCTCAAATACATTTTCAAAAGGGTTAGCAGAACAATTGTTCCAAGAGGTTCCAAACAGTGATTCTGTGTACCGGGAAAACAGCAGCATAGCTACTGTCAAATGGCTTCAGCTGTTTTAATGAGGGGCACATTTAAAAAACCAAAACCAAAACAACCACCCTTCTTCTTATGAGTGGAGGTAGAAAGAATGGCACTAGCCCCACAGTGCAAGCTGAGGCATTTCCTTGGGGTCAGTACTAGAAATGAGGACCTTGGCAATGTTGTCTTTGGGAATGAAGTCTGGAATTTTAAAACATCAAAGTTTCTCTGCCCTTGCTTACATAAACATATGAGCAGATAAAGTGAAAGAAAAGTTGTTACTTGGTACCAGCATTATTCCATATTTTTCACTGCCCTTTCTCCGCCCTTTAGGGAAGCAAGATAAGTCAATCAAACATAATTTCAAATAAAATAAGTAGTTCAGAGTGCCACTTAAGTTTATGTCCATTATATCTTTTCACCAACAGGATTAATCATCTTTTTGAGTACATGAAGAGCTAGAGAATTGCCAGAAACTGACGGAATCCAACTTTTAACTTACAACAAGATTCTGCTTGGTGCAATCATTAGAGATAAATGTAAAGTGTTAAGGCAAATAAAACATAAACTAAATCCATCAAATTATATATAAAATTATTTAATACTTCACAGAGTCATAAAATCAAAACTTTTGGAGTTGCCTCTTGGTTTTAAATGGAAATCATTTACAGCTAACATTTAATTTTATCGTCTGGACACTGGTCAGAAGTAAATAGTCAAACATTAGTTACCTTTCCATAACTCCAATAGAAATATAATACGAAGTTGGCATGGTGGTGCACGCCTGTAATCCTAGCATGCTGGAAGGCTGAGGCAGGAAAATAGCAAGCTTGAGCCCTGCCTAGGTAACTTAGTGAGTTGGCAAGACCCTGTCTCAAAAGAGGATGGGGATGTAGCCACATGCAAAGGCAGTGGGTGCAATCCGTAGTACTGCTCTAAAAAAAAAAAAGAGGTATGTATACAACCTTACACATTTCCTGCTAGCCACATTTAAAAAAGTTAAAAATCAAAAAATGAAATAAACTTTTTAATTTTACTTTTGGTGGTACTTGGGGATTGAACCCAGGCCCTTCTTACTGGGCTATATCCCTACGCCCATCCCCTCTTTTTAAAAAAAATTTGAGACAGGCTCTTTCTAAATTGCTTAGTTAAGGCTGGGCTTGAATGTGTGATCCTCCTGCCTCAGCCTCCCTGGGGTGCTTGAATTACAGGCATGTGTTAGCATGCATAGCTGTGAAATTAATCTGTAATTTTATTTTATTAGGACACACTTATGATACATAGTGATCACAGTCAGCTTGGGCATTTGATACATATACATATTGCATTTTGATTTTTTTACTCCCCCTATCCTCCTTGCCTTCCCAATTATAAAAAAATATTTTTATTTATTTATTTATGTATTTATTTATTTTTGAGTCAGGGTCTCACTATTAGTTCAGGCTGGGCTTGAACTCATGGCAATCCTCCCAAGTGCTGGAACTACAGGCATGCGCCACCACGCCCAGTGAGAAGAAAGGCTCCAAATTTTGATATAACATTTTATTTAAACCTCGGCAAAAACCAGGGTAGGTGGTACACCCCTGTAGTCCCATCACTTTGGTAGGATGAAGTGGGAGAATCACTTAGGCCCACAAGTTTGAGGCCAGCCTGGGCCAACAGTTAAAACCCCATTTCCACCAATCAATAAGCCAACCAACCAACCACTGTATCTACAATGTTATCATTTCAATATGTTCTCCAGTTGCACCAGCCTTATTTCAAGTCTCAGTGACCACATGTGACTACCATATTGCATGGGTCTAGGTCGGTGATAGGGAACCTTTTAGAGACTGAGTGTCCAAACTGCAACCCCAAACCCACTTATTTATCAGAGTGCCAATCGTGCAATTACACCTGAATTCTGAGGTTTTAGTTTAGAAAAGACTATCATTATCTGATGCTCAGCTGCTGGGGCAACTTGGCTCATGTGCCAACAGGGAGGGCTCTGCATGCCCCCTGTGGCAGTGTGCCATAGGTTTGCCACCACTGGTCTAGGGTCTGAAGCTAAAGATCTCTAAGAGTGCTTCTAAGTGTTCTAGTTCAACATGGAAAATGCACATACCAATCTTGTTGTCTTATCTGTAAGTTTTGGACAGATTTTCTTAAAAACAAGAGGATCTGTAGTCACTGATACTGAACCTCCTTAAAACTCTGGGGATGAAGATTTGGAGCTAGATTAGTTAGCTTTAGGGAAAACACAACAAATACACCCACCCACACAGTGTCATTTCTTATGTAGTCTGCAGCAATATTTCTTTTCTTACAGCAATTCAGAATCTAAAATATGAGTATGACTATTCATGTCATAGAAGGAGTATATCAGAGTTCTTAAGTCCAACCTTTCCCTTTCTTTCGTGCTCAATGTGTCTAAATTTGACTGGCATCTTAAATTGGTGGGTGGAGCAAGGAAACACTGGGTTCGATGGGTGCAGCAGTATAGGAAGAACACAGAGAATATTTTAAATTGTTTATCAGGGAAAACATGTATTAGCAGTAGAGGCAATAATATAATGAAACTTCATGTATCTATCACCCAAGCTTAATTATTTACCTGCAGAAATTCTTCATGCTCAAGGCCTGTACATTATATATACTTTATTAAATGATATATTTCCACAAATATTATGTGAACTGCAGTGAAAAGCTAAATAAAACATTAAAAAATCACTCCAAATGCTAATATCAAAGTATTCTCATCTTATGTGAAGAATTGTAATTTTAGGGGGTAAAGATAAGGAAACATTTGAAGATTTATGTGGTCCTGTATAGCGACAGCTCATGACTCCTCTGCATGGTAGAGTTCTTTCAGAGCAGGGCACTGTTTAGTCTCATATTATGTAGCTCAGTACAGCTCAAGTCTTCCTCTGCTTATGGCTCCAAACAAGCTGATTCAATTTCCTGAATTACAGAGCAACAGTCTTTTAATAGTTTCATTTCCTTTGCAATGAAGTTTTGAGAAGACTCTGTGAGCCATTTTGTTAATAGAATGTTGCTCTTGGTAAGGAAAAAAGCAATTAAGTGAATTTTTGTGTTTTAGAAGGGTACCAGCTTTTGTGGGTGGGAGAATACAGTCTGGGAGACATCTGCCACAGGTGGAAGGAGTATTTGCCATAAGTTATGCAACTTTGTTTACGCAATAAAGAAACTTTAACTGGGAGGAAAGCAGGAAGAGAAGCCCTAAGACAATAACATTTTCTGATTACTAACATCCTTCAGAGGATGGGCACGCATTAACAACTGCTGTAAATCCTCCCATGAAGAAAAATCAGTTTCAGTCACTTCTGGTTTTGAATCCTGAAGGATCTCCAATACTGATGATTTCTATAGCAAGACCAGGAGCTCTGGAGTCAGGACCAAGTTTGAATTTTTCCTTGACCTCAGCTATGTGATCTTGCACCTAAGTCTCCTTATTTGTAAAATGGAAATAAAGCCTACCTCTGGGCATGTAAGCTATTTCAGTCCTTTGCCCACTGTCTAGTATAATAGCTGGCATACAGCGGTATTTAATAAATCTTTTCTCCCCCTGCAGTACTGCAGATTGTATCTAGGACCTTTACACTGAGCTACATTTCTAGACCTTTTTATTTTAAGAAAGATCTCACTAAGTCACTAAGTTGCCCAGGCTGGGGTTGAATTTGTAATTCTCCTGCCCCAGTCCTCCAAAGTTCTGGGATTACAGGTGTGAACCACCATGTCCAGCTGATATTCAGTAAATCTTATCCCTCTTTTCTTTTCCTTTCCTCTCACACTGCCCCCAAATGCAGTTAGTTACTCACATATAGTTCAGGGAAATAAATGCATTAATGGTTTGACACTTCCCTTAAAATTACTTTTGCTTCCCTTAGAGAAAAGCATGAGAAACTTCATCTCCACTATTAGTAAGAAACAGAATGTATAATTCAGTAGTTTATTAAGTAGGAGAGACAAGGCACTCATTTTATCTAAGAACATGAATATTTGGAGGTAGTGTTTTAACAGGAGTCATAATTATCCAAATTCAGTAATGAAAACATAAATGGGAAACAGACTGGGTCTCCTGCTACCTGCAGCATCTCTGAGGCGGCACCTGTGAGCTCCCACTGCCTCTCAACCTTCCGACACAAGGGAACAGAACCAGGCTCGTCTGGCTGACTCTGAGTAGCAGGCAATGGGTATGGGAGCACTGGCCAAGGACAGGCACCTAACAAGCTCTCACCAGGCTGCTTTAGAACTGGACTTTGAAACCTTTCCTCCCAAGCCTGTAACTTCCTTCCCACAACACACCCTTTGTTTTCTATGAGGGTGGGGAGAGCGTGGGAGGGAAAAAAATATCTTTGACAATAACACAGGAGGGAGAGAAGGAAAGGTTGGTGCAGGTAGTCAAGGAGATGGAAACAAGAAGAGTAGTAGAAATTATTGTCTGATTGGAAGAGGCCCCTGGAAACCTTGAATAGAATTCCAGTTTGTGAAGACAGCAGGATAAACCTTTTCTTATGGGGAGGGAGATGAGAAAAGTACTCTGGGTAGGAATATGTATTACTGGGATAGCACCACAGTGAAACACTGGGGAAACAAAGGTGAATAAAATACTTCCTTTTACAAATATCTTATTACTGGGCCGGGGATTTAGCTCAGTGGTGCCCGCTGCCTGCCTTGCAAGCCCAAGGTCCTGAGTTCCATCCCCTGGTACCAAAAAACAAAGAAACAAAGAAACAAAGAAACAAAGATCTTATTACATAGAAGAGGAAATAAATATGTAACTTATAAGGTAGAGTATTAGAGATCTAAGAGGAACACAAAGAAGGGCTGGAGGAATACAAAAGGAGAAAAAACAGCTTCTACTTGGTTGGGATTCAAGATTTAGGTATTTGTAAATATTCATTCCGGAAAAATCAATCTCATCTCCTTCCATCATTCATTAAATCAGGCAAAACATCCCAGGCTGTTAGAAAAGGTGGAGCTACCAGAACAATCAGCTGATGAGTGGTAGATCAGGAGAGTGGAAGTGGAGATGAGAACTGGATCTATTTGTCAGGACCTTCAAGAGAGAAAATTCCCTATTCTCTCCTAGTGACACACAGTGATTCTGTTTAAAGAGTACTGGCATGCTTAACTCACATTCTTTTAGCATACATTCTCAGTCAGATAATTTAATCTTTTTTTTTTTTGGTACCGGGGATTGAACTCAGGACCCTGCGCTTGCAAGGCAGGCAGCAGAACCACTGAGCTAAATCCCCGGCCCTCAGTCAGGCAATTTAATAATTCCTCATGTTTCTGTGTATGTTACTAAATGTAAGATAGAGCTATCTCCTTAGGGCACAACAGACTTAAAAGGCTGCACCTAACTATCCTGACTTACTTGCTATTTCTGAAGTGATATTTACTTCTATTTCTTCACTGGTGGAGGAAACAAAGGTTAGCAATTTCTCTAAATGCAAAAGAAGAGGAAGATAATTTAACTTAACAGTATAATTGCCACTGAATCCACAATGTCTATTATCTCTTAGGAAATTTTCCCACAATGAAGCTGCCTTATAAAAAGAAATGGCCCTAGTTAAAATGCTCCCAGTTTTTCAACCCTATGATTACCTGCTGGATTTTGAAATTACATTTGGTGACCTTGAAGATATCCTGAAAGAGTTTCTAGGGCTTGCTAGAAAAGTGTTAATCTCAAAAGTTAAGAGGGGCTAAGGATTTAGCTCAGTGGTTCTGGCGCCTGTCTCGTAAGCGTAAGGTCCCAAGTTTGATCCCCGGTATCAAAAAAAAAAAAAAAGTTAAGAGAAGTTATGACTGATAATGAGACAACTTCTCCATGTTTTACTAAAAACAAAGACTTTTGGTAACATTTAATAAACCAATGAAACAGTTAAAATGTATCTATTTACTATGAAGAATAATGTAAAACTTATACATAAAAACACAGGTAGCATACTTTTAGGCTACAGTTCTCCTTGCTATGATCTGATCTGGTTCTCAGAGCAGACCTTGGGGTTTGTAGGATGGCAAGAGGTTCTAAAAGAAGGCCTGGATATACGCTGCTGTGTTGCAAGACTAATAATGTTCATAAAAATCTCCCAGCCTGCAGCCTCTGGTGCCTGGGTCAAACAATAGCAGATGCTGACTCCTGAAGGGCCATCCTGCTCTCTTCTCAAAATGATGCAAACACATATTAGGGAGGGTGAGGCCCTGAGACAACATAGTCTGCATGATACACTGTGATTGTTCTGATTCCCATGACTTCAGATCATTGAGCATTAAGCTATTTTATACCATAAAAATTGCTACTGTTAGCTAAGCGTAGTAGTACATGTAATCTTAGCCCTTGGGAGACTGAAGCAGGAGGACTGCTGGTGTTCAATGACAGCCTGGGCTACACAGTGAGTTGAAGGTCAGTCTGAGCTACATATAGTGACACCCTGTCACCTAAGAACCAAAAACCAACCCCCCCCCCCCAACAACCAACCAAAACAAACCAAAACCAAAACAAACCCCAAACCAAAAATTCCTATTTTTATACCTAGGGAAGAAACCACCCACTGAAACTAAAATAAACGCACAAAATCTGAAAACACCAAAGGTGATACCATCGTTTGCAGCGTTAGTTAATGACAAGACTTTGACTATGGAACAAAATTAATAATGTGTGATTTACTGATCTGAAGAACGATATTTCTTTTTCTATACATTACAACACAAGTGTAATAATCTAAGCTTTTTTTTTTTTGGCAGAACAGGGTCACTATCACAAAAATCTTTAAAATGTATTTGACCCCCCTTTTATGGTACTGGGGGGATTAACTAGGGGCCTTCACATTGAGCTACATCTCCAGCCCTTTTTTAATATTTTGTTTTGGAAGAGGGTCTTGTTAATTGCTAAGTCACACAGACTGGGCTTGAACTGGGCTTGCAATCCTCCTGCTGCAGCTTTCTAGAGTACAGGGATTGTAGGCCTGTGCCACCAACCCTGGGTATTTAAAATCTTTAAATCAGGTGTTAGAGTAAATATCTCTAAAGCAAAACAAAGCAACCCACAAAAACAAACAGTACATTATGAGAAGCAATGGTTCTAGTATCTGTCCCTGCAGTGAGGGGTGGAGTTCAAAGAGCTTCTTGGCTTTTGGACGGAGCCAGGTCCACTATTGCTGTGACAGCAAGGACTGACAGGATACTTCACAACATTTAAAAGGAAAGGAAAACGAAGTCAAAAGAAAGGGATTAAAGCCAGACTCATAGCATAAAGCATATAATAGACTGCACTGTTGAGTCCAGAATTTTAGTAAAGCTGAAAATTTTTTAACATCACCATGAAACAGCTCCAAGTTGCTGGGATCTTTTTCTCTATGTTCAACCCCTGCTCCTTTGTTGAAGTGAATAGTATGGCTGCCGGCCAAGCTGTGAAGTTTGAGAATAAGCAGCACAGAGAAGCCTAACACCAGGATTGCTTGTGCTGGACTTGTGAGTAGCTTGAGACCCACTGATTTGGCTGCTCTCTTGACAGCTGGAAGAGCAGAGGCTCCTGGGGATGGGGCCATGTGAGTGGACACACAGAGGAGGTGAATGAAGGAGCTGAACTTTGGGGGATGCATACTTATGCCAGGAAGCCTACCAACCAGGGAGAGTCAGGAAGATGTCAGAACTGTACTTGTATCATTTAGCTTTTGTCTCTTTCTTTTCCAGTTTCTAAAACACCCCATGAAAAGGTAAAAATAAAGAAAAGCCACATAAAATGTTTAGGAAAACGTTAATAATCATCCACAAACTTAACACCCTGAAACAAGCACTAGACAACATTTTGATGTGCTTTTCCCCTAAATATATATATATTTTAAATTGCCTCTAGGGCTGGGGATTTAGCTCAGTGGTGCCACCACCTGCCTTGCAAGTGCAAGGTTCAGAGTTCGATCCCCAGTACAAAATAAAACGCATCTTATGGTATAAAATATTTTGTAATGTACTTATTTGGCTTATGTAATAGTTACAATTAAACATTGCAGACATGCCTGGTATGGTGATGCATGCCTGTAATTCCAGCATTCAGGAGGCTGAGGCAGGAGGATTTTGGTGAGTTCAAGGCCAGTCTGAGGTACATGGTGAGACCTTGTCTTAAAAAAACCAAAATCACAAACAACCAACCCCCCCCAAAACCCCCAAAACAGAACAAAACAAAAACAACCTACCTCCCCCGCAAAAACCCACAAAAACAACACTCCATACATAAGCAAAAGCTTATTGAATGCCTTCTCCAAGTCCATTTTTTTTTTTGGTACTGGGGATGGAACTCAGGACCTTGAGCTTGCAAGGCAGGTGCAGTGCCACTGAATTAAATCCCTAGCTCTTCCCCAAATCCATTCTTATGGTCAGATCACCTGGTTCAGATGATCTAGAAGATTTCATAAATGGGTGGGTTTTGAGTGGGACCCTTAAGAATGGTAGGATTTTTGAGAGGTACAAACAAGGAAGATGTCCATCTCAGGTGGAAGAAATAGAAGGAATAAATGTGTGAAAGCATGGGGGAACACATAAACTTGTGTGACACACAGGAGGTGCTGGGCATTAAGGAAGGGGCCTGACAGCCAACCTGTGGGCTGAGAACAAAGAGAAGGATAACAAGAACCAAGGTGTAAAGAAAGAGGTAGATGGGGGTCCCTGGTGTTGGTGAGAAGGTTGTTAGTGGTGTCTCTGAAGGGAGGATAACTTTCTGGTTCAGCTGGTGAGGGCAAG
This sequence comes from Heterocephalus glaber, assembly GCF_053883595.1. Classification (NCBI taxonomy): domain Eukaryota; kingdom Metazoa; phylum Chordata; class Mammalia; order Rodentia; family Bathyergidae; genus Heterocephalus; species Heterocephalus glaber. The sequence continues at coordinate 3,834,053 of NW_028258336.1, forward strand.
GCCAGGAAACTAAAGTTCACAAAAACTTTCTCACACCAAGAAATTATTCTATAAATGAACAACAGGATAGTAGTGCTGACTGGAGTTATCATAGCTGGTAGCAAGTTTTCTTCCAAGATGGCAAACCAGTGAGGCTTGGAGTTAAGAGACATTTCTTCTGTGACAGGAATAAGCTAGCTAAGTATAGGATCAGCATCTTTAATCTAAAATTCTGAAATCCAAAATGCTCCAAATTCAGAAACTTTTTGAGTCTGGACATGACACAAGGTTTTGGATTTAGGAGCATTGTGGATTTCAGATTTTTGGATTAGGGTCCCTCAATCAGTAAAATCTACACAAATATTCCAGAACCTGAAAAACTCCAAAACATGAAACCATTCTGCTCCCAAATAGTTTGGATAAGAGACACTCAACCTGTACAGGTAAAGAAAGATGAAGGTAGTTTCAATTGATCTTTCCTTTTCTCCTTCCCTCTGTGGTGTTGGAGATGGGACCCAGGGCTGCATGAATGCTCAACAAGTGCTCTACCACTGAGCTACACCCTCCCCAAGTTTCTTAAAAAAAGAAGAGAGATCAACTACTACCAGAGAAGTGGGGACTCGGAGGATATTAGTGAGGGGACAGAAAAGAACTACACAGTAACACTGGGTGACCAGTTTGGGTTGGAAAGCATAATCCAGGATAGGGCAGTTAATAGAGTCATACAATCTTCCCTAGCACTCTCTGAATTCCAAGGGCACCCTTTCTACAGGAAATGGGCAAGGAATGAAGGGCTAGATAAGGCTGAAGATCCCATGAGAACAAGTATCAGTAGTGGACCTTTGGTCAAAGGCTGGCCACATCATTTAAGTAGGCTTAAAGGAACCTACCAGATGGGTGGGGTGGGATGGGAGATGCTGGTACCCTATAGGTATTTCTTTAGGGAGAAAGGAGGGAAGGAATGGTGGTCTCAATTATACCAGTGTATTTCAATACATATGTGCAAGTACTGTGTAGTTTAGAAATAATTCAGAGAATAAATCAGAAGACTGAAATAAACAGAACTTGATTTTGATAATCCATTCTCTTACTTCTGAATCAAACAATTTAAAAACAAAGAGGAAAATATATCGACTTTAAAAACAATCTGACAGTTGAGTCTTCAATGAGCATGGAAACTTAGGGACTGTAACACAGGAAGGCTTGGCTGGCTGCCACTTGGCAGTTCACTCGCTGTATATGGGAGGACTGCCTTAGGTTAATGAAGCAGTTTAAGTTACCTAAAGGCAGTTAGGTTACAAACTATACAGTAGGGAGAGTAGCTAGCCACAGAAAAAGGGTGCCTCCTACAGAAGAGGTACAAAGAAAATGAATAAATATAATCAAAACATAGGGAGACCATTTACATCAGGAAAGAGTTTACCTTTCTTTCCCAACTCTATAAAACTAGAACACTGTATGGCACATGTCAAAACTAGCAGCTATAAATTCTCAAATGGGTAAACAAGGCTTTGAATTTTTAATTATGCAATATACTGGAATGTTAATAAGCAAGAAAATGCAGTAGGCTTTCTTTTAACCCTATAGATTTAGAGTTAATCACTTGTACACTGCAACTTAATGATGTACAGTGATTTGAGAAGATGCAAGACCTTAAAGTTAAAAGCTGTTACCAAACTTTTTACTCTAAAATCTAAATGTCATAAATATTTTACACTAAGAGTTAAAAGGAAGAAAGGCAACTACAAAATTAATAAAAGAGAAAAAATACACACAATACCTCTGGATTCATTATCCCTTCTTTTTTAAAACAGCTGTAAAACATGTCCATGGAAAATACTTCACTCCAAAGATATCCATAATACTGGCCATCATATCCCCCTGCCAAATGTCCAAAAGTAGCTGGCATATTTGTGCCTTTAAAAGAAGATACATTTCAATCAGTGTGAGAGCAAGTGTTAATTACCAGGTTCTCAGCTAGCTAAGGTTTCCCTTCAAGGTCTTGCTGTGGGAGGACAGAGTGAATGATAGGATCTCACCTCTGGTACTTGGGTTATGTGTATCCTTGGCCAAGATGTTCACAAACTTCTCTCATCCATGGCTCAACCGCAGAGCTGGTTTCAGCCTAAGCTCAGGAATGTCTAACAATAGTTTCAGAGGCTTTGTTCACACCCATCAGGTAGCTCAGTATTCCATCAGTCTTTCTTAACCCTTAAAGATCCAGATGTCTTAACACTCTAATACTGTACTAACCATACTCTTTCCACTTGTTTTTTTTAGGTGCTGAAGACTGAACCCAGGGCTCTGTGCCTGCTAGGTAAGTACTTTACCACAGAGCCACACACCCCAGCCCTTTGCCACAATTTTACTATCTAAAATGTCTCAGAATAAAATGGCACTTGTTTTAGATGAGTTCTGAAACAAAACTCTATTTGAAAAGCAAAAAAAGGTTTTACCAAGTCAATCTATCTCTAGGGCTACCTTAAGAAGGGGTCTGTCCAAGTGGCTTAAAGCACAGAGTTGCTCTATGGTTTAATATAAACAGGTCACCAAAGGACATGAGGAGGCTAGAGTGACTCAAACAACTATTCTTAACTTTATTATCTCTGTAAACATGGCTGATTCATTTTACAACAATTTCCTTGGTGAAAAAACCTCACCTCACCAACTACATATAAACACACATCTATTGGCCTAAAATATATAAACACACATACACTAATGAATCCATAGGCTTCGGGCTAGAAACTGGCAGTCAAATATAACTGACCTCAGAATCAGAAACAAAAGAGAAGTTCATGCTTCTCTCCAGAATTTTTCTTTCTACCATCTTCTGACTGAAAATCAGAAGGAAGTCATGGTGCACACAGGCAGGGAGGAGCCAAGAGGGTGCTGCCAAGTGTGAATGGCTCTCTCAGCTCCTGGGAGCAGGCCAACTGCTCATGCTTGATTACACTAAAATGCTATGAATCTGCAGCCACCTTTCCTTCAAGCACATTTGGACAGGATAACTCATGGGGATAGTACGCTTATCTGAAAGTCATAGCCTGATTCCAGGAATCAGAAGGAAGCGAAATTAGGCTTGAGCAACTCCACCACCCCTGCATTGTTAGAAGTACTCCCTGTGCTTCATAGGAAAAAGGAGATCAGGAGTTGCAGAATTTACATACCTGGAGTAGCTGCAATTCCTAAAATTTCTGTGCAATATTTGGCATATTCACTTGCAGCATCCAGTGATGTGTTGGTGTGGAGGGACTGATCAACTTTGCTCAAGACAATTTGGCGTAGAGTCAGAAGACCTAATAACATAAGAATGAACATATTTTGAAGAGAGAACCATGTGTTCTAACATGACAAGATCAAAGATTTCAAAAACTGATTTCAGGAGCTGGTTGTGATGGTGCATGCCTGTAATCCCAGCGCTTGGGAGGCTGAGACAGAAGGATTGCCCCTAGTTCAAGGCCAGCCTGGACTACATAGTGAGTTCAAGGCTAGCCTGAACTAGATAGTAAGACCCTGTCTCAAAAAAAAAAAAACACAAAAATCCAAAACTGAGTTCAGTAGAACTCATCATCAAATGGGGAGCAAGACATCTCATTACTTTTACAATTTAAAAGATTTTTTTCCCTTGGGTATATCCCAGAATTTTTCACTCCAATATATTTAGCATGCTTCCCTCTACATATTAGCACATATAAAAAGAAACCACCAATTCTGCATTAAGAAATTCTCATTTTGGGCCGGGGATTTAGCTCAGTGGTTCCAGTGCCTGCCTTGCAAGCGCAAGGTTCCGAGTTCGATCCCTGGTACCAAAAAAAAAAAAAAAATCTCATTTATTTTCTTTAGCTAAATTTAGAAGTCTTACCTGTGTTGACCAGTCTAGAAGCAACGAGCTTTTCAAGCAGATCATCTGTAATAGGACTTCCATCTTTATAATGTTTTGATAATCTTCGGAGGGAATCCATGTCCCACACCCAATTTTCAAGCATTTGTGATGGCACCTCTACAAAGTCAGTTTCCACATTTGTTCCACTAAATCGTGCAAAATCAGTCTAGAAAGGAAACAAAGGAATTTTTAAAGACTGAATGAAAATTATGTGATGAATTATAATTAAAACACAGCAAAATCAGACAACTGTGCTTTTGAATGAGGTGTTACAATATCCTAAAGTGAGTGAAAATAAAATACAGCAACCAAATAACATGAAAAACTTTCCAAATACTGTATATTGAAGTACTATTTTGTTTTGTTTTTTTGGTACCAGGGATCAAACTTGGGACCTTGCGCTTGTGAGGCAGGCCGTGGAACCACTGAGCTAAATCCCCAGGTCACTATTTTGTTTTTTTAAATTACAGACAAATATAGATCAAGAAATCCTAACTAAAAAAAAAAAATCGGTCTAAGCTAAAAAAAAGCCTTAAAATTTGAAAGTCAAAATGTTTTTAAAGAATTTTCTATTAAAATGAAGAGAATCATAAGACAACAACTTCTTCCTAGCTCCTTCTTCAAGTTGCTTACTTTTGTTTATTCAATACATGCTTCTCTGGTGCACTCATCACTCTATTGCTTAACTATTCAAGTTGAAGTCATTTAATGAGTTAAGTTACAACATTCCAATCTGATATCTTTGTGTGTGCTCTAAACTTTAAATCAGTGGTTCTAAGATAAACATGCTATGGAAAGCCTGAGTTGGACCTCTTGGATTGGGTGAAAGATGGTACCTTAAAATAAAGTCTGTTCAGTGAGAGTTAAGTCTGTAAATTACTTGGTAAGTGGGGTGAGTTAAATACTACAGAAAAAGAGAAGGGATACATTCAAAAGTTCAAGCACCTCTGAAAAAAATAAAGGACTGGTTCCAAGGACCTGGACACGGAACATAAAAAATAAAAGTTCAAAAGTTTTTAAAAGCCAGTCGCATACAGTGGTACATGCCTGTAACTCCAGCTACTTTTGTGGCTGAAACAGGAGGATCATTGGGTTTGAGGTCAGCCTAGGCGATTTAGTGAGACCCCATCTCCAAATACAGTGGACCCTTGACTTATGAACTCAATTCATTCATGAGGGCTGGTTGTAACTCAAGTTGGTCAAGTGAAGGCTCAGGCTCCTCTACACAGCCTTCAAAGTCTCTCTCCTGTATCCTGACAGATCTCAGTGTCTTTAGACATTGGCCAAGGATTTCTCAAATAACCCCACACAGGAAAGGATGTTGTAACGTTCCTTCCAGAACTCTTTAAGGGTTAAATCTGTACCTGGAAGCACAAGTGGTTCGCATTTGGGTCATAACTCAAGACTTTGTAAGTTAAAAACGAAAATTTTAGTCCAAACTCAAGTTGTTTGTACGTTAGGTCAGTTGTAACTTGAGGGTCTACTGTAAGAAAAAAATAAGAAGCAGGCTGGGGATATAACTCAGTGGTAGAGTGCCCCTAGGTTTGATCCCCAGTATCAAACATACAAAAACAACAACAACAAAAAGTCAAATTTAGTAAATCGAGCCAGATGTCAGGAAAGCTGCAGGGCAGAAAGATGGTCAAGCTAGTGTTTTATAACCTTCACACTGTCCACAGAACACTTGTAAAACTGTCGCTGGCAGAGGAGATTTAGCACTGGCCAGACGAGGTCATCTGTAGAAAGGGGGCTGCCATTCTGTTGTCTATCCTTGAACCTCTGTCCTCTTTACATGCCTTACATTCCAACCTTCTCTCCCTGACTTCATCATCCCTGGGGCTCTTACCAGGAGAGAAAAGGAAGAGGGACCTAATCTCTGAGAAGGCAGCAGATGGGACGCCAAATTAGCAGCAAACTACCAGTCTGCTTCTGGCCTAGGGCAGAGGCACAGATGTCAAAACACCATTGTACATTCTGCCTTCCTCTCTTTATGCAAAAACATGTTTTGCTTGACTTCCCATTATAATTGCACTGATTCTAGTTATGAAGAACTGCAAATACTGGAGGGCCAAGGGAGACTACATTCATGAGGTACTAGAATTAGGCCATCTCTGCTGAGAACATTCCAGTAAAAAATTCTTACAGAGAAAGAAGCAAAGATCTCCAGAAATGGAGTCTCGTGCCTCATTCGGACATGTCATTTTCTAACATTACATCCTACTGAAAGATAAAACAGGAGCAGCCAATATCCATGAAGTCTTCACTGGGTCAGGCTCCTTATATGAATTATCTGATTTATATCATCAAGCAATTATGTGATAGAACTATTAACTCCATTTTTGAGATAAGGAAACTGAGGCATATAGAGACTGACAGAAACAGGATTTGAATAATTACAGTTCTTAACAATGAATGTTATTATGTACCCCTTATCTTTTAGATAAATGGGGGAAAGGATTAAATTATGATTATTTTTTTCTCCTCCTCCTCTTTGGTGGTACTGAGGAATGAACTCAGGGCACTCTACCACTAAGCTACATCTCCAGCCCTTCTTATTTTTTATTTTGAGACAAAGTCTCACTGAGAACTCCGGGCTGGCCTTGAACTTATGGTCCTCCTGACAGCCTCCTTAGCAGTTGATATTCTAGGTATGTACCACCATTCCCTGCTTAAATTATAATATTGCAAAATGACTAAATCCTGTTGGAAAAGATCTAAAATTGAAAGGTCTTACATTTAAGTTCTCCTTTATGTAATTAATTAAAATGAGGCTTCAGTTCCTTAGAAATTTGGCTTCTTCTAAATGCTGAAGATTTTTCAAAGACTGAACATAAGCCTGAGGTGCAAAGGTTAACCATTTTGTAACCAGTTATCCTGAATTTTTGATTCTGTAATGTTAATTGCATAATTTTATAACTGGCTTTTAGAGTTACTAACAGTAGAGAAAGGCAAAGTTATGTAATCTGCTAACAAAAAAGGTAAATTTTATATATCTTGCTTGTATAGATTTTTCATTTAGTATTTTTTCATTGAATGTATATTTTAATTATAAAGCAAGAATATGAACAAAAAATTTAAAAATAATCTGTTATTTAGCAACTCCTCACATCAGTGAGACAAATTTGACCTTAAAAAAGCTTAATTTTATAAAAAATTTAAGTTGGATAGTCTGTTCATATGGAAGTTAAAATATGCTTGAAAAAGAACCTGGGACTATAATCCCAGCACTTGGGAGGCTGAGGCAGGAGTATTGCTGCGAGTTCCAGGCCAGCCCAGGCTACATAGTCAGTTAAAGGACAGCCTGAACTACATAGTGAGACCCTGTCTAAAATAAAACAAAACAAAACAACCTCCAAAATAAAAGAACATGGCAATAAAACCAGCTTTTCTATCTTGAAATAAGTGTGTATAAAAACAACATAAAATCCTGAAGCTCAGTCGGTAGGAGTGACCTAATCGTCACTGCACTTCTCTTCACTGAGGAAGATGAGACGGGAGGCATGGTGGAAGCTTTAGAACAGCACAGCGGGGACGAACACCCGACTGAGGATTCCAGCTCCAGAAGTTAAGAGTGGCTTCACTTGAACGCGAATCTCTCATGTCACGGGCGCTAGTGGTAAAGTCACAGATGCAAGTATAATCTACAAATGAGTTTCAGTCAGTATTTTTATTTTCTTTTATTTTTAGTCAGTATTTTTAGATAAGGGAGAAAATTAACCCCAAATAACACAAAGTGTGCATGAGTGTGTGAGTGTGTGTGTGTGTGTTTGGGGGAGCTGTTCAGTATAAAAAATGAACAAATAAATAACTGTAACTCATGAGTTAGAATTAAAATAAGAATCAAGACAGTTATTGTCATGCAGAGTAGAGAAAAGAGGGCTTATTTTACCTAAAGCCACATGGTGGGGGGCAGCACAGCTAACAGATCAACAATGTATTCTAAAGAACAAAAGGAAGTGTTTGCAAGGAGTAAAAGCTAAAAATAGCCTTACTGCTCACTAATTTCCCAAAAGTCAGTCAGCTGTTTTCGCTGTGAGCCCTTTGGGCAACATTATCTAAATATTTTTCAAACGAAAAGACTAAAGAATCTACAAAATTCAAAAGTACAATTTCCCACAAACAGCTAATTCTCCAAGACAAAGGACCACACAGCCACTGTGTATATCCACACAAACCACAGGCAAGATGTAGTATGATCAAGTAGAGTAACGGGACTTAATGTGCAAAAAGCACCATGGCTGCTCAGTTATTACTCATTATTGGTCATAACACTGCCCGGTATATTTAAATTATAATCAAAAGAACCCAAAAAATTACTTTATATAGTTTTTTAATACAATCAATTTGACAATGTGCAAAATAGTAGTTTATGGGCCATGATAGCTATTAGTGCTAATATACTTCCCACATAAAACTGAGTATTGTTAAATACATGTAGAAAATACAGTAAGCAAATAAAACAAGCATGTTCCTAAACAGAAATAAACATGATAAAGATTCACATTTTGATTTGTGACATTAGTTATCATTTATTCTAAGTATGCCTACACACACACACACACACACACACACACACACACATATATGTGCTAGTGTCTGTATAAACAAATACAAATTTAAAAAGAAAAGATTCTGAAGGAAATCATGTCTGGCTCTAAAAGTGTGCTGGAACTGGGCCTGGGGAACAGAACAGCAAAAGCAGAAGACTATTGGTAAACAGCTCATGGTTCTCCAAGACGAAAACCTCAACAGTCAACTTATGCAGAGGGAGGTGCAGAACTGGACAAACTCCTTCCACCTTATCACTGGAACACCATTCATTATCTTAGGGGAAAAGTCTGCCCAATACAAATACGCACGAAGGAGACCAACTTTAGACTGCATGAGACAGGCCACCTCTACTGCACAGATGAGAGCAAAGGCAGCAACAGCTAGTCAGGCGTGACTGAAAGATCTGCAGCAAGGCCTTCTCAGGTTGTATTCACTTGGAGAATGGGGGAAATATTACGCATCTACCTCAAAGGGTACTATGATGATAAAATGAATGAAGGAACGCAAAGCTCCGTGTACATGGTACGTGCTGAGTAAATCTTGGACTCCGTTCTGTTTTTTCGGTTTTTGTTTTTTTGAGGCAGGGCCTCCCTTTGTAGTTCAGGCTGGCCCTGAACTTGCAGTGATCCTCCTGCCTCGGCCTCCCAAGTGCTGGATCACAGGCATGCACCACCATGCCTGGCTCTTGGCCTCTATTCTGCTTGGCCTGCCCATTCTGCCTATCCACATATGGCCTTGGCTGCTCTGACCACATCTGTCCTCAGTTTCCTCCAAGTATTTATTCCTCAGCATTAATGCTGAAGATAAATATAGCTACATGTCTCTACAACGAAGCCTCCACTATCCCCAATACTTTTAAGCTGCTCATTTTGTTCTTGCTTCAGGACTCGAACTTCTACCTTATCATTACAACATAACAAAAACAAATACACTTCTCATTATTTACAATCAGCTTCCACAAAGCCTTACTCAAAACCCATTGAGGGTAAGCATTTGCGAGTTCTCTTGACCCTGAAGTGACAGAAAATTGTTTCATGGTTTTTGTCCTCCCTTCTTCCAGTTTTGATCCCAAAACGACTGAATTATACATAAGCATGCTTATAAGGATACTTCAAATATGTATGGTACTTCATCTTTTCAAAGTGCCTTTTCACATTCTTATTTAATTTCCCCAACATGCCAGAAAAGTAGGTGAGAACTGCTGCTGTTCCCATTTTGTGAATAAAAAAAAAAAATGAGACAGTTCACAGACGTCAAATAACTTGCCAAAAGTCCCACAGCCAGGTCCACAAATGTTTTTAATCCAGAGATGATTTTTAATCCAGTGCCCTTGTCATAACAACAGGGTGCCTCTCTGACTAAAATATAGGGTTTATTTAGAGAGTGTGCAATGTAAATATTTAGAACACACAAGATGCTCTAGTACTTTTTTGAGTAAATGAACAGCTATTTCCTTTTCTTTTCTTTTCTTTTCTTTTTGAGGCAGGGTCTCACTATGTATTCTAGGCTGGCATTGAACTCACTGTGTAGCCCAGGCTGGCCTCAAACTCACAGTGATCCTCTTGCTTCAGTCTCCTGAGTGCTAGGATTACAGGCATGCACCACCATGGCCAGCTGAACAGCTATTTCATATCACATAATTTGAAGTTTTTGACTGTCCATCACTTTCATTTTTAATTTAAAAAGCTTTATTGTGATTCTGATGTTTCCTTAAAATAATTATCTCTTTATAGCTCAAAATTCATTACTACTGCTCTCATTATACAACCTAAGAAGCCATCATAATGAGGCTGGTAAGAGGCACTACTCTTCTATTCTGCAGAAGTTCAGAAGGCCAGTGACAACTGAGAGCCCACAATCAAGACATGGAACAGGAACAGATACTAGTGATACCTCCTCTTGATTGCTATCTTCAAAATTGCCTACCTGCAGTGTAAACAAAGAATATATGAGTAAAACTCAACTTCTGAGTGGCAAGATAGGAGACACATTGAACTACTGTGTCCACATGTTCGAAAACTGGAAGTTCCTGCTGACACATTTAAATATTACCATGACAAGCTTAAACGAGCTCTTCTGGTCATCAGACCTGCAGAATGTCACAGGGGAGAGCTCAAAGGATGAGCTGCCATATCTTAAAACCAATCTACTGAATACATATGGCAACTTTTTCATTCACTATATTTCTCAGGTAAGTCAGAAGTATTACTGAACATAGAAGTTGAACATCTCCTTTTCACTACCACCCATTTTATATCAGTACAAAAGGTTTTAGACTGACTTATTATAAACCTGCACATATATGGATCTGTCTGTGTCTACAAAAAACATGAGTAGGGCCGGGGATTTAGCTCAGTGGTTCCTCCACCTACTTTGCAAGTGCAAGGTCCTGAGTTCAATCTCTGGTACCAAACCAAACCAAACAAAACAATAAAAGCAGTGATCACTTGTTCTAAATACCACTACCTAAAAAAGTTCTTGAAAGATTACATGGTATCTGATAAGAAAAATAGACAAAGAGATTTTTAAAAGATAATCTCATGAAGAGATGATCAAGCAAAAGACTGTACCAACACTACTCATCTGTATGACACATTCTGTGCTCATGAATACTTTAATTGTTCACTGTTTCAAGAGAGAGACATCTAATTGGTGAACACAGTGTGTGTGTGCATGCACGTGTGCATGCTCATGTGTGTTTGTTCAGTTATGAGCCAGTTTTAAAATGTCAGTACCAAAAAATATTTTCTAGTACTGAAGAGGCTATCTCAATGTAAGAAGCCAGGTGTGATGGGTACACGCCTCTAATTCTAGCAACTTGGGAGGGTGAGGAAGGAAAATCACAAATTTGAGGCCAACATGAACAACTTGGCAAGGCTCTTAGCAAGTTTCAAAATACAGAGTTGGTAGGCCAGGGATACAGCTCAGTGGCGCCGTGCCTCCCTGGCAAGAGCAAGATCCTGAGTTCTATTCCTGGTACTAGGAAAAAAAAAAAAGAGCTGGTGATATGTACCAGTGGTACAATGCTTGGCTAGCATGCTCAGCGCCTGGGTTCAAACCCTAGTACTAAAAGAAAGAAAAAAAGATTGAAATGCCAGGATTAAAAGATAAAATATAGAATTAGTTTTAAAGCAGAGTATGATGGTTATGCTTCACTGTCAGTCTGACTGGCTTAGGAGCCACTCAAGGTATTAGAAAAGCACATGCCTGAGTGTGTCTGGGTAGTCAGGGAAGTGTGAACCTGGTCCCTTGCCCCTTTGTCTCTAGTGCTGTTCCCCTACTCAGTTTCCCTGCTGCCCTGAACTAGGCAGTTTTGCTCTGCCGTGCTCTTCTGCCATGATCTTCGTGCCTTGGAGCCAGCCAGCCATGGAGTGAATCTTCTGCAAGCATGAGCCAAATGAACCTATCCTTGTTCAAGTGGTGTGTGTCAGTAAAATCTGACTAATATAAGAGGTGACAGTTTAAAAATGAAGGGGTACATTTTTTATCATTTAGTGATTAGGGGCTACTCTGGGGGTTAAGGATGCTGAATACTCAGAAATGATCCCACACAAGCCAGGAAAAAAATAACAAAAATTGTTTCATGCTTGCCTTGTCATGCTAATGTCCCAGTAGTCATTTTTAAAGATGAAAAAACTAAAACCCAGTGAGTCTAGAAACTAACCCTACTGTACATATTTTTGCAAAGCATTTTTATACAATTTAAATTTCCAAGTACTATTAGTATCTACTGTGTAAATCAAAGTTAAGATTACTTTTTTTCTTGAGAGTCTCCTTGAGTGGTGTTTGTCATTCAGAAACCCATGTTACCATCAGCAATACTGTTTGTGGAATGGAGTTGACAACACAGACCACTTCAACAGTCGACAGTGTATGGTGCTCCATTCAGTTATTCACATTTGGTACAACACCCTCTCCTCCTCCCCAGCAATACTTCATTCTTGCTGCATAGCCATACTTAAGTATTACCATTTGATTTTTTAATTTTTAATTTTTTTGGTACTGGGAAATGAACTCAGACTTTGTGCTTGTGAGGCAGGCACGGTGCCACTGAGCTAAATCCCTGGCCCTATCACATTTTCTTTATCCATTCATCTGTTGATGGGCATATGGGCTCTTTCCAAGATTTAGCTATTATAAATTATGCTGCTATAAACATGGATATGCTATCACTGTGGTATAATGCTTTTAGCTCTTTTGAGAAGATACCTAGAAGGGGAATAGCTGGATCAAATGAAACCTCTAGCTTTAGTTTTTTGAGGAATCTCCGTACTGATTTCCACAGTGGTTGTACCAGTTTACGCTCTCACCAATAATAGAGAAGGGTTCCTTTCCCCCACAGCCTCACCAGCATTTGTTATTGGTTGATTTCTTGATGATAGGCATTCTTCCTGGAGTGAGATGGAATCTCTCTTTGAATTTGGATTTCTCAAATGACCAGCGATGTTGAATATTTTTTCATGTTTATTTGCAGTGAGTACTTCTTTTTTTTTTTTTTTTTTTTTCTGTGGTACTGGGATGGAACTAGCACACCACTGAGCTACATCCCAGTCTCAGTACTTGAGAAGTGTCTATTCATTTCTGATGGCCATTTTTGGATTGGGTCATTAAATTTGGGGAGTCTGATATTTTTTAGTTAAGTATTCTAGATGTTAGTCCTCTGTCTGAGGCGTAGCTGGTAAATTTTTTTCCCATTTTGTGGGTTGTCTCTTTACTCTGTTGGTGGTTTCTTTCTTTTTTTTTGGTACCGGGGATCCAACTCTGAACCTTGTGCTTGCAAGGCAGGCAGTGGAACCACTGAGCTAAATCCCTGTTTGTTTCTTTTGCTGTTGAAAAGCTTTTTAATTTGACATGATCCTAATTGTTGATTCTTTGTAGTATTTCCTTTTTGATTGGATTTGTTCATAAAGTGTTTGCCTATACCTATGTCTTCAAGAGTTTTACCTATTCTGTCTTCCAGAAGATTAAGTATTTCTATTTTTATATTTAGATTTTTGATCCATTTCGATTTTAGTTTAATGCATGGTGAGAGATATAGGTCTTCAGCATGTGGAAAGCCAGTTTTCTCAGCACCATTTATTAAAGAGGCTATCTTTCTTCCAGTGAAGGTGTTTGGCCCCTTTGTCAAATATAAGGTAGCTGAGTGTGCTTCGAGTTGTTTTTACATCTCCTATTCTGTTCCACTAATCCTTGTGTCTGTTCTTTGCCAGTATCATGCTGTTTTTATTGTGAGAACTTTGTAGCATAATTTCAAATCAGGGATTGTGACACACCCTGCTTTGTCCTTGTTGCCCGGAATTGGTTTTGTTCTTCTAGGTTTCTTCTGGTTCCATGTGAATTTTAGGACTGTTTAAAGAAATCAATTTTAATCCACTGGACAATTCTATATGTAGTTATATTATGTGATTTTAATTTGAGGTTAAGAAAAGGAGGTGCTGGACTGGGGATTTAGCTCAGTGGTGCCACTGTCTTCCTCGCGAGTGCAAGGTCCGGAGTCTGATCCTGGTATCAACCCCTGCCCCCCCGCCCCCCAAAAAAAGAGAAAAGAAAAGGAGGTGCTAAAAATACTTATTATTAGAAAAGGAGTAGAGGGCCTGAGAAGGTTGAAAACCACTGAACTCCTCGAAAAAGCATTAATAATAGAAGACAGACTACAGCACAGTTTATCTGTGAAGCTTACACAAAATTCCTACGAAGAAGAAAGGAATTAAAAGGAAAGAGCATAGTATCTGTTACCTTTCCTTAATGATAATCTTACTCTTTTGCCAAAAGCATTGGATATTCAACAAAGCTCTTTCATTGGTGCATTAACCCCTGAGTAAAAGCAGGTTGTGACAGAGGACATGATAAAAAACAAAACAAAACAAAAAAACCCAAAAAACTTTGAGTTTTGGCAGGCTGCCAAAATTCTTGAACATGCTCAGGTTCTGAAGAAACATGTTAAAGAGAGAAACTTGATAGAAGCACATGCAAAAATAGTACTTGGTAGGTTTATCATAAAGGACTCACTCACCTGTGCACAGATCTGATGCATGACATGACCAAATTCGTGGAAGTAAGTCCTGACTTCATCGTGCCTGAGGAGAGAGGGGCGACCTGCCACTGGCTGTGAGAAGTTCACCACGAGAGCAGCCACAGACATCATCCGGGTCCCATCTGGGAGAAGGCAGCCCGGCTGGAGACCAAAGCAGGCAGCATGATTATATTTTCCTTCCCTGGGAACAAGAAACACACGAAAGTGTCATATCTGACATAAGTACTTTTAAACATTTAATTTATCTTTTAGAAAGTAGCACATTTTGCTAAAATGGAAAAACTAAGCAAACAGTAATCCCACTATCACTTGGAGCTATAGCTCCAAGGTTTCTTCTGTTGAAAGATCTTCATGTTAAATGAATGTATACCATACCTAGTGTGCAGTGACCAATTTTTTTTTTTTTTTTGAGACAGGGTCTTACATTCTTTACTGTCCAGACTGGCCTCAAACTTAGGATCCTTCTGCCTCAGCCTCCTGAGTGTTGGGATTATACATGTGTGTCACCATGTCCTGCCCCTACTATCCTATTTGTGTGAGTGTGCGCACATTATGTATGTTGGTGAGGATTAAGCCCAGGGCCTCACACTTACTAGGCAAGTGCTCTACTGCTGACTACAGTCCTACTCCAAGCCCTGTTCAATTTATTTTAATGAGCTCCTGCTTTTCTTCTTCAGATAGAGTCATTGAACATTATTACACAGCTAAAGTAAATTTAAAATAAAAGATATAGCTTACATAATGTTGAGGTAATTTTAAAATAAAAGAAAGTGTGCTTGACCAGATAAGTTTTCTTCTTTCAAATCAGAAATGATAAAAAACCCTTATCAATTCCAGATAAGATTTTTTCTTTTTTTTGAAGAGGGAAGATTTGGTGGTTGCCATTAAATGAGCTTTTATGAACTAGACAGTCTTTTTTGAAACTAAACATGTTAGTTAGCCTAGGAATAAGTGTACATTGTGCTATGAAGTCGTCTATTCTTGGACAGTGTGGCATCACTGATGGTTTCTCCAAAAGTTATATATCATTATACCGCAGGCTAGGAGTAGATCTCCTTCTCTTGTTCCCTCGCCCCCACCTTCCTGTTTTTTCCCCAGGAATAACAATACATTCAGATTTGAGGTGGATTATTTTAGTTTGACTTTTAAATTTATACCCTTTTTCTGCATTATATCTTCTTATGAAATACTATGTGTACCTGATTTGAGAGGAAGTTGATGTTATTGCATTGGAGAGACAAAAGGTGAATAATTTCTTCTCAAAAATCTTCACAGAATTTTAAAAATCCTACCTGAAAATCAAAGATTTTCTACTAATTTAAAAATCAGTGATCCCAGGCATGGTGGTGTATACCTGAAATCCTAGCACTCAGGAGGCTGAGGCAAGAGGATCACCAGGAGTTCAAGGCCAGCCTGAACTACACAGCCAGTAAGACCCCATCTCAAAAACAAAATAAAACAAATAAAAACTCCCCAAAACAACAACAACAAACACGATATTCTCAGGAATATCTTTCCCTTTTTATCCTTATCTTTTTTCTTTTGAGGAATCACTTTCCTTTTTAAGAATAAATTTGACTTATTTAATTTCAAATGTTTATTTTGAGATTCTGTCTTTTCACATTTTGTTTATAAAATGATGGGGACTAAAAGAAAGTCTTTACCAAGGAATCTTACCTTGAAATCATCAGAGTTTGTTTTCCTTTTATTTGAAAATCTCAGTTGTTTCCACCTCACCCCAGAAAGAATGGCTGCTATCAAGAAATCAACCAATAACAAATGCTGGCAGGGGTGTGGGGAGAAAGGAACCCTTCTCCTTCTCCACTGTTTGTGGGAGTGCAGACTGGTGCAATCACTGGGGAAATCAGTATGGAGATACCTCAAAGAACTAGGGCTACAGGTCCCATTTGATCCAGCTATTCCCCTGCTGGGTATCTTCCCCAAAGAAGTAAAAGAATCATACAACAGCAATATATGTGCACCCATGTTTATAGCGGCACAGTTTGTAATAGCTAAAGCTTGGACAGCCCAAGTGCCCATCAACTGAAAACTGCATAAAGAACATGTGGTTTTTTAAATAAAACGGAGTACTGGGGCCAGGGATTTAGCTCAGTGGTTCCACGCCTGCCTTGCAAGTGCAAGGTCCTGAGTTCAATCCCCAGTACCACCTCCCCCAAAGTGATAAAATGGAGTACTACTCAGTCATAAAGAAGGAGAAACTACAGACATTTATAGCTAAATGGATGCATATTAAGGCCATACTCTTAACTGAAATAAATAGGACACATGTGTGTATATACCGAATAGTTTCTCTTGTGTGAGAAACTGAAAGTGTAAATAAGGATTAAAATAATTAAAATGAATAATTGATAATTAGAAATAGGAAAAGGTCCAAAGGTGTAGGGGTGGCGGGAGGGGAAGGGAAAAGGAAAGAAGGGAAAGGAGAATCCCAGCAACCGGGAGGGGGCTCCCCCACCGCCATTCCACGCTCCTAGGGCAGAGAAGGTGAGCCAATCCCAGCACCTGGAAGGAAGCTCCCCCGCTGCCATTCCATGCTCCTAGGGCAGAGAAGCTGAGCCAGTCCCAGCACCCGGAAGGAGGCTCCCCCACTACCATTCCACGCTCCTAGGGCAGAGAAGGTGAGCCACAAGGGCACCAGAAGCACCCCCCCCCCCCATGGAAATGAGAAGGCACATAAACAAGCCTCAAAAACAGACTTCCAGATCACCTACAGCAACTCAAAAAGGAAAGGAGATGGAACAATCTGATACTTAACCACCTGGACTCTCTGAACTGGCAACAAAAGAGGATCTGGGAAAAATGAAATCAGAAATAATTACTCAGATAACAGCAAAGATTGTGCCCATAGTGCAAGACATGATTAATAAATCTAGAGAGGACACAGATAAAAAAATAGACAGCCTGAGGAACATGATGGAATTCCAACACAGGAAACAAATGGAATCCATAAAGCAGATGCAAACAGATTTCCAGGAGATTAAAAACTCCATCGAAAGTCTACACAGCAGAATGAGCCAATGTGAGGACAGGATTTCAGATAGAGAAGATAAGATTGCAATTAGTGACCAGGAAAAGAAAAATTGCTTTAAAATTGTAAGGGAACACGAGATATCAATCCAGCAGCTGCTAGACAATGCAAAGAAGAATAACATAAGACTGATTGGAGTCAATGAAGAAACAGGAGAGAGTGCAGATGACATAAAAAAACTGTTCACAGATGTGATGGCAGAAAACTTCCCAAGGAGCGGAAAAGAACTTGACATAAAGATAAGTGAGGCATACAGGACTCCAGCTAGCCTTGATAAAAAAAAATCTACACATAGGCATATAATAGTTAGGATTCCAGAAATCCAACAGAAGAATAAAATTCTACAAGCAGTGAGAGAAAAGAAACAAATCACATACAAAGGAAAGCCCATTAGAATCACACAGACTTCTCAATGCAAACCTTCAAGGCAAGAAGAGCTTGGAGTGATGTATTTCAAGCCCTAAAGGAAAACAGCCTCCAACTCAGATTGATGTACCCTGCAAAACTATCTTTCAAAATTGATGGAGAAATAAGATACTTTCATGACAAAGAGCACCTCAGGAACTTCATGAATACCAAACTGGCACTCCAAAAGATTTTAGACAATATCCTAGGAAAAGACAATGAGGATCACAACCCCAGGAAGCCTAGCAGAATGAACCCATCAGGCAGAATGAATGAATCCGTTGGACATGACAAATTAATGGTAAAGTGAGAGAATACAACAAAAAGTCATGACAAGGCTTTTAAAACTTTTAACTTCATCACCCTAATGAGTGTATAATTCAATCTTGTTATTGTACTGATTAGTATTTTCCTGATTCTAGAGTTGCACACCTTTTCTTGTGCTGGACTGGCTATTTATCATCTTCTTATGTCTACTTTTTAATTGGGTTGTCTATTAATGAGCTGTAAGAGTTCTTTATATGTTCTGGTCATAGGTTATATGCATTGTAAATATGGTCTGTTTAAGGACTATTCATTTTAATGATGTCATTTAAAGTTCTAAATTTTGATGGAATCTCATTTATCAATTTTTTTTGTTCATACATCATGTTTTTTGTATCCTAGGAAATTCTGTTTTTGTGTGTGTGTTTTTGTTTTTTTGGTACCGGGGATCAAACTCTGGACCTTGTGTTTGCGAGGCAGGCGGCGGAACCACTGAGCTAAATCCCTGGTCCTCCTAGGAAATTCTTGCCTATGCTAAATTCATAAACATTTTCCCTTCTAATTTCTTCTTAAAGTTTTATACTTTTAGGCTTTCATATTTAGGTTCATAGATCCTTTCAAGTTATTTTCATGTATGGAAAAAAAGGGTTGAGGTTAATTTTTTATATACGGATACCAGGTGTTCTAGTGCCATTTGCTGAAAACACTATCTTTTCCTCTGCTCTTGAGTTGAGTTTATGTTCAATAAAATGTTAATGTTAAATAATCTTTCAAAACTCAGTGGACCATATATGTGTGGTTCTATTTCTAGATTCTCTGTTTTATTCCAATGATCTATATGTCTTTCCTTACACCAACACTGCCTTGATTACTGTAGCTTTAAAGAAGTCTTAAAATTAGGTATGAAACATCTTTTTTTTACTTTTCTAGGTCCTTTGTACTCCTACATATAATTTTTAAATTTAAATATCCAATTCTTCATTTATAGCAAGTATACACAGACCTGAATTTCTATATATACCTTGTGTTTTCCAGTCCTGCTAAATTCAAATACAAGTTCTAGGGGCTCCTAGAGATTTCTTGGTATTTTCCCTGTGGATGATCATCCCATCTACATATAAAGATTTTGCTTCTACTTTGCCAATCCTATCCCAATTGTGTCATTTTATTGCCAGACTATTTTGGTTTGGGCCTAGGTTTCAAAGTTTAATGGACAGATGAAGAGTAGGCATATCTGTCCTGTTCTCCACCTTAGGGAGAAAGCATTGTATCTTCTCTATTCATATAAGGCACTTTGGTTGAAGTATGGAGTATATGTCTTTAATCTGTTGAGAAGGTTCTGTTCTACTTCTAGTCTCCTGATAGTTTTTACCATGAACAGCTGTGGAATTTAGTCCAATACTTTTTCTCCAACTAGTGACAGGATCATATGGCTTTTTCCTTTCCTCTGTTAAAATGATGACTTTTGGGGCTGGATCTTCCAATGCTGAACCAACACTGCCATCCCTATAGTAAAACCACTTTTTACATACTGCCAGATCTGGCTTCTAATAGTTTGTTTTGTTAAACAAATTTCTATCTATGTTCATACTTTTTTCTTCTATTATCTTTATCCAGTTTTAGGTTTAGCACAATGTTGATTTCTTAAAATGGGGGGAGAATGTTCCTTTTTTTCTGCTTTAAATGTTTGATATAATTTATCAGTTAAAATGTATATGAGCCTGCTGTTGTCATATAGGTAGGTTTTCAAGCTAGGAATATACTTTAATAGGTGCTATTCAAATTTTATATTTCCTCCAGAGTTAGTTTCATTAACTCGTCTTCCAAGGTACTTCTTAGAAGTTGTCAAATTTATTTCAAAACAGATTTTTGAAATATGCTTTCTATATCCTTTTAAATTCTGTAAAATCTGTGGTAATGTCTCCTAGGTCTTGATATTTTAATTTTAAAAATATATAATTGATATTTTGTAATAGGCAGTAAAGGTCTAAAGAAGCAGGGGAAGTCGGAAGGGGTTGGGGAAAGGAAAGAAGGGAAAGGAAAAAAATGGAAACAAAATCTTGGCAAATAGGGAAGGGTGGAGGGGGTGAAGGGAGGGCAGGGTAATGGGGAAAAAAAAAAAGAACCAAGATACTCATGTAATGGTACAAGATCCCAATGATGAATGTAACTGTATTTTATACCTAAAATGTACTAATAAACTTAATGGGCGGGGGGGAGAAGGGAAAGGAAAAATTCTGAGAAAAGAGAAAAAAATGGAAACAAAATCTATGTAGATAGGGAAGGGCAGAGGGGGTTAAGGGCACACAGGTAATGGGGAAAAAAATAAGAACCAAGATTCATCACGTACAGGTACAAGTACCCAGTGATAAATATAAACATATTGTATACCTAAAATGTACCAATAAAATAATTTAAAAAAAAGACATATACAAGGATGCAGTCATGTGCTGCATGGATCTTAAAAAAAAAAAGAAAATCTCAGTTGTTGAATAAAAACTGAAATATGATTATAAAAGAATAAGCTGTTTTTGAAAACCCACTCTGAATATTGTTTTTTTTCAACTAGACAAGTAAAACAAATTAATGTTTGCCATCTTTATGAAGACAAAATGTAAGGTGACGGGAAATGAACACTAACTAGCTCATAACCCTTTCAAAAGATTACTCTCTGGTCCCTGTATCAAAATCCTGGGAGCAATAACCGTATCTCTGACTACAAAAGAAACCAAGTGTATCTTGGCAGAGAGACATCAAAATAAGGTAGTAATAACTATTACTTTGACTCTGGAAAGAGAGTTTGGGAACAGTTTTCAGGAAACTCCAATGTTGAAGGATTACTTCTGAAAGAATTGTTGGCTTAAAACTGTATCCTGACACTTTTCAATTAAAAATAGACCCATCTACATTTGACATTTTAGGTCATATTGTATGTGGAAATCCAAAAACCTTGGGACACTGAATGACACAATTATATAGCCTCTTTCCCATCACACACTCAGTGGGTTACATACTTATACTGTACATTACCGAACAAGGGTGATACTATAATTTCATTTGATCTGTTTAAGAAAAAAGGATTATATCAAGTTGGCTTTGTTTTAGAAAGCAACCTAGGGAGAAAGACATTCAAATCCTTTGGTGTCTGATAAAACACTGTGGAGTCCATAGTTAACACAAGTTATAGAAACAATGGTTATATTTTGAATTCTTATCATTGATTGACAGCTAGGATGGGTAAAATTTTTTTTTGAGACAGGGTCTTGTTATGTAGTTCAGGTTGGCCTTGAACTCACTATGTAACCCAGGCTGGCCTTGAACTTGCAGCAACACCTGCCTCAGCATGCTAGTATTACAGGCCTAGGGTTGGTGATTTGGATATATGGTCTTTCATGCACAAACAACCCCGTGAAGGAATTGTGCTGCCTCCCAGTCAGACGGAGAGGAATAGTCATAGACTGAAGTGGTCTGGTAGATGGATTATCTGAACAATAAACATTTAAGAAAACAATTTTCTATTAAGTAAATACAGTCAATGATGATAGTGATGATGGTGTCATAACTAACATTTACTCCGAAGTACTTGCTGTGTGCTTGGGAGTCTTCTAAATGCTTTGCATGTAATTAATCAATTTAATTTTGACAATAACCCTACAAAACAGGTGCTACTAGTATTCTCATTTCATAGGATCTATATAATATAGGTAAGGTCACTGAAGCACAGAAAAATTAAGTAACTTGCTCAGTGAGTGATGAAATCAGAATTCTCACTTCAGAGCCCATATTTTAAATTCCTTACAAAGAACTACACATGGGAAATAGGAAGCTGAGTACTGTCTTAATCTCCAAGGTCCCTTCCAAACATATGATCATCAGTACCTTGGATAGAGGTCCAAGTAGAACTGTCCCAATATGTCTCCAGTAGCTTTATCTTTCACAGTGTAAAGTGTAACACTTTGATGCCAAAGATGAGGATTTGTCACTTGCTCAAATGACAGTCCCAACAATTCCTGGTAGATATTCAGCAAGCCTTCAGTGACTACCTCAATGGGGAAGTATTCTTTGAGGAACTCTTGGTTTATGCAGTACTTGAGTTCTTCCGTCTGAGTCATATAGTAGTGTAGGTCCCAGGCATTGATTTTCCCATCATATTCAAAACCTCTCTCTTCACATTCTTTTTTCTTCAAATTCAAAATAAATTCTCGTTCAGCCTTACCCAAGGGTTTTAATTTCTGGCTTAAATCGTCTGTGAAGGACAAGGGAAAAGTTAACATTTACTGCTCTTGAGAGTAAGCACACCAATGCTTTAGCCTGGTGCTAAACATGAGACCAGGAGGAACGAGGGACAAAAACAAGCTCTAGTATGACAGATTTTCCTTTCTAGGGTGATTTCTTCTATAACTCCTTGTCCATTTTTCTTTTAGCACCACTAAAACCTTGCTATGGCCTCTTAGATACAGCATCAACAAAAGGTGACATGTACCTCAGAGAACTGTGACTCAATGTTGTAATTCAAGAGGTGAAGCAAAAATGAAACTAATCTGATGTGTATGATGTTCCTCAATGAGGTTAAACTCTTAACAAAGTAGCAGGAAACAAATCACGTGTTGTAACCTGTGGTCAACATTATCTACAGAGTGCTCAACACATTCAACAAACATGGGTTTAATTTCTTACTATTCCTATGAAGAAGGATGATTTGGACACGGCAATTCTGGATTTTATCTGGAGAAATTTCTGGGCACAATAATCTACATACTAAGGAAATCCAGCTGAAGACAAGATGTCTAAGTCATGGGGATGGGGGTTAGTATCACCTATCTTTAATGGCCTAGGAGTAAAAAGCCTGCTGTACCACAAGATAGTTATTTTTAAATCCCAGGAAGCTAAAGAAAATTGGTCTGGGGGGTGGAAGGAAGGAAGGGAGGGAGAAGGGAAGGAAGATGAAAATGTTTTAACTGTGCCAAAGATGCCAAATCCCAATGGTAAGAATATTGAAAATTTTACTGAGGACAAGAAAACTCTCTATGAGATGTCAATTTTCACTTGAAATCACTTTTGCAGAAAAGCAACTGGTGCCTCTAGTGACTGAACAGGCTGCTCCCCACTTCCTTGAGCTCGTTTCAGAACACAGACAAAACAGCCAGTGCCAAGACCTGACTGGGACACTGCATATTTAACCTAAAAGCAGGCATCTGACGTTCATCTTGGCTTCCCAACATGAACTCCTTTTTTGGGAACTTTGAGACTGAGTTTTGGTGGTGGTGGTGGTGGGGAGACAGTTTTCTCCCAGAGGAGATGAAAATGTTAGATACTCTTTTGCACAGGGACGCATCCATGAAGTAAAGATTCTTCCAATCAGAAAACCACTCTAAAAAGGAAAAAAGAAAAGAAAAAAAGAAAACCACTCTAGACTTAGTATAGAAAGCTCCCTCAGGGCTGGGGATTTAGCTCAGTGGTTCTGCCACCTGCCTTGCAAGCGCAAGGTCTAGAGTTTGATCCCCTGTACCAAAAAACAAACAAACAAACAAGAAACAACAAAAAAGAAAGCTCCCTCAGCTCAGTGCTCTCTTTTTTTCTTTCACTCTTCTTTTTTTTAATTCCTCCCTTACCCCTTCTTTCTCTCCTCCCACCCTCATGGTAAAGGCAGCAGCAGTACCTGAAGGCAAAACTCCTAGCAGAGAAACTACTTTTAAAACTGTACACCTCAGGAGAAAATATCCACAAACCATGTATCTGAGAAGAAACTAATATCTAAAATATATCAGGATTTGTACAAATCAATAGCTGGAGAACAAACGACCCAATATTTTTAAATGGGCAAGGACTGGAATAGATGTTTCTCAAAAGAAGACACACAAATGGCCAGTAAGTATATGAAAAAATGCTCAACATCAATAATCATCAAGGAAATGCAAATCAAAGCCATTATCACATCTGTTAAAATGGCTGTTATCAAAAAGATGAAAGGTAAGTGTTACCAAGTATGTAAAGAAAAAGGAGCCCTGGTACACTGTTGGTCAAAATGTAAATTAGTAGAGCCATTATAGAAAACAGTATGGAGTTTCTTCAAAAATTAAAATTAGAACTACCATACGATCTAGCAATCCCATTTCTGGGTATATATCTAAAGAATTGAAATCAATCTTTTGAAGAGATATAGCTACCTCTATGTTCCCTACAGCACTATTCACAGCAGCCAAGATATGAAAACAACCTTAGTGCCCACCAGTAGATGAACGGATAAAACATAGTACATACAAACATACGTACACAATAAAATACTATTCAGCTTTTTAAAAGAAGGAAATTCTACCCAGCAAAAGAAACCACTAACAGAGTAGAGAGACAACAAACAGAATGGGAAAAAATTTTTGTCAGCTACTCTTCAGACAAAGGACTAATATCTAGCATATATTATAAATTCAAAAAAAAATGAGACCCCCCCCTCAAATTTAAAGACCCAATCCAAAAATGGGCATCTGAAATGAACAGACACTTCTCAGATGAAGAAATACAAATGGCCAGAGACCAGGGATTTAGCTCAGTGGTTCCAGCACCTGCCTTGCAAAGGCAAGGTCCCGAGTTCGATCTCTGATACCAGAAAAAAGAAAAAGAATACAAATGGCCAATAAATACGTGAAAAAAGGTTCAACACTCCTGACCATTCAAGAAATGCAAATTAAAACATTAACATTCCATTTCATCCCAGAAAGAACGTCTATCATAAAATCAACCAATAACAAATACTGGTGGGGCTGTGGGGAGAAAGGAACCCTTCTCCACTGTTGGTGGGAGTGTAGACTGGTGCAACCACTGTGGAATTCAGTATAGAGATACTTCAAAGAACTAGGATTAGAGGTTCCATTTGACCCAGCTATTCCCCATTAAAAGAATCATACCACAGCAATATATGTACACCCATGGTTAAATGAATATGCTCTTAATGTATTTATTTTTCATAATTTGTTACATGTTAAAATGAAAATGTGCCTGGGTCTGTAAGGGAAATGGTACTTTTACTTTAGATGAAGCCTCACAGTGAGAGAGAGGCTGCAGCCAGAGAGGACTGCTGTATCCTCACAAGGAACACAAAGACATATGGTTTTCACTAGGCTCATGAGAGTGTTTGCAAATACAGGGAGCAATAGAATGATTTATGTGAGAATACACCCATTTTGAATTAGAGAAAATTATCATAAAGGAATTAAGTTAATCAGGGAGCTGCTACAGAGACATTTTAGCAATGTGATCACCAGAAAAAGAAACATTCTCAAGACCCTGACCCATCCTCTTGTATAACACACATCTGACTATGGCAATTATCTGTTCACTTCTTTGTTGCTTCCACTAAGCAAGAAAACTATACTGAAGAAAGGCCTTTGTCTTATTCCCTTTAGCACATTGCCTAAAATTAGGTATTGTTCATAAATGTCTCACAAGTAATTTTGTAATAATAAAAAAATTATCACTTATGGAGCACCTGTTACAAAGCATATGTGATTCCAGCATATATATTAGTAAGGTAAGGTATAGTCACAATGGAAAGAGTTGAGTAAATTTTCAGCTAAAGGCTGATTTTAATACATTATTAATTATTTTATCTTAATTATGGTAATAAAAAGATATCAAAGCAACAAACACTTTTAAAAAAAATTCTTTTATTGGTACATTTTAGGTATACAATATGTTTACATTTATCATTGGCTGCTTGTACCTGTACATGATGTATCTTGGTTCTTATTTATTTCCCCATTACCTGTGTGCCCTTCACCCCCTCCACCCTTCCCTATTTACACAGATTTCATTTTCAGTTTTTTTCTTTTCTCATAATTTCCCTTTTCCCTTTCCCTCCCACCACCCCTACAACTTTGGACCTTTACCTATTTCAAATTATCAATTATTCATTTTCATCATTTTCATCCTTATTTACACTTTCAGTTTCTCACACTAGAAAAACTATTCAGTATTTATACATGTGTGTCCTATTTATTTCACTTAAGAGAGTATGGCCTACTGCTCGCTTCGGCAGCACATATACTAAAAAGAGTATCGCCTCAATATGCATCCATTTAGCTACAAATATCTCTAGTTTCTCGTTCTTTATGGCTGAGTAGTACTCCATTTTATAAAAAAAAAACACATCTTCTTTATCCAGTTTCCAGATGATGGGCACTTGGGCTGTTTCCAAGCTTTAGCTATTACAAACTGTGCTGCTATATGCATGGGTGCACATATATCTCTGTGGTACGATTCTTTTAATTCTTTGGGGAAGATACCCAGAAGGGGAATAGCTGGGTCAAATGGGACTTCTAGCCCTAGTTTTTTTTTTTCCTTTTAAAGCATAGATTTATCAATAAAATATTATATATCTTTTAATACTCTGGTATAATACTTCATACACTACAGGAAAATTAAATGTACGTGTAGTCATCAGCTTGATAAAGGGTCCTTTTCCATTAGCTTTTATTAATGAAAGAATTACAATTAGGTCATAAACAGGCAAATTATTAATTACATGATTTGAAGTTTAGGATGAAAACTTGTAAAAATTAGTTTGATATACAGTAAAGTTATACAACACACTAAAACCAACAGTTTGATATTTTTGCCTTGTGTGAACTGCCCATGGTGAACAAAGGAATAAACTTTTTAGTGATGGAAGATGCAATAACTATGTTTGGGAACTTATTTTTCAAGAGGAAGAAGGAAAAAGATTTCAACAAAATTAAGGGCTAACAGATCCTAAGAAAGACCTCTTCAAATCAGGGTGGCTCATGTGCTTGCTATCTCAAACTTTACTCCCCTGCCAACACACAGAAGACAGGACCTGCAGTGGGCTTGCATTTATTTCTACAGTCTAAGCATCCCTGGACGATGACTAAACACTTCACAGCTGCATCCCTTTCCATATTCCCCTGACCTAGTACAACCCCAGACGTATTAGCTCTTAAAATCCCCAGTAAAATAACCCCTAAAAATAATCTTGACCATTTGTTTGGCTGTTATAAAGCAGCTAGGCTCTGTAAAGAATGCAAGGATATCAAGAGAAGTCCTACACAGTTTCCCACCCCATTTTGCTGTGTTGGAAAAGTCATTAATTTCAATGAGGCCCACACACTGGATATGAGGGGCCTTTTAAAAACAACAACAAAAAAGCTAGTAAGACTCTTGAAATCTGGCTTTAAAAAAACACCTCAATGCCACATGTCAGATAATTTCTTCACCCCAGATATAAAAATCCTAGGCTTTTAATTATAAAATAGTCAGCCAGCTACGGGATATCGTGCATATTTAATATCCACCAACAACCCAGAGTAGATTCCACATGGGCACCAAGCACACCTGTTTTCCAGGTAACCTGATTCACCTCCTACTGACTGCTCAGGCCCTGGGCCCTTTGACATCCTCATGAACCATCTCTTTGGAACTTTCATTTTCATTCTTGATTCGACCCCACATCTTGAGCTATCCCCATCTTCCCAGCCCCACTGTCTTATTCTCCCACATGTAGAGCGACCACACCTGAAAACCCATCACCACCTTTACCACAAGACAGACCCAGCGACCTGGACACTACTGTGAATCTGGTCCTGGCATCAGTTTATATAACAACAGGATGGTTTGCTGACCCTGTGGAGGGAAACCAAAGTGAAATCAATGTGCTGCAACAAAGCTTGCCAAGATCAGGTATTTCCATTCTGAGTACAAAAATCACCGATCACCGGCTCCAGGCAGATTTGTTTGTACAATCAAACCCTGTATGCTGCTGAAAGACTTTGCCCCTGAAGTCCAGAGTCAAAGCATTACCACAAAATCAAAAATGATTCAATGTGATAACGCAGTAAAAAGAAGAGGATGCACGATCCTGGCTTCAAATACTGAACTGGAATCTCTTTCTTTGTAGGCTTGACAAGAAGACAGGAGTCATTACCTCCCCCTAATAAGGTGGCACCTTGAGGCCGCACTTGTGCTCTGAAACAATTCTGCCTTCCATGCGGGAATCGACACACATTTTATCTATGACAAAGGCAGTCACTGCACCCCCCAGCTACCCAGGCTTTCCAGAGAGTGGAAGGTGGGGAAAAGGAGTCCTTCTGTCAGGAGCCAAAGCAAGAAGAATCTGAGTAAGGACACAGAGCACGTTATTATCATTACAAAAGCCAGCCCATAACGTTTTTCACTGAAATACTCTCACTGAATGATGATTCAACAGGAGGCAAAGAGGGATGTCTTCGGAGAAGGCACTTAAGGTAGAACACTAGCAAATCCTACTGCTTCCAAAAAAATGTAGCCCTAGTTCTTTGAGGTATCTCCATGCTGATTTCCACAGTGGTTGCACCAGTCTACACTCCCACCAACAATGGAGAAGGGTTCCTTTCTCCCCACAACCCCGCCAGCATTTGTTATTGGTTGATTTCTTGATAGCAGCCACTCTTTCTGGGGTGAGGTGGAATCTCAGTGTTGTTTTCATCTGCATCTCTCGAATGACCAGTGATGGTGAACATTTTTTCATATATTTATTTGCTGCTTTTACTTCTTTGTCTGAGAAATGTCCGTTCATTTCAGCAGCTGGCGAAACCACTGAACTAAATCCCTAGCCCTCTGTTCATTTCAGATGCCCATTTGTGAACTGGGTCTTTGAATTTGGGGGGTCTGATGTTTTTCAATTCTTTATATATTCTAGATAGTAGACCTTTGTCTGAGGTACAGCTGCCAAAAATTTTTTCCCACATTGTAGGTTGTCTCTTAGCTCTGTTGGTGGTTTCTCTTGCAGTTCAAAGCAACAAATACTTTGAGAAGTTGTTAGATGTGAGTAAAGGTTGAAAGGGATTAATAAAAAAGTTAAAAAAATAATACTTTGGCCAACTTGATTAAAGATGATTATAACAAAATGAGTGTATTTACTATAGCTAAGTTATTCAACCATTTTCACTGTGATGAAAGAGAAAACAGTCAGTTATTGGAAAAGTGACCACCAGATTAAGAGGGGGAATGAGGATTAAAAAATACAGTAACTATGACTTGATGTCATGGACACATGGTTTTAAAACTATTCATGAAAAAGGAATTCAATCTAGTTATTAGTTTTGATATTTCTTATTTTAAATTACTTTCATATATATCTGCAGTATGTGGTGTTTTTTTTTTTTTGGTACCAGGGATTGAACTCAGGACCTTGCACTTACGAGGCAGGTGTCAGCACCACTGAGCTAAATCTTGGCCCTGTATTTTTTGTTTACATATGCTCTGTTTTCATTTATATCATATATGTCAGCTTATTTCATATAAATTCATAAGTAGACACGCTATCACTATTGAACCCCAGTGGCAGCAAATAAAGGCCACGAGCTAACACGGTTAGAACTGCAGGTGTCAAGTGAGGAATCAATATAAACATCCCAAACAAGATACTACAAGGTAGATGAAGAGAGATCTATAATAGTGACATAAACAATTAAGTTGATATGATATAGCAAGATAGCCATGGAGGAGGGAGAAAAAATGGAAACCATACAATTGATTTTTAAAAAAGAATAACTAACCTAGAAAGGCAGTCACATGGCTTGTGCTCTTTGCAGTGTTCATTTCAAGGACAAAGTCAGCATGTGTGTTATAGCCCAGTAGTTTGGCCACTTGGGCCCGCAGTGGGAGTAGCTGCTGCAGAATTAGCGTGTTTTCCTAGTAATAAGCAATAAAACAAAGGTTAACAGTTAATTGGACCCAAAACACTAAACGAAGAGTTACTACATTTCTAGGCTTATAAAACTCAATTCTTTTGTTTCTTGAGACAGGGTCTCACTATGTAGTTCATGCTGCCCTTGAACTCTATGTAGCTCACACTGGCCTCAAACTCGAAGCAATCCTCCTGCCTCAGCCTTCCAAGTGCTAGGATTATAGGTGTGCACCACCACGCCTGGCAAAACTGTCAAATATATTTTAGACCATCTTAACTGCTGGTTTCATTTCAGGTTAAGAGTTTTTTTTAAACGATAGAATTTTATTTCTGAAAACCTTTGTAACATTTAAATCTCATGAGATACCTATGAATTTCTTTTTTTTTTTGGTACTGGGGATCGAACTCGGGACTTTGCGTTTGCAAGGCAGACACTGGAATCACTGAGCTAAATCCCCGGTCACTTACGAATTTCTTAATAAACATCAAGGTACCATAAACAGAGTACATTTTAAGGACTATAGTTATCCTCATACATTCTTATTGCACCCAATATTGGTACTTAAATTTTTTGATATTTTTTTTCTTTTGGTAAAATACCATACAACCACATATGTATAAATTTCCCCATAATGTCAACATCGAACCTACCATTGAATTTGATTTGGTTCTCATCCAATTCAGTTTGTGACCATCATTTTGATAATAATGATGTTCGTGAATCAAGGTACCACTGTGTATGTATATATATATGCATATATGTATGTCTATATGAAATCACGTGTGCGTGTGTATATATATATATGGAAATAATGTGTTGGCAGGGATATAAAGAAATTGGAACCCTTGTACAGTACTGAGGAGAATGTAAAATGGTTCAGCTGCTGTGGAAAATTATATGGTGATGCTCAAAAAACTGAACATAGAAATTACAATATCATCCACAACTTCACTTCTGGCTAAATATCCAAGAGAAGTGAAAACAGAATCAAAGAGATAATTTGTATACTTATGTTCATAGCAGCATTATTAAAAATAGTCAAAAGATGGAAGCAACACAAACGTCTTCTTTTTTTTGGTACTGGGGATTGAACTCACAACTTTACACTTGTGAGGCAGGCGCGGTGCCACTGAGCTAAATTCCTGGCCCCCACAAATGTCTTTTGACACATGAACAGATCGAGAAAATGTGATACAGTGGTACCTAGGTTCATGAACTTAATACTTTTAACGATTCTGGTTGCAAACCAAATTGGATGAGAACTAAATCAAATTTAATAGTTACATTCAATGGTGACCTTATGCAGAACTTTGATTCAGTCCTTGTCCAGTTCAGTTTGCAATCAGAATTGTGAAAAGAATTAAGTTCGTGAACCAAAGCACAGCTATTTATCTATATTTATCTATATATATTTCAGCCTTAGAAAAGGACATTCTGACAGACAAATGTCACAATATCGATGAGCTTTTAAGACATTATGTTAAATACAATATGCCAGTCACAAAAAGATATACTGTGTGATTTCACTTGTATGAGGTTCCTGAGAGTCAAACTCTGTGACACAGAAACTGGAATAGTTGTCAGGGGCTGCAGGCAGGGGAGAAAGGTCAGGGAGTACAGAGTTTCAGTTACGGAGTCTGAAGAAGTTCTGTCGCTGGATGGTGGTGATGGTTGCAGAATGGTATAAATATGCTTGATGGCACATTCTCCGGTATGCATGCTTTCCTAAAATGCAAGGGTAGGAACTTCATCTGAATTGTGCTACTAAGAGACAGAGCCACTGGAGAAGTGATTAAGTGATTAAGTCATGACTTATCCTCACAAATGGGTAAGTCCTTATGAAAGGCTGGAACAAGGCAGCTTAGGCCCTCTTGCCCTTCCACCATGTGAAGACCCTTCTCCCTTTCCTCCAATTGAGAATGTAGAAGAAGGCCCCTTCCAGACACTGCAAGCCAGAGCTTTGCTTTTGGACTTCTCAGCCTCTAAAACTATGAAAAAAATACATTTCTACTGTTTACTTTTTTTCCCCTTGAGACAGGTCTATGTATTTCAGGATGGTCTTCATCTCCCTTTATGACAGGTCTCTCATTAGGTAGTTCAGGCTGGTTTTGATCTCACTATGTAATCCAGGCTGGCCTTGAACTCCCAGCGATCCTCCTGCCCCACACTTACTCTTTCCCTTATGCTTTCTGAGCTTCAGCTTTCTCATCTCTCACTTTTGTTTTCTCATCTCACTTCATTAATTATCTACATAAGGTTGTTATGAAGATTCAAGTGAGAATATATGTACAGTCTAAAAAAATGCCTGAAACAATAGCAAGTACTATGTAACTTATTATTTGGCCTTTTTTTTTGGTACCGGAGATCGAATTCGGGTCCTTGAGCTTGTGAGGCAGGCGGTGGAACTACTCAGTTAAATCCCAGGCTATGTAACTTATTATTAATGAAACAGGGTCTCACTACAAAGTTCAGATTGACCTTGAACTCACTATGTAGCCTAGGCTGGCCTCAAACTTGTGGCAGTCCCCATCCTGAGCACTGGGATTACAGATATGTACTACCACATCCGGCAAAATAAATTTTGTTTTTTCAGACAGGGTCTCACTACGTAATTCAGGCTGCCTGGAACTCTTGGCAATTCTCCTGTGTCAGCTCCCAAGTGCTGGGATTACAGGCATATGTCACCACACTTGGCTATAATATTTTAAAATTAGAATGGAAACATGGATAAGAGCATACATAATCATTCTCCAAGTTCTAAAATTAACTAGTTTGAATTTTTCTCTCATCTTTTTCAGTTTATCAGATCTTCTCATTAGACTGCCAATTTTCTCCCAATACCTATTCTCCCATTCTTCCTTTTAGTAATAGAACTCTGAGATTTTGCAGGACACATGATTACCTAGCTACCTTTTCCAGACTTTCTTGTGTCTATTTGTAGCCATGTGACACTTAGTGGAACAATGAAGTATGAGTAAAGTGACGAGTAAAATTTTTAGGTCATCTCTTTACAGGTGCTTGCCTTGACAGCTGTGAACTGAAGATGACAACAGTGACCCTGGAAGTCACATACTGAAGATGGCTGAGCTGTCCTCCAGCTCAGAACTACTCATTTCTCAGGTGCTAGTTCTAAGAGAAATCTTTTAAAAAGTTGTAGTAAAATACATAACCTAATGGCTAAATTAATATAAAATTCAGTGGCACTAATTATATTCACATTGTTGCACAACCATTACCACTATATTTCCAGCCAAAACTTATTCATTACCCCAAGGAGAAACTCTCTAATCATTACCAGTAACTCCTCAGGTTCCCCTAGCTCTATCCCCTGGTAACCTCTAACCTACTTTCTGAAAAGAAGTAACTTTTTATCTTGAGTCACTGTGCTTCTGAATGTCTTGTAAAGTTGCTTAGCCTGTACCCTAACATATGGAGATTCACAGTAGAAATACGATGCTGCTGGGCTGGGGATTTAGCTCAGTGGTGCTGCTGCCTGCCTCAAAAGGAAAGCGCAAGGATCTGAGTTTGATCCCCAGTACCAAAAAAAAAAAGGAGGATGGTGATATTACAAAAGTGAAAAAGGCAAGCAGAATTGAAGGTAAGAATATAAAGGCTGCAGGATGGGAAGCTGCTGATGCTTATTATACCATGGAGAACATGTATCAAAGCTGTTGTTATACTTAGAAGACAGGCCACATACCTGCCAAAGATGTATCTCTAGAGGAGCTATTTGGGAAAACTATTTTTGTTGGCATGTGTTTGTTGGTGTGTTGATTTTCAACAAGATAACATGAGACATGAGTTCATGTGAGAACTGGCTAGTTTGCAAAGATGGGAGGAAAAGAATTTTGTTGAGGGAGATTGTGCCTGTGGCCTACAATCTGGGGCTTCAGATAGTTGAAAAGTCAACAGTTCTGTCTTCCTAACATTAGGAGAAAAGATGTCATTCTGAGTTGTAAACTATACAGACTAGTTTGAAAACACTGTCTTTTCAAAGGAATGAAAAGCAAACTCCATTAAACTAAGGAGAGTAGAATGGCAAAACACAGAAGTCAGTATATGACATGACAGTTTAAGAACTATGACTGAAAGGAGTGTTTAGGTGTGATTATTTTAACTTGTGTCTGACTAGAAGCAAAGAGACAAAAAACCTATGTAGCTCAGGCTGGCTTTGAATTTGTGGCAGTCTTCCTGCCTCTGCTCTCAAGTGCTGTACTTACCAGGTGTGTGCCATGATTCCTGGCTCTGCAACTAATTTTTTTTTTTTTTTTTTGGTACTGGGCATTGAACTTGGGACCTTGTGCTTGTGAGGCAGGTGGTAGAATCACTGAGCTAAATCCCTGGCCCTCTGCAACTAAGTTTTTGAAGGAATTTTATTACCAAAAATTATATAGGTCTGGGCTTCAAAATCTTGTGGTTATTTGATTCCTAAAGCACCTCTCATACTTCAAACTGGCATCAGCTGGGAATCTGTACCAGCAGGCCCCTAAGATATGGTCACGGAGGATAATGGTCCACAAAGAACTCCTTGCAAGTAAAACTAAGATCCACATGAGTCACGACAGAAAGCAGATCCAAGTAAGTCCAATAGGGCTACTCAAGGAACTTCATGAGAACATGTTATCTTCATGAGTCCTGCCAAATAGGTTTGAAAACTGCTATGTGTCTGCTGTATTTTCCACTCTTTATTTTTCCTAATGAGATTTTTCTTAGTATGGTTATTCCACTCCTATTCCATTACTGGGGTATGGTTTGGGGTTAGGTAGCTGGTAATGTGGCCTTCCTTTCATAGGCTGCCAAATGATGAGAAGATACAACTGGGAACTACGTATTACCCAGAGATCTTGGTCTTTGGGCTCAAGACAGTAACAGGCTAGGAACTGATAAATGGTTCTATGACTCAAACAAACAAACAAACAAACAAAATGAGATAGGAGGGATTTCCTTGTGGTAACTTGTATAGCTAGTGAGAAAGAATATGGTGGAGCAGGCCAATTGACTCAGGATCCATTCCTATTTTTTTCCTTTTAGTAAAACTTTCTAAAGCTGGATAATGACTGTCAACTAACGACTACATTTTCCAGCTTCTCTTGCAGCTAGATAGGCTATAAGACAAAATATGGTTCAGTGGTCAATGGAGTTGATATATGTATACAAGTCATTTCTAGGCCTTGTCCTTGAAGACAGTTTGTATTCCCTCACCTCCTTCCCAAGAAGCTGGGGAATAGTCACTTCTAGGAATGATCTTGAAAGTCATTTACTGAGGAGGGAGAGCTACCTTATCAGCCCTGGGCTTCTGCCCTGGGGGAGGAATACAATTTCTAGTTAACTTAATGCATTCTACTTTTATTAGAACAATTTAGCCTGTGTCCATGAGAGCAACTTGCTAACGAGCAAAGCAAAAGCTAAAAATCTTCTACGCCTGAGGATTTATGAGACACCCCCCAACATACATACATGCACATATAAATAGGAATATCAGTCTCTGAGCTGACTTGAATAATGGTAAACAAAATAAGCCTTTTCCTGAAAATCTTCCATAAAAATAAAAGAACAAACATTTGTAGTACCTCTTTGCATCTTGTATTAAAAGCCATTTCCATCCTCCTTCTGGTTTCAGGTACACAACATTTCTTCATGACAGGAAAATAGTGTGGATATTTTAAGGTAATTTTATACTTGTCATCATCTGTCTTTTCTAAACTGTCAATGAAATCATCAGGAAGAGCACCTGCAAAAAGTCATTTTCTCATACATTAATTTTTTCATTCGTTATTGGTTTATTTAGCATTGGCACAGTACCATTAAGTAGCTCTAGGAAATTTTGTGGAGTAATTGAAATTTAAGTAAAATAATGATAATCTTTATAATATCATTTTGATTTTTTTGGAATGGGGGTGATGGTGAGAGGCCAGGTGGCTCAGGAGATGGCACTCATGACATTAACAGGCTGCACTGCCCCTGTGCAGATGGTGTTTTTTTGGTACCAGGGATCGAACTTGGGTCCTTGCGCTTGCAAGGCAGACGGTGAAACCACTGAGCTAAATCCCCAGCCCGCAGATGGTGTTTTGAAGGAGAACAGACAAAACTGAGCAAAGAAAGGCCCAAGACAGAAGAAGAGACTAGTTTAAGTTACAATGTAGGGGTCATTGCAAGGCAGGAAAAATTTCAAGGTTCTGAAGGCTGCTGAACACCAGTTAAGTTAACAAGAAAGATTATGGGGGAAAACATTATGAAATCTCCCCTGGATTCATTCTAGAAATAGTACATACTCTTATTAGCCTAAAGTCTAATTGTGGCTGCTTTTATTGTCTTTTCCATAGCAAGAGTGATAGGGTTAGTTACTGGGTCATTTTAAAAATAATTTTTAGACACTGATTTAAGATTTCTTTCTGGAAAACATAACAAATTTGAGGTGACATTGCTTGCATAAATTACTTAATTTAAACTAGAAAAGTAACAGAATTTTACCAAGTTCAGCCTTGGAAAATACAAGGAGGGTATCATCTTCATTGAGGTTTTTGTTAAAGTCAATACATAGTTCACTCATTCTTTTCTTCATCGATTTGATTTCCTGAAATAAAAATATATAGAACATTAATAATAAAAAGAAACTTTCATTTTTATTGCCATCAGTTAAGTACACTTCACTTGTATATGATGACTAGACTCTGTACCCAACATGACAGAGACATGTTTGGAAAAGCAGCAATTGGCAGTTTTCTATGTTGTGCTCATGGTATCTGTGTAGTGCTTACAGAAAGGCAAACCTGGGGATATATTAGGATTAGTTGTAAATTTGAAGAATAAACAAGTAGTTACAGTAAAAGCAGTATCTGGTATACTGTACACATAAACAGTTGCTGAGTGAATGAAAAATCTAGTGACTTATTACCATGAGTATATTTAAAAATTTTAATTTAGTACTCAGTATCTGGTACTGAAGAAAACCAAGAGATAATTGAGTAATTCTAAGGTTGATTTGGAAAAAAGATAGTGTCTTAGTTGTACAGAACTTTTGCAAACAAAAGTGATTTAGGGATCTTATTGTTTGCATAAAAAGTGTAAGTGAGCAAAGTAAGTAGTAAGAAAGAAATTACAAAAATTTATATTAATCTGGCCCAGCTTCTCAGAATGCCAGGTAATGACATTCATGTAAACTGGGTTTCAAAGTGGAGCTCTGCACAGGAGCACTGGCCTCACCTGGGAACTTTAGTTAGACATGCAATTCCTCAAGATACCACACTAGCCCCACTGAAATGCAAATTCTTAGGAGTAGGGTGCTATAACCAGTTTCAGTAAGTCCTCTAGGTAATGCTGATACACATTAAATTTGGGATTTCTGCCTTAGTGCATATTTTCAATGTTGTTTTAGGACACTTTGACTCTCCAACTCCCCTCCCATTAACAAAAAAATTTTTTGAGACAAGGTCTTGCTATGCAGTTCAGGCTGACCTTGAACTCACTATGTAGCCCAGGGTGGCCTCAAACTCACAGCAATCCTCCTGCCTCAGCCTTCCAAGTGCTGGGACTACAGGCATACCACCACTTCTGGCCTCCCCTCCTATTCTTTCCTACTTTGTAGTAGTATAGTTTGGCTAGAAAACACCAGTTAGGTAATCATTCCTACCACAGTGACTGGGTCAGATAACCCAGGCCTGGCATTCCCCTTACTAACATTTGCAGAAAAGTATTAGGTGGGAGATCCAAGGAAGTATTAAAGAAACCGTATGGAAAAATGTGAAATAATTTTATAATCTGTTCCACTCTTCTGATAATGCTAGATAATGAAATTTACTTAAACCACAAAGTTTCTTAAAATGGGGCTCTGCTGAGAAGAATCACTTCTGATGAGAGACTCAGTATTAGGCAAAGGATCTACTCTGAGTCAAGACACGAGGGGAGTTTGGATAGGGGCTTCTCTATGTCCTTCTTGATTGTGTTTTTTTTGTTGTTGTTTTGTTTTGGTCTTTTTAAAGGATCCACAGCCATTTTAATAATATAAAAAAGCAGCCTTTGCATAACATTATGTGATAGTTAACTGATTCTGTCAACCTGAGTAAGTAACACTCAACTAAACTCAGCATAGTTCTGGGTGTGGAAGACCCACCCTAGGGAGGACTGTCGCCAGAATGGTATCAAAAGGAAATGAGGAAATGTAGCTCTCTTCTGTTTCTTCAGAGGAACTCCAATCTTCACCTTCCCCTTGGACATCACCTCCTGGCTTCCAATGCAAACCCTTCAGCCTTTCATCAGAGACTCTTCAGCCTCTTTATATGGACTTGCATGGGACACTACAGTGAGCTCCAGGTTCCAGTGTGCAGGCAGTCATTGTAAACCAATCTTGTAAATTCTTATATATTTGTATATCTTGCATTAAATCTGCTTCACTAGTAAGCACTGACTCATACAAACCAACACTGAAGAAGACAGAGCAGAGAAATAAAAAAATCAGGTGGCCAGCGGCACTACTGTGCATCTAGATCCAACTAACCCATGAAGCCCATCTACCTCTGGATCTTCCAGTTATACAAGCAACAAAATTTCTTCTGTTGTTTAAGAGATTTTGTTAGCTGCAATGAAACACATCTTAACTATTACAGTTTTCACGTCTGAAAGAGAACTGAAGATTGACGAAGAAGGCACGGGGTCATGCAAGTCTGGTCACCTTTCTCCTCTAATTAGGATGAAGAGGATACTAGGTGCTCAAGGGGCATTCAGGTGGGAAAATGGAACCCATATTTCTGTGGTGCCTGCAGTTATGGCTACCAGGATGACATTACTTGGCTTCTTTGAAACTTATTTCCAGTTTTGCTGTCTAGAAGAATGACCTGAAAATAAATCATGGATTATATTTCCTGTTCATGAGGAATGAGGTTAATTCTGCAGCCAAGTTTTACTGATGAACCTGGAAGACATGACTGGCTTCAGACAAAAGGAAAAATCTGAGAGGCAATTTTTGGCAGCTAATCTCTCTTCTTTTAAGGAACATATATAAATCTTAGAGTATTCCATTCCAAAGTGCTGGTTTAAAAATTCTTCACCAGTAAAGATTTTATTACCAGTACCCTATCTCTGTATGATCAAAGGAGGAAGATACAAATCAACTATTAAGACCTGGAACTGATTCTTAAAGGATATTAAATAGAGCAGGAGAAACAAGTCCAACACATGAAACAAATAAAACTTGGACAGGATTAAGGAACAATTATTAGTTGTCAGTCACCAGGAGTTATAGGACAAAGCATTGAATACCAACTATACTGTAAATAAGATTAATATTATGGGTTATTTTATTACAACTTATGTGTTTCCCTATTTCCTGATTTTTATTGTAGTTTCATTTTTTTCCCATTAAGAAAAGGAAACATTAACTCACATTCTGTACTTGTTCTGGAAGATGGAGTCCATTTCTTTTTCCCATTTTAACTGACTTTTCCAAGTATCGTCTGGCTTCAGGCTTTATCTTCTCCAAATCACAGGTTTCCTGAAATTATAAGCAGGACAACCATTTCTGTTGTGATAGTACATACTTATAAACTATGAGGCCAAAGAAATTTATTTGTCATCTCTTTTGGGTCATGAAGCACATAGGTGATTATGAAGTAGGCCCTTTTGAAGATTTAATTTCTTTGATGCTTTATTGAGGTTCTGCTCATTTAAAACAGAAATGTTAAATAAATAAAAAGCTAACCAGAATTTCCTTGCCTTGCCTCAGAATCGAGATGGCTTGTACCACTGGAAGGGCATGATAACAGAAGCATTTACATAATCTCATTCTGAGTATTCTTTATGAGTGGTCTTTTTCACAAAACATACTTATCACAAATCATCTGGATTTAATTTTCTATCATTTGCTAACTTGGTTCTATTTGAGAGGCAGCAATAAAAATAATGGGGTAAATTCTACACAAATGCAGAGTGTGACTCTTTTTGCCAAGAAGCCAAACAAGGACAGCTGGACAAAACCCCACACCAGTGAAAGGCTTAACTGGAAGCCCTCACAACTGCCTTCCCGTCCCTTAGCAAAACAGGTTATGGGTCTACAGTAAGCTGCATATGAACAAGTATCTGAGGAAAAAGAGTCAGCACTATACAAAGACGATTGAAGCTATTGGTGGATTTGAATTGTGAGCAGCAACACAACACTCACTCCAAAGAACAGAGGGCACTGGAAGAGAACGGAAGATTGCCCCAGCCACACCAAGGTAACAGAAACACAACACATTCCTCCAAAAGAGGTGGTAGAATATTCATGGCACATCTATATGAGTGGTAAGTTAGTGGTTCCTACGAGGAAATGGACTCTAGACAGATTCAGCAGGTGTAATGGGATTCAGTTTGGGTAACAGCCAGTGAAGGCCTTGTGTAACTGGAGCCTTACAGACTCCATGACCCAGCTGTCCATCCCTAAGCACTCCTCATTTCCCAACTCATTAGATCTTTACAAGTTTAATGTAGCTTTATGATCATTTTAGACTGTTGGTGCTAAGCTCATGCTACAATTTGGTAACTATTTTTTACCTTTTTTTGCAGCAGGCTAATAGTTGCATTTTAACTAGTGGTACATAACACTTAGGACAGAAACCTTATTTCACTCAGCCTACCAATAAAGAACTTGTGTCATAGTAATAAGGTACCCATGCATACATTACTCATAGTTTCCTCTCAGTTTATACTCAGTGGAGGCAAAATACAGTTAGACTCCTTTTCCATAATAAATTCTTCTTGTGTCTCTGTAGAATTTATGAGTATGCTGGCCTGACTGATGTTGGAACCATCTCCACCTGGTACTGACATCCCCTGGGATCCTAGTAGCAGGAGCCCGAAATAGGAAGAAATCCAGAATTCCCAGGGGATGACTGAACTAAAGGCTTGGTCCCTCAGGGATGGCCAGAAGTTCAAATCAGTGTTCATGGAGATGTGTTCATCTTGTTCATCATGTGTTCATCTTGGTTGGCTTTAGTAGTACCAGAAAGGCTGCCTTGAAGTATGAACCATGGCAACACTAGTCTCTAGACACTACAACATTGGAAGTTGTAAAGCTGGGGAGAACTACGCAGTGTATGTTGGTGTTGGTGTGTGTGTGTGTGTGTGTGTGTGTATGGCAGAATTCCTTATGAGAAGGCCTAGCAAGGGCTAGGTAAGTTGTTAAGGACATAGGTGAGCAGGTCGAGATCCAGAGCAAAGTGCCATCCAGTGAGAATCTGCCATATGCAACTGGACAGCTGCACAGGTTCTTGGTCCTATTTACCCCTGAGCTTAGAAGAGGGACACATAACAAAACTACAGCAGCTGACATAAGCAGAATTCCTACTTCTTGATCACGACGGACTCTCACATTGGTAGGTATGAACTTGCTGTATCTGCAGGTACAGTAGAGCTGCTATTTCAGAAAGCCTAGAAGTATACTTAGAACAGTAAACTCAAATTTCATACTCTAGATTAAATTAAAACTATTTACTCTCAAAATAGGTGATACAGGTGTAAATAGGTAAAAGGATAATCTAAGAAAAATTATCCCTGAATTATGTTCAATTATAATGATTAATTAGCACACAGAAATATTAACTTACCACAAAAGGACACAAAAAAATCTGTCTCAATTTTAAGCAGATACACCTTGCCAGTCTGAATCAGGTCTCAGTCAGTCTCTGAAAGCCTCTGGTAGGAGTGAGATGTTTCTAAAATGTGCTTCTTAAGCACATTCCTGTTCCAGAGACCATCATCATAACATGGTTCTTTATAATCCCCATGCAAGGTCAGTATTACCCCCAAGGACTTCTAGGAGGGAGTCAGCATTAAAGCCTGCTTTGCTGTAATTGTACCGTCCTGCCCAAACAAAAATTTCTCCCCTTGAATCTGAACCAGACCAGTCTTGGGTGAAATTTCTTCTCCTTAAAAGGGAGAGAGATAAAGTTCTCTAAAGTAATTTTTAAGTTTATACAGTCTGACAGTAGGTAGACTTATTTTAACTTCTTTGATGACAAGATTTACTTCCCCCTTAACCTCCTCTTATAACAAAGAGCTTTTATATGACTATGTTCATATGCTCTTCCCCCTTACAAGAATGTTTACATACTTATTTTACAGATAAGAAAACTGAACTTAAATGTTCTCTCCCAAATCACATAGCTATCTAATGATAAAAATGCCAAAAATAAATTCTTCAAACTATTGCTCTTTCCCATGTGCCACACTACTATCCTTAATTTATTATCAATCTTGAAACTTTCATAATAAAACATGGGAAATTTTCTTGATTACACCCAAATCCTCCCCAATTTCTGACCCATGATTTTGTCCTTTTCTTCACAAGATCTTTATATTTCAAATTTCTAATATTCATAAATAAAAAATTATTCCAGTAGGATATTCTGTGTTGTGCATACTGTGTATATATGAATGTTCTTGAAAGACCATCTCTGAAGATGGAGATTACTTTTTTCTTAGAATATTGTTTGAAAATGGATTCACAAACTTTGAATTTGCTAAGGAAATATAGAAGATTTCAAAATATGTTACTGGAGGTCAAAGGC
This sequence comes from Heterocephalus glaber, assembly GCF_053883595.1. Lineage (NCBI taxonomy): Eukaryota > Metazoa > Chordata > Mammalia > Rodentia > Bathyergidae > Heterocephalus > Heterocephalus glaber. Next base: position 3,876,438 of record NW_028258336.1, read on the forward strand.
TGTATGTAGTTCAGTGGTAGAGTACTTGCCTAACATGTGTGAGTCCCTGTGTTCAATCTACAGTATGATTAAAAATAAAAAAGGACTGTTATTGGAGCCTATTTTAAAAGTTAAAATAGACACATAACTGTTTTCACTTGCAGTTTAATTTTATTTCCTTTTTCTTCTGTTTATTTTTTTTCCCCGAGCCTGTGACATTTACTGTTGGGTTTTTTTCCCCTAATATTTAATTAAACTTATATTTAAGAGAAGATAAACTTTCATTTTTTTACATCTTAATACTGGGCATTAACAACAGTCAATATAATTATGGTCAAAATTATTCTGTCAAAAACTTACAAATAAATGCTTGGTGTTAATATGTTTAAACACAACTCAATTTTTGGTGTAACGTTATCTGTTTGCAAGAAAAAAATTTGATTTACTTCATTAATAGAAATATCCCTTAATGCTGGGATGGACTCTTCTAGCTATTTCTTCTGTTGTTGATTTTTAGCATAGGTATCCGTGACTATATCAATGCAGTTGAGTGGAAAGGTGCTCATCATGTTAATTTCAAATAAGAGTACCTAACTGATTAGTATACTAATAAGGAGGTAGACAGGCTATGCAATTGCCAGTGTTTTTGAGGCCAATTAGGTTAAGCCTAAGGAGCATAGCCAAGATTCAGAAATGAAAGCCCACACAAGATAAAAGTATGAAGCCAAACTGAGTGCTTAAGAAAAGTACAAAGTCATAATTCGCTTTCTGGCAATGGTGACAGTGAATTTTCCACTATTTTCCCCATGGCTTTGGACACTCTGTGGCGGGATGCAGGGGAGGAACTTGACCTTGGGTCCTACATAGGTCGACCCGGGCCCCTTTGGCCACTGGGCCACCCTCCCCGAAAGCGTCAGCCTGGGAGATGCAGTTGGGAGCAGCAGCAGAAATGAGGGGGCAGCCAAGGCAAGATGACTGTCCCAGTCTAGGCACTGGAGCCCTGAGATCCTTGTGAGTAGCTGGAGGGGCCCCTCAAGTGTGGGTGACAGGAGGTGGCTACTGCTGGGTGATTATAGTATATAGAACTTTCTTAGGCAGCTGCCTGCATCCTGGGCTGAAGAGCTGCAGAAAGGCCTGCCTGCTGGTCCCTGATTTAATGTACCATCACAGGATTCATGGCTTTCTTGTGGCCATGGCAAGGACACAGAATTGGGGCAGCACATTGCATGAAGACATGTTTTACTCAGGACTAGGTTTTTTTTTTGTATTAAATTCTTTTATTGGTACATTGTAGGTATAAAACACAATTACATTTCTCATTGGGAATTGTACCTTTACATAATGCATCTTGGTTCTTATTTTGTCCCCATTCCTAGCCCTCCCTTCACCCCTCCACCCTTCCCTATTTACAAAGACTTTATTTCCATTTCTTATCATTTTTCCTTTCCCTTCTTTCCTTTCCCCTGCCCCTCCCACTACCCCTACCCCTTTGGACCTTTTCTTCCTATTTTACATTATCGCTTATTCATTCTAATCATTGGTACATTTTAGGTATACAATGTAATGACATTCATCATTGGAAATTTGCACCTTTACATAGTCTCTCTTGGTTCTTATTTTTCACTCTTGCCCAGCCCTCCATTCAACCCCTCCATTCCTATTTACAAAGATTTTGTTCCTATTTTTCCATTTCCTCATATTAATCCCATTCCCTTCTATCCTTTCCCCTAGCCCTCCCACTTCCTTCCCCTTTGCCCCTTTTCTTCCTAGTTCACATTACCTATTATACATTTAGTCCTTATTTACACTTTCAGTTTCTCACACCAGAGAAACTATTCAGAATTTATTCATGTGTCCTATTTATTTCACTTAAGAGTATTGCTTCAATGTGCATCCACTTAGCTATAAATGTCTCTAATTTCTCATTTTTTATGGCTGAGTAGTACTCAATTTTATTTTAAAAAACCACATTTTCTTTATCCAGTCTCCAGTTGATGGGCATTTGGGCTGTCTCCAAGTTTTAGCTATCACAAACTGTGCTGCTATGAACATGGGCACATATATATCACTGTGGTATGATTCTTTTAATTCTTTGGGGAAGATCCCCAGCAGGGGAATAGCTGGGTCAAATGGGACATCCAGTCCTAGTTCTTTGAGGTATCTCCATACTGATTTCCACAGTGGTTGCATCAGTCTACACTCCCACCAGCAGTGGAGCAGGGTTCCTCTTTCCCCACAGCCCCGCCAGCATTTGTTATTGGTTGATTTCATGATAGCAGCCATTCTTTCTGGAGTGAAGTGGAATCGCAGCTTTGTTTTCATTTGCATCTCTCGAATGACCAGTGATGTTGAACATTCTTTTATTAATTATTTGCTATTTGTACTTCTTTGTCTGAGAAATGTCTGTTCATTTCAGATGTCCATTTTTGGATTGGGTCTTTAAATTTGGGAGGTCTGATCTTTTTAAGTTCTTTATAGATTCGAGATAGTAGACCTTTGTCTGAGGAAGAGCAGGTGAGGATTTTTTCCCACATTGTGGGTTTTCTCTTCACACTGCTGGTGGTTTCTCTTGCTGTGCAGAAGCCTTTTAATAAGAAGAGATCCCACTTGTTGATTGTTTGTGCGAGTTCACAGGCAACTGAGGTTTTGCTCATAAAATCTTTTCCTACACCAATGTCTTCAAGGGTTCTACCTAACCTCTGTTCCAACTGGTTCAGAGTTTCTATTTTAATATTTAGATCTTTAATCCATTTTGATTTTAGTTTAGTGCATGGTGAGAGATACAGGTCTAGTTTTAATCTTTGGCAAGTTGAAACCCAATTTTTCCAGCGCCATTTATTAAAGAGGCTATTTTTCCTTCAGTGAGGGTGTTTGACTCCTTTATCGAAGATGAGATGGCTGAGGGTGTCTGGCGTTGTTTCTGCATCTTCTAATCTGTTCCACTGGTCCTCAAGTCTGTTTCTTTGCCAGTACCATGCTGTTTTTATCACAGTAGCTTTGTAGTATAGTTGCAGGTTGGGGATTGTGATACACCCTGCCATGTCTCTGTTACCTAGAATTGCTTTTGCTATTCTGGGTCTCTTCTTGTTCTAAATGAATTTTTGGATCGTGTTCTCAAGGTCTGTGAAGTATGCTGCTGGGATCTCAATTGGAATTGCATTAAATCTATATAGCAGTTTTGGAAGTATGGCCATTTTCACTCTATTAATCCTTCCTACCCAGGAGCAGGGGATATCCGTCCATTTTCTGATAGCATCTGCAATCTCTCTTCAGAGTGCCACAGTTTTCAGAGAAGAGGTCTTTGATTTCTTTCATTAGGATGATTCCTAGGTATTTCAGTTTTTTGGATGCTATTGTGAAAGGAATTATTTGCCCTATTTCTCTCTCAGTGAGTCTGTCATTGGTGTAGAGGAAAGCTATTGATTTTTGTGTGTTGACCTTGTAACCAGCTACTTGACTGAATTTGGTTATTAAGTCTAGAAGACTTTTGGTGGAGTTCTTGGGGTCTTCCATATACAGTATCATGTCATCTGCAAATAATGACAATTTGACTTCTTCATTTCCTATCTTTATTCCTTTTATTTCTTTCTCTTGTCTAATTGCCATGGCTAGTTTTCCAGAACTATATTGAACAAGAGTGGTGATAGTGGACATCCTTGTCTTGTTCCTGATTTTAGTGTGAAAGGATTTCAGTTTTTGACCATTTAGTATGATATTGGCTGTTGGTTTTTCATAGATGGCTTCTATCAGTTTGAGGTAGAGACCATCTATTCCAATTTTTTGGAGGGTTTTTATCATAAATGCATGTTGGATTTTGTCAAATGCTTTTTCTGCATCTATGGAGATAATCATATGGTTTTTGTCCTTGGTTCTATTGATATAGTGTATTACATTGATTGATTTGCATATATTGAACCATCCCTGCATCCCTGGGATGAATCCCATTTGATCAGGGTGTATGATCTTCTTGATGATCTTCTGCATTCTGTTTGCCATTATCTTATTAAGGATTTTTGCATCTATGTTCATTAGTGAGATTGGCCTATAGTTCTCTTTTTCAGTTGGGTCTTTCTCTGCTTTGGGGATCAAGGTGATGGTTGCTTCCAGGAATGAATTTGGGAGTATTGCTTCCCTTTCAATTTCACTGAAGAGTTTAAACAGGAGTGGCAGCAGTTCCTCTCTAAATGTCTTGTAGAATTCAGCAGTGAAGCCATCAGGGCCTGGGCTTTTCTTAGTTGATAAGTTTTTAATTACATTTTCAATTCTATTGGTTGATATTGGGTTGTTCAGAATTTTTAGGTCTTCTTCATTCAACTTTGGTAATTCATATGTATCTAGGAATCTGTCCATTTCTTCTGTGGTGTCCATCTTATTGGTGTATAGGTTCTAGAAGTAGGTATTGATGATCCTCTGGATTTCTGCTGGGTCTGTTGTCATTTCACCCTTTTCATTCCTAATTGCATGGATTTGGGCCTTTTCTTTCCTTTTTCTGACAAGGTTGGTTAAAGGTTTGTCAATTTTCTTGATTCTTTTGAAGAACCAATTCTTGGCTTCATTGATTTTTTGTATCGTTCTCTTAGTCCCCATTGCATTGATTTCTCCTCTGATCTTTATAATTTCCTCCCTTGTATGAGCTTTGGGGTTGTCCTGCTCTTCTTTTTCTAGCAGCTTGAGGTTCAGCATCAGGTTGTTTAATTGGGCTCATTCTGTTTTCCTAATATGCATATTCACTGCTATGAATTTTCCTCGTAAGACTGCTTTCATTGTGTACCATAGATTCTGATATGTTATGTTGTCATTGTCACTTAATTGAAGGAACTGTCTGATTTCTTTAATTTCCTCTGTGACCCATTGGTTATTCAGAAGTGTGTTGTTCAATTTCCATGTGTTTATGAAATTTTTTGAGTTTCTTTTGCTATGGATCTCCAATTTCATCGCACTATGGTCTGATAATATACAGGGGATAACTTCAATTCTTTTGCACTTACTTAAACATGCTCTATGTGTGAGTATGTGGTCTATTTTTGAGAATGACCCATGTGCAGCTGAGAAGAATGTGTATTCTGATTTTGTGGGGTGGGAGACTCTGTAAACATCTGTTAAGTTCATTTGTTCAAGAGTTCGATTGAGTTCTAGTATTTCATTACTTATTTTTAGTCTAGTTGATCTATCTATTTGTGACAGTGGGGTGTTGAGGTCCCCCACCACAATTGTATTAGTGCATATATGACTTTTCATGTCCGTTAGTATTTGTTTTATGTAGTTGGGTGCACTAGTGTTTGGTGCATAGATATTTATGATTGTCATCTCTTCCTCTTGGATTCTTCCCTTTACAAGGATGTAGTGTCTTTCTTTGTCTCTCTTAATCAGTGTTGGTTTGAAATCTACTTGATCTGCCAAGAGGATAGCTACTACTGCTTTTTTTTGGGTTCCTGTCGCATGGAGTATTGTTTTCCACCCTTTCACTTTCAATCTATGAGTTTCCTTTTGAATTAAGTGTGTTTCTTATATGCAGCATATTGTTGGATTTTGCTTCTTGACCCATTCTGCCAGTCTATTTCTTTTGATTGGTGAATTGAGACCATTAACGTTGATGGTTATAACTGAAACGTATTGACTTGTCATTGCCATGACTTTTTCTTTTTGTTGGGTTCTCCTCCTTTACATTTAATTTCTTGTCATGCCAGATGGGTTCATTCTGCTTTGCTTCCTGGGGCTGTGATCCTCAATGTCTGTTCCTAGGATATTGTGTAAAATTCTTTGGAGTGCTGGTTTGGTATTCATGAGGTTCCGAAGGTGCTCTTTGTCATGAAAGTATCTTATTTCTCCATCCATTTTGAAAGATAGTTTTGCAGGGTACATCAATCTGGGTTGGAGGCTGTTTTCTTTTAGGGCTTGGAATATGTCACTCCAAGCTCTTCTTGCCTTGATGGTTTGTGTTGAGAAGTCTGCTGTGATTCTGATGGGCTTTCCTTTGTATGTGATTTGTTTCTTTTCTCTGACTGCTTGGAGAACTTTGTTCTTTTGTTGTGTTTCTGGAATCTTAACAATTATATGCCTATGGGTAGATTTTTTTGATCAAGGCTATTTGGAGTCCTATATGCCTCACTCATCTGTATGTCAAGCTCTTTTCCCCTGCTTGGGAAGTTTTCTGCCATTATTTCTGTGAAGAGATTTTTTATGTCATCTCCATTCTCTCCCATTTCTTCATTGAGCCCAATCAGTCTTATGTTATTCTTCTTTGCATCATCTAGCAGCTGCTGGATTGATTTCTCATGTTCCCTTACAATTCTGAAGCAATTTTTCTTTTCCTGGTCACTAATTGCAATCTTATCTTCTATATCTGATATTCTGTCCTCACATTGGCTCATTCTGCTGTGTAGACTTTCAATGGAGTTTTTCATGTCCTGGAAATCTATTTGCATCTGTTTTATGGATTCCATTTGTTTCTTATGTTGGGATTCCATCATATTCTTGAGCTCCTCTCTAGATTTATTAATCATGTCTTGCACTAAGGGCACAATTTCTCCTGTTATCTGAGAAATTATTTCTGATTTCATTTTTTCCAGATCCCCTTTTGTTGCCAGTTCAGTGGGTCCAGGTGGTTGAGTATCAGAGTGTTCCATCTCATTTCCCTTTGGGGTTGCTGTAGGTGATCTGGAAGTCTGGTTTTGAGACTTATTTACATGTTTTCTCATTTCAACTGGGGCGGGGGGCTGTTAGCGCCTGCACAGATTACCTCTTCTGAGCTGGGAGAGGTGGGACAGGGGCCGGGAGCAGCGGTAGGGATGGTGACCCCAAAGCCCTTTCCTGTGGGCTGGGAGCAGCCAGAGGGATGGTGGCCGGGAAGCCCCTTCCTCTGGACCAGGAGCAGTGGGACGGTGGCTCAGAAGCCCCTGCCTCTAGGACGGGAGCAGCGGGACTCAGTACCTTGGTCTGGTGGTCTGGTGTCCTGTGCGTCTTTGTACTGTGGAACCAGGTGGCTGCCTGTCTGCAGCAGGGTGATTCATTGTCTTCCATGGGACTCGGGACCTTGGTAGGGCGTGCACAGACCTGCCTGTCTGTAGGGGGCTGATTTGGAGTGTTCTCTGCGACTCAGGACCTGGTAGGGTGTGGGCAGACCTGCCTTGTGCAGTGGGGTGATTCAGAATCTTCCGCACGACTCCACTCAGGACTAGTTTAATTCTACTCATCATACATTTACTGAGCTCCTATTTATGCCAAGCACTAGGGAAATAAAGATGAACATCCTTGAGGTGTTGTAAATCATATAAAGAGGTAAAAAATCTATTAACAGATAATGTCAATGTTACATAATGTGCTATGGCTGGGCATGGTGGTGTATGCTTGTAATCCCAGCACTCGGAAGACTGAGGCAGGAGGATTTCCTTAGCTTGAAGGCAGCCTGAACTGCACAGTGGGACCCTGTCTCAACCCCCCCCCCCCCCAAACCAAAAAACAACAAAAAAAGAACCTGGACAAATACAGAAAAAGGACTCCTGGACAGTGTGGAAACTAGTCATGGTAGTTGATACTTTATACCTGGATCTTATACCTACTCTTGTGAAGGCTTGAGAAAACTTTAAGTTTTGATAACACTGTATTGGGTACGGTAGATAAATGGAATTAAATTGTGAATGTATGCATGCATGCATGCATTCATTCATTCATTTAGTGGGACTAGGGATTGAACCCAGGGCATTGACATTGAGCTACTTTCTAGTTCCCTCCCCCTTGTAAATTTTGAGACAAGGTCTCACTAATTTGCCCAGGCTGGGCTCAAACTTGGAATTCTCCCGTCTTAGCTTCTCAGAGTGCTGGGATTACTGGTATATACCATCATGCTCAGCTTGGCTCTGGGTCTCTATGGGCAGTAGAGTAGGAGAGAACACGTATGCTTAAAGGCATCTGTACTTGGGCTCAGGCTGTAGCTCAGTGGTAGAGCCTGTGCTTACCATGAATGAGGGCCTGGGTTCAATTGTCAGCACTGAAAATAAAGTCTATACTTAAACTCATGACCTATTCTTTAGCACTGTAACACTGAAACTTTCCCTTTTAAATCACAAATTGCCTAAGATAAACTGGGAAAACCAAAGCCTGCAGCTCTCAAAAGATGTATACAATATTACAATTGGTCACTCTATTTCACAAACTTAGCTGGCACAATTCAGCTGCTATTTTACCAAGGAATTCTTATTGTGTATTTATTATTTAGCAAGTGACTGCAATGAAACACACCTGAACTGTTTTATCATGAAGACATTGTACATTTTCCCTCACCAATACAGCTAAAAAGAACATTTATGAAACTGATTTTTGCTGTTTCTTGGTTAATGATTGAGAAGACTTTGTCAGAACTAGAAAATATTAAGACCTGCTGCTGTAACTGCCAGCTTTTGACATTTGGTCATCATTTTAGCTAACAGGATGAGGACATAGTTTTTTCTTTTTCTTTTGGTAGAATTAAGCGTACATTTTGTCAAAAAAAAAAAGAGATTATATTTTGTCTTAGTTACTTTTCTCATTGCTGAGACAAAATACTCAACACCCACAAGTTAAGGAAGTACAGGTTTATTTAGCTCACAGTTTGTAGGTTTCAGTCCATAGTTGGCTGGCTCCAAGGCAGAGTGACAAATGGCACAAGGGTGTTGCAGAGGAGAAACAATTCACAACATGTAGAAGACAGCAGAAGACCTTAACAGCTATCTTTCTGCCCCTTTTATCTTACCCAGGCTACTTAGGGCAGGTAGCACTCACACCTTTAATGCTAGTGCCCTAGAGCCTAGCATTACACCATGAATCAATCCCAGTGCCACACACTCTAGATACAGTCACCTCTGAAAAAGCCCCATCTATGACTGCATAAGGCTTTGGGAGGACATCTAGACACAAGTCATAACACATTTAATATGTTAAATTTTTATGTAATATTTGATATCCACAAATGAATATAATTACATATATGAAAGGTATAAGGACAAAGTAAATCCGTCCTTCACTTATGAAACAACATTATAAACACTGTTGCATTTACCAATATAACAGGTAACCTATGCAAAAAAAAACTGTCTAGGGGGCCAGGGATTTAGCTCGGTGCCATCGCCTGCCTCGCAAGCGCAAGGTCCCAAGTTCAATCCCCAGTACCAAAAAAAAAAAAAAAAAAGAACAAAAGAAAACTGTCTTGAATTTTATGACTAACATTTTTCTAGTTTTACCACTTATGTATGTTTAACTTTGTATCTTTTTGTGCTTTATAAAATAATAATATTGTATGCAGCTCTCTGCAATTTATTTTTCTTTGTTACTAAGATTGAGGCATACAGTTTCACAGTTGCTATATTCATTTCAATGTTATAAAATACTCAATTGTATAAATATATCACATTTGATTCTTTTTCTTGGTGATAGAAAACTGGGTTGAAATAGTCTATTTTTTTTTTTTTCAGTACCAAGGATAGAACTCAGGAACTTGCGCTTACTAGGCAGGCGCAGTGCCACTGAGCTATATCCCTGGCACCTTGATGTTTTTTATTACAATGTTGCTATGAACATTTGTCCAATTTCATTTGGGAACAAATGTAAAAGTATCTCTAAGACAGTGGTGGCAAACCTATGGTATGCTGCAGCCAGCTGTTTGTCATCACTGAAAGCTCTAAAAGGTTTGCCACCACTGTCTAGTTAAATACCTGAGGTGGGGGTAGAGAGGGTATGCTAGGTTGTAGAGAATTTAGGATTGATTTTATAAATCTGCTTTTATCCAGATTAGTTATTATTATTTTTAATTAATCACATTCCTACTAGTAGTGTACAAACATTTTCACTGATCTATATTCACAAAGAAACCTGGCATTGTCAGGTTTGTTTTTTTTTTTGGTACAAGGGATCAAACTCAGGACCTTGCACTTTCAAGGAAGATGCAGTACCACTGAGCTACATCCCTGGCCCCAGACTTAATTTTCGTCAATTTTGCAGGTAAAAAATAGTAACTTATTGTGGACTTCATTTGCAGTTTCCTAATTAGTAATGAGGTTATCTTTTCACAAGTTAATTGCCATTTGTGTTTCTTCTGACATCTCTTCATATGATCTGCCCATCTTTTTACTGGGATGTTCCTTTGTTACTGAGATAGTAGTTTTCAATATATCTAGAATACTCTGTTAGTGTAAAGTTCTGTAATTTCCACTTTATGAATAGATGTTATTTTAATGCAGTCAATTTATTGGCCTTATATTTTATAATTAGCACTTCTGTGTCTTGTTTAAGAAACATATCTGTAAATTGGAATAGGTCGTCTTTATCTCAACCTGATTAAGGCTATCTATGAAAAACCAACAGCCAACATCACACTAAATGGTCAAAAACTTAAAACTTTCACACTAAAATCAGGAACAAGACAAGGATGCCCACTATCACCACTCCTGTTCAATATTGTTCTGGAAACATTAGCCATAGCAATTAGACAAGAGAAAGAAATAAAAGGAATAAAGATAGGAAAGGAAGAAGTGAAACTGTCATTATGTGCTAATGATATGATACTTTACATAGAAGACCCCAAAAACTCAGTCAAAAGTCTTCTAGACCTAATTGACAGATTCAGTAGAGTAGCTGGATACAAGGTTAACACTCAAAAAACAATACCCTTTTTATATGCAAATAGCAGACCCATTGAGAGAGAAATTCGGGAAATAATTCCTTTTACAATAGCATCTAAAAAAATGAAATATCTAGCAATCAACCTAACAAAGGAAGCAAAAGACCTCTACACTGAAAACTACAGCACTCTGAAGAAGGAGATTGAAGAGGATATAAGAAAATGGAAAGATATCCCTTGTTCCTGGGTAGGAAGAACCAATATAGTGAAAATGGCCATACTTCTGAAACTACTATATAGATTCAATGCAATGCCAATTGAAATTCCAACAATATACTTCAGAGAACTAGAGAAAACAATCCAAAAATTGATTTGGAAACAGAAGAAACCTAGAATAGCAAAAGCAATTCTAGGCAACAGAGACATGGCTGGGGACATCACAATCCCCAACTTGAAACTATACTACAAAGCTACTGTGATAAAAACAGCATGGTACTGGCAAAGAAACAGACCCGAAGATCAGAGGAATAGATTAGAACATGCAGAAACAACTCCAGACATGCTCAGTCACCTCATCTTTGACAAAGGAGCCAATCACCCTCACTGGAGGAAAGATAGCCTATTTAATAAATGGTATTGGAAAAACTGGATTTCCACCTGTCAGAGATTAAAACTAGACCCATATCTATCACCGCGCACTAAACTAAGATCAAAGTGGATCAAAGATCTAAATATTAAGTCAGAAACACTAAACTTGCTGGAAGATAAGTTAGGTAGAACTCTTGATGACATTGGCATAGGAAAAGACTTTATGAACAAATCTTCAGTAGCATGGGAGCTAGCACAAAGAATCAACAACTGTGATCTCATCTTATTAAAAAGCTTCTGCACTGCAAGAGAAACTACCAACAGAGCTATGAGACAACTTACAATGTGGGAAGAAATATTTAGCAGCTGTAACTCAGACAAAAGTCTACTATCAAGACTATATAAAGAACTGAAAAAAATCAGACCTCCCAAATTCAAAGACCCAATTCAATAATGGGCAACTGAAATGAACAGACGTTTCTCAGACAAAGAAGTAAAAACAGCAAGTAAATATATGAAAAAATTTTCAACATCACTGTTCATTCGAGAGATGCAGATGAAAACAACACTGAGATTCCACTTCACTCCAGAAAGAATGGCTGCTATCAAGAAATCAACCAATAACAAATGCTGGTGGGGATGTGGAGAAAGGAACCCTTCTCCATTGTTGGTGGGAATGTAGACTGGTGCAACCACTGTGGAAATCAGTATGGAGATACCTCAAAGAACTAGGACTACAGGTCCCATTTGACCCAGCTATTCCCTTACTGAGACTCTTCCCCAAAGAATTAAAAGAATCATACCACAGCGATATATGTGCACCTATGTTTATAGCGGCACAATTTGTAATAGCTAAAGCTTGGAAACAGCCCAAATGCCCATCGACTGGAAATTGGATAAAGTAGATGTGGTTTTTTTATAAAATGGAGTACTACTCAGCCATAAAGAATGAGAAACTAGAGACATTTATAGCTAAATGGATGCATATTGAGGCCATACTCTTAAGTGAAATAAACAAGACACACATGTGTAAATACCAAATAGTTTCTCTAGTGTGAGAAATTGAAAGTGTACATAAGGATGAAAATGATTAAAATGAATAATTGATAATATGAAATAAGAAAAGGTCCAAGGGTTTGGGGATGGTGGAAGGGAAAAGGGAAAGGGAAAAAGGGAAAGAAAAAAATTATGAGAAAGAAAAATGGAATCAAACTCTGTGTAGATAGGGAAGGGTGGAGCGGGTGAAGGGTGCACAGGTAATGGGAGAAAAAATAAAAACTAAGATGCAACATGTTCTGGTACAAACACCCAATGATAAATGTAAATGTATTTTATGCCTAAAATGTACCAATAAATATATGTATTAAAAAAAAGAAACATATCTGTGCCCAGATGTCATAAAGATATTATCCTCTATAAACGTCTAGAAACTCTAAATTTTAATAATGTGACTTTAATGTGTTAGGAATTGTTTTTCAGTTTGTTGTGAGGAAGAGACTGCATTATAATTTTTTTGCACATTGATAACTCATGTTCTAGTACCAATTACTGAAGGCCTATTTTACGAATCTGCCACTAGCTGGTTTCTCACATTAGTTTATTGAACACTGCTATGGTTTAGATAGAGACCCAAAAGCCTCAAGTGCTCAAAGGCAGGACTTAAGGAAGGTGACTGGATTCATGGGAGGACTATACTTACCAGTGGAATCATCTGCTGGTCAGCAGCTGTTTGTGGTACAGGAAGGTGGGGCCTGGCCAGAAGAGGCAGGTCACTGGGGGAGGATACATCTCTCTCCCTGGCTCCCTCCTTTTTTCTCTACTTTCTGGGCCCTATGACATGAGCAACTTTCCTCCATGCAGCCCTTCCATCACAGACTTAAACTTCTAAAAACCACGAGACAAAATAAGCCTTTTCTCCTTGTGAGTGCAGGGTATTTTCTCTAAGTGATGAGAAAAGTGACTAAGACAAATACTTTATAAATGCTTACTTTGTACCAGTTCTTTTGCTAGAGGTTCAAAGCACTGAAACATAATACAGCCCTCCTTTGAGGGGTTTAACATAAAGTGTACATGCTGTTTGGCAAACACTTACCAACCACTATGTGGCTCTTACTTTTTGTTTCTGGTGTTGAGATAAGGTCTCATTGTGTATTCTAGGCTGGCCTTGAACTCAGTATGTAGCTCAAGTTCTCAGTATGTACCTCAAGTTCTTGGTGATCCTTTTGCCTCAGCTTCCTGAGTGGTGGGACAATAGGTGGTGCCAACACACCTGGCTTCACTTAGTGGCTCTTGGAAGGTTACCATTTATCAGCTTTAGCTTCTCCACTTATAAGAAAGACTACCTCAGAAGATTGGTATAAAGGGTAAGTCAGATGGCCCTATTGCTATACATATATAAAGGACTGCTACTAGCCACACATTGGAGGGACGGAGTGGGTAAGACCTTAACACACAGGTTAGTTTTAGGGTCTAGTATAGCTTCTCTTATACATTTAACCAACAAATTATTTATTTTGGAGGTCTTGAAACATGACTGAAAATTCAGTGATACTCCCCAGACTGAGAAGTGGTGTTCCTTAAACCTGGGCACTTTCCAGTGACCAGTTATCTACGTTAGCTCTGTGTCACTGTGACAAAGTATCTGAGAAAATCAATTTATAAGAAAGAAAGGCTTTATTCTGGCTCATGGTTTCAAAGGTTTCCATCTATGGTCAACTGGCTTTGTTGATTTTTAGGCCAGTGGAAAAAGCAGTGTATAGTAGTGGGGAGTACATGGTGGAGCAAAGCTATCAACCTCAGAATGGCCAGGAAACAGAGAAAGGAAGGGGACAGGGTTCTTATATCTCCTTCAAGAATATGTTGCCAAAGACTTAACTTCTTTCTACTAGGCCTCAATTCCTAAAGGTTCCACCACCTGTCAATATTGCCCATAGGCTGGAAACCAAGCCTGTAGCACATGGAACTTGGAGGATATTCAGGATCCAAACCACAGCATCATGCAATACAGTACAGAAAGGGTGCTATATGACTCCTGAGGTCATTAAAGGCAAGGTACACACTCTACTTGTATTGCAGCCCTAAGTCTCCAGCAAAGAACTCCTCTCCCTTGATGCTACTATGTTCTAAGGAAGCCCCAGTTAACCCACATAAACAGATTACATAAAGATGCCCTACATAATGGATTGAATTATGTCCTCTCAAAATTCATTTGTTGAAGCCCTAAACTCCCACCTCATGTGACTATATTTGGAGACAAATTTTTTAGGGGTGGTAATTTAGGATAAATGAGGTAAAAGGGTGGGATACTAATCTGAGAGGATTCTTGGCTTTATAACAAGGGGAGTAGCTTGTATTGAGGAAAGACCACCTAAGTACTCAGTGGAAAGGGGCAGTATGTAAGCCAGAGGGGAGCTGTCATCAGGTGATCATGCGAGTACTCTCATTTTAGACTTCCAGTCTCTAAAGTTTAACAGAAAAGTTAAATTTCTGTTGTTTAAGCCACTTAGTCTGTGGTATTTTGTTATGATGGCCCATGCTGACCAATATTCCTTCAGACCACTCAAAGAGAGATGCCTGGCTAGCCTCTGCCTGTTTCAACTCAGCCACCAATGCCTGAAACTGTACGTGAGACCCCAAGTCATATCTGCCCAACTGATTCCTTCCTGAATTCCTGCTCCACAGATACTCTGAGAGAAAATAAAACGATTGTTGCTGTTTCTGGCCACTAAGTTTTGGAACAATGTGTTTTGCATTAATGGGTAACAGGAATCTTTATTGGGTACAGATCTGTGCAAAGAACTATGAAATGCAATTTCACATTTCTATTTATTAATCTTAAGTGAGAAATGACATGAGTGATAAAATAACATTTTATATCCAGTTTGGATAACATTATATTTGATTAGTATCTACACATTGTTGGTAACTTGGGAACTCAATATTATTCAGAGCACCCTCACTTTAGTACAGCATGCCTGAAACTCCTGACTTGATATTAATTTAAGACCTTATTTATCCAGCTTGATAAATGCCTTGAGTGTTGCATTGTCCTATGTCACTTACAGTATTAAAAAGGAAAAAAAAATAGAATATTTGAATTGTATCTACTTTATCACGTAGGTACAAATGGGGTAAGATTTAACATTTATTAGGGGACCAAGATATGGATGGAGGGGAGGAGGAAGGGAAGGAGATGTAAAAGGAATTAAGATATGTTATGCACATGTAACAACTCCCCATGATGAATGTAATCATACTGATAAACACAAAAAGGCTTTACTATTTATTAGTGTCCAACCCCAGCAGAAAGTGATACTTACAATTCTAAAGTTTTAAAAATATTGCCTAAATAGGGGCAGTGGTGGCGCCAGACTGGGGCGGCCGCCGTCTCCCAGGGCCTGTCCCGCTTCCTCCTCTGTTATGCCGCTGCTCGTGGACAGGCGGCGAGTGCGGCTGCCACAGTCTGCTGGGGAGCTGGTTCTAGCGCACCTGTCTCTGGAGGAAAGAGCCAGACTTCTCAGAGGTCAGTATGTTCAACAAGTGGGACCCCAGGGCCTTCCGTATGTTAAGCAAAGAGACCTTGCAGTGACCTCCCCAAAGGATGGCTCCATCTCCATTCTGGCTTCTGATGATGCCACCACTCGTCACACTGTGGTCCTGAGGCAGGTAATGGGGCTACCTGCCTGACACACCGTGATGGAGCGGATACCGAAGCCAAAGTCCCCTTGATCCTGAACTCCATAAAGTCTTCTTCTAACCACGCTCAATGTGGACGGCTGGAAGTGCACGTTGTGGGAGGCTTCAGTGACAACAGGCACTTGTCACAGAAACTTACTCATCAGCTTCTTAGTGAATTTGATAAACAAGAAGATGACATTCACTTAGTGACATTATGTGTGACGGAGTTAAATTACCGGGAAGAAAATGAAAACCACTTTCCAATAATTTATGGTATTGCTGTCAATGTTAAAACTGCAGAGATTTTCAGAGCCTCTTTTAAAGATCGAGGCCCAGAGGAATTGCTGCGTGCAGCGCGGGCTCTAGCAGGAGGCCTGATGATTAGCATTTATGATGCAAAGACTGAACAACTTCGAATAGGCCTGTATTCCTGGACACCACTTCCACATGTGGATTTCTGGTTACAGCAAGATGATAAGCACATACTAGAGAATCTTTCAACTTCCCCTTTGGCGGAGCCCCCCCAGTTTGTTGAACATACAAAATCTACCTTGATGTTTTTAAAAAAATATCTATCTCCAATGAATACACTGTTTCCTGGAAATAAAGCTCTCCTCTACAAAAAAAAATTAAGATGGCTTATGGGAAAAGATCTCTTCTTCAGGAAGCTAAAAATAGGAATTACCAAAGCAAGCAACTTTTTGGCATGACAAAGACCATTGGTGGGGTTGGAAAGAATATGAATTTGGAATCTATATCCATTGAGTCTTAGGTCTCTTTCCTTAATCGTACCTTTCATATGACTTTCAAAATAAAATCTTATTTTGGCAAAAAAAAAAAATTGCCTAAATAAACATGACCATATGTCAAAAGTGCTACAAGTAACTAAATTCACCTAATGAGTTTTAGTGCAAAAACAAATACAACAGTTAATTTATATTATTCTGATATAGCCTTAACAGGCATTATAGAAGACTAACAAAGTTCACAAAATAATCCACATGTATGAAACTAGTAGCTCCATTAGAAAGGGAAAAAACTATGGAACCAATTCTGAACTTACCTTGTTATAATAAAATCCTGAAATATTTTTTTTAATTCTTTTTTTTTGGTACCGGAGATCGAACTCGGGACCTTGCACTTGCAAGGCAGGTGCTGGAACCACTGAGCTAAATCCCTGGCCTGATGATTATTAATTATAGGGTAAAAAATGATCGTTCCAACATAAGAAAATAAAAAACATGTACATCTTGCATGTCTAAACAAAGTCTTGATTGCATGGTCTATAAAGAATTGCAAATTAAAAAGCAGTTTACATCAAATTGCTATAAAAAGGAACAAACCATATTTTTTTTTCAATTTTGCAGAAAGAAATATGCATAAGAAAAGATGCCTAGCACATTAGAACACTTTTCCAAAAAAAACTGCTAAGGTGTCAGGAAAACTAAAATTTAAAACAAAGACATGATGAATATTCTGGGAGGCAAATTAACATTGTTGATAAAAAGATCAAAGTATTCAAAACAAACTCACGAACATTATCCCTAATTTCTGTGAGTACTGAAATATGTAAGGATGACAGCAGTAAACATGACTTTGGCTTACATTATCAAGTCTGTCATCAATATTACAGCCAAATCCACAAGGCATTTACAGATAACTGAATTCTATTTGGTTCTAATTGATCTGTTCTAATATAAACCATGCAATATTCAGGGATTTTTAACGTTGAACATGATTGTTTGTGATGGTCAAATAACCTCAGATTTACAGATGTGCACTCTTTCTTTTTTTTTTGAGACAGCGTCTTGCTATAGTTCAGGCTGGCCTTGTACTCACTGGAACCCTCCAGCCTCAGCCTCCTGAGTGCTGTGATTACAGGTATGCACTACCAGATCTGGCTTGGTTTTTAATTTTAAGTGAATGAAATTAGCACCTCAATGTAAATCTAATCAATATAATACAACATTATACAGTACTATGCAATATTCACTATTATAATCACTGGAAAATTGAAATACTTTTAATCCTGGGTTAAAGGTCACTCTTGTACTGGGGATAGTATCCAGGGCCCCATGTATGCAAAGCATGTATTCTACCACTGAGCTATATCTGCTCTAGCTTACAAGTTCTTACTTTTTGTTTATAGCTCCCCCTTAAAGGGATTCATAATACCATTTACCTGTAAATGAACAATTCTCTGAAATATATCGTCTCTCATGCTCATCTCAATATCAAAATGAGACAGTCTCTTGTCTGCTTCTGTACTTGCTGCCCGTACTTCTTTGTCACAGGATACATGCTGAGGGAAGTCTAGCATGGTTCTTTCCACTGTTGATAGAGGAAAAAACCATGAGTACGACAGGACTTGCCAAATCAGTATTAAGCCAAATACCTTCTTCCTAGATGAATGACTATGCTGCTTAAGTTTTCATTTTATATATTCTGCAAAAGTTCCTAACAATGTCAAGAAACATCAACGAATGCAAATCTTGGCTGTTATACTTGAAATCTTTATAAACAATAGGATGTACACTAAGCACTTATTTAAATATGTTTAGGGTATAATTTATTAACTGGGAATACATACAAATAAAGATATAGTTCTTATACTGAGGTATCTTATGATCTGGGAAGGATGGAACAGGATTAAGAAGATAAAGAAGAATACAGGATATGGACCCTGCCCAACACCTCAGGGCTGGGGACCTACTTGCTCTTTGTTTTGGTTCCATATTCGGGATGGGGCAAAAATTGTGGCTGGGCTGGTTTGACGGGAGACCTGCGAGCACCTACTGCTTCTGTACCCTAGGAATAGGGGAGGGACATGGACATGGTGTTCCATGCCTAGATAATAAACAGAGCTGCCAAACATTTTTTATACCCAATGAGTCCAGGGGGAGGGAAATGTCCACCCCCAGGGTTATTTTTGGTGGAGGGAGGGCTGTGTATAGGCCATATTCTCTAGAATCTACTTTACTAACTGACCTGTTTTGGGACATATTAGCCAAATAAAAGATGTTTCTATACAAAAAAAAAGGAAGAAGAATAGAGAATAGAGCCTGTTTGCTGTCAAATAAACCAGATATTAACTCACAGGCAGTAGTCCCAAGTGCTAGGACACTAGGCAATGTGCTATGGAGAAGGTTAGATCTTATAGCAGGAGGGGCTCAGCGTGGGTTTGGAAAAATAAAGCCTGTAAGCATGGGGCCTAGCAGAGACAAGAGATTTTCAAGAAATAAGCAGATCAATTTAGCTGGATGTGGGTTGTTTAAAATAAGATTTTTTTTTTTTTTTAAACTACAGACACCTTAAAGAATCAAATCAAAGATATGGACCCGACAGGGAGAGAAGCCCCCCTCCCCCCACCTGGGGCAGGCCCACCAGCTGACAGTTCTGCCTAACGGAGCTGGGAGGGGCCGAGAGGGGCCAAGCGGTTGCAGGCTGACTGGGACCTGCTTGATACAGCTTGCTCCACCAGCTTGCCACCAGGACAGGACAGGGTGAGGAGGACCCCTCCGGGCAGGCCCACCAGCTTGGCTACGCGGGAACCGGCAACACCCTCCCCCCCGCCCCAAGGCCTCTGGCCTTTTGGCTGTGCAGCTACTTGGTTACACACTGCAGAGGCACAGGGGGACATAAAAGTCATTGTCCTGAGTGGCAGAAATGAAAAACAGAGAGAGCACCTGTCTCAGGCTCCCTGATGAAAACAAGCCCACTGGAAAAGTGAAGGGAATCTCTGGAATAAAGGCACACCAGACCACTGTGATTGGTAAGTTGGAGGGATCATCAGCTCCCATTGTAAACTGGACTTTCTTCAGGGGAAAAGCAGCTGAAACCTGTAGTAGAAACTTGCAGAGTGCAACCCTGCAGGAGGATAGGGAGCTCAACTTGGGACTTGCAACCAGAAATCTGGCTGAATCTCATGGGTCTGAGATTAGCTTACTGAGACTCATTGACTTATAACTGCACACTGCTGCCCACGTTGTCTATTGTGACAGCAGAGGCACACCCTGAAGGAGGCCCTTTATTTTTTAAAGGTGATAGATTAATAACTACCACAAATTGTCATTCTCTAAGAGGTATTTGATGCTATGGTGTTGCTGATTGTATGACTTGGGCTAAGGTATTGTGATTGATCTAAACAGTTTTCCTTCCTGGTATAATGAAAATGAGATAGCCTCAGAGTCATTAGAGACTCAAAATCTAAAGACCAGCTATATCTGGAAGACACCTCTGAGAAGCAATCATTCCATAAGGGTTTTAAATACATCAACAAAGATATTTACAATAAACAACTTCAAAATATCAACCCAGGAACTAAACCAAGGACAGTACCAAAAACAAAAATGAGAAGACATTTAAGCAAGTCACAAACCCAGACTTCCACCCCACAAAAGGCAATTTCTGGGGGAAATGAGGTGCAAAAGTCTGATAATCAACCACCTGGACACCCTGAACTGATAGCACAGGAAGTAACAAAACAGATGAATGAGGCTCTAGAAAAATTCAAAGCAGAAATAATCTCCCAGATAACTACAGAGATGGTGAGCAGAGTGAAAGACATGATTAGAGGCTCTAGAACAGAAACTGATAAAAAAAAAATAGATGAGCTCAGAAACATGCTGGAAGCCATGAATGCCCAGCATAAGAAAGAAATGGAAACCATGATCGCCCAACATAAGAAAGAAATGGAATCCATGAAACAGATTCAAACAGATATTCAGGAGATTAAAAACTCCACTGAAAGCATGCAGAGCAGATTAAGAGAATGTGAAGATAGAATATCAGATATAGAAGACAGGACTGTGGTGAAGGACCATGAAAACAGAGATTTCTTAAAAATAGTAAGGGGCCATGAGAAATCAATTCAACAGCTGCTAGAGGGTTCAAAGAAGAATAACATAAGACTGATAAGAGTCCATGAAAAAACAGGAGGAAGTACAATTGACATAAAAAAACTGTTCATAGAAGTAATAGTAGAAAACTTCCCAGTCAGAGGTGGAGAATTGGACATACAGGTAAGTGTGGCATACAGAACTCCACCCAGCCATGATCAAAAAAAATCTATACCTAGACATATAATAGTCAAGATCTCAGAAACCCAACAGAAGAACAAAATCCTACAGGCAGTTAGAGAAAAGAAACACATCACCTATAAAGGAACCATAAGAGACCTAGAATAGTAAAAGCAATTCTGGACAACAGAGACATGGCTGGAAGTATCACAATATCCAACTTGAAGCTATACTACAAAGCTACTGTGATAAAAACAGCATGGTACTGGCAAAGAAACAGACCCGAGGATCAGTGGAATAGATTAAAAGATGCATAAACAACTCCAGACATGCTCAGCCACCTCATCTTTGACAAAGGAGCCAACCACCCTCATTGGAGGAAAGATAGCCTATTTAATAAATGGTGTTGGAAAAACTGGATTTCTACCTGTCAGAGATTAAAACTAGACCCGTATCTATCACCATGCACTAAACTAAGATCGAAGTGGATTAAAGATCTAAATATTAAGACAGAAACACTAAACTTGCTGGAAGATAAGTTAAGTAGAACTCTTGAAGATATTGGCATAGGAAAAGACTTTATGAACAAAACCTCAGTAGCAAAGGAACTAGCACAAAGAATCAACAACTGGGATCTCCTCTTATTAAAAAGCTTCTGCACTGCAAGAGAAACCACTAACAGCTAACCGACAACCTACAATGTAGGAAAAAATTTTTAGGAGCTGTTACTCAAAGGGCTACTATCTAGAATATATAAAGAATTGAAAAAAATCAGACCCCCCCCAAATTCAAAGACCCAATTCAAAAATTAACATCTGAAGTGAACAGACATTTCTCAGACAAATAAGTACAAGCACCAAATAAACATATGAAAAAATGTTCAACATCACTGGTCATTCGAGAGATGCAGATGAAAACAACACTGAG